>NC_132796.1:37400000-38138750 GCF_048418805.1 Vulpes vulpes
CTTTGGTTAGGTTTATTCCTCGGTATCTTATGCTTCCGGGTGCAATTGTAAAAGGGATTGACTCCTTAATTTTTCTTTCTTCAGTCTCATTGTTAGTGTATAGAAATACCACTGATTTCTGGGCATTGATTTTGTATCCTGCAACCCTACCAAATTGCTGTATGAGTTCTAGCAATCTTGGGATGGAGGCTTTTGGGTTTTCTATGTACCGTATCATGTTATCGGTGAAGAGGGAGAGTTTGACTTCTTCTTTGCCAATTTGAATGCCTTTTACTTCTTTTTGTTTCCTGATTGCTGAGGCTAAGACTTCTAGTACAATGTTGAATAGCAGTGGTGAGAGTGGACATCCCAATCTTGCTCCTGATCTTAGGGGAAAGGCTCCCAGTGTTTCCCACTGAGAATGATATTTCCTTTGGGCTTTTTGTAGATGGCATTTAAGATGCTGACGAATGTTCCCTCTATCCCTACACTCTGAAGAGTTTTGATCAGGAATGGATGCTGTGTTTTGTCAAATGCTTTCTCTGCATCTATTGAGAGGATCATATGGGTCTTGTTTTTTCTCTTGTTGATATGATCTATCATGTTAATTGCTTTACGAGTGTTGAACCAGCCTTGCATCCTGGGGATAAATCCCACTTGGTCATGGTAAATAATCTTCTTAATGTACTGTTGGATCCTATTGGCTAGTATCTCATGGAGAATTTTTGAATCTGTGTTCATCAGGTATATTGGTCTATAATTCTCCTTTTTGGTGGGGTCTTTGTCTGGTTTTGGAATTAAGGTGATTCTGGCCTCATGAAATGGGTTTGGAAGTATTCCATCCCTTTATATCTTTCGGAACAGCTTTAGTAGAATAGGTATTTTTTCTTCATTAAACATTTGATAGAATTCTTCTGGGAAGCCATCTGGCCCTGGACTTCTGTGTCTTGGGAGGTTATTGATGACTGCTTCAAATTCCTCCCTGGTTATCAGCCTGTTCAGGTTTTCTATTTCTTCCTGTTCCAGTTTTGGTAGTTGTGGTTTTCCAGAAATGCGTCCATTTCTTCTAGATTGCCTAATTTATTGGCATATAGCTGTTTATAATATGTTTTTAAAACCGTTTGTATTTCCCTGGCATTGGTTGTGATCTCTCTTTTTTAATTCATGATTTTTTAAATTAGAGTCTTTTTTCATTTTAATAAGGCTGGCTAATGGTTTATCTGTCTGATTAATTCTTTCAAAGAACCAACTCCTGGGATGTTTATCTGTTCTACAGTTCTTCTGGTCTCTATTTCATTGAGTTCTGCTCGAATCTTTATTAACTCTCTTCCTCTGCTTCGTGTAAGTTTTATTTGCTGTTCTTTCTCCAGTTCCTTTACGTGCAAGGTTAGCTTCTGTATTTGAGTTTTTTCCAATTTTTTGAAGGATGCTTGTATTGTGATATATTTTCCTCTCAGGACTGCTTTTGCTGTATCCCAAAGATTTTGAACGGTTGTATCTTCATTCTCATTAGTTTTCATGAATCTTTTAAGTCTTCTCTAATTTCATGGTTGACCCTTTCGTCTTTTAGCAGGGTGTTCTTTAACCTCCACATGTTTGAATTTCTTCCAAATTTCTTCTTGTGATTGAGTTCAAGTTTCTTTTTTTTTAATAAATTAATTTTTTATTGGTGTTCAATTTACCAACATACAGAATAACACCCAGTGCTCATCCCGTCAAGTGTCCCCCTCAGTGCCCGTCACCCATTCACCCCCACCCCCCCGCCCTCCTCCCCTTCCACCACCCCTAGTTCGTGTCCCAGAGTTAGGAGTCTTTATGTTTTGTCTCCCTTTCTGATATTTCCCACACATTTCTTCTCCCTTCCCTTATATTCCCTTTCACTATTATTTATATTCCCCAAATGAATGAGAACATACACTGTTTGTCCTTCTCCGATTGACTTACTTCACTCAGCATAATACCCTCCAGTTCCATCCACGTTGAAGTAAATGGTGGGTATCTGTCGTTTCTAATGGCTGAGGAATATTCCATTGTATACATAGACCACATCTTCTTTATCCATTCATCTTTCGATGGACACCGAGGCTCCTTCCACAGTTTGGCTATTGTGGCCATTGTTGCTAGAAATATCGGGGTGCAGGTGTCCCGGTGTTTCATTGCATCTGAATCTTTGGGGTAAATCCCCTACAGTGCAATTGCTGGGTCGTAGGGCAGGTCTATTTTTAACTCTTTGAGGAACCTCCACATAGTTTTCCAGAGTGGCTGCACCAGTTCACATTTCCACCAACAGTGTAAGAGGGTTCCTTTTTCTTCGCATCCTCTCCAACATTTGTGGTTTCCTGCCTTGTTAATTTTCCCCATTCTCACTGGTGTGAGGTGGTATCTCATTGTGGTTTTGATTTGTATTTCCCTGATGGCAAGTGATGCAGAGCATTTTCTCATGTGCATGTTGGCCATGTCTATGTCTTCCTCTGTGAGATTTCTCTTCATGTCTTTTGCCCATTTCATGATTGGATTGTTTCTTTGGTGTTGAGTTTCATAAGTTCTTTATAGATCTTGGAAACTAGCCCTTTATCTGATAGGTCATTTGCAAATATCTTCTCCCATTCTGTAGATTGTCTTTTAGTTTTGTTGACTGTATCCTTTGCTGTGCAAAAGCTTATCATGCAGGAGCCGCCGCCACCGAGCTGCTCCCGGAGCTGCGCAGCCCCCTCCGCAGAGCCGCCGCCCGAGCCCCTCCGAGCTGCTCCCAGGGCCGCGCAGCCCCCTCCGCACGGAGCCTCTTCCTCTGCCCGAGCCCCTCCGAGCTGCTCCGGGTCCGCCGTGCGCGCTGCAGCCCTTAGGGAGCTCGGCGCACTCTCCTGCGCGCGCCGCAGGTGTCTGTTAGTGTCCCAGGGAGCCTGAGGGCATCCCTGCCTTTCTGGGTATCCTGCTCCAATTCCCCGGGAGGCCTTTCCGCCCGGGCAGGTTGGTGCAGCTCCTGCTTCTCCGGGACGGGGCTCTCCTGTCCTGGGGACCCTCGCCCCGGCCTCAGCCCGGCTCCTCCCGGGGCCCCTCCCCCTTGGAGGCCTTTTGTTTCTTTATTTCTTTTTCCCCGTCTTTCTACCTTGATCGAAGCGCGAACTCTTCTCTCTGTAGCGTTTCAGCTGTTCTCTCTTTAAATCTCAGGCCGAATTGGTAGATTTTCAGGATGATTTGAAGGTTATCTAGGTAATTTGGGCGGGACAGGTGATTTGGGGACCCTACTCTTCCGGCTTCTTGCCCTTCCTCTCGAGTTCTAGTTTCAAAGCATTATGGTCGGAAAATATGCAGGGGACAATCCCAATCTTTTGTTATCAGTGAAGACCTGATTTGTGACTCAGTATGTGGTCTATTCTGGAGAAAGTTCCATGTGCACTTGAGAAGAATGTGTATTCAGTTGTATTTGGATGTAAAGTTCTGTAAATATCTCTGAAATCCATCTGTTCCAGTGTATTATTTAAAGCTCCTGTTTCTTTGGAGATGTTGTGCTTAGAAGATCTGTCTTTTGCAGAAAGCATCGTGTTTAAGTCTCCTACTATTAGTGTATTATTATCTAAGTATGTCCTAACTTTGGTTATTAATTGATTGATGTACTTGGCAGCTCCCACATTAGGGGCATATTCATGATTGTTAGGTCCTCTTGTTGGATAGATCCTCTAAGTATGATATAGTGTCCTTCTTCATCTCTTACTACAGTCTTTGGAATAAATTTTAATTTATCTGATATGAGGATTCCTACCCCTGCTTTCCTTGAGGATCTTTTGAATGGTAAATGGTTCTCCAACCTTTCATTTTCAGGCTGGAGGTGTCCTTAGGGCTAAAATGAGTCTCTTGTAGACAGGAAATAGATGGGTCTTGCTTTTTTATCCAGTCTGAAACTCTGCGTCTTTTGATGGGATCATTAAGCCCATTCACGTTCAGAGTTACTATTGAAAGATATGAATTTAGTGTCATCATAATACCTATTCAGTCCCTGTTTTTGTGGCTTATTTCTTTTCACTTCCTCTTTCTTTTACAGAGTCCCTCTTAATATTTCTTGCAGAGCTGGTTTGGTGGTCACATATTCCTTCAGTTTCTGCCTATCTTGGAAGTTCTTTATCTCTCCTTCTATTCTAAATGAGAGCATTGCTGGATAGAGTACTCTTGGCTGCATGTTCTTCTCATTTAGGACCCTGAATATATCCTTCCAGCCCTTTCTAGCCTGCCAGGTCTCTGTGGAGAGGTCTGCTCTTAATCTAATACTTCTCCCCATGTAAGTTAGGGATCTCTTGTCTCTTGCTGCTTTAAGGATTTTCTCTTTATCTTTGGAATTTGCAAGTTTCACTATTAAATGTCAAGGTGTTGAATGGTTTTTATTGATTTTAGGGGGGATCTCTCTATCTCCTGGATCTGAGTGCCTGTTTCCCTCCCTAAGTTAGGGAAGTTCTCAGCTATGATTTGTTCAAAAACACTTTCTGGTCCTCTGTCCCTTTCGGCGCCCTCTGGAATCCCAATTAAACGTAGATTTTTCCTTCTGAGGATGTCATTTATTTCCCTTAACCTTTCCTCATGATCTTTTCATTGTTTTTCTCTTTTTTCCTCAGCTTCCTTCCTTGCCATCAACTTGTCTTCTATGTCACTCACTCTTTTCTCTACCTCATTAACTCTCGTCGTTAGGACCTCCAGTTTGGATTGCATCTCATTCAATTGATTTTTTATTTCGGCCTGAGTAGATCTAAATTTGCAGTCTTCATGAAGTCTCTTGAATCCTTTATGCTTTTTTCCAGGGCCACCAGTAGCTTTATAATTGTGCTTCTGAAATGGTTTTCTGACATCGAAGTGTAATCTAAATTCTGTAACTCTGTGGCAGAGAGAACTGTTTCTGATTCTTTCTTTTGTGGTGAGTTCTCTTTCTAGTCATTTTGCGCACTGCAGAGTGGCTAAAAATAAGTTGTACTGGAAAAAGGAAGAGAAAACAAAAAGAAAAACAAAAAATAAGGAGGGGTATCCTCTGGTTCTATGTACTGTAAATCCCTTGACTTCCCTTGGAGCTTTCCAGTGCTGTTCAGTCAAGAATTTGCTCTTTCCCTGTCCTTCTAACTGGTGTCCTGGGGGAGGGGCCTCCTGTGCTGATTCTCAGGTGTGTGCACCTGGGGGCACTGCCCCGGCCCCTGCCAGGCACGGCTCAGTGGGAGTTGTTTATCCTGTATGGCCCCTGTTCCCTGGTGCCCTGCTCTTTTCTAGGCACAGGGTGACACCAGGAAGAACAACCACACTGTTGGTGGCCAGCCTTCCAGCTCTGGAGTCAGCTCCCGCAGTAACTACAGGAGCTCCCAGTCCGCACTGGCCTGGGTGCTCCCGGGGCCGTGGGGGTCACTGACCTGCACAGCTCGGGGGCGCCCGGCAGCAGGAGAGTCCTTGCTGTCCTGTGCCCTCCCAGCCTCCGCCTGTCCCGGGGGGGAGTGCAGGATCCTGGGCTGTGTCTGCTTGGCGCCCTGGCATCTGGAGCCTGTGCTGCTTGGAATTGCACTTCCGGGGCCACAGTTCCACCTGAGGTTTAAGCAGCTGAGTGGAGAGCGGCCCACCATTCGGACCCCCAAAACCTGAGTCCACTCTGACCACAAAGCATGGAGCTCAGAGTCTTCTTGGAGAAGTGCTTGACGAGAAAACAATCATGTAACACGCTGATTGAGTCCCTATGCTGTGCAGACTTGTCTCCAGTCCTCAAGAGCTTCTGTTCTAGCCAGGAAGCCCCCTCCCTAAGTAAACCCATGAATATATATGAATTTTAGATCATGAGGGGGAAAAAAGAAAGGCAGCAGGGCACAGCCCCCTCTGCCCAGAGCCGCCTGACCAACCAGCTTCTCCACAGGTCCCACTGGGCACACGCTCCAGCCCTTTACTGAGTTTGGCCCACGGTGTGTGGGGGGCGCTGTCCCCCAGGCGCCCCTCCTCTGTTAGTGACCCCAGGAGACTGGAGGCTCCACTGCCCCTGCTGTGGTTCTGCCCTAGTTCCCTGGTGAGCACCTCTCCATCCGGGAAGAATCTGGGGTGGATTGTTAAATTCCTCCTTCTCCAGGACTGGCTTTCCTGTCCAGGGAGGCTCTTGCCGCCCAGCCTTAGCCAGGCTTCTCGCAGTGGCCCCTCCCCAACTTGATTCTTTTTTTTTTTATTTTATTTTTCCATCTTCCTACCTTCTTAGAAACACAAACTCTTCTCTCTGTAGCATTCCAGCTGTTCTCTCTTTAAATCTCATGGCAAATTCATAGGTTTTCAGGATGTTTTGAAAGTTATCTAGGTAAGTTGGTGGGGACAAGTGAGTGGAGGATCACTCCTCCTCCATCTTGCTCTGCCCCCCCTCTTAAACAACACTTTTGTAATAACAGATGGGTCAAAGAAAAAGTCTCAAGAACGTAATATCAAAATATGTTGAATTAAATAATAATGAAAATACAACTTCTCAAAATTTATGAGAAGCAGTGAAAGCAGAGCTTAGAGGGAAATTTATAGCATTAAATACACATTAGAAAGGAGGAAAGATATAAAATAAATTAGCTTAAGCCTTAGAGAAAAGGGCACCTGGGTGGCTCAGTGGTTGAGTGTCTGCCTTCGGCTCAGGTTGTGATCCCGGTGTTCTGGGATTGAGTCCCGCATCGGGCTCCCTGTGGAGAGCCTGCTCCTCCTTTGGCCAATGTCTCTGCTTCTCTCTCTGTGTCTCTCATGAATAAATAAATTAAAATATTTTTTAAAAGCCTTAGAAAACAAGACAAAGTAAAGCAATTTATGCCTCAAGCCTGTGGTAGGAAAAAAAAATAAAATTAGAGTAGAAATCTGGGAAACTGAAAATAGAAAACCAATAGAGACAAATCAGTGAAACCAAAAGATCAACAAGATTAATAAACCCATAGGGAGGTTAACCAATGAAAAAAGAGAGAAGACCCAAATTACCAATATGAAAAATGAAAGAGGTTTCCTCACCACTAATCACATAGACATTCAAATGATAATAAAGGAACACTAAGGACATTTCTTTGCCCACAAGGTTGATAACTAGCCATGGACTAATTATTTCAAAGACACAAGCTGCCAAAACTCACAGAAGGAGAAATAGTTGATGTGCAAAGCCTTATATCTATTAATGAGATTGAAATAATAATAACTAATTCCCCAAAAACAAAGCACTAGACCCAGGTGATTTCAATGGGGAAATGCACCAAATACTCACAGAGAAAATGATAGCAAGTTAATCCAATTTCACCCAGAAAGCAGAAACAGAAAGAACACTTCTCACTCACTCTAAAAACACATCGTGTTCAGCTCTTCAACCCTCAAATCCCTTTGCCCAAGTTCCTGGATACCACTGATGTTTTTACTATATAGTTTCGCCTTTTCCAGAACATAACCCTGTAATGGTCAAAATAATATATTAAGCATTTGTCAAAACTCATAGGGCTTAACAGCACAGACTAAGCCTAATGTGTGCAAATTAAAACAACAACAAAAACACACACAACAAACAAACAAAAACCTCTAAGAAGCCAAGAGATCTCAGGTTGGAATGCAGAATATGACAAAAGAATCTCAATGTTTTCCAAAAGTTTGGAACCACCTCACTTCAGGTAGTGGATGAAAAGTTACTGATGTAATAAGTTAACTTGAAAATGAGCAGAGTTTGTACGACTAAAAAGCAAAAGAACCTATATTTAACTACTGTGCTAGAGTTCATAAAACTGTTTCCCCAGGGGGTAGAGGTTAGCAATTCTGAAAACACCACACATTCAGACTGGAATTGAACAGTTCATTAAAAGGATGGCAGACAATGAGAATCAGATCTCACTGCTGGAGTGGGAGGACACAGGGAAGGAAGCCAGAATGAGTCATGGAATGGTATAGAGTTGGAGACCTTAGTATGAACCAGTTTCAGCTTAATAAAGATACAGATCTTTACATATGAAAATATATGTCAATATGCATTAATGCCAGATGGTAATAACAGTGGTGATGATGCAGTATATATGGGAGCTTTCTACACTATCTACATGGTAATTCTGCAAATCTAAAACCTAAGATAAAAATACAAAGTTCAGGGGCACCTGGATGGCTCAGTCTGTTAAGCATCTGACTCTTGATTTTGGCTCAAGTCATGATCTCAGGGTCCTGAGATGCAGCCCTGCATCAGGGTCTGTCGGGAGTCGGCTTGAGACTCCCTTCCTCTTCCTCTCTCTCTGCCCTTCACCTCGCATGCAAACTCTCTCAAATAAATAAAATCTTTTAAAAAAATAATTAAAATAAAATAAAATACAAAATTTATTAAACATGTATTAGCAATAGAGAGGATAACTTCACATAAGGATAGTGGTTAATTGATTAAATGATAGAGAAAATAAACTGATTTTTTCCCACCTTTGCTCAAATCTCCATGTGCTCTATGATGTTAGGCACAAAGCCTAGAGATACATTGTAGAATTGTGAAAACTAGCCTATACTGTAAGTTTGAAAACAGAGATGTAATGCAAACCTAGCTGCTTGCCAGCTGTGGAGCCTTGTAAAATCTGTCTTTCCCTTTATTTTTTAAAGATTTTATTTGACAGAGAGAGAGAGAAAGAGAAAGCGTATGCACAAACATGAGCAGGGGGTGGGGGAGAGGGGAGAGGAAGAGAGAGAATCCCAAGCAGACTCCCTGCAGACTGTGGAGCCAGTGGGGGGCTCATCACCATCCTGAGGTCATGACCAAGCTGAAACCAAGAGCTGGACACTTAACTAAGCCACCCAGGCACCCTGTCCTTCCCTTTAAAATGAGGGTACTGGATCTCATGACTTTTGAACCCTGTCCAGCTCAGACATTCCATCACTCTTCATCCTTTAATCTAGAAGGCAAATCAAGCTTCTCACATGCTCGTAAGTCTGATGCCCCCTTTGGGGCATGGCTATGTATCTGCAGATAGGTTGAGGGAGCCCATCCCCAGCAGCCACTTAGAGTCAAGGAGCTCTACAAGGTCCAAGGGAGGCTACAACCTGCCAGCCAGGGGGGTATAAGGTTATAGTGGCCTCCCTTCCCCATTGTCACTTGTGTTGAAATTACTGCTGGGTCCCTGCCCAGATGCCCTTCAGCAGGCTACTGTGATTAGGAGTACTAGGTCACCTGTCTCTCGAAAACTGGGCTATGTTACCAGGGACTGCTTTGGGCAAGAAGGCCTAGAACACTACACAGACCCCTCTTCTGGGCACGGGCACATAACTAATGAGTAATATTCATTAATGTATTAAGGCCCTACCCCCAGGCCCCTAGGTGGGACGATTCCATGGCATTCTTCACATTACACAGCTCCCCATGAGACTAGATTTGCCCTGAACCCACATCTTGGCTTGGCTTTGTCTGCCTTTTCCTGACTGCCTCACTCATCAGAGATTTCATTGGGGAACTCTCCCTCACTAAACTACTTGCACAAGCATCCTTGCTTCAGGCTCTGCTTTCTGGATCTTACCGCAAGAGAGCGTGGGGTAAGTTGTAGTGTGCTTCTAATGTCCTGAGGACATCACTGGTGTGGCTACTCCCATGCACAAGTCTCTAAAGCAGGACTCAGCAAGCTGCTTCTGTTAAGCACTAGAGAGCAGTAATTCTAGGCTTTGTGGGACAAGTACGGTTTCTGCCACATATCCTATTTCTCCTTTCTTTAAAACCCTTAAACAATGTAAACAGCATTCTTAGCTCTTAATCCATATAAAAACGAACAGTAGGCACGATATGGCCCAAGGACTGTGGTTTGCTGACCTCTGCTCTAAGGCATGGAGGTTAAATAAAGTGGGCAGGGTCACCTCATTGCAGAGTGGAGGTTCAGGAGGACTCAGCTATACTTCTGTCTTCTCTGGCGGGGGGGGGGGGGGGTTAAAGCAAAAGCCCATCTGACAGAGATGCAGCAGGAATTCACTAATGAGCTTTAAAGGCTCCCAAAACATAATGGGCTCGACAAAATGAAGTATTCATGGATTTATCATTAAATATTCATCTCCTGTTTAATCAGTTGTCTTCTAGTTATGGTTATTATGAGAAAATCTCATAACAAAATCACTTAATTTAGAGGACCTAAAGATCTCTCAAGAAGCAAAACACTTCCTAGTGAACATTTGTACATGACTGAGCAAGAAAAAAAAAAGAGCAAGAGACGGAAGATATACAAGAGACACAGACACTAAGAAAGACGCTGAGGCAGAGATAGAGAGGTGGAGACCACACCTTGATATGAAAGAGAAAGAGAGATAGAGAACAGGCTGAGGGAGATAAGCAGAATAAGAAGTGGGGAAGAGAGAGCAGGCAAGAAAATAAACATATGCAGAGAGGAAAGTGAAAACCAGATAAAGACCAAATGACACAGAGACAAGGATGAAGAGTCAGAAACAGCAAGAGAGAGAAAGAAATAAAGAAACAGAGGCAGAGAGAGAGAATCAAAGAGAGAGAAATGCTTTTAACAAGCAGTATTTTTGGCCATGACCAAAAGCTTAATCTCAGTAAGAGAAGCTCTCAGTTAATGGTTCAATCCTTGCTTCATTTGGGCCTCAACCTTCACAAGGCAACAGCTAGGGCAAGAGAGCAAGCAGACGTGTGTTGTTTGATTTCAAGAGAATATTTTATATGTATTTTTAAATTTTTACAAGATTTTATTTATTTATTTGAGAGAGAGAGAGAGAGCATGAGCAGGGGGAGGGGCAGAGGAAGAGGGAGAAGCAGCCCTGCTGAGCAGGAAGCCCGGTGCAGAACTTGAATCCAGGACCCTGAGATCATGACCTGAGCCCAAGCAGATGCTTAACCGACTAAGCCACCCAGGCATCCTAATATATTGTGAAATCTTGGACTAGATTTGCTGGCTTATCTACTAAGGAGGGTACAGATGATGTTGCAATACACCCCATGATGTCTGAGAACAAATTCTGAGTAAGAGAGAAAACAGAAGAAATGGAAATATGGAGGAGGAATCATGGAATGGATTGCACAATGGAAAAAACTACCACTCTCATGGTAAAACTGCCCGGGTTCCAGTCCATAGCCGACAACTTAATAACCGTGGGAAAGTTATGTAATGCATCTGAGCTTGCTTGTATATTTTCATTTTTGCTCTGAGCAACTAAGGAATTTGGTCAAGAATTGAACAAAGCCATCAGCAATGAAGAAAATGAAGCTGACAACCCTCACCTTCTAACAGTGCTGTATGGATTATGTGGGGTCGTGTACGTAAACTGCTTTTTCAGTGATTAAGTGCCATATGTTTTGATTCTGTTTGGACTAGTTTTAGGCCAATAAAAGCAAGAATTAATTTGGCTTCACTGAAACTCCCGGTTCATTCAAAACAGTGAGACCTTTTACATATGGTAACTCAGATCTTTTATCTCCAATGGCACAGGCACAATCTAGTTCTCAATCTAGTTCTCATGCTTCAGGGAAATAAGAAGGCCAAGACTGTGAGTTGTTCAAGATCAGAAAAAGAGTCATAAAGTAATCTTAATTTCTGGTCAGTTTCTTTCCAAAGAACAGCATCAAAACTTCCTCTAGCCGGGAACTAGAATTGCAATGGTCTCTGAAGAACCGGAAAGTATTTTTGTTAGTTTATATTTACATTCCAGCAATGTGATTTCCTGTTACCGTGTTCCTTCTTCTCATCTATAGTCAATATTGAGATGAGCCTCTGACCAGATCCCTCCTCAATGAAGGATGTGTTGCTCCAGCTGTTGGGCCTGCTGCAGAGACAGCCTCCGGCTGTCAGCCTCTTCAGGATCTGCCTTAGATGCAGAAAGCAGCCTGGCCAAGCAGCCTGGCCAAGATACAGCCAAACCGTATCTCGCCCACTTTCCTGGGTGGTCTATACCCAATGTCTTAACCATGTGGGAGCCTAACATGCCAGGCCATGTGGGCCCAACCAGGGGAAAAATTCTGAAGGGCTTTCCTTACTCCGCCACTCCTTATAGGGCCACTAGAGGCTGTCACAGGGCCTACATCACAGCTGAATGTCTCCTGCCTAATCTTGCTTCCTTCCCTGCCCCTTCCACAGGAGTTGAATCTAAAGACACTCCTGAATAAACATTCTGCATGCTTAAAAACTGTGTCATGATCTCCTTCTCAGACAACCACACTGCGACACTTTCTCAGTCTCCCTTTCTCCTTTGTCATATCACACTGTGTAGCACAGCTTCATGAAATGATAGGCCAGGAAAGAATGGTTCCCTATCCTGAGTGGTTGGTGATAAGCTGAGAGAGGGCCCTATCAGGATTGCTTGGATCCAGCATACCCATCTGATATGCTCCAATCTACAAGAATAAACGTGGCAGCTACAAGGGGCTGGGGGTCCGTAAAAAAAAAAAAAGAACTAATATTAACAGAGCCCTTATGTTATGCCAAGCATTGTGCTAGACACTTTTATACCTACTCCTTCATCTAATCCTCATTAAGAAGCAGGTGTCATAGGTAATGTTCTCCCAGCTTACAAATAAGAGTCGAGGGTCAGGGATCCCTGGGTGGCTCAGTGGTTTAGCGCCTGCCTTCGGCCCAGGGCGTGATCCTGGAGTCCCGGGTTTGGGTCCCACATCAGGCTCCCTGCATGGAGCCTGCTTCTTCCTCTGCCTGTGTCTCTGCCTCTCATTAGTAAAATCTTAAAAAAAAAAAAAAAAAGAGTCAAGGCTCAATGTGTCCGTGGACTAAGACACAAGGTCAAGGTCATCTAACTCCAACTTAGAGTCTACACTCTAACTCACCTCTGATCTGAATCCAGAGCCTAAAAGTATTCCTTCCTGCCACCTCTACGAGATAGGGATTGAGTTTGGTTGAATATAACAAAAATCCAAACAACAAGAACTTAAACAAGATGTGTTTCCTTTCATTCAATTTATGAAAGTCCTAAGTTGATTGGTGGCTGACATTGGCTCAGGAACCCAAGGATGTTAGAGCTCAGGTTCCAAAATCTGTTGGGTTTCTCCCCCTGGGGTCCCCTTTCAGAAAGAAGAGAAAGGGTGAAGAAGGGCCGAAGGATGGATATCAGCTATTTGGCACCTTTACAAATTAGTGACTTCTGCTTACATCTCATTGGCCAGAGCTGTATCACATGGCCCTCCTGCCTGTAATGATGTCTGGGAAATATATTTTGGAATGTAATCTAGGCCCACTGACAGCCTAAATTGAAGTTCACTTTCTGAGAAAGAAGGAAAGAATGGCTATTGACAAGACAACTAGCTTCTATACCTGAAGATTCATCTCAGGGATTTCTAAAGGTTTTATAGGTAGAAAGGTTGGGTTCCCTAGGAAATCGACTCAGAGATGAAGATTTGTGCACAGCTTTTCGAGGGACTGCTTTTGTGAACAACACGCATAAAGGAGAATGGGAGAAAGTGAACAATAATATAACTGCAACAGAGACCAGTCGGCTTCACGGAGAGCTTTGAAGCTGAGGTGACCTCCAGAGATGTTCCAAATTGAAGCAAGGGGATCAGCCTTGTAGCCTACATCACCCAGTTATTGAATGCTGTGTGCCCCTTGGAAAAGGGTATAACCTTGGAAGACACAGCCATTTCAGCCAAGGGCAATTCCTGGGAACAGGCTCAGCTCTGAACTGCCAGCAAGCAACACTCCAGGGAAATAAGTGCTTCAGACCTGAAGAGGAAATTTGGACACCACATCTCAGGATCCACAACACCAGGCTAATAATAAGTTGACCCTCACATGTTGAAATACAGACTCTCCATGCTGATCTCACAGAATGTGTTAGATACAGTAGCAAGGGAGGCATATAATGAGAACAAAACTTTCCCTAGTATACTCGTTTTGGTGCAAATGCTACACCATTGCTTTTTGCAAAACTCCCAAAGCTAATGATTGCTATTACTCTAAATAATCATATAGTTCCAGTATATATAAACTGGACTCTTATGAATGTATGCTCTCTCATAACGTGACTTCCTAAACAGAAAAACAAGTGGTTAAATCACCCCTACCCTTCAAGATTTTTAGTAACTTAGTCTACAAAATTTTTGATATAGAGAAATGCATTTGGATAATATATTTACAATTTATGTAGATCATCTTTTAGAAATACAACTAGTCCCTATGGCGACCTCGTACAAATTAGAAACCATCACCCTCTTTGGGGAGATGTAGCCCTGAGTTAAGGTGATCAGTTTGGCAAATTCAGACTTTGCAGACTCCTTTGTCCACTATTTGTACAACCATATGTGAGTGTGACAAAAGCATTCCACACTCTTGATGTCAATTGATCTCCAAAAGTTATGATAGAGGATATTGTCATCCTATTTCTCAAATGAGGTGGTTTGGATTGTTTAAATGACTTACTTGAAGCTACATGACCAGGAATTGTCAAAGCCTTGACACAAACCCCAAAATTCTGCCAGCCCCTGAGTTTTTTCCAGGATGCTATGTTACCGACCACAGCAGGATTGTGTAAAACGGTGATTAAAATAATAGCAATGACACACAAAACTGAAGGAAGAAATGAACCTACAGAGAAACTGGGTAGGAAAAATAGCTTTGTGTGCTAAAACTGCCAACACATTGTAGAACAAATACACTGTATAAAGAATACATGCATTATATAAATAAGGGATGATTTCACAGATAAATATTTCAAAATCTCAAAAACCATGAGTTATGTTGTGCTTACCTTTAACATGTGTGCGCATCTGTGTGCATATACAGATATATTCATGCCTCAGGGGTTTTACTGTTCTAAAAGGGATTGGAGATGCTTTAGAAGGATATGTAAGTTACAAGAAAACACAATACGTTGAAGATACAAGTGAAAAATGAAAATTAGAAGGGATAGAAAGCGTCACTAAGAAAAAGGCAAAAGAGTGCATATCATGAAAATCTGTTCAGTTGTTAAGGATACAAAACACAAATTTGGCTCTTAGCGCTGTAGAAGTCAAAATTAGAAGAAGGGAAACTTGGTCCTTTATATAATTATCCAAGTTAAACAGTTTAAAAAGGCTAGTTTGTAAGGAATAATACTATTAAATTTCTTCAAAAGTAGAACCCTCATGTAAATAAGCCACCTCACCCAATAGATGTAACTACAACTTACAAATTATTCATCAAATTAGTCTTAACACATGCCTGATCTTTTTTCTCAGGTTGCAAAAGAAATGTGTTGACTCCAAAAATGTTTAAAATACATAAAAATTTTTAAAAAGATTATCCAAGATGCAGATATAACCACTTTTAATACTACAGTGTATAATATATCCACATGTACGTGTGTGTACATTTAGACATATGTTTGTGTGTTACAGAATATATGTAACATGTAAAAATACACATATATTACATAATTTGGAATATGTATTGCAATATATGATAGAACAAAATTGGTCTCGCACGTTGGTCATTTATTAGGATGCTTTAAAAACTTCCTCATGCTGTATATTCCTTTATAGTATATGAAATATTATGCAGTCATTGCAAATCACATAAAAATTTACTTAACCAAACATATATGGCTAGATATATATGCATATCTTTTCTCTATTATGAATAATACTGTATATAATCATTTTGTGGAATTCTGATTACTTCCTTCTAATCAGCTACTCAAGAAAGAACCAGCTAGGTAAAAAGGCATCAACTTCTTAAAATAATTTATATTAAAATTCATAATCTCCCCTCTGGGAAACTAATACCAATTTCCACTTATTTAAAAATGTATGAGGATTTGAGTCAACTTCCAAAGTGGCAGAGGGAGAACCCTGGTGAAAGTGTACCCCCGTTAATATATGGGAAACACTGCCAAAGCAATCCAAGGCAACCATTTATTAACTCTGAAAATTAACCAAAGGCACAGGACACGCTGGAAAGAGTTTATTCAAGAAAAATAACGCTATCTTGGTAAGAACCGTGGGGTCTATGACACTTTCATTTGAGTCTTCTCCCATGCCCTCACCTCAAACTCATTGGCATGGAAGCCATAAAAAGCTGATGGTCTTATGGTCAAAAGAGAGAAGTGACCTCCTTTGGAGCTCTTTTAAAAGTCTATCCCCAGGGATACCTGGGTGGCTCAGTGGTTGAGCATCTGCCTTGGGCTCAGGGCCTGATCCTGGAGTACTGGGATCAAGTCCCACACCAGGATCCCCCGGGGGTACCCTGCTTCTCCTTCTGCCTATGTCTCTGCCTCTCTCTCTATCTCTCATGAATAAATAAATATAAATAAATAAATAAATAAATAAATAAATAAATAAATAAATACCTATCCTCAGAGGATGGTCAATATTTTGACCACACCTACAGCTCTCTGTAAAAGCTCCAATTCCAGGGAATTGTTGCTACTTGAGCTAACTCAGAGCTCAACTATGTGAGACAAAACCTATCCCCAGGGTGTGACTGAAAACAATAGCAATCAGCTGGAATTATTAATATCACAGCTGTCCAAGACTGTGATATCAGTTGGGGAAAACAAGACCCTGGCCAAAAATATCAAAGATAGACCTGGAGGTGTAGGCACCCCTAAGAGACTTTGAAAAGCTTTGAGATATTTCTGTAGCCCTAGAGGGCTGTGTGCATATGCGGAGTGAGCTGATGGTTAGGAAAAAACTGAGAAAGAAGAGAGCCCAAGTCACTCACTTTTGGTTGAACATAAGGTCCTGTACAATCAGAAAGTGAAAGCTATTAAAAAAAATTAAAAAAAAAAAAGGGGGATCCCTGGGTGGCGCAGCGGTTTGGCGCCTGCCTTTGGCCCAGGGCGCGATCCTGGAGACCCGGGATCGAATCCCATATCGGGCTCCCGGTGCATGGAGCCTGCTTCTCCCTCCGCCTGTGTCTCTGCCTCTCTCTCTCTCTGTGACTATCATAAATAAATTTTAAAAAATTAAAAAAAAAAAAAAAGAAAGTGAAAGCTGAGGCTGACTTTGGAACGGCCTGATATTTAAAGGGATGCCTATACCCAGAGATCCATCTGACAAAGGATGGAAGGCATACTTCTCTTAGTATATATAAGGAACTTTTATGACTGATCATTGGCTGACTACTACACTGTGCTGCTCCAGAGGTAACCCATAAGAAGCCAGACTTAGTTTTTTTTTAATTTTAAGGGTTTTTTTTTTTTAATTTAAGGGTTTTTTTTTATTGTAAGTCACCACGCACAGCAGGGAATATGAAGTCTATACAAATAAATAGTCCAGGAATGGCACTAAGCAAACAAGCAGGATCCAAAAAAATCAACCAGAGATACAACAACAAATCCAAAGTGTGATGGGGAGCTCTAACTCCAAAGTTGCCACAATATGTTATCAAAAGTGATCAGTTTAAAGAGAATTATGAAATGTGCAACATACCAGAAAACTATGGACCCCACACAGGAAAAGGGCGATCAATAGAAAATGTCTGCTGGGGGCCAGGATTTTAAGTTAGACAAAGACTTTAAATAAGCCACATTAAGTATGTTCAAAGAAATAAAGGAAACTAGGATTCAAGAATGAAAGTATGCCAACCATGTCTTACCAAATGGAGAATATCAACAGAGCAAAATAAAAAAAACAAGTACCAAAAAAGAAGAGGAAGAAGAAGAAGAAGCAAAAAAATGCTGGGGATTTAAATTATAATAAGTGAAATAAAAAATACACTACAGGGGCAATAGACAGAACAAACGTGAAAAGAGATCAATTAAGATTATCTAGTCTGGGGATGCCTAGGTGGCTCCGTGGTTGAGTGTCTGCCTTTGGCTCAGGTCATGATCCTGGGGTCCTGGGATTGAGTCCCACACCAGGAGCAGGAGCCTGCTTTTCCTTCTGCCTCTGTCTCTGTCTCTCTCTTATATCTCTTGTGAATAAATAAATAAAATATTTAAAAATATATATTATCCCAGTCTGAAGAATAGAAAGAAAAACAGAATGAAGAAAAATGAACCAAATCTCAGAAACCTGTGTGATACTATGAAGCTTATCAACATACACATAATGAGGGTCCCAGAATAAGAAGAGAAAGAAGAAAAGGCAGGAAGAAAAATAATTTGAAAAGATAAATCTAAATTTAAAAAATAAAAATAAAAACTTCCCAATTTTGATGAAGAACATTAATTTATATATCCATGAGCCCATCAAACTCCAAAGCAGGAAAAACTCAAAAAAATCTCTAAGTACACACACTGCAGTCATAATGTCAAAAGTAAAAAACAATGAGAAAATATTAAAAACAGCAAGGGCAAACCTCTTCACATATAAGGAATCCTCAGTGAGATGAATAACTTATTTCAATCAGAAAGCATGAAGGCTGGGACATAGTTGGATGACATATTCCAAGTACTAAAATAAAAGAAGACTCAAACAAGACATATATTCAGCAAAACTATCCCTCAAAAGTAAAAATAAATTAAAATATCCGCAGAGAAACACAGTCAGAGAATTTGCCACCAGTACACCTGCCCTATAAGAAATATGAAAGAAAGTCTTTCCAGCCAAAGGGGGAAAAGAAGTCAGATAATAATTTGGATCTCCATAAAAAAAAAGAAGGCTGTGAAAATAATTAAAAGGGTAAAAATTTTTTTAAAGGGCAGCCCTGATGGTCCAGCAGTTTAGCACTGCCTTCGGCCCAGGGCCTGATCCTGGAGACCCAGGATCGAGTCCCATGTCAGTCTCCTTTGTGGAGCCTGCTTCTCCCTCTGCCTGTGTCTCTGCCTCTCTCTCTCTGAGTCTGTGTCTGTCATGAATAAATAAATAAATTAATTAATTAATTAATTAATCTTTTTAAAAAAGACAAGTTTTATTTATTTGAGAGAAACAAATAAACATGTTGATGTTGAGCCCCACATCAGGCATCAGGGAGCAGGAGGGGGGGGCAGAGTAGGAGGGAGAGAGACAAGCAAACTTTGTGCTGAGTACAAAGCCCAATACAGCACTCAATTTCAGGACCCTGAGATCATGGCCTAAGCAAAAACGCTTGACTGAGCCACCCGGGCACCCCCAAAGGGTAAATTTTTTAATTGTATAAACATTTTTCACTCCTTTCTTCTCCTAACCAATTAAAAAGAAAACTGCATAAAACAATCATAACAAAACTGTATTTATAAAGTTAATGCAAAATTTAAAAATGTAATTTGTATGTTAAGTAAGAATACAAAGGAAGAGGGGCTCCTGGCTGGCTCAGTCAGTTGAGTATGTGACTCTTGATCTCAGGGTTGTGAATATGAGCTCCATATATGGTATAGAGATTACCTAAAAATAAGATCCTGGGGAAAAAAAAAAGAATACAAAGTAAGATAACAGAAGGGAACTGTGTGAAAGCAAAGTTTTTGCATACTATTGAAATTTAGTTGGTATTATTTCAAACTGATTATTTTCAAAGTTCAGATGTTATTTATAATATCAAAGACAACAACTATGAGAATAACAGAAAATACAAAAGAAAAGCTAATAAAAAAAAATTTAAATGATATGCTAGAAAATATCCATTTAACGTAAAGAAATAATGAAGACATAGAGAGGAACCAAAGGATATAAGACTCATAGTAAACAAAAAGCAAAATAGCAAATTTTGTAAATCTTACCATAATAATTACAGTAAATATTAATGGGTTAAATGGCCCCATACAAAAGTAAGAGGTTATAAGACTACATAAAAAGAAAGAGAATCCAACTATATACTATCTACAAGAGACACAATTAAAGACACAAATAGATTGAAAAGAAAAAGATGGAAAGAGAGAATGCAGATAATAACTAAAAGAGAGTTGGATGTTAAAATAGACAAAATAGAGGGGCACTTAGGTGGCTCAGTCAGTTAAGCATCTGATGCCTGATTTTGGCAGGTGGAGATCTCAGGATCATGGGATCTAGCCCCACATCAGGCACTGTATGGCACAGAGTCTACTTGTCCTTCTCCCTCTGCTCCTCCTCCTGCTCCTGATTTCTCTTTCTCTCTAAAATAGATAAATAAATAAATAAAATCTTTAAAAAGTAGACATTAAGATAAAATGTTACTAAAGACAAAAAGAGAGATTATATTTTTATTTTAAAAAGTATCAATTCAGCAGGAAGATATAGCAGTTTTAAATATATATTCACCTAACACTGCCCCAAAATACATGAAACGAAAACTGACATAATTAAAGAAAGAAAGAAACAATTCATCAATTATAGCTGGAGATCTCAAACTGCACTCTTAATAACTGATGCAACAATTAGAAAGAAAATAGAAGGGGATCCCTGGGTGGCGCAGCGGTTTGGCGCCTGCCTTTGGCCCAGGGCGCGATCCTGGAGACCCGGGATCGAATCCCACATCGGGCTCCCAGTGCATGGAGCCTGCTTCTCCCTCTGCCTATGTCTCTGCCTCTCTCTCTCTCTCTCTGTGACTATCATAAATAAAATAAAAAAAATTAAAAAAAATAGAAAGAAAATAGAAGATTTGAGCAATCCTACCAACCAAATTGACTGAACAAACGTCTATAGGAAACTCCACCCAATTGCACAATGCAAATTATTTTCAAGCACACATGGAACATTCTCCACAAGGACCACATAAGAGCCCAAAACACAAGTATGAATAAATTCAAAAGGACTGAAATGAAACAAAATATACCCTTCAATCACAATAGAATTAAATTGAAAACTGAAAATATAAGGAATTTGGGACCTCCACAAATATGGAACAATTAAGTACTACATTTCTAAATAACACATTTCTAAATGAGTCAAAAAAGAAACTACAAAGGTATTAGAATTTATTTTGATTTGAAAGAAAATGAAAAGAGAATATAGCATAATCTTTGGTAAGTAGTGATTAGATAGAAATTTACAGCTTTAAATGACTATATTAGAAAAGAAGAATGAACTTAAACCAATAATCAAAGCTTGTATCTTTAATGAGCTCAAAAAAAGAAGAGCAAACTAAACACAAGGCGAAGAGAAAGAATGAAACAGATTAGGTTGGAAATCAATGAAATAGAAAATGGAAAAATTAAAATACAAGCAAAAACAAAAGTTTATTTTTAAAAAATATCAACTAAATCGATAAACCATTAGCTATATTAACCAAGAAAACAAAAGATAGGACACAGAATGCCAAAATTAGCAAGAAAAAGGGACATTACTACTGACCCTTCTAAAAGCAAAAGGATAATTAAGGAATAATAGTATGAGCAATGTTACATCAACAAACTCAACAACTTAGATGAAAACTACTGTGGTTTATGTATACAATGGAATATTACTCAGCCATTAGAAACGACAAATACCCACCATTTGCTTCAACATGGATGGAACTGGAGGGTATAATGTAAGTAAGTCAATCGGAAGTAAAGTCAAGTAAGTAAGTGAAGTAAGTCAATCGGAAAAGGACAAACAGTGTATGTTCTCATTCATTTGGGGAATATAAATAATAGTGAAAGGGAATATAAGGGAAGGGAGAAGAAATGTGTGGGAAATATCAGGAAGGGAGACAGAACATAAAGACTCCTAACTCTGGGAAACGAACTAGGGGTGGTGGAAGGGGAGGAGGGCGGGGGGTGGGGGGAATGGGTGACAGGCACTGAGGAGGACACTTGACGGGATGAGCACTGGGTGTTTTTCTGTATGTTGGTAAATTGAACACCAATAAAAATTAATTTATTAAAAAAAAGAAAACTACAAATTTTAAAAACACTAACTGAGTCAAGAACAAATAGAAAAACTGTGTATACCTATAATACTTATAATATGTAAAGAAATTGAACTTATGAATTACATATCGCCCCACTAATCAAATCTCAAGCCCAAATTGCTTTACTAGTAAATTCTATCAAACATTTTAAGAAAAAGTAATACAAATAGAAAACCCCAAGAAATACATAAAAAAACATTAAGACCTAGTATGAGATCACGGAATATAAGATTAATATACAGAAAAAATTGTATTGTTATATACAATGAACAATCTGAAAATGAAATTAAGAATACAATTATTTTCCAAATCACATCAAAAAGTAAATCCTCATGAATAAATTTAACTAAAGAAGTATAAGATGGCACAGTGAAAATTACAAAACATCTTTGAGAGAAATTAAAAATATCTAAATACTCAGAGAGTCATTCCATGTTCATGGGGTGGAAGGCTCAGTAGTTAAGATGACAAGTTTATCTTTATTTATTTATGGGTTCAATGAAATCTCTATAAAATTTCACGAGGCTCTTTTTTTGGAGAAATTTAAACATTGATCTTAAAAATCACAGGGAAAAGCAAAGACCCATAACATCCAAGACAATTTTGAAAAGAGAAGAAAGATTGAGTTATTTTTACTTTCTAATTTCAAAACTTAATATAAAACTATTATTTATGAAGACCGTGTGGTACTAGCATAAAAATAGGCATATATATCAATGGAATAGAGTTGATAACCAAAAATAAACCCTTTTATTTATAGTCAATTGGCTGTTTCAACAAAACTTTTTATTCAAAGAGATGGACTTGGACACTTACCTCACACCATATACAAAAATTACACCTATACACAAAAATGGGTTATATATATAAATGAAAGAACTATAACAATAAACCTTTTAGAAAACATAAGAGAAAAATCTTTGAGTCGTTGACATTGACATTTTTCATTATACAACCAAACAGATAAAGAATTGATTAAAACATCTACATCATAATACAAATCTTGGATTTTGACAGGGTTCCCATCATTTCCTAACTGAGAAAAGTGTTCACTGTGCCAAAACATCGTCTATTCTAAACACCTGCTTTCATTCTAGGACCCTGGAATTTGGGTTCCTGTAAAGCTGGATATTTATGTGACCAGTCCCCAATAAAACCTTAGACACTGAGTTTCTAATGAGATTCCCTGACAGACAGCATTTCACACATGTTATCACAATTTATTATCGGAAGAGTTAACTGCGTCCTGCGTGACTCCACTGGGAGAGGACTCTTGGAAGTTCATAGCTGGTTTCCCCAGGATTTCACCCCATGTACTTTTTCCCTTTGCTGATTTTACTTTGTATCCTTTTGGTATAATAAATCAGTCATTCGTGGTGAGCACTGAGTGATGTGTAGAATTATTGAATCATTATGCTCTATAACTGAAACTAATATACCATGTTATGTTAATTATATTTCAATGAAAAAATAAAATTAATCGTAGTCTTGAATATGACTGTATACTGAGTCCTGTGAGTCCTCCTAGCAAATCAGAAAATCTCCTGGTGATCTTATGGACCCAACATGATGCCTCAACAAACTTGTCAAAACTGTATGAGAATATTCATTTTCCAGTACACTCATCAACAACAAATACAAAATCTTAATGAATTCAAAAACAATTAATGATATTATCTCATATTTTCTTCAACTATTGAGTTTGAACTTTTGTTCCTATGCTAATTGGTCTTTTGTATTAGATATTCTGTAAATTACCTATTCATGTTCTTGACTTGTTTTTTCTTTAGGATACACACACACATACACACACACACATTTCTTTAATGAGCAGACTCCCTGCCACCGCTGGGTCATTTGAGGCTGCTGGTCCCTCAACCTGAGAGGTACTTCCAGCCCCTCTTTAACAGCTACTTCTTATTCAGATCTCAACTCAAGTGTCATCTCCTGGAGAAGCATTCTTTGATTTTCTTCAAGTGGTCAAATTTCCCTTTATATGTGTACTCAAAGTGCCTCTACTACCTCATTAGCCACAGGGAATTTCTGTTTTCATTTGTGAGATTATTTGATTAAGTACTACCTCCTCCCCATCAGACGATAAATTCTTTGAGAGCAAAGACTAGGTTTCTTTTTTTTTTTTAAGAATTTATTTATTTATTTTAGAGAGAGCTGGAGTGTGAGAGAGTGCAGGGGGCAGGGGCAAAGCAAGAGAGTCCCAAGCAGACTCTGTGCTCAGTGCAAAGCATGACATGGGGCTCCATCCCCGACCCTGGGATCATGACCTGAGCTGAAACCAAGAAGAGTGCAACACCTAACCGACTGTGCCACACTGGCACCCCTAGGTTTCTTTTGTTCATTATTGTAATCCTAATCCTAGTACAGTGGCAGGCACCAAGTAGGTGCTCAGATAATATTTGCTCAGTGGATTAGAGAGAATCCTCTTCTGTGAATGGATACATCTCCTAAGGCCAATAAACTGCACCTTAGAAAATATTTTTAAATGATACTTGATAGTGGCAAATAGTTTTCCAACTAGTATTGCATTTAATCATCACAAAATCTCTGTCAGGTGTTGTTTGCCCAGTTTTACAAAGGAAGATACCAAGGTTCCAAGTAATTGAATGACCTTCTGGGTCCATTTGTTTCCCACAGAAGGGTCTCCATTCACAAGCCCAATTATCCTCTCACAATTGCGATGTAACTGCTAAGGGACCAGTATTGTCCTAATATGTTATTTGGTTTCTCACTTCAACCCTGAGGACTGCCTTTTGCTTTTTAGTTTTGCCGAAATCAAAATTTAGTATCTGAACTGCTTGTTGGATAAATAAAAGATATTGATTTTATTTAAGATTTTATTTATTCATGAGAGACACACAGACATAGGCAGAGGTAGAAGCAGGCTCCCCACAGGGAGCCTGATGTGGGTCTTGGTCCCAGGACCCCGGGATAAAGACCTGAGCTGAAGGCAGATGCTCAACCACTGAACCACCCAGGTGCCCCAGATTTATTGATTTTAAAAGAAAAGATCCAATATTAAAACAGAGATGCTGCATGTTCCAGGCAGAATTGTGGCCCCAGCCATGATGGATCATGCATCTGAAGCTTCTCTTCTATTGTGTAGTTACACCATCTGGGGCCCAGGCCCAGAGTGATGCTCAGATGCTACGCCTTGTTAAGGTGATATGAGATCACCTGTCCCCCATCCCCAGCAATTTCAAAGAGAGACCTGAGTCAGCTCTTGGGTTTCTGCACAAGGAAAACTCTCCCTCAAAAGGGTCTTGTATTAGTTATCTATTGTTGCATAACAAATTACCCCCAAAATGTAGCAATTTAAAACAATAAATATTTATTGTCTCATAGTTTCAGTGGATCAAGAATCCAAGAATGGTTTAACTTAGTAATTGAAGCTCACAGTCCCTCAATGAAGTTGCTGTGAGCCATAGCTGCATCTTCCAAGGTTAGAGAATCTGCTTCCAAGCTCACTTACATGGTTGTTGGTAGAACTCAGTTCCTCACTGGCCATTTGCTAGATATTCGCACTCCCTTGTCACATGGACCTCTCCATAGGCTTCTTGCTTGTACTCACAACATGGTCATTGGCTTTCTTGAGAGTAAGTGATTCAAGAAGAATAGAAGAAGAACCCAAGATAGACGGCACAGTCTTCATAATTGAATCTCAGAAGTGATGTGCCATAATGTCTGCTGTATCTATTGGTTATGCCAAATAAACTTACTACAGTATTGGGAGGGGACTACCCAAGGGTGGTAGGAATGAATACTAGGAAGCTGAAAGTATTGGTGGACATTTTGGAGGCTGGTTACAGGACCCTTCTCATTTTGATCAGATAGTGGAGTTGTTTCTCTGGACTCCCATCATCAAGATGAGAAGGAATGGTAAAATTAGCTAATGAGAAACCTTTGGTATCCAGTAGAGTCTAAAGTTAGTGACTCGATCATTGAAAACTTAGTCAACATTTCTGTGATCTGATTGATAATACATGTGATACACAAAATGAGAGATGTTTAAGTGACAAGCTGTGGTATTATAGCCAAAGATATAATGGGCAATTTCTTGATTAATATTTCTGATGACAGGGATCCCTGGGTGGCGCAGCGGTTTAGTGCCTGCCTCTGGCCCAGGGCGCGATCCTGGAGACCCGGGATCGAATCCCACGTCGGGCTCCCAGTGCATGGAGCCTGCTTCTCCCTCTGCCTGTGTCTCTGCCCCCTCCTCTCTCTCTGTGTGACTATCATAAATAAATAAGAATTAAAAAAATATTTCTGATGACAAAAGGAGGCTTACATTGTCAGAGAAATGGATGGACATGCAAAGGGTAAAAGGCAGAGTTCTATATGTATATGCACCCGTCAACATACATGCATGTGTGTGAGTACTGCCATGCTGAACAACTGAAAACATATCTCATGGGATAGTTGGCTTAAAAATGACATCTGAACTAAGGTTTTCTCTACCTAAAGACACTGATATAAAATTGCCACGCTGTTTCATGAGTACTTGTATTAACATCCAGCTCAATGAAGCCTAGTTGGAAATGACTACATAAGTTATACAACCAGATACCAATTTAGACACTTGAGCCAACTTCTAGACCTCTCTTCATGCTTTTTCCTGTTTGAAATTCCATCCCCACTCCCAACCCAAAGATGCTCTTTCTCTCTGTTGAAATATTTTTCATATCACCTTTGATTTTCCAGATTTCCCTAAAATCAAAACCAATTATCAGTGCTTCTCAGTACTTATTTACACATCCGTTATAGTACTTACGCAGCTAAATATAACACAGATTCCCATAAATGGAGTGTCTGGGAAAAGCAGGCAGTGTCCTTTATTCCTAGTCATGGTTCTGAGCATGGAGCAGACCTTTGGAATATAGCAAATTCCTAGAGGACAAAAAAGATGGATTCTGAGAGTCTGTTGATTCACAAGGCTTCCTGCAAGGAAGAGAATGCATGCAGGGTGGCATAAATACCCAATTACATGTGATCTGTTAGAAAAAAAATATTCTATATATTTTGCACATAGAATAACCAAATATGCAATGAATTCACAATAATCGGTCAAATGACACAAATCATACCTGTTTCACATTGGTAAATATCAGGAAATTTTTCTTTAACAACAACAACAAAAGCATTAGGTGCAGTAATCTTCATACCCAAAAGGAAGAGGAAAACTCAGGATTTGCCCTCAATGTTCCATATATCCGAGATCTGCCAACTCACTGGAAAATGTTTAAATAATGTAAGAATGGAAATTGGTTGTCCTATAGTGCATGGTAATAAAACAGAGAGCTGCATTTCAAATCTTTTGTCAGGACAGAAGAACTCTACGGAATGAAATGTTTTTCCAGATTTGCAATATGATAAAAGGCAACATATTTCCTTCATATTACTTAAATATAAACAAAATATTTTTCTACTCCCTATCATGTCTTCTCTGGCTGGCTACCACAAGCAGGAGCAGAAATCCTGAATTTCTACAAGTAGTAGAACAATAGGATACAACAATAGTAGGAAGGTAGGATTTTTAGCACTTTAGATAACAAACCCTGGCAATGTTTACCTACTTGGGTTATCTAGAGGATTGTTATTTACAGTTCCTGCTGTTTTGCAAAAGAAGAAGGAAAAATTAAGCTCTCCCCCTCCCGGGGCTGTGGAAACAATGGAGTTGTGTTTTCATAACAGTCAGGGATTTGGCAGCAGTAACGGGGACTCTCAAGTTGGCATATGGCCCCCCAAGCAGCCATAGGTTTCCAAATGTTTGTGCTATGGGTTTTAGCCTAAATCAGAAGAGTCTCAGCATGAGTGGTATTTGCACTTTACAGAAAGGAACCAAAAAAAGCTGAGAAACAAAACAGGGAATTGGGGATTAAACTAATAAATTGGGCCCAAGATGAAGCCAGTGAATACCAGGTTCTGAACCATATGTTTAGCAAAAGAGCTAGAGTCCTTACATCTACTTGAGAAGGAATTTAACAGATGAGAAACAGACATGAAACAAATACTTTGGAAATTATTCCCTAAAAAAACAAACTCATAAAGGAGCTACAGATCAGCCAGGTTGTACAATGAACAAAACTACTGTCCCAAGAGAGAAGACTGGACTCAAAACCAAGAAATATCAGTCTGGCATGACTTTGAAAGCATTTCTTGCATAGACTTCATAATTCCTTAAACGTTGAAAAGAGCTAATCCTGAACTAATATGGCCTATACAGGAACTAAAATTCTTGAAGAATTTAAATCCAGAAGTTGTGAGTTGATGGCAGTTACAAGCAATGTTGAAAGTTTACCAGAAGATGTAACTGAAGAGTGCTGCTGAATTGTACTGAAGGGGACCATACTATGCTACCCCATAAATATGCCACTTTGGTATAAGGGTTATTTTGAGCTGAAGGAACTCCAGGAAACAGCAGGTGCAAGAAAAGCTCTAAAAACAGGGCACTGGAGGGGCACCTGGGTGGCTCAGTGGCTGAGTGTCTGCCTTTGGCTCAGGTCTTGATCCTGGGGTTCTAGGATCGAGTCCTGTATCAGGCTCCCAGTATAGAACATACTTCTCCTTCTTCCTCTGCCTATGTCTCTGCCTCTCTCTGTGTCTCTCATGAATAAATAAATACAATGTAAAAAAAAAAACTAAAAACAGGGTGGTTAAGAGTCCAACTCTCGGGATGCTTGGGTGGCTCAGTGGTTGAGCATCTGCCTTTGGCCCAGGGTGTGATCCTGGAGTCCTGAGATCGAGTCCCACATTGGGCTTCTGCATGGAGCCTGCTTCTTCTCCCTCTACCTGTGTCTCTGCCTCTCATTCTCTCTCTCTCTCTGTTTTTCATGAATAAATAAATAAAATCTTAAAAAATTAAAAAAAGAGTCCAACTCTTGATTTCAGCTCAGGTCATAATCTCAGGTCCTGAGATCAAGCCCCACGATGGGCTCTGCACTGAGCATGAAACCTGCTAAGATTTTCTCTCTCTCTCCCTCCTCTTCTGCCCCACCTCTCTGTCTCAATAGATAAATAAATAAATATCCATTAAGAAAAACAGGGCATCAGTTTTCCTTTGGTAAAGGAAAAATATTGATTTGTAATTTTTAATCCTTTCCTCAGCACTCTAAAGACAATTCTTTTTTTTTAAGATTTTATTTATTTATTTGAGAGACAGAGATAGCACAAGTAGGGGGAGGGGCAGAAGCAGGCTCCCTGCTGGGGAATTTGACTCAGAGCTCAATCCCAGGACCCAGGGCTCAATTCCAGGACCCAGGATCATGACCTGAGCCAAAGGCAGGCGCTTAACCTACTGAGCCACCCAGGTGCCCCCAAAGACAATTCCTATCACTTGAGGATGTGAATCTGCATAACAAACCTTACTAAATCACCTGTATTTACCATATATTTCCTAATTAACTTCCCTTCACCTCTCCCTCCCCAAAAGCCCAAACTCCTTTCTGCAGACTCCCTTAAAATTTTATATAACCCCTGCAACTGCCCCCTATTCTTTGAAGCTCCAGGTACCTAGAGGTCATAACCCTTTCTTCTCCTGTTAATCGATACTTTGTCACTTTCATTTGTTGGGCCCCATAACAGAATCAAAGAAAATAGAGGAAAAATTTTCTTCCTCTTCTACTTTGGGGAGAACCATTAAAAGACACAATTAAAGTAAAGTGAAATTAAAACTTACCAGTGTTATCTCACTGAAAAATATCACTGCCATAGCTGACCACCTCAAAAGACACTTTAAATCCCCAAGAACCCAACACAATTCAAAGAGCATGTATAAATCACAAAATGTTTCCATCAGAAGGTTACTATGACCATGGGGAGCCATTGTAAAATCCCAATTACAAAATCCCATCCTCTTCAATACTGGCTGGTCCCTAACATGTTCTTCTGGCCTATGGCCTGCCCTCCCATTTAATTTTTTCTTTCTTTTTTTTTTTTTTTTGAGTATAGTTGACACACAACATTACATTAGTTTCAGGCATATGACACAGTGATTTGACACGTCTATACCTTATGCTGTACGCCCCACAAATGTAGCTACCGTCTGTCACCTTACAGTGCTGTTAAAATACCACATTGACTATATTCCTTATGCTGTGCCTTTCATCCCCATTCCTTATTCATTCTGTAACTGGCAACCAACAGTTTGTTCTCTATTTTTATGGGGCTGATTCTGCTTTGTTTATTCATTTGTTTTTTCAAATTCCACATGACTGAAATCATACGGTATTTGTTTTTCTCAGTCTGAGTTATTTCATTTAGCGTAATATCTGCTAAGTCCAACCGTGTTGTCCCAGTGGCATGATCCTAATTTCTTCATCTTTGAACCACTGGTACTGCTTTATCTTCTACTTTTTTTGTTTAAATTTTTTTAAATTCAATTAATTAACATATAGTTACATTATTAGTTTCAGAGGCAGCGTTCAGTGATTCATCAGTCTTATATAACATCCAGTGCTCATTCCATCACGTGCCCTCCTTAATGCCCATTACCCAGTTACCCTATACGCCCCTCCCCTCCAGCTCCTCTACTTTTATGCCATCCATTTCACCTGTTCATCTGCAGCCCCACTCACCCTTTGCAGGACTCTCTACCATTCCCTTACTTGCACCACCTTGAATAAAATTCCAATGCATCCTTATATTTTTGGCCAATATCCTTTAACTAAAAATCACAGCCCCCAAGCAGATAACTCCCTGATAAGCCACCTCATCTCTCATGGCAAAGAGCTATCAACAAATTTATTTCTTTCTATTGTCTTTCACTCTTGCTTGATAATCCTATCTCCACTGAAACACATCTTGTTTCATATTAACTTCCTCCCATCTACACCTGTAGTTTGTGAGCCTCTAGGTCTCTCCTGCTGATGAGTTAATCACTAAAATCAGCTAAGATGATCCATATGGATGTTTAACACTTTAACTTCACTGTCCCCTAAGTTCTATAATTCTAATAACTCTCAGAAGTTAGTCCATCTAAAACTTCATTCTTTTCATATCTTGACACATCTGTATCCTAAGCATATAACCTCAACTCCTCCTCAAGTGGAATTAAATGAAATCACATTTTTCTTTCCTTCACTCACAAAAGATGAAGTATTCCATAGCTTGCTTTTATACGTTTCCCATTTACATGTACTCACAACTCCACATCTTAGATTTGCTTATCATAGATACCCTTGTCCTCACATCGTTAATCTCTCCTTTGCTTGATCTTAAAAATCTTTCTACCTTCACACTCACATAAACTTAAAATTTCTCTAAAACTTTCCTGAGATTTGCTATCCCGCTAAGGTTCTGATCCTTCTTTCTTCTTTTATTGCTAAATTCCTTTCAAAAAATCGAATTCTTCCACTTCCGTAATGCCTTCTTATTCTTTAATCTCTCACAATCTAAGTAGTACTTCTATCTTCTCTAAAACTACTCACTAAATTGTCAAAAGTGTCCTCCTAGATATGAAATTCAATGATCCCTTCTGACTCTTCCTTCTCTTTCAATTCTGCAAAATTTGATTGATTTGGTTATGTTCTTCTTGAATCTTTCTTTGTGAAATTATACATCTCCAGTTACCTTCCTATTTTAGTGACCTTTTCTTTTTCTCACTTTACTGCCTTACATTCCTTTTTTTTTTTTGTATAGCCTTTTTAACGATCTCATTCCCTTGCTGTTCCAAGCTTTCAAAAATCTTATGCATGTTGATGACAGTGAAATCTACAATGCTAGCTACCATTTGTTTCTAAATCCTAAAATCCAATTTACAGACTACTGTCATATAACGCCTCCTGAATAATCCTCCAGTTTCTAGCCATAAAGGATTAGCTGTGAACAGACTAAATCTCGCAATGAGAAAAAAGGTAAAATCTATTGCAATACAAAAATAATTGTCTGAAGGCATTAAAGAGTCAAAAGTCAACGGACCAAGATCCCAGAGAGAAGGAAATACTTTGAGATGCACCTGACATCATGCATGCCATCCTCCCTTGAGGCAATTTGAAAACACATGAATCATGATTCTTGGGGAACAAATAAGAAAGAACTACTAAGAGGGTGAAATCCAGAGGTCAAGGCCCACCACGGAAAAGACGCCTTAGTAAACAGTCCAGATTTTTTGTTGATGCTGCGGAATGACCATACTCTTAAAAAATAAAAGCAGTATGAAAACAGAGCATTTTCAGCTCCAACAAGGTGATTCCTCTAACTTCAGCTTATACTGGAAGACAATTACATCTTCTCTGAAGGAAAACACTATCCTGAGCCTCTCTAAATTGTTATAAATGAAATCTCATATTCACTTGAAAATTAAAAGCATGGCAAGAAGGAGAACCAAACGACTAAAAATCAAGAGAAATAAAGAAATAAGGAGCTTGAACCTACAGATGATTCAGAAATTACCAAACATGGACTTTAAAATTTTATAAACACGACTAAGTCATTGAAGAAAATAGATTTTTAAAAACAGAAATTTCTCCCTAGAGAACTGGAATCTATTTTAAAAAAGAATGAGATAGTAATTCCAGAATGAAAAGCATAATAACATGAAATTAAACACTGAATATAATCAATGGCATATTAGCACAACAAAAGAATGCAGTAGTGAATAGTAAGTTGGTGGGAAATACACACAATGAAACACAGAGAGAAAATATAAGAAATGAGAGAAGAATGTAAGAGACATATGGGATGTACAAAAGGTCTATGATATATATAATTTATATTTCTGGGGAGACTGAAAGAAAGATGGGGTAGAAGTAATCTTTGAAAAGATACAAGCCTGCAATTTTCTCAAACAACATTATCATGAAGCTTCATGAGTCTCAACTATATAATTACAAAGAAAATCACATATAGGCTTAAAATCATTAAAATTATGACCAAAAACAGAAAAAAATTAAGGATACACAGTGACCTATTAGGTCCTAAGGACAGTAGGACAATATGATCAGCATTCAAATTTTTGACATATACAATACACAGAAAAGACTACAATGATTTATTTGAAATGCTAAAATACAAGAATTACCAACTTAGAATTGAAGGAAAATGTCCTTTAAAATAAAGAGAAAATCGATAGATTTTTAAGCAAATAGAACCTGCTTGGATTCATTAAAGAAATACTACAGGAAGAGTGAAGAAGAAACAAGGAAAATTATCTGAACTGGAATCATAGTAATAATGCAAAATGCAGAAAGAGCCACTAGAAAGGATATTTAGATAAATTCACTGTTTGAAACAGTATTAGTATTAATCTATGAATTTTTAATATAGAGAGAATTAAAATACAAAAAATAAGCTGAAAGCAGAATAGGAGTAGATGGAGTTAAAATGTTGTAAGATTCCTGTATTGCCTAGAAAGTGGTAAAAGATCATGCTTAGCTTAGAATCAAGTAAGTTAAGAATGCATTCATAATCTCTAGGGTAGAAATTAAGAGTAATTACAATGAAAATGGAATATTCCAACTACTTGATTAATCAAAAAAAAAGAAGAAAAAATGTTAAGATTAAGGAACATAAGAGGAGAGATGGAAAACAGGAAATAGTATATTTTTTTGAAAATAGTTTATTTAAATATAAATATATCCCTACTTAAATGAAATTAGACTAAATACTTTAAGTAAAAAGCTAAGATAGACTAAAAACACATATACTAACAAAAACTCTTTGCTGCTTATAAGAAACATGCCTAAGACATGTTCATTAAAATTATTTTTTAAAAAGGATAACACAATTTATCTTGGAATATTACTAAAGATAAAGAAGAAGATTCAAATTTGGAAAAGTCAGCTCAATAGGATGTTAACAATCAAAATTTGTATGTGCCTAGTAACGAAGCCCCAAAATACATAAAACACACACTGATAGACCAAAAAGGAATAATAAGCAATACAAAAACAATAGTTGGATATTTCAGCACATCTACTTCAGTGGGTAGAGCCAGCAAAGTAAAATCATTAAGATTATAAGTGTTTTGAACAATACAATTCAAAAGCTGAGCTTAATTGACATATGTAAGTATAGGGCATCTACCAAAAATCTACAGCAAACATCACACTTACTGGTGAAAGGTTGACAGCTTTCTCCTTAAGATCCTGAACAAGGGACACCTGGGTGGCTCATCGGTTGCACATCTGCCTTCAGCTCAGGGTGTGATCCTGGAGTTCTGGGATCAAGTCCCACATTGGGCTCCCTGCAGGGAGCCTGCTTCTCCCTCTGCCTGCCTCTGCCTTCTCTCTATGTCTTTCATGAATAAATAAATCAAAATCTTTAAAAAAAATAAAAAAAGATCGTGAACAAAACAAGGATATACCTTCCTACCATTTCTATTCAAAATTGTACTGGAGATTCTAGCCAGGACAATTAGTCAAGAAAAAAAATCACCCAGATTGGAAAGGGTGAAGTTAACATATCCACAATTGTACTGGAGATTCTAGCCAGGACAATTAGTCAAGAAAAAGAAAATCACCCAGATTGGAAAGGGTGAAGTTAACATACCCACAAATAACATGATCTTGTATATACAGAATCATAAAAAAGCAACAAAAAACCTATTAAAGGTTAGAAGTTCAGCAAGGTTACAGGATACAATACCCACATATAAAAATCAATCGTTTGTATATACTAGCAATGAATATATAATAATTGAATAATTGAAAAATGAAATAAAACACTTCTATTTACAACAGCATTAAAAAGAACAAAATATTTGGGAATAAATCTAACCAAAGAAGTACAAGTCTTGTACACTGAACAATACAAAATGTCATCTGAAAAAATTAAGACCTTAAAAAATGGAAAATAACCCCATGCTCATGGATCAGAAGACTTAATTGTTAATGTGACAATACTTACTTGTTAATTGTTAAGATGACAATACTCCCCAAAATAGTCTATTTAGTCAGTGCATTATCAAAATCCCAGTGGCCTTTTTTTGCAGTAAATGACAAGTTGATCCTAAAGGTGTATGGAAACTCAAGGGATTCTACACAGCCAAAAAAATCTTGAAAAGAAGAGCAAAGTTGGAGAACTCCAGCCCCCCAATTTTAAAGTTTCCTACAAAGTTATAGTGTTGTGGGCAGCCCGGGTGGCTCAGAGGTTTAGTGCCACCTTCAGCCCAGGGCCTGATCCTGGAGACCCGGGATCGAGTCCCATGTTGGGCTCCCTGCATGGAGCCTGCTTCTCCCTCTGCCTGTGTCTTGCCTCTCTCTCTCTCTCTCTCTCTCTCTCTCTCTCTCCCTCCATCTCTGTGTCTCTCATGAATAAATAAATAAAATCTTTTAAAAAACCCAAAGTTATGGTGCTGAAAAAGGAAAGACCTGTAGATCAGTAGAATAGAACAAAGTATTCAGAAATAAACTCTCACAATTATGGCCAATTAATCTCTATGATATCAAGACAATTCAGTGGGGAAAAAATCGTCCTTTCTATTAGTGCTTCTGGGACAACAGGATATCCACACGCAAAAGAATGAATTTGGACTCTTCACACCATAAATAAAAATAATCTCAAAATATGTGAAGGTTTCATTATAGGAACTAATACCATAATACTCTTAGAAGAAACTAAAAGTGTAAATTTCCATGACTCCGGATTAAGCAATGGTTTCTCATACAGGTCAGCAAAAGCACAAGCAACAACAGTAACAAAAATAAACTGTATTTATTTAAAATAACTTTGATATTTTGAGTGATACTAACAAGAAACTGAAAATGAGAGAGAATGAGGGAAAATCTTTTCCAATCAAATATCTGGTAAAGACTTGTATCTAGCATATATAAAGAACACTTCCTACTAAAAAATAAAAAGATAGGGGCACCTGGGTGGCTCAGTGGTTTAGGGTTTGCCTTTGGCTCAGGTCATGATCCTGGAGCCCTGGGATTGAGTCCCGCATCAGGCTCCCCTTGAGGAGCCTGCTTTTCCCTCTGTCTATGTTTCTCCCTCTCTCTCTGTGTCTCTCATGAATAAACAGATAAAATCTTTTTTTAAAAAATTTTAAAATATAAAAAGATAAGTAATCCAATTTTAAAATTGGCAAAATATTTGAATAGATAGTTCTCCAAAGAAGATACACAGATACCCAATATGTACATGAAAAGATGTTTGACATTTTTAGTTAATAAAGAAATGCAAATCAAAACAATAAGATACTATTTCACATATACCAAGATGGCTCTAATCAAAGATGATTTGATATGATAGACAATAACATGTATTGAGGATGTGGAGAAAATGAACTCTCACACATTGCTACTCAGAATGTACCATGGTAGAGCTGCTTTGGGATTAATGATGTATGTTCACACAAAAACTTGTACATGAATATTCATAGCAGCATCACCCATAATACCCCAAAACTGTCCATTAGTTGATGGGCAGATAAACAAAATGTGGTGTGTCTACACATTATTGTCCAACCATAAAAAGAAAGAAAGTACTGATACACAATGAAGCATAATATGAACCCTGAAAACATTATTCTTTTTTTTAATAAATTTATTTTTATTGGTGTTCAATTTACCAACATACAGAGTAACACCCAGTGCTCATCCCGTCAAGTGCCCCACTCAGTGCCCGTCACCCATTCACCCCCACCCCCCACCCTCCTCCCCTTCCACCACCCCTAGTTCGTGAAAATATTATTTTAAGTGAAGTCAGACAAAAGCTACATGTTGTATAATTCCACTTACATAAAATGTATGTAATAGGTAAATCCATAGAGACAGAAAGTAAGCTGCATTTTTCCAGGAGCTGGAGGAAGGAGGAATAAGGGGTACATATTAATGAATTCAGGATTTCTTTGTGTGGTGATGAAAATATTCAGGAATTAGTGGTGATAGGTGCATCACCTTGGGAACATACTAAAAACCACTGAGTTTTATCACTTCAGGGGGATAATTTATGATATGTTAATTATATCTAAATCTTATGAAAAAATATAGCCCTATTTCTTGCAAAGAACGTGAATTCATAATGTGTAAAGTTTCCAATAGCCCAGCTGGCTTGTCCAGTAAATTACCTCCAACATTTAAGGGGAAAATTATAGTAATTTTAAGAGAACAGAAAAGTCCTCTGCAGAAACTAAAGGAAAGAGACACCTCCGAGAAGTTTTGTGAGGTCAGGATAACTTTGATACAAAATAGGTAGGTACATTATTTAAAGGCTTAATTATAGATAAAACTCTATTATGAATAAAGATTTTTTTAAAAACCAAAAAGGAACATTTTCAAATCATATCCATTCAATGTATAAAAAGGATAAAATGGCACAATAATTTTAGGAATGTACAGTTCCTTTAACATTCAAAAATCAATCAGTGCAAATCACGGCATTAACAGGAAATAAAGTAAAAAATCTATAGAACTATCTCAATGGATGATTAAAGATTATTTGATAAAATTGAATATCCATAGAAACCAATAAGAACTTCCTCAATCTGTTATAGGGTTATTACACAAAACCGACCAAAGAAAAAACAGTGCTTATCAAATGTCATAATTAATGATAAATTACTGGACGCTTTCCCCCTGACATAGGAAATGAGGCACGGTCACCCACCAAGACTAATTCTAACATGGATTAGAGGTTCTCCCTAGTGAAATAAGGAAAATTAAAGAGAAAAGAAACATATCAGGGTTATATAAAAAGAAACAAAAAACAACAACCTGGAATTTAAATAAAACTTAAATAAAAACTTTAAAAACACACAACAAAAATATACTGGAATTTAAATAAAACTTAAATAAAAACTTTAAAAACACACACATAACACAAATATAACACATACACCACACCACACCTACACATACACCACACAATCACCATATACACACTGCACACACACACTATGCATATGCAAATATACACATGACTCACCCCACACATACACACACACAGAAAAGAAACAAAATTGTCATTATGCACAGACAGCATGATTGTGCCATAGTAGTGCACTAGGGAAGGAAAGGTTTGAATCTTTTGTATATATATAGTCAACAACTCAGTTCCCTACCTCACAGCATAGACAAGAGTTAATTTTGTATATATGCTACATTGAAGTGTGAAAAGTTAAAAAGAAAAATAGAAGAAAACAAAATGATAATATCTTCAATGCTTGTAAGGTAGAAAAACTTTTTTAAAAGATTTATTTATTTATCTGAGAGAGTGAGAGTGAGAGAGAGTAGGGAGAGGGGCAGAGGGAGAGCTACTTCAAGCAGACTCCCTGCTGAGCAGGGACCCCCCCCCCCCCCCGCAACACAGGGCTCCTTCCCTTGACCCATGAGATTACAACCTGAGCTGAAACCAAGAGTGGGACACTGAACCAATTGAGCTACCCAGGTGCCCCGAGTAGGAAAATATCTTTTAACAGGATACCAAACAGTACAAACTATACAGGGCTACTAACTTGGATTTTATTAAAATCAAAAATTTCTGTTCATCAGAAGAGACCACACTTAGAGATGGAGGAATCAAGCCACAGGAGATTTATCTACTCAACAAAGAACTCTTATCCAGAAATCTGTAAGAAAATGCAGAGAGCCCAATGAAAAACAAATGGACAAAAGGCTTCACAGGCACTTCACAAAGATGATATTCAACTGGCCAATGCCCAATCTTATAGCTCATGAGGGAAATACAAACAAAAGCTACAATTAGGTACTACTACATAATCTCTAGAATAGCTAAATTAATAGATTGACAATACCAAGTTTTGGCAAGGCTATAGAGCAACTGGAACTCTCAGATAGTGCCAGTGGGAGTGTAAATTGGCACAGCACTTTGAAAGCTGTTTGGCAGTATCTACTAAAGCTGTACACTTTCACACCAATAATTGAACTCCTAAGTATATACCCAATAGAAATGTGAACACATGTGTGCCAAAAGTCATGCAGAAGAGGCTTCCTAGCAGCATTATTTGTAATAGCTAAAAATGAAAACAACCCAATTATCCATCCACTATAGATTAGGTAAACAAATTGGGGTCTAAGAATAAAACATAAATGAACCACTACTACACAGAACATGAATAAATCTTACAAACTTACCTGTAAGCAATAGATACCAACATGAAAGAGTATATATCATATTATTCCATTGTGTGATGGAGCCTGTTTATACCAGCTGTGAGAACTGATTTGGGTGCATTGCTTCTCAATTCCACCTTCATTGATCATCTTCTTGGCAGTTTACAATCACCTGTGGTGAGAGTAGGTACACCACAGAAATTGTCAACAGTTACAAATCAGGGCTCCTCCCTCATCTACCCCTGAGAGCTGGTTGTTAAATATTGACCAGTATATCAATGTATTATCTCAAAACAAGTACAACTGTTCCATTCTGAGATAATTTAGAATAATAACGGAGAGCATCAAGGACGTTTCTGGGTAACATTTTGTTTTATGTGTTGATCCACTTCTTGGTTACAGTGTATTCATTTCATGAAAGTCCTCAAGTACTTAAAATCAGTCCATTTTACCGTATGTGTATTATTAAAATGTTTTCTTGAAGGAAACATGCTAACAGTTTTCAATGCAAATCTCATACTTTGGATTTCTTTTAATCCTTTCACTAGGTTTTTAGTACTTCCAGGATTGAAACCTCCAGAATTTTTTATATGTCATCCTTCCTTTCTTCCATTACCCCACTCCTAAGGATCATTAGCTAAACGTTAGCTAGTTTCATCCTTCTCTCATGATTCACTTTATCACTTCTAAAACACTGGTACAAGCCTGCATAACTTTGTCCATAAACCATTATACTATTGCCAGATCAATCTATCTTCTCAGAATTTTTCTGGTCAATAGAAGATGGTGAAAAGGTAAATGATCAGCTATTTTGCATGGTACTCAAGGTTTATTTCTCAATATTCTCTATTGCCCCCCCAACTTTCCAGCCGAACTAATACTGCTGCATTCTCTGAATATAATACTTTGTTTTTCCGTATATTGAAAAATATTTTTCACTCCATGTGGTACATATTTCTCCCAGTTTTGTCTATAAAAACTCTGGCTAACCTTTAAAGCACAACTAATTTCTTTATCCAACCCAGGACATGGTTAGAGCACCAAGTAAGTGTTCAATAAATACAAAGTTGAATAGCTCACAATAGTAAGACACATGACTCTACTCTCTCCCCTTGGAAAAATGTCATGCATGGATCTGGAAAGCTCCCTTGAGTTCAAGGACTTAAGTTACATTTGACAGCTCTGGTAAGGCATGAGATGGAGGACAAGCTTGTGTCATTAGAGACAGTGAAGTAGTTGTATTTCATAGTATATGGGGCAACTCAGAATCACAGCCACATGGCATAAAGATTTTCCATCTGGATAAGGACTGTTATAAGAAGCTATCAAACTTATGGCATGAGAAAAGATCCATGAAAGCCTTAAGTAATAACACTCCACACTCCCAAATACATGAATCTCAAAGAAACGTAACTCTTAAAAAATGAGGAAATCATTTCCAGGGAATATTTACCAGAGAATATCTACAAAGTACACATCAGATGCAACAACTTGAAAAAAGTTCTGACCCACTCACATAATACAATGGCACAAGATAACAGTATTTAACTTGGAATAATGTTCAAAGACACCTTTGATTTTGTTTAGCGCAAATCATCACTCATCTCCAAGGAGAGAAGCACATATGTCCAGTCATTAGCATAATAGAAGGATTGTTTTAAGATTCACGTAACATTGGCGATCCTTTGAATTCTATTCAGCCTAACATATTTGGAGTTGAAATAGGGCCAGAATATTCCTTGGGAGCATTACATTTTTATTAGCTTACGTTTTACTTTTTAGAATAAAGATTTTCAAACCTACCAAAGAGTCAAAAGATTAATGCAATGAACATTTACATATACTTAACCCAGATTCACCACATATTGATTTTTGCCACTTTCTGTCATTGGCATTTGACTTGGCTATTAAGTGGAAAACAACAAGAAATAGAAATTTTAAAATTTGTAAGTAAATTTCACTTTGCAGCCCAAAACATGACAATTTCAACAACTCTAAGATTTTCTGAAGATTCATGATCATTGGTGATCCACGGGAGGAAATAGCTTTGGGCCTATCCATTTTTGAAACTATTCTGTAAACTGTCAGGTTTAGAAATACAATGTAGGACAGGTGTGGATTTCTTCCTCCAGCTCAGTAGACTCATACACAATTAATGATGCAGCACAGTGGGATACTAACAAAACGAAAAATAACAACAACAGAAAACACACCCCAATTATTTATTTATACCCCAGATTGCCCCACAAAGGATTTAAGGTTGCTTTCAAAAAGACATGTTGTATAAAAGAATACTAATGAACACTTGCGGGGATTCATATGGTAGGAAAACATCAGAGGTAATACTGGATTTGCAGAGCACAGAGTCCTTTATAGTTACAACAATTTAGTTATGCTTTCTGGTAGCCAAATAAAAAGTAAACATGATAATGAACATGACTCATAGAGTCCATAAGATAGATAAACCTGTTTTTCCTAGGCAACTTGCTTGTTTAGGATGTATAAATCCAAGAATGATTTCTTCTGGGGGTCCTGCAGATGAAGTTACTAACCATGCTCTATAATCACAGGGCCGTGAGTTTCATTGGGTTTCTACCAATTCCCTCAGGCTCAGTCAATGGCTTAGTGCCTAAGTATCATTCAGTAAATGCAATTCCTTTACAGAGTGGTTATTAGGCACTAAATAAAGGAACGGACCCAAATCTCCAGGTCTGATAGTCTCACAGCCTAATTCCAAGGTAACATTTATAAAATCCAGAGCAGACACATTGACCAACATACATGGATGGCTTGGGTTGGAGAGAGAAGGCGGGGGAGATGACAGATTCGTGAATGAGGTGCACAGATTTTCTTGGCAAGAACATTGATTTTATGTCAAATTGCATGTGGAAACATTCTAATTCTCCCAAGAGGAAGAAAGCAAATGCTACCTTATTGAGTCAGGTAACATATAATCGCCACTCTATTCATAATAACACATATAGTAGAATACTTGATAGGAATTTAGGAAAACATACCTTGCAATTACAATTGTTGTATCTATATTCGTATACAATGGGTCAAGCTAGAGTTGCAAATTTTCTAAAGAAAAATGTGACACCCTTATTATTTTGACCTTCATTATTGAATATGATGGCACAAAGAGACCTGGTGCAGAGGTTCCTGACAACCCAAGCAGAGCCAAAGAACTACTAAAGCACATTGTTCCACTCCTTCTTGACAATACCCCACACTTAATTAGAAGGTTTAGTCTAGGGATCCCTGGGTGGCTCAGTGGTTTGGCACTTGCCTTCGGCCTTGGGTGTGATCCTGGAGTCCCAGGATCGAGTCCCACATCAGGCTCCCTGTGTGGAGCCTGCTTCTCCCTCTGCCTGTGTCTCTGCCTCTCTCTCTCTCTCTCTGTCTCATAAATAAATAGATACAATCTTTTTTTAAAAAAAGAAGATTTAGTCTAAGACTCTATGACCTTTACTGAAATTTGGACATGCCACAGTGCAAAAACTTTCTCTTATAACACACTACCATGTCAGTTACCATATACATTCATTCATTTCATAAATATTTGTGGAATGCCTACTATGTGCCAGGAACCATTCTAGGCACTGGAGATCAGCAGTGAGCAAGACAGTCAAAATTCCTGCCTTATATACAGGTTACAAAGAAAGACAAAAAAGTAAATACATGTTTGGTGATAAATGCTATAAAGAAAACCACAAGAGATAAGAGGGACTGGCAGAGATGAGAGATGGCAGTCAAGCTCCTTCACAGAGAATGTTTGAGGAATGGCTTGCCTAATAAGCACAACTGAGCAGGATCTAAAGAAAGCCATAGGGGGGCATCTGGGTGGTTCATCAGTTGAGCATCTGACTCTTGAGTTCGCTCAGGTCATGATCTTAGGGTCATGAGACTGAACCTCCTACCCACCCCCATCAGACTCCACACTCAAGCATGGAGCCTGCTTAAGATTCTACCGGTCCTTCTGCCTCCACCACCACCCCCAATCAATAACATAAGCCATATGGATTTTTGGAAGAAAAGTGATCCAGGAGAGGGAACAGTAAGAGAAAAGTCCCTGAAATAGAAGAGTGCTTGGTCTGTTCAGGAGATAGCAAGAAGGCAATCATGGCTGGAGCAGAAGGAATGAAGGGTAGAATGGGTGGGAGAAGCTGGAAGCAAGGAGGTACCCAAGGGCAGAGCTTGCAAGGGCCTTGTAGGCCATGGCCAGGACTTTGATCTTATGCTAAGAGAAATAAGACTTTAGCAGTCTTTTCTGTTACTGTTCTGGATGAAGTGTTATATTATGGAGTGGACTTCTGAAAGAGGGTGCACTTGCCTGGTCCAGGAGAGGAGCATCTGCTTAGGAGCACATTCTCCATGGTCTGCTATCTATCCACAACAGCAGGGAACTCAGAGCATTCTTGACTTCCATCTGACTGATTGCTGGTGACAGATTGGCTGAAGGCACTTTCTCCCCAGCCCATGCTCCTCGAGGTTGAGTGAGTTTGTGATCGGGCAAGCCAAGTCATACTGGTACACAGTACTGAACAAGGGAGTGGTATGATCTTACTCGTGTTTGTTTTGTTTTGTTTTGTTTTGTTTTGTTTTGGTTTTAGGATCCCCCTGTGTACTGTAAGGATAATACCAGATTGCACAGGGCCAGGATGGAAGCAGGAAACCAGTGAGGAGAAACCTTTAATAATCTAGACAACAACTGATAATGGCTTGCACCAAGGTGATAATAGTACAAACATTAATAAATGATCAGATCTTGGAATGTATTTGTAAAATAGACATAACAGATTTCCTGATTTTATGTAAGGTTTTAGAGGTAAAATTCAAGCCAAGCTGTCTGGCTTGAGCAACTGCAAGAATGGAGTTGTCATTTACCAATATGGAGAAAGAGGGTGTGTGTGGATGGGTTGGGGACATGTTACATTTGAGGTAGCAGACAGGATTCTGGAAGGAAACAGATGGGACAAATTAGGTTAATTTGAGGGAAGTATAATAAAGGAACTATTTATAAAGTTATACAGATAGGAAAAGCACAAAGGTTAGTAGGTTAGTAGAGTAACCCCAGGCTGTAATGTGCTGGACTTCTTATAACCCTTCCAACCAGACAAGGTAAGGCAACAGGGGCTATATAGAACTGTGGAAGGAATGAAGATCTTTCTGTAGGATGCAGCCAATACTCAGGCACCAGCAGGAAGAAAATCTGAAGGATAAATACCCCAACCTCTTCTCCTTCCTCCTCATTCTTCTGTTGGTGCCCCCTACTGTCTAAACGCAACAGAGAAGCATGGAACAAGGGAGCCCTTTTAATTAAGTCCATAGACTTCAGGTTCCCAGGGCATAGCAGGATAAAGGGGAGAGAACAGACTGGAAGGGGCAAACAGAAGATCTACAATACATGCAAGAGAAGATCAGGTTGAGCTGGCTAATGGTTGAGTAGGTATCTTTTCAAGACAAACATGCCACTCTCAATTCAGTATGATTCTAGTGAAGTCCTGTGCCCTGCGACAGGTCAAACTGATACGTAATTCAGTAGTGAAAGACTTCAGAAATAGTGTCTCTGTCAAATACTATCATGGACTCCAGAACCACTGACATTTATTGTTATATTAAGAAGTAGGTCATGGAATGTTTGGCAGTTATGCTACATCCCGACAGCATGCAGCTGGATTAAAACTAAAACCAGTGTTGTTCTTCAATACATACAGCTCCTAATGAAAATTTCTTCTTTTGTAAGCTCTTGTGAAAACTTCACTTTTTTTAGTCTGATGACATATTTGCAAAATTTCCTTGCCAAGAGCAAAACAAACAGAGGCAAGAATATGCAATGGGAAAAAGACAGTCTCTTCAACAAATTATGTTGGGAAAACTGGTCAGCTACATGCAAAAGAATGAAATGGGACCACCTTCTTATACACACACACACACACACACACACACATACACACACAAACTCAAAATGGTTTAAAGACCTAAATGTGAGACCAGAAATGATAAATATCCTAGAATATTGCTCACCAAGAAAAGTAATCAGTCTCTGTTTAAATACCAGACCGTGTTCTTCTAAGACCTTAATGAATAAACTTTTAAAACCTGAAAAAAAAATCCTATAATAGAACACAAGCTGTTACTTCTTTGACATTGGCCATAGCAACTTCTTTCTAGCATGTCTCCAGGGACAAAGGAAACAAAGGCTAAAATAAACATCAAAATAAAAAGCTTCTGCACAGTGAAGAAAACAGTCAGCAAAATTTAAAGGCAACCTGCAGAATGGGAACAGATATTTGCAAATGACATATCTGAGAAAAGGTTAGTGTCCAAAATATATAAAGAACTGATACAACACGGGATCCCTGGGTGGCACAGCAGTTTGGCGCTTGCCTTTGGCCCAGGGCGCAATCCTGGAGACCCGGGATCGAATCCCACATCAGGCTCCCGGTGCATGGAGCCTGCTTCTCCCTCTGCCTATGTCTCTGCCTCTCTCTCTCTCTCTCTCTCTCTCTCTCTGTGTGTGTGACTATCATAAATAAATTAAAAAAATTAAGAACTGATACAACTCAACACCCAGAACAACAAATAATCCAATTAAAAAATGGGCAGAAGACATGTACAGACATCTCTCTGAAGAAGACATCTGGATGGCCAACAGACACATGAAAGATGCTCAACATCACTCACCATCAAGGAAATGCAAATCAAACCCACACTGAGATATCACCTCACACCTTGTCAGAGTGGCTAAAATAAAATACAAGAAACACTAAGTATTGGTGAGAATGCAGAGAAAAAGGAACCCTTGTGCACTGTTGGTAATGCAAACTGGTGCAGGCACTGTGGTAAACAGTATGGGGGTTCCTTAAAAAGTTAAAAATAGAACTGTGCTATGGCCCAGGAATAAAACTACTGAGTATTTACCCACAAAATACAGAAACACTAATTCAAAGAGATACATGCAACCCTATGTTTTCTGCAGCATTATTTCCAATAGTCAAATTACCGAAGCAACATAAGTGTCCATTGATAGACGAATGGATAAAGAATAGGGGGTGTGTATATACATATGTGTGTGTATGGATGTATATTAATGGAATATTATTCAGACATAAAAAATAATGAAATCTTGCCATTTGCAACAATATGGATGAATCTAGGGAGTATAATCCTAAGGGAAATAAGTTAGTCAAAGAAAGACAAATAGCATATGATTTCACTCATGTGGAATTTAAGAAACAAACAAAGGAAAAAAGGAGATAAATAAATCAAGAAACAGAGTCTTAACTATAAAGAACAAACCTATGGTTACCAGAGAGGAGGGGGTGAGGGGATGGGTGAAATAGGTGATGGGGATTAAGGAGTACACTTGTCCAGGGCCATCTGACTTCGGCTCAGATCATGAACCCAGGGTCCTGGGATGGAGCCCCATGTAGGAGTCCCTGCTCAGCAGGGATCTGCTTCTCCCTCTCCCTCCGCCCCTCCCCCTACTCGTTCTCTTTCCCTGTTTCTCTCTCTCAAATAAATAAAATCCTTAAAATAAAAAGGAGTACACTTGTCCACATGTAGTGATGAGCACTGAGTGTTGTCTAGAGGTGTTGAATTACTATACTTTACACCTGAAACGAATATAACAGTGTATGTTCATTAAAGTAGAATTTACACATTTTTTAAACCTTAAAAAATAGAGATAAAAAAATAAACAACAGCAAAAACCTTGATACTCTATGGACCGACAAAGTGCATTTAGAGCTCTGGCAACCCTCTGGTTATGCTTCTTTGATCAAAAGGAACTTCGTGCTAAACCCTGACTCGTTTTTTTTTTTTTAATAAAGTTCAATTTCAGATTTAAAGGGAAAAAATTATGAAGATAGTACACAGAGCTCTCGTTTGCCCTGCACCCAATGTCTCCCATTTTTAATATCTTACATTACTATGGTATATTTGTTATAATTAACAAACCACTATCTATGCATTACTATTAACTGAAGTCCAGGGATGCCTGGGTGGCTCAGCAGTTAAGCTTTTGGATTAGGGCATGATCCCAGGGTCCGGGATCAAGTCCTGCATCAGACTCCTTGCAGGGAGCCTGCTTATTTCTCCCTCTGCCTGTGTCTCTGCCTATCTCGATGTGTCTCTCATGAATAAATAAATAAAATATTTTTTAAAAAAACTATTAACTGAAGTCCATATTTTATTCAGATTTCCTTAGTTTTTATCTAGTGTCCCCTTTTTTCTTTCAATATACTATCTAGGAACACCACATTTCAGCTAATCATCAGGTCTCTTTGGGTTCCTCTTGGCTATTACATTTTCTCAGATTTTCCTATTTTCCCTGTTTCTTGGTTTTATTATCATTGGAGTTTGATTTGCCAACATATAGTATAACACCCAGTACTCATCCCGTTCAGTGCCCCCGTCAGTGCCTGTCACCCAGTCACCCATTCTCCCGCCCACCTCCCCTTCCACTACCCCTTGTTTGTTTCCCAGAGTTAGGAGTCTCTCATGTTCTCTCACCCTCTCTGATTTTTCCCACTCATTTTCTCTCCTTTCCCCATTAATCCCTTTCACTATTTTTTATATTTTCGCTGCTTCTGATGACCTTCACAGTTTGGAGGAATACTGACCAGGTGTTTCATAGAATGTCTCTCAGTTGGGATTTGTTGGAGGTTTCTCATGATTACTCTGGGGTTGTATTTTGAGAAAGGCCACAAATACGAAGTGTCATTCTCATCACATCATATGAAAGGTATATACTATCAACAACATGACTTCTCACTGTTGGTATGGATCTTGACCACATGGCTCAGGTAATGTTTGTCAAATTTCTCCACCGTTAAGTCACTCTTTAATTCCTTACTTCCAGTACTGAACTCCGAAATGGAGATCATCTTTCACAGTCCACAATTATGGAATGGTGAGTTACGCTCCACCTCCTTTATGGCACAGTATTACACAAATTCTGGAATTCTTCTGCATACATCTGTCTAGTTTCCTATTTAATTACTCAATCACTTATTATATCACTATGTATATGTGTGTATAAAGTGTGTATATTATATATACATATATATACTTAACTTTTTGGTGCTATTATAATTGGCATTATTTTAATTCCTAATTCCAATTGTTCCTTGCTGGTATACAGAAAAGCAATTGACTTTAAGATATTAACTTTGTGTCCTGTGACCTTACTAGATTCTTTGATTAGTTATTAGGATTTTGGAGGGCAATGTGTTAGGGTATTGTTCTACATAGACGATCAAGTCATTTATTTTTCTTATTTTTTTTTTGAGAAGTCATTTGTAAACAGTGTTATTTCTTCCTTTCAAATCTATATACCTTCTCTTTCTTTCTCTCTCTCCCTCTCTTATTCTGTCTTTTCTGTCTTACTGAACAAGCCAGGACTTCCAGTATGATGATGAAGAGGAGTGATGAGAAGACATTTCTACTTAGTTTCTGATCTTAGAGGTAAAGTGTCCCCTTGCCTTCTGCTTTTTCTAAAGAGAGAGGGAAAAAAATCTTAAGCAGGCTTCATGCCTAGTGTGGAGCCGAATACAGGGCTTAATCTCACAACCCTGAGATCATGACCTGAGATGAAATCAAGAGTCAAACGCTTGCTTCAACGTGGATGGAACTGGAGGGTATTATGCTGAGTGAAATAAGTCAATCGGAGAAGGACAAACAGTGTATGTTCTCATTCATTTGGGGAATATAAATAATAGTGAAAGGGAATATAAAGGAAGGGAAAAGAAATGTTGGGAAATATCAGGAAGGGAGACAGAACATAAAGACTCCTAACTCTGGGAAACGAACTAGGGGTGGTGGAAGGGGAGGAGGGCGGGTGTTGGAGGGGAATGGGTGACGGGCACTGAGGTGGACACTTCACGGGATGAGCACTGGGTGTTTTTCTGTATATTGGTAAATTGAACACCAATAAAAATTAATTAAAAAAAAAAAGAGTCAAACGCTTAACCGACTGAGCAACCCAGGTGCCCCAAGCATCCACTTTTTAACCATTAAATATGATGTTATCTGTAGAGTGTTCTTTATAAAGTTGTAAGATGTCCCCTCAATTCCCAGTTTCCCGAGAGGTTTTTTTCATGAATGAGTATTGCATTTAGTCAAATACTCTATCTGCGTTAACTGATATAATCATATGATTTTTCTTTAGCCAATTGATATACTAGATTAGATTCATTGATTTTCACATGTTGAATCAGTCTTCTATACCTGAGATAAATCTCATTTGTTTGTTGAGTATAATTCTATTTTTAATACATTTTTGGTTTTCATTTGCTAATATTTTATCATTTTGAGTCTATGTTCATAGAAGATATTGGTATGCAGCTTTCTTTTCTCATAGTGCTTTCATCCAGTTTTGGTATGAGGGTAATGCTGTCTTCCTAGAAGGATTTCAGAAGGGCATATTTTGCTTTTATTTTCTGACATTGTGGGGAATTGGTATCATTTCTTCCTTAAATGTTTGGAGGAATTTGCCAGTGAAACCATCTAGGCCCAGCTCTTTTCTTTTAGTGGGGAGGTTATTCATTATTGATTCAAAATTTTTAATAGATATAAGGCTGTTGAAGTCATCTGTTTCTTCCTTGTGCATTTTGATAGTTTTTGTCTTTCAAGGAATTTTCCATTTAATGGAAATTACCAAACTTAGGGGCTTAGACTTCTTCATAACATTCTTCTATTGTCCTTTCAATATCCACAGGATCAGCGGTGATCATCACACATCCATTGCTAATATTAGTAATTTATGTTTTCCCTTTCTTCATGATTAGCCTGACTGGAGATTTATTAATTTTACTGATTTTTCAAAGAAGCAGCTTTTGATTTTGTTGATTTTCTCATTTGTTTCTGCACGAATTCTTATTTTTTCTTTTGCTTCCATTAGGCTTAAATTGCTCTTCTTTGACCAGCTTTGTAAGGCAAAATCGTACACTGTTGGCTTTAGAGCATCTTTTACAACACTCATTTAAGACTATTAATTTTCGTCAAACACTGTGTGCACTAGATCTCATACATTTTACTAAACTGTGTTTTCATTTCCATTTAAAAATATTTTTAAATTTCTGGGATCCCTGGGTGGCAAAACGGTTTAGCGCCTGCCTTTGGCTCAGGGCGCCATCCTGGAGACCCGGGATCGAATCCCACGTCGGCTCCTGGTGCATGGAGCCTGCTTCTCCCTCTGCCTTTGTGTCTGCCTCTCTCTCTCTCTCTCTCTCTCTCTCTCTCTCTGTGTGTGTGTGTGTGTGTGTGACTATCATAGATAAATAAAAATTTAAAAAATATTTTTTAAATTTCTCAAGACTTTTTGACTCATGTGTTACTTAAAAGTGTGCAGTTTATTTTCCAATTTTTTTAAGATTTTTATTTATTTATTCATGAGAGACAGAGAGAGAGGCAGAGACATAGGCAGAGGGAGGAGAAGCAGGCTCCATGCAGGGAACCCAATGGGGACTCAATCCCAGGACTCCGAGATCACACCCTGAGCCAAAGGCAGAGGCTCAACCACTGAGCCACCCAGGTGTCCCCATTTCATTTTACAAATATTTGTGACTATCTAGATATCTTTGTTACTGATTGCTAGTTTAATTTCATTGTGGTCTGAGGCATACATATGATTTTGACCATTTTAAATTTGGTTAAGTGTGTTTTATGATCCACAATATGGTCTATTTAGGTGAATGTTCCATGTGAACTTGAAAAGAATGTGTTTTCTTGTTGGATGGAGTGTCCTACAAATGCCAAATAGATCAATAATGCTATTTAGCATTATTCTTCCTAACCCATATCCTTAGTGATTTTCTGCCCCTCTGATGTATCATTTGTTGCAACTGAAGTGTTAATGATAGAGTTTTATTTTTTTTAAGATTTTATTTATTTACTCATGAGAGACACAGAGAGAAAGAGAGAGAGAGAGAGAGGCAGAGACACAAGCAGCGAGAGAAGCAGGCTCCATGCAGGGAGCCCGACGTGGGACTCGATCCCGGGTCTCCAGGATCAGGCCCTTGGCTGAAGGCGGCGCTAAACCGCTGAGCCATCCAGGCTGCCCAATGGTAGAGTTTTATATTACTCCTTTTAATTCTACCAGTTTTTGCCTAATGTATTTTGGTATGCTATTGTTAGATGCATACACATTAAGGACTCTTATATGTTCTTGAAGAATAAACCCCTTTACCATATCATTTGTCTCCTGATCCCTGAAAATTTTCCTTGTTCTTAATCTACTTTGAGACTAATACCACTATTCCAGCTGTCCATTGATTACTGTCAAATATAATATATATAATATAATATAATATAATATAATATAATATAATATAATATTTTTTGTCCAATCCTTTACTTCTAATATGTCTTACTCTTTAAAGTGGAGTTTTTGAGTTGGATCTTATTTTTGTATCTATTCTGATGTCTTTTTTTTTGATTGGTGTATTTAGATCATTCTCATTTCAGTGATTATTGAAATGGTTGGTTATCATGTTTGCAAATGTTTTCTCTTTGTTGTTCTTGTTCTTTGGGTTTTCTCCTTTCTTTTTCTGCCTTTCCTAGCTTTAATTGAACATTTTATATTTTTGTCTCCTGTGTTGTGTTTGGGCTTCCCTAAATATGCTTCTTTACAATAAGTCTGTGTTTTGACAGTCTTTCAGCTAAAATCCTGTGATTATGCTGGAGCCCTGTTGGTGTGGTGATAAACTATGGAGATTTAGGAGAATTTTACAATGTTATACTTAAATCTCTGATTTTCAGTGAGCCGATATCCCTAGGTGTGACCTTCACAAGTGTTTCTTAGTTTTTTTTACCCCTCTTAGGTGAGACAAGACAACTAGAGGGGACCAGAGTAGGAACACTACCCTTCCCCCGGTGGGATAAGATGCTGGTAGTCTTTTCTCCTAGAGAGGAGCCCTTTATTATCAAGAATGCTCTGGACAAATTTCACAATGGTTCATTTCCCCTCCTCTTGCCAGAGCCAAGAGAATACCTTTCTTGCTCTTCATCATGAGAACTTAGTGAGGTTACTAGAGATAAAACCCAGGAAAGTGTGGGAACTCCCTAAGAAATGAGGTCCACAGGTGTTTTCCCTTCTCATGCTAGTACTCTCTCCAGTAATGCATCAAAATTTCTATTTGTGTTCCTACTGTTTTATGGCTCCAGTAGCTCCTGCTCTGAGTTAGGATTATCTTGCCAATTATGCTCTAGAATCACTTATCTCTCCATATTCCATATTTGTCTTGTCACCTTAGTTCTTGGATGGGCCCAACTCAATGATTTTTTTTTTCAGTTTGCTCAGGTTTTTTTTTTCTTAATTTAAAAATGGGGATGGGGGGATCCCTGGGTGGTGCAGCGGTTTGGCACCTGCCTTTGGCCCAGGGCGCCATCCTGGAGACCCGGGATCGAATCCCACGTCGGGCTCCCGGTGCATGGAGCCTGCTTCTCCCTCTGCCTGTGTCTCTGCCTCTCTCTCTCTCACTGTGTGCCTATCATAAATAAATAAAAATTAAAAAAAAAAAAGAGTCACTTAGGGCGGGAGATCCCTGGGTGGCTCATCCGTTTAAAAATGGGGATGAGGACTTGCCATCAGGGAAATACAAATCAAAACCACAATGAGATACCACCTCACACCAGTGAGAATGGGGAAAATTAACAAGGCAGGAAACAACAAATGTTGGAGAGCATGCGGAGAAAAGGGAACCCTCTTACACTGTTGGTGGGAATGTGAACTGGTACAGCCACTCTGGAAAACTGTGAGGAGGTTCCTCAAAGAGTTAAAAATAGACCTGCCCTACGACCCAGCGGTTGCACTGTTGGGGATTTACCCCAAAGACTCAGATGCAATGAAACGCCGGGACACCTGCACCCCGATGTTTCTAGCAGCAATGTCCACAATAGCCAAACTGTGGAAGGAGCCTCGGTGTCCATCGAAAGATGAATGGATAAAGAAGATGTGGTTTATGTACACAATGGAATATTCCTCAGCCATTAGAAACGACAAATACCCACCATTTGCTTCAACATGGATGGAACTGGAGGGTATAATGCTGAGTGAAGTAAGTCAATTGGAAAAGGACAAACAGTGTATGTTCTCATTCATTTGGGGAATATAAATAATAGTGAAAGGGAATATAAGGGAAGGGAGAAGAAATGTTGGGAAATATCAGGAAGGGAGACAGAACATAAAGACTCCTAACTCTGGGAAACGAACTAGGGGTGGTAGAAGGGGAGGAGGGCGGGGGTGGGGGGGAATGGGTGACAGGCACTGAGGGGAACACTTGACGGGATGAGCACTGGGTGTTATTCTGTATGTTGGTAAATTGAACACCAATAAAAATTAATTTATTAAAAAAATGGGGATGAGGGATGCCTGGGTGGCTCAGTCAGTTGAGCATTTGACTCTTGGTTTCAGTTCAGAGATGATCTCAGGGTCCTGGGATCGAGCTCCACATCAGGCTCTGTGCTCAGCAGGGAGTCAGCTTCTCTCTCTCTGTCCCTCCCCTTGCTTGTGCACACACTTTCTCTCAAAAGAATAAATAAAATCTTTAAAAACAAACAAAAAAATCTTACCCATGAGCCACAAGCAGCATAGTTTGCTGATGCTGTCTGCTAGCCTGCCAGCTTTTGAGCTGAGGCAGCCCCCAACCAATGACTGAGCATGGCAGGCTAGGCCCTGGCTGTTTGGGGGATTTGTCAGGTTGACAGCAGGCTTAAGGCCTCTCACTTCTTGATCTCCCTCTACCTCTGCCCCTCCTCTCATTCACTCTCTCAAATAAATAAATAAATCTTTAAAAAAATAAAGATGGGAATAATTACCTAAGAATTTTTCTATGTCAGAGCTAAAACTGGAAATCTGAATCATTGCTTGATGTTCTGACATTCCTTCCAATAAAGATCTCACCACTCAGGAGGGTGGAAACTTAGTCTCTACCTGTAAAAGTCCTTAACATCACACACTCTGGACTCTCAAAAGGTTCTGTAAACCCAACATCTTAAAAAACCATTGACCTGGACTATAGGGATGATTGGGCCCATTCTTTTAACAAATACTATCTAAATATGATGCACCTTAGTTGTACGTCGATAGTATTTTCCTGTGAGATTATTGCTACTATTTACAATCAATAAATATTTTAGAAAAGATACCTCAAGACTGCGCCAGCTCAAATGCATTGGTGGTTGTCTCCAAAATCTAAAAAGGTCAGCCTCCAATGTGAGTTCAAGGTAGTCCGTATTTACATCATAGACATGCCTCACAACAGCGCAATAATCTCTTTGTCTATCCCACCTATCTTTAGAGCAGGATGTGTCCTTCTCTATTTCCCTGGCTTAGCATGGTCCTTAGCTTACTGAAGCAACCTTCTAGCTGTATAGGATGATGGACAACTTGATACTCAACCTTAGCAACCAAGTACCACATTTGGGCATGCTGTTCAGATTCATTTGCCAGCTAACCCATAAGGCTGTCAATTTTTAAGGCAAGAAAAAGGCTTTGCAGCAGGCCCAGGCTGTTGGTTTGTAGCTTCTCTCTTACCAAGGCTTTATAAGCCAGCATGCTAAAGACATTGGAAAATGTCTGTGGCAACTAGCGATTGTGTATGGAGCCTTTGAAAATCTCCCTAAGGATGATTGTGAGAATTAAAGAAGTTCATATAATCAATGTGCTTAGAACAAGGACTGGAGCAAACCACCTAGATCAATAAATATTAGCTTTTATTTATTATTATTATTAAAGTTACTCTTTAAGATCTTGTTGAATGAATGGATGAATCAATGAATCAAGATAGGAAAAAAAAGGAAGGCAAAGAAAAATGGGTCTAGCTCTCAGGTGAAGTCTAGTAAGTACACCAACTATGTTCACAGGGCTACATAAACTTGAAAACACTGGTGCTTAATTATATAAATAGTGGGGCACCTGCGGGGCTCAGATGGTTAAGTGCCTGCCTTCGGCCCAGGTCATGATCACAGACAGGGTCCTGGGATTGAGCCCCACGTCCAGCTCTCTGCTCAGCAGGGAGCCTTCTTCTCCCTCTCCCTGTGCTGCTCTCTCTGCTTATACTCTCTCTCTCTCTCTCTCTCTCTCTCTCTCTGTCAAATAAATAAATAAAATCTTTTTAAAAAATCATATAAATAGTTTGGTTACATATCAGTGATTCCTAACTGGCAACATGTTATAATGCATTAGAAGTAATCTTACACATTTGTGCGTAGTAATGATTAGATTACTACTATTATTTTTTAAATTTCAGAAAAAAGAAAAACTTTATTTAATAGTAATGCTTTCTCTTTATTCAAAAGTTGTTTACTCTGATAGAACTAGCTCTACCCCCACTAGTCTCAGAGAACTGTTAGGACAACAGAAGAAGGTCCTTAAGGGTACAAAGACCAGACATGTCTTTAGGAGACATGGTGGTCTCTAAAGTGGGGTACTCACACTCATAGTGGATGCAAGATGATTCAATGTGGGATCTGGAATTGGATCCTGAAATAGGAACTAAGACTTTAGTGGAAAAGAGGAAAGGAAAAATATTAGAATTTCTAGTTATATCCATGTGTGAATAAAAAGGGAAGAAAAGAAGCTTTACCACTACTGACTATGAGGCACCCTTATGTCTACAGTCAGGGAGCACTCGTGGGGACAGTTCCTCCTACAATGGGTTACATAACACAGCACATTCCTGTGGATTCCTGTTTACACCCACACAGCTATTAAGACAAATGGGTCATGTCATCTGGTTTTAACTAAATGAACCCTCATAAAGTGCTTAAGGAGCTAGAAATTATTTCTACCAGAGAACAAGAGATCATGAAAGTGCATGCATGCTGACTAAGGTAGCACTAATAACATAAGCTCAAGCAAACAAAAAACAAAAAAAAGCAAAGCTAAAATCACTCCTCCAATATGAACTCCTTATTAGACAAAAAATGAGATAAAAAACTATGAGTTAATGTGACATGATAAGCAGTTGACATCAAACTTGCAGAATTAACAATGAGACTATTTGAAGTATGGATTTACATCTAGTATTATTAATGATAAACCTCTTCAAAAGTGTCTATTTTATGCCATAACAGAATTGCAACTATGACAATCTTTAAAATCAAAGACATAAATGAGCTAATTCCTGAGCTAGGTTGTAAATCACTGTATTATAATGTCAAACTGAAATTTCAAAATTATACAAATTTCTCATGAATTTCCTTAACTCTAGGAGTGACTGGAGAAACACACTGTGCATATAAACATTCAATTTAGCAAACTTAGGAAAAGTCTAGGTATTAACCAGTAAGAGAATGGATGGCAAATTACAGTACTACCATAAATAGAATATTATGTAGACACTTAAAAGTACAGTCCCGGGGCACCTGGGTTGCTCAGTGGGTTGTGCGCTCAGTTCTTGGTTTTGGCTCCAGTCATGATCTCAGGGTCAGAGATGGAGAACGGTGTCAGGCTTGTGTTCAGCGTGGAGTCTGCTTGAGATTCCACCTCTGCTCTCCCTACTCACATGCTCTCCAATAAATAAATAAAATATTTGCAAAAGAAATAAAACCACAGTCCTAACATCTATGTATCTATGTGGAAATACGCTTAAACATTTGTAAACGAGCACATTTTTCACTGTATATATATTAAACAAAAAAATGACTTACAGGGGCTCCTGGGTGGCTCAATGGTTGAGCATCTGTCTTTGGCTCAAGTCATGATCCTGGGTTTCTGGGATCGAGTCCCACATCAGATTCCCCACAGTGAGCCTGCTTCTCCCTCTACTAATATCTCTGCCTCTCTCTGTGTGTCTCTCATGAATAAAAAAGTAAAATCTTAAACTACTTACAGAATCTTGAAAGCAAATAAAACTTTAAAATGGCTTATTTGTAAAATAAGAGATTATGGATGATTTCCTTTATTACTACTATTGCTATTACTATTATTCTTACTATCATCATTATGGTGATTCACATATGGGGTGTGATTTAGGACAGAATAAAAACAACATTGAAAGAAAAACTGAACCATATAATGGACTTAAATCTGTAAGTTTTATAAAATGTGCCATGGCTGAAAATATAGCATTTTCAACAATTACAGTGTTCTACAAATGTATATATTTTCTCTTCAGTTGCTAATTTCTCAAAGGCATCTTCTCTCTTAAAGAGTTTTTCACAGATCCATCTTTTCTTCTCAAGTGGAAGTGAACCATTTACTGGATTACTCTCAACTCCTTAGTCTTCCCAATGGGAAACTTCCGGGACTATTCTTGATTTTTCTCCTGCCCTCTAGTTGCTCCTTCTCGGTCTCTCAGTCTCTGCAGCCATTCCTCTGTCTGCTCTTAAAATCCCCACTCTCTGGGGTTCTGCCCTTGAACATTTCTCTTTTCACTCTATTCCCATTCTAAAAAATTCATCAATTTCTGTGGATTCATTCAGCACATGATTATATACTGATAATTCTGAAATCTGTTACTGTAGATCTCTCCCCATATTTTCAATCTCATTGCCTCACAGGTGACTTAAGTGTAAAGTCTAAACCTTCTCACTATTCCTACCTCCTCTTCCTCTCTCCCTCCATCCTCCATATTGTCTGTTTCTGTGAAAGGTAATCTTGTCCCTGTCCCCAGCCAAACCTAGATTTGGTTTAAATTCTCAAATCTAATCAGTCACTAAGACCAAATGATTGCCGGAGAACCTGGGTGGTTCAGTCGGTTGGCTGACATCAGCTCATGTCATGATCTCAGTGTCCTGGATCAAGCCCCACTTCAGACTCTGAGCTCAGTGCAGAGTCTGCTTATCCTTCTCCCTCTGCTCCCTCCTGCTCTCTCTCTCTCTCTCCCGCTCTCTCTCTCTAATAAATAAATAAATACATTAATTCTTTAAAAAAAAAAAAGACCAGATGATTGCCCCACTAGGATAGATACCCAATCCATCCTCATGTCTACACACTCACCACCCCTACCTGTATTACTGTTGTAATAGTATGATGCATTATCTCTGTTAGAGTGAACAATCTCATAACCAGTGTCTCTACCTTGTTACCTTTCCCACCTTAAACAATATGCCAAACTTTAGCCAGTCATTTTTGTGATATATAAATCATTATGTATTATATTTAAGCATGCAATGCATAAGCAACACCATAACCAATAGGAAAGAGTTTAAACAGCTCAGCCCAAGTTTTATGATTCAAACCCTACCCACTTTTTCAATCTTCAAGTCCTGTCCACCATTCCTTGTTGTATTGCAGGCTTACCCACTTCACAAGAAGAAAAAGCCCCATGCACTTACCTGATACTGGGCAGCATATTTTCTTATATCCAGATGTCCTTCTTTACAACCCTTTACCTGGGAGACTCCTACTCAACTCCACAGCTCCCTCATCTCATTGTTAATTTCCCAGTTTGGGTTGGCTGCCTCTCCTCTGTGGTCCCAAAGCATTCTGGTTGTACTTTTGTCCTCATGTTTAATACACTAAACATGCCCGTTTACTTGCCTGGGTTTCCTTACTGGAGAAGTTCCTGGAGAGTGAAGAGTGTGTCCTCTCTCATTTGCAGTGCATCCCAGAACCCAGCTTAGAGTCTGACACATAAATAGAAACCGACAAACAAAGGACTTTCTCCTTTCTCTGAGGTTTTCTGAGGTATGGATAGGTTTTCCACACTCTGGACTCTTTCCTAGTGAGCCGGCAAGCAGGGATACCATGAGCAAACTTGAGAAGTAACTTTTCAGACCCTACATACCTTCCATTATCCTTTCTCCTGTCCTAGGCACCAGATCCTGAATGATCTATGCAACCTCCAGCTCACTATGACCTGTTCCAGACTGCTATCACATTGGAAAACATGATAGAGAATCAATGATATATGGATGAAATATTCACTTCCAAGATAATTTGTCTTCTGATGGTTAACAATGTTTGACTTAAAGGAATGAATCCCAAAAAGCAGTATTTCAAAATGTTTGACAAGATATGTACTAGGGATGGGGTGGCAGGGGCAGTAGTTTAAAAACACTACTCTAAATTCTTTATCAACTCTCCCATTGACAGGTGAGGTCCTCCCTATTAATCTGGATACACTTGTGAATGTTTCAACCAGTAAAATATGGCTGAAGTGACGCCATGTGACTTTTAAGCCTGGCTCATAAAGAGCCATAAAGCTTCCACCAAGTTCTCCTTAAACACCCAATGTCTGGACATCCCTCTGGGGATGCTGGTGTTTGAAGCCAGCCTCCATGCTCTAAGAAGCTCAGCCACATGTAGAGGTCACATGGACTGCAGCAGCTGATAACTGCAGAGGACTTAGGCCTTTGAGTAATGTTAGCTTCAGTGCTAGGCATGTGAGCAAAAAAGCTTCCAGATGATTCCAGCCTCAGCCACTGAATTCACCCCTAGTCATTTTTATCTTTCCAAAAGAGCCCCAGACATGATATGGCAGAGACAAGCCATCCCATATGTTCTGTATGAACCCTGACACACAGCATCTCTAAGCATAACAAATTTTATTAACACCACTTAGTTCGGGGTGGTTTGCTACGTAGAAATAATCACAACACTGGAGATGGAAATTTGGAGAGCAGGGGGCACATATGTATGCCTCTCATACCACACTAACAACATCAAATCTGACCCCATAAACACTGGACTTTAAAGACTACACAGAGTACCATGGGGGGAAAAATGTATTTCAAAGGCTATAGAGGTGAGTTCTGGCTGACACTGAGAAATGGGCTCTCCAGCAAGCCATGGGGTGAGACAGAAGGACTAACGTGTAAGCTCTGCCAATTTTCATGGTGTAAATACTCTACCCTAACCTATTCCAAATTACCAACATTTGCAAAATTCCAGAAAATTTGAAAATCAGCTTTCATAAGCCAAAACAGAGAATGATACAACACTGGGATCATGACGCTCTGGTGACTTGATTGCCTCCTCTCGTACACCTCAGCTCATTCTCAACAATGCCATGAGATTTCAATGGAACTATACTGGATCTTTGGGATGCCTGGAAATTTTGGGCTCTCTACAATAGTAAGAAACCGGAAATCAGAAGGGATAAGACGCAATGGGTTAAATTCAGGCTCATTTTCTTGATAACCATGTCACCATCTTAATTTAACAAATTCTATTCCATGGAATTCTGGAAATTCATCCTTAAAATCTTTATTAAAAAGTACTCCCAGGGCGCCTGGGTGGCTCAGTCGGTTAAGCGTCTGATTTTGGCTCAGGTCATGATCCTGTAGTCCCCAGGTAGAGCCTTGTCAGGCTCCCTGCTCAGCAAGGAATCTGCTTCTCCCTCTGTCCCTCCGCACTTGTCTTCTCTCTCTTGCTTGCTCCCTCACTCTCTCTCATAAATAAATAAATAAATAAATACTCTTTTTTTTAATAGTACTCCATTGGCAGAGGCCCCTCACTGTAGCTATAGATCAGTCTCTAGCTGTTTAAAGCAGACAACAGATATATTATGAAAGTTTGAGAAGGTTCAAAATTTCCAGGAAGATCAGGGAAATAATCTGGATGCTACAAATAAGAAATAATAATAACCAAGAGACAAACCTAATCAGATCACAGGATTTCTCTATCAGAAACTTCACTAGCATCCTTGCCTACCACAACATCATCTGACACCAGAGCCACCAAAAGAACCAAATGCCTTCAGCTCAGCCAAAACCGAGGTCAAACCCTGACAAGTATACTTACTAGCACTATGAACTTAAATGACTTATAAAACCTATCAAGTCTCTCTTCTATTCATCAGATGGGTGCAATCCCCTCTCAGACTTATCTTTTGTACTTCCTCAACTTTGTTCCTGTTCACTCCTCTCTTGATCTCAACTACTGCCTTCACTCCCACCACCTTTGTGGCCAATTGGGTCACCCAGGCAGATTCACTGCTCTTACCTCCCTTCAAAAAAGATCTTGCCTGGGACGCCTGGGTGGCTCAGTGGCTGAGCGTCTGTCCTTGGCTCAGGGTGTGATTCCAGAGTCCCAGGATCAAGTCCCACATTGGGCTCCCTGCGTGGAGCCTGCTTCTCCCTCTGCCTGTGTCTCTGCTTCTCTCTCTCTCTCTCTCTCTCTCTCTCTCTCTCTCTCCCCCTCATGAATAAATAAATAAATAAAATCTTAAAAAAAAAAGATCTTGCCCTTGGGGCACCTGGGTGGCTCAGTCAATAAAGCATCTGTGTTTGGCTCAGGTCCTGATCTCCGACTCCCGGGTTCAAGCTCTGCATCAGTCTCTGTGCTCAGTGGTGGTGGTGGGGTCGGGGTCTACTTCTCCCTCTGCCCTTCCCATTGCTTGTGCACGTGCTCTCTCTCTCAAGTGAATAAATAAAATCTTTAAAAACAAACAAAACATTTTAAAAAGATCTTGCCTGTCAGCTCCAAGCAGCACAGTTTGCTGATGCTCTCTGTTAGCATGTCAACTTTTGAGTTGTGGCAGCCCCCAACCAATGGCTGAGCCTGGCAGGTTAGGCCTGGCTCTTTGGGGGGAGGGGGTTGTCAGGTTGACAGCAGGCTTGAGGCCTCCACCTTCTTTTTTTAAGATTTTTTTAAAAGATTTTATTTATTAATGAGAGACACAGAGAGAGAGACAGAGACACAGGCAGAGGGAGAAGCAGGCTCCCTGCAGGAAGCCTGACATGGTACTCGATCCCTGGTCTCCAGGATCAGGCCCTGGGCTGAAGGCAGCGCTAAACCACTGAGCCACCTGGGCTGCCCTAAGATTTTATTTATTCATTAGAGACAAACAGAGAGAGGCAGAGACGTAGGCAGAGGGAGAAGCAGGCTCCATGCAGGGAGCCCGATGCAGGACTGGATCCCAGGACCCTGGGATCACACCCTGAGCCAAAGGCAGATGCTCATCTGCTGAGCCACCCAGGTATCCCAAGGCCTCTCGCTCCTTGATTGCTCTTCTTCCTCCTTCATCTTTCACAGGCATGTACCTCTTCACCCCTACTTCCATTGCAACATCTGCTTCCCAGGGGACCCCACTGATAACACTGATCAACTCTATGCAGGCTGATGTGGTTCTGCTGTGTGAAGACGAGAAGCCAGAGGCTGGTAGTCTCTTGACTCCTTGGACCAATTCTGTACTCCAGTGAAATGCCACACCACAAGGAGTAGAATCTGGTTTCCGGAACAGCTGCTACATCGCTTGATAAGAACGGCCTAAAGGGGGTGCTTCGGTGGCTCAGTTGGTTAAGCGTCTGCCTTGGGCGCACATCATGATCTAAGGGGTCCTGGGACTGAGCACCTGCTTTGGGCTCTCTGCACAGCGGCGGAGTCTGCTTCTCCCTCTCCCTCTGCCCTTCCCCCCTGCTTGAGTGCTCTTGCTCTCGCTCTATCTCTCTTGCTCTCTTTCAAATAAATAAAATCTTAAAAAAGAAAAAGTCAGGCCAATAAGTTTCCTCTCCTTTTCTACCTGTGATGGAATGTTCCAAAACATGGTTTCTCCACCCAGCCTGTTCAAGGACACCCCACGCAGGTGCCTGGGTGGACCTCCTGAGCAATCAGCGGTGGCTCTTCAAGCCTTGTGGTCAATCGGTGGCTAGTACAGTAATCCATCTCTTGGCTTTGTTTCCGAGCCTGTCCAACCAATTTTCCTCTTCCCCTCATTCTCCCTGCTGTGAGAATGCCTCTCCTAGAGAAAGCACGTTAACACTTAATCCTTGCCCAAGGCTCTGTTTCCAAGGGAAACCCAGATAATAAAAATACTATTTGCCTTACAGAGCTGCGAAGAAGGTTAAACTAGATAATGCACCGAGGACAGGCTGGGCATGCAAGAGGCAACCGAGCTTAATCCTCACTTGGCCGTGTCTCAGTCAGCAGGGCAGGAACTTCAAGTGGGAGGACCGGAGTTCCAGAGTCCACAGAGAATGCCCAAGTGCTGATTCCAGCTGCCCTCGTCCCTGTCTGCTCTGAAATCCTGTGGCTGGCGTCGCTGCATGGTAAACCAAAGCCCAGCACAGTGTGAAAACAAGACCTCTCCATGCAGTGACCCTGTGACAGGGCACACAGAGTCACCTGAAAGTATTAGAAGGCAGGAGAGTTTTCCTTCTGAGCCAGGAAACTGGCTTCCCTATTGATTGCCTTGTGCAGTTGGAGGGGAATCCTTTTCTATATGGAAATGCTCCATGCATCCCCATGCTGAGTCGGTAAACCATACACAGCTTGTGAGATAGCACATATTCTTTTAGAGAGATGATCTAAAATTAACATTTCTGCTAGTTCAAACACTAGGAAACCAGAGATTACTGTGCTTTGTAGAACAGAAGGCTTGTACACTCAGGGCATATGCTGTTTGCATCTGTTCCTAATTGGCATTTCTGGTTCAGGTGCAGGAGGGTAGACGGTTAAGGAAAGAGTGGAGCAGTTTTACCAGGCCTCGGATGCTGGCGCTTTGCCCCCTCTGGGAGGAAATTGTGATCCTGTCTCAGGACCATGGAGCACTCAGTCAGAGGTGGCTGCGGAAAGGGGAGGCTCAAACACCAAGGGATTGGACCATTACATTATCTGTGCATTTGCGGAGCAATTATAGCAGCAAGATAAGTAGGGGGCCACACTTTTAATTAGTCTTTCCCCCCAGCAATCTAGATAGAAGGCAACTATTAAAAAAAAGAATTAAACAGTCCCTAATGCCAATCCCACTAGAAGGACAGCCACTCAGTGTTTTTCAAGATGAAATCCATGGACCCCCCTGCATTAGAATCCCTGGGGTTGCCCAGACGATTCCTTTTAAACAAGCACTTTGGGTGATTCCGATGAACACTAAATTTTAAAACCTCTGATTTAATTGAACTAAATTATTACCCAGTCCAACTTTTCACATGCAGTTCCTGGGAGAACAACACTGAATAAGAAATCTCGTGATAGACAGCATTCTCTTTCTTTTCCTAGGGAGGTAAATGGAGCAGAGGTCCCCGCCATGACTCCCTCCAGAACAACATGGAGTTGGCCTTTTCTGAACTTCAGACAGGCTGGACTCCAGGCTCCAGGCAGCCAGAGCTTCAGAAATATAAGGGTGTATCTCTGCGCAAACACCCATTTCACAATGGAGAAGCCACGTGGCTTGCATTTCCTTTTATGGTTGATTCACAAATCTCTTTATGAAAGTCATGATGGTGCTAACAAAGATCCCCTGGACTTGGAACATTCCCATTCAGCTTTGGTTCTCCGAAGTCAAAGCCCTGGGATCAGGGAGGGTTTAGCACTATAGCTTTTTCTGTCTGGATTTCACATCCCTGACCCCTGAGCACTCTGGTCAAAATCTGGCTCTTCCTTCAAGGCTACAGCATTTCTCGTATACAGTAGTACTATCTGCTGTACTGCAACACCCCCCTTTGTGAGGTGGTTCACGCATGACTGATTAACAGGGGAACGATACCAGCATAACATGGAAAGCAGAAACAGATTTACTGTGAGGTTGATGAAGCTAAGATTTATGGACCTTCAATTACATGGGCCCCTTTCAAGAGGCCCTAGGAAGAATCCTATCAGTGTATTCACATGGGAATATTCGTAGAACTGGCAAGGAGATATGGATACATGCCCATCAGTCCACAAGGCATTAAAATGCCTCTGCCTATGTCTTTGCCTCTCTGTGTGTCTCTCATGAATAAATAAATAAAATGGTTTTTTTTTTTTTAAAAAGATACAGAACTGTGCCAACACCTGAAAGACCTCCCTGGTGCTCCATCTTTAGATTCACTCCCAGTGCCTTTGCCCATACCATCCCTAATCCCTGGCAGCTACCAGTTTGTCCTCCATCTCTAAAACTGTCACTTCGAGGATTTCATTCAGCCACATTACATTAGGTAAACATGTTTCCTTAGGCAACTCTTGACTCTGACTCTGACTCTCCTCAGACTCTGTTTTTGATCACCACAACAGTTTTGGGTACTAGAGAACATCTTTCAATTGAGATTTGTCTGAGGTTTTTCTGATGATTAGACAAAATTTATGACAGCTTCCTGGCCTTTTGGCTAAGATCAAGTGTAGACAGGGGTCAGGAATTTTTGAGAGAAAGACCACAGAAATAGAATGCCATTCTCACCACATCGTATCAAGATTCCATACTATCGACATGACTTACCACTGATGATGTTAACCTGCATCACTTGGCTGAGGTGGTGTTTGTCAGGTTTCTCCATTGTAAAGTTACCTCATTTTCCCTGTTTGCATAATGTTTTCCTTGGAAAGAAGTGTCTATACACAGCCCATGCCTAAGGAGTGGGGAGTTACAGCTACATGATTGAGGGCAGGGTACGTACAAACATTATTTGAATTTTTCTGCATAGACTTATCAATTCTCCCCCATTTATTTATTTATGCAATCTTGTATTTGTATCAGTATGGACTTGGGGGTATTTCTTTTATACTCTCAGCTGTAATACTATTTTACTTACTTGGTGGTTCTTTTTTTAAATTTTATTTATTTATTTATTCATTAGAGACAGAGAGAGAGAGGCAGAGACATAGGCAGAGGCAGAAGCAGGCTCCCTGCGGGGAACCTGATGCAGGACTCAATCCCAGGACTCCGGGATCACATCCTGAGCCAAAGACAGATGCTCAACCACTGAGCCACCCAGGCGTCCCTTACTTGGTGGCTCTAAGTTGTTCCAGCTTTGCTCCCTGAGAGGACCTTCACTTTTTCCTGAGTCCCTTTGACAATCACCCCCTAACTGTGTGTGTGTGGGGGGTGTCTGTATTGGAGCACTTTCTTCCCTTCTGTCACAACAAGATGCTCTAGGCTCACCTTGTATATTTCCTACTCCAGGTCTAGAATAATTTCTCAGAGGAGCCTCAATTCCTATTATTGAGAATGATCTGAAAACCCAAGATTTTTGTTCTAAGTGTATCTGTCAATGCTACACCTATAATCTCTGCACAGAGTAAGAAAACACATGTGGCAATACTTGTATAATATTTCTATATGTAGCCCTCTGTATCTATATTAAGGTAAATAGGAGGTCAAATGGATGTTCCAACTCAAATCCATTACTGCATGGATCATTCTGGCTTCCTCCCCTTCATTATCTGTTATCATCCCATTCCAACAGAAATTTGGCTCCTAACAGAGGTCATCCATTTACATAATTGTTCACTTCTAGTATGCAGGTATCACACTTTCAGAATGATTTCTGGAATAAGAAACAGTGTCATCAACTAGAGTAGTGTTTGTGTATAGTTCCTTCTGCTTTTTGTCTTACAGACTCTATTCCCTTCCAGAGTCACTTACTTTTTTCCTAATGCTAATTTCATATAAAATTTGATATCCTTCTTGAAGGGAAGCCCCCTACATCATAGGAATTTCAGGATTCACAAAACAGGTAGCTGTCCCACGTGGAAGTCATGGTTTATATATGCTTTTTTCCATACCTAATGGTTCAAGGCACCTGGAAACAAGTGTTTTCACACGAAAGGGGAAAGACCTAGCAATATGTGAAGACCTTAAGGAAACACCTGAGGGGCACCTGGATGGCTGAGTGATTGAGCGTCTGCCTTTGGCTCAGGTCATGATCCTGGAGTCCTGGGATCAAGTCCCGTACTGGGCTCCCCATCGCAATCCTGCTTCTCCCTCTGCCTATGTCTCTGCCTCTCTCTCTGTGTCTCTCATGAATAAATAAATAAAATCTTTTAAAAAAGAAAAAAGAACCTGAAAATCCTACAGAAGGGAATTCCTCTAGTGCAAGTGGCTCTAAATGTCCAAAAGTTGCAACTATCCAAAGTAGTTCCAAAGGCAGGCACGGATGCTGCAAAGGCACTTATTTCCCTTTAAGTTGACAGGAAATGATGATGAAGGCTGCATCCTGGTTGAAAGGTTTAATTTTGAGTTATGAGAATCTTCAGTGAAACTGTTCTCCAAGACCTGACTTAGAGGCGAAAAGAAAAACGCCAGTGTTTCAGGGAGCAAAAGACGGACAAGGCTGTAATGCTGGGTCCACGTTGTCAGGGCAGATTTCTCTGTGCCAGCACATTACTAGGCTCGCATGCTTATTTTTGATAGTTCTTTGGTTAAGGCTTGCCATAAGTTTTGAGTGGTAGGCCTCAAGTCTTTTTTTTTCCCCCATACACCACTTCTTTCAAAATGCAGTTTAAGCCTGTGGTGTTGTGTAAGAAATTGCATGTGTGTTTACTTCTCTGATGCTCAATCACTAGATCGTGAACATGTCCTTCCTGGGCAGATATTTTTATAGCATTCATTTTTATAAACTCAGCAGGGAGCACAGTGACTGCTGAATAGTTAAATCTACATTATAACATAGTTTAACACCTCTGCCTGATTTCATTTGCGTCTTACTGAGTTCTTTGCATGTATCTCCTCTCTGCCTTTTTTTTTTTTTTTTTTTTGTGGGCCAACCACTCACCTTCACATCCTGGTGAGGTAAGGTGGCCTTCTACCTTGACATCCTTGATATCCACCACCAGTAATTCAAAAGCAAACATTTCATCCATACCTGCCAATTAATAATGGATTGGTCTCAATATTTTTTTAAAAGATTTTATTAACTTATTCATGAGACACAGAGAGAGAGAGGCAGAGACACAGGCAGAGGGAGGAGCAGGCTCCATGCAGGGAGCCCGATGTGGGACTCGATCCTGGGACTCCAGGATCACGCCCTGAGCCAAAAGCAGACGCTCAACCGCTGAGCCACCCAGGTTTTCCTGGTCTCAATATTTTCATGGCAAGCCCTCCTTCTGTATTCTGTTTGCTGTCAGGATCAGTGATGGCTGCAGGATGCCTACTTTATGGTATCAGCCTGCTTGAAATTGTTTCATTTGGAGATAAAATTCCTTTCAGCCTGAACAACCAGCTGCAATAAAAACGGCTTGCATTCGTAAAGCAGAGAAGTTTCCACAGTGCCTCCTCCAATACCTGCCGTGACAGCAAGTGACAGATGGGGCAATCACCATCTTTGTCTTGATACAAGGTCCAGAGTAGTTAAGCCACACAGGAAACCAGGACTTCTCTCCCCACATCTACTCCTATTTCTAACTCTCCAACTCTCCTGGTTTTCAATGCAGCAGTAGTATAGTGCACATAATGGACTATGGCATGAATTTGTCTCTCATTAAAAAAAACTCATTCTCAAAAAGAAGGAACAATTTTCTTGAGTACAAAGTAAAACTAGTTTTCAAGTAAAAGAATGGAGTGTTTTTAGAAGGTAGTTGACAATTTTGAGACATTCTCTATGAAGCATCTTGATTTTAGAAATCGTTCAAAGTGGGTCAGATTTTCTAGAAAGCAAACCTGTGGTTTATTGATCAAAGCTCATGACCTGCCTAATATGACATTTAACCCAGAGTTAGAAATGTCCTCAAGGTAGCATTTGCAAACTCTGACTGAGAACTGAGGGTAGCTGATATAGCTGATACAGAACTTGTAACCCAGGACTCAGTAGAATGTTACTCTGGAGCCTGCAGAGAGCAGAGCTATTTGGCCTCCTAGCATTCATCTTTGGAGATTGAGAATAAAAAAATTCTGAGTAGCTTTGACTGCATCTCTGGGCCAACAGAATGATGAACAGAACAATGCCAACAGGTTCTTGCTTGAAGATAGGGAAATTGCTAAAACATAAAATTTCTCATAAGCTGAGATAGATTCTTGCTGAGGCTTGACTTTAAACCAGATCTCCTTGGGTGCCTGTCTTGATGGGACTACTTAAGGAATACCCTCATTTGCAGTCTTTAAGGAACCAGCTACCAGGACCCTCTGACTGGGTCCCTCAGATACTGCTGATTATCAGATATATTAAACATTTAATGAGGGGAGCCTGGATGACTCAGTTGGTTAAGCGTCTGCCTCCAGTTCAGATCATAATCTCAGAGTCCTGGGATCAAGCCCCATGTCGGACTCCCCGCCCAGCAGGGAGTCTGCTTCTCCCTCTGCCTCTCCCCCTGCTCATGTTCTTTCTCCACCCACCTCTCTAAAAATAAAATCCTAAAAAAAAGCTAATGATATATCAGGAAAAAAAATAAGAAATACTCCATTACAGATACACATTAGTTTTAAAATATAAACTGATTTACAAACTTTAAAAGATAAAAAATACCTACCTAGAAGTGAAAAATGTTTTTTTAAATCTCAGTATTTGTTGGATGAATGGCTGAAATAATATTACTTAGGATGCCTAACGCCTCAAAGAGCTCTGATCCTGGTCTCCTTTCTATTGGTTAATCAACAGGAAACTTGCCCTCTACAACCATCCTCCCACTTGAAAGAGTGAAAGGAATTGGTGACATTTTAGAACTCAGGAAACACTGGAGGCAGGGAGCTGTGAGGGCCTCGGCAGCAAGAACTGAATCCCAGCTCCAGCTTCATAACTCAGTTCTGCACACCTCCCCTCCTTGTGTCATAGATCTCCAGTTGCAAGTCCAAGGACAGCCCAATTTACCCAGCTTGGCCCATGAGTGTATCCCTAGGGTGGGGGGCACTTGAGCCAGCACCACGTAAAATCCCACCAGCCCCGTGACTCATGGGTGCGAGGAGAAAGCAGTTTCCAAAGGAAAAGTAAGGTGGTGCTATTACCAAAAGAAAATAGAAATTGGGTCACAGTGCAAATTGGAAAAAGGTGCCCTTCTAGGCAAATATAGTAGAAAAAGACACACTTTCCCCACCCTAGAGGCAGAGAATTCAGCCCCACTGAGCCTTTTTGGGGGCCACCATCATGCAATGCACGAATTGCACAGATGTAAAAAATGGCCAGAAGAGAAAACAACATCAGATACCACTACTTATGGATGCTCCATCAAAGTAACTCTGGTCAAGTCATCTGATGCTCCCTAAGTAGTAGTTGTCTCAAATATTGTCTTGCTCATTCACAGAATCTACTCAAGTTTCTAGTCATTTGTATGGGACACTTTTCTTTTTTCTTTCTTTTTTTTAAAGATTTTATTGATTTATTCATGAGAGACACAGAAAGAGACAGAGACACAGGCAGAGGGAGAAGCAGGCTCCCCGCGGGGAGCCAGATGCAGGACTCGACCCCAGGACCCCAGGATCACGACCTGAGCCGAAAGCAGAGGCTCAACCACTGAGCCACCCAGGTGCCCCGCATGGGACACCTTTCTATGTATCTTGTTCTACTCTGGTCAAATACATGTTCCCCTTTCATCTGGGGATCCAAATCACCATGTCAGTCATACTCCTGGACCATAACTCTGATTAACTTTTTCCAAACCTCAGACCTTTTTTCTTTTACTTTTAAATATTTTATTTATTTATTCATGAGACACAGAGAGAGAGAGAGAGAGAGAGAGAGAGAGAGGCAGAGACACAGGCAGAGGGAGAAGCAGGCTCCATGCAGGAAGCCCAACATGGGACTCCATCCTGGGTCTCCAGGATCAGGCCTTGGGCTGAAGGCGGCGCTAAACCGCTGAGCCACCCAGGCTGCCTGCCCCCTTTTATCTTTTTAATAGTTTTTATGGCTTTCTCCTGGAGCAAGGATCAGCAAAATGTGTACTTCTGGATAACAAAACAGAGCTTCTCACCACGGTTTTACTCTGGAGCCTGCTTCTCAGCCACACTGTCCCATGTGATCATTTTGACCAGGTAGCCTCGGCACCACTGACCAAAGATGGACAACTGGGGGTGGGGAGGGGTTGGTAAAAGGAAGACCTGTAAAGCCATTCTTCACTCTTAATACAGTGGTCCCTGCCCTTGGGCCCAGTTGGACTGACAGAGCTCCAGAAATGGGTATCTTGTAATGTGCCTGAGCCTTCATTTCCCAGATAATGAATAGCGCTCATCAAAAGAAGACTGTAATAAACACTCAATGAGCTCATGTAAGTGGGCCTGAGGGCTCTCTAATGAAAGTCACAGGTGTCCCCCTTCAACTCCTGCCTGTGTGCTGGAAATTAAATCTCCTTTCTACAATTCCTTCCGTCTACACCATATAGAGTATTTTCTTCTATTAAGGATTTGTTGGGGGCAGCCCGGGTGGCTCAGCGGTTTAGCGCCACCTTCAGCCCAGGTCCTGATCCTGGAGACCCGGGATGGAGTCCCACATTGGGCTCCCTGCGGGGAGCCTGCTTCTCCCTCTGCCTGTGTCTCTGCCTCTCTCTCCGTGTCTCTCATGAATAAACAGAATCTCAAAAAAAAAAAAATCACTTAAAAAAAGGATTTGTTGGAATCCAATGTCACAATTCCACATGCTCTCACTAGAACAGTAGAAACTAGAATAGGTTTTTCAGGGGCATCTGGGTGGCTCAGTGGTTGAGCATCAGCCTTTGTCTCAGGTCGTGATCTGGGGGTCCTGGGTTCAAGTTCCACTTCAGGCCCCCTTCATGGAGCCTCCTACTCCCTGTGCTTGTGTCTCTGCCTCTCTCTCTGTGTGTCCCTCATGATACATAAATAAAATCTTTTTAAAAAATCGGTTTTCAAAGAGGATCAAAAGAGCAAAGATAGCCCATAAAGTTTACATACACAAAGAAAGTACTACTCAGCCAGTATATAGGTGCGCCCAATGCTATATTTTCTGTCCCTGTTATAGATACATTCAACTGGTGCCAGGAATCTGACCTTCAAAGTGTAACTACGGAAGAGAACAGGACATGACAGATGACAGAGGGCCCTAAAATGTTCAAGATTCAAATTTTGGATAAATTTCCTTTAGCTTTTTCATTGTCGGAAATCACTAAAGGAGAAGCCTATGTGGTTTCACTGACTGGCAAAGATAGGTAGCACTGCAATGCCAGCATTTTTGTGGGCATCATGAGTTACAGGCTGTAAAATATGATTAAGATTGTTTACAAGTCCAACTTTAGAAGACATCGCATGTAAAGTTTGAAAATCTGGTTTTCAGTTGAGGTCTCATCACTTCCTTTGGGAGGGATCTTGGATGGATCACGCTATCCTCCTCTGAGCATGTTTCCTCATATGTAAAGAGATAATGATTTCAGGGGGCATGTTCATCAAGTGCTTTGACAATAAGATGAAATGATATGCAAATTATATACATAGATATGTAGATTAGACGCAGATTAGATATATTAGAAGAGGAAGTTTAATTAGTTATTTAATTGATTCCGCAAATATTTATTAGGCACTGGTTACATACCAATATTGTGCTAGGGAAGCCAAAATGAAGAAAATTTGTCTCCCACCATTGAGAAGTTTCAAGTTTAGCAAAGAAATAGATCTGTGAGCAAACAAAAATGCAGTGCTCTATGGGTCCAAAGGACAGGCTAAATAGCTATAAGAAGGAGGATATTCCAGATTTGAACTTTGAAATGGCCTTGAATTCTGTTGTCATCATGCTGAAAGGAGAAGAGAATTCAAAGTTGAGACAGCACAATGTGTCATATTACTTTGGCATGAAGAGAACATGAGTGATGACAAAACGAAGGGAAGTGTGGCAGCAATGTGGAAGGCAGGATTGATGGGTATCCTAGGTTGAGTTCCCTGAAAGTAAATCCTAGGAGGAGGATTTGTGCTCAAGAAATTTACTAGGTACGTGCTTCCTTGAAAAAGCAGTAAGCACAGTGGGAACAAGACAGAGAAAGCAAATAAGGCAAACAGAGGCTTGGTTTTAGGCAAGGTCCCACACAGGATAGCTTCAGGCCGGTTTTGCAGGGGAGTTGTAAAAAAATGAGTCATCTCTCAGAACTGTCTGATGCAAAGGCAAAGAAACAGACCATGCTTCTGCACATACCAGTCCATTGCTGGAGAGTGACACAGGGGCATGTAAAACTTCAGATATATCTCTCTGTTTCTGTAGGACAGGCAGCTCTACTAGCCTGAGCGAGCAGCCCTCTGAAGCAGAGTTAAGGGTGTAAGCTTTTATTTTATTTTAATTTTAAAGATTTTATTTATTTACTTGAGAGAGAGACAGAGATAGCAAGAGAGAACATGAGCAGGGAGGAGAGGAAGAAGCAAGCTCCCCAGGAGCCCAATGAGGGGCTCAATCCCAGGACTCCAGGATCATGACCATAGCAGACACTTAACTGGCTGAGCCACCCAGAGGGTGCAAGCTTTTAGACACAAAATACACACCAAACCTGGATAGGTGCCAAGAAATGGTAAGCAGCCCCAAAGAAGATCTTTGTTAGCTATCTCTGGTGTTGATAAAATTCCAAGTTAGATTTTTGTTTTTAAGATTTTATTAATTTATTAATAATAAATGAGAGAATGAGCAAGAGAGAGAGAGACAGAAAGACAGAGCGGGAGAGAGAATGAGCAGGGGGAAGGGCAGAGAGAGACGGAAAAGCAGATTTCCCCCACTGAGCATGGAGCCTTACTCGGGGCTTGATTCCAGAACCCTGGGACCATGACCTGAGCTGAAGGCAGACATGTAACCTACAGCCACCTAGGTGCCCCTAAAATAATCCAGGTTAGATGATAGATCGAATTTATAATCCAATCACCTTCAAAATGTTTTTCTTCACATGGCTGTTTGTAATTTTTTATGATAACACGTACCTCCTTGGGCACTTTCAGTTGGCACCTAAACTTTTTTGAATTAAGATGAGACCTAAAATAGGCAAATATTACTCTAATACCCAAGCCAGATAAAGACATTACAGAAAAGGGAAACTATACACCAATATCTCTAATGAATGATGAATATAAAAATATTCATCAAAAATACCAAATCCAGGTGCATGGCTGGCTTAGCCAGTGGACCATGTGACTCTTGATCTCAAGGTCATGAATTCCAGTCCCACGTTGGGTAGTGATTACTTAAAAAAACAAAAACTTGAAAAAAAGTAGTAATACCAAATCAAACTGGGCAATATATAAAATGGATAATATATCACAACCAATTGTGTGGTTCATACAGGAATGCAAGACTGGTTAATTATTTGAAACGCATTCAATGTAATTTACCACATTAACAAGTTAAATAGTAAGAGATACATGATTATACAAATACATGTAGAAAAAGAATTCAAAGGCAGCCCCAGTGGCCCAGCGGTTTAGTGCCGCCTTCAGCCCGGGGCATGATCCTGGAGACTCGGGATCAAGTCCCACATCAGGCTCCCTGCATGAAGCCTGCTTCTCCCTCTGCCTGTGTCTCTGCCTCTCTCTCTCTCTCTCTCTCTCTCTCTCTCTCTCTCTGTCATGAGTAAATAAGTAAAATCTTAAAAAAAGAAAAAGAATTCAATAAAATATAACATTAATTCATGATACTACTCTAGCAAACTAGGAAAATAAGGGAAACTCCTTAATCTAATAGTGAATCTACAAAAAAATATACCTAATATCATACTTTATAGTGAGAGATTAAATGCAATCCCCTTAAAATCAGAAACAAGGCAAGCATGTTCTCTCTCTCACTACTCCAATTCAACTGAATACTAGAAGTCATAGTTGAAGCAAAGAGACAGAAAAAGGAAACGGAAGAGATACAGATTTGAAAGGAAGAACTACAATTATCTTTATTTGAGACAACATTAATTGATGATGCAGAAAATCCTAAAGAATCTACAAGATAAACCCTCCTATACCCAAGTTAATTTGGCAAGGTTGTAGGATACAGGTTTCATATACAAAAGTAAATTGTATCTTTAAATACCACAAATAAAATGTTGGAATTAAAATCACACACCATTTGTGATATTTAAAAATGAAATGCTTAAGGATTGTAATAGCCTTTCTGATGTGGCAACTTGCAGAAGTTACAATTCCCAGACACTCAATCTAGTTATTGCTATGAAAGCATTTTAAAGATTTAAATCCCATCATCAGTTGGTTTTAAGTAAGGGAGATTATCCTGGATAATCTGGGTGACCCTGCTTTATGAGCTATGCTAAGGTTTGAGAGAGATACCAAGAAAGAGGAAGCAGGAAGAGAAAGAAATTCTACTTGTGAACAACAGTTTCTACTCATATATGTGGAATTTCATATTGTTACCGATCTTCTCTTCCTGAGCATCTGTCACATCTACAAGAACCAAATCACTGTAATAAATCTCAGTGGATAGATAGATCCTTCCTACGGATCCTGTTACATGATTAAACACTGACTAATACAGGTATAAACCTAGAATATTCTATAGGATATGTATGTTAAAGACTAAAAAAAAAAACTGAATCAAAGAATAAATAAATGGAAAAATACATTGATCATGAGTTGAAAGACTCAATATTGTAAAGGTACCAATTCTCCCCAATTTGATCTATAAATCCAACACATTCTTCATCAAAATACAGAAAGCTGGGATCCCTGGGTGGCGCAGCAGTTTAGCGCCTGCCTTTGGCCCAGGGCGCGATCCTGGAGACCGGGGATCGAATCCCACGTCGGGCTCCCAGTGCATGGAGCCTGCTTCTCCCTCTGCCTGTGTCTCTGCCTCTCTCTCTCACTGTGTGCCTATCATAAATAAACAAAAATTATTAAAAAAAAAATACAGAAAGCAGGGGCACCTGGGTGGCTCTGTCAGTTAAGCATCTGCCTTCAGCTCAGATTGTGATCCTGGGGTCCTGGGATCGAGCCCCATGTAGGGCTCCCTGCTCAGTGGGGAGTCTGCTTCTCCCTCTCCCTCTTCCTCTGCCTCTCCCTGCTCATTCTCTCACACTCACTCACTCTCCCTCTCTCTCTCGCAAATGAATAAATAAAATCTTTTTTAAAAACACAGAAAGCATTTTTTAGACGCCAAAAAGCTGATTCTAACATTTATATGAAAAGAAAAAGAAAGTAGAATAATCCTCAAAAATCTGAAAAATAAAAAGTGAGAGGACACCCATTATCAGATTTCTTTTTTTTCCCGTTATCAGATTTCAATACTTATTACAGATGCTGCTGGAACAATTGGATGTCCATATCCAAAAACATGAACTACAACACATACCTCACACCATATGCTAAATTTAACTCAAAATGTACCACAGAACTAATTGTAAAATGAAAAAAACTATAAAATTTCTAGAAGAAAATCTGTGTGACCTTGGGTTTGGCCATAAATTTTTAGATACAACACCAAAAACCTTGCCTATGAAAGAAAAAAATTAATAAATGAAACTTTAAGTAAAATTTTACTTTTTGAAAGACGTCGTTAAGATAATTAGAAAATGAAGCAACATACAGACTGGGAGAAAATACTTGGAATATTATCTGATAAAGGACATATCCAGAACATAAAAATAACTCTTAAAATTTAACGACAAGAAAACAAACCACCTAGTTAAATAAAAACAAAGATTTGAACAGATACTTCATCAAAGAAAATGTAACTGTTATTACAGAAATGACCATTAAAATAATGACATCCTATATATCTGTTAGACTGGCTAGGAAAACCTGACAATAAAAGTACTGGCAAGGATGGAAAGCAAAATGCCCTCTTACTCATTGCTAATGGGAAATCAAATAGTACGGTCACTTTGGAAGACAGATTACCACTTGCTTATAAAGTCATACATAGATCTGCAATATGATCCCACAATTGTGCCCCTAGACATTGCCAAATGAATCAGAAATTTATGTTCACACAAAAACCTACATATAAGTGTTTTAGCAGATTTTCATAATCTCTAAAACCTGCAAGTGACCAAAAGCCCATCCATGGGAGAATGGATAAGCAAACTGCAGTATATCCATACAATGGAATACTAGTCACTGATGAAAAGGAAGGAATTATTGATTCACACAGCAACAGGGATGAATCATAACTGCAATTGGCTAAGTGAAAGAAGCCAGACCCAAAAGAATACATAGTGTATAATTACATTATAGGACATTCTGGAAAAGGTAAAACTATATAAAAAACAGATCAGGGTGCCTGGGTGGCTCAGTTGGTTAAGTGTCCAACTCTTGATTTCAGTTTAGGTCAAGATCTCAGGGTCTTGAATTCCAGTCCCACATCAAGCTCCATACTCAGCGGGGAGTCTGCTTGTCTCCATATCCCTCTGCCCCTCCCTCCATTCTTGCTCTCACTCTAAAATAAATAAATCTTAAAAAAAGAAAAAGAAAAACAGATCTATGGTTACCAGTATTCAAGAAAAAGGGAATAGCTGATTACGAAGGAGGTGCACAAGAGAATTTTTAGTGTGATGAAACCATTCTGTATGATATTAGGCTGGTGGATACATGACTCGGTACATGTGTCAAAACCCTAAGTAGGTCACAAAGACTGAATTTTAAAGTGTGCGAATAAAAAAATCAATGAGAATGCCAACGGATGTCCAGATGGAATTCAGATTATGACAAATTATTCTAGCTGTATCATAAATATATTACACAACCTCAGTGAAAAGTGTGTGGAAAGATCTGAGAGTAACATCAGAAAATAGTGTTTCAACTGGAAAAATGTGTAAGGCTAAAACAAAAAGACTGTAGGTAAATAGTGTGCTCTTGCACGTAAATTTGTTTCTCAAGGGGTATGGGTTAAGAAGAATGAAAATTTTATGTATATACTATGGTTGGATATATGTCAGTAAATGATAGATAACAGAGGCATATTACTTAACAATCAGAGAAAAAAGTTAAAAATAAGCTAGGGAAAGACTAGCATGCATCCTGTGGTACTGCAGTAGAATTTGAGACATGAGTATAAATTCACATTTAGCTTAATATATATACAAATGGACAGAAATAATTACAGGTGTGTGTGTACGTTGGTTAGTATGCATACATGTATTCACTAGTTCACTCTCCCAGGAGGGCCTAAAAGTAGTGATAACCCCAGCAGCAATGAAGCACAGCCAGGCAGTGCCCAAATTTTGTTTTTTTTTTTTTAATACCATTCCTTAATAAAAGAAACCAGGGCTCCTTAGAGAGATAGACAATTCAGGGACTGGGACAGGAAATAAACAGGCTGAGCCTAAAGCACTGTGTATTGATAGAAAGAAATCAAGTGCTCAAAGGAATGAAAGGATGGGCGTGTTTATGGGAAATAAGAGTCAAGTTGATAGAGTTCCCAATGGCCAAAGTGGGAACAGTCTGACCAATAAAATAAACAAAATGACGCTGGATTAAAACCCAAGTGTAAAATAAATATTGTGGAAATAAATGGAGATCAACCAACTGAGAACATGCAAAGGCAACTGATTCAGAGCTTGCTGGCCCAAAGGAGGCCACCATCACTTGGACTTGTGTTTGTGCACTAGTGTCTTGGCATATACTCAAAGGTAATCAGAAAGGTAGAAAAGCTTTATATGAAAAAGAGGAAGGCTTCAGGTGTGTTCTGATTGGAGGCAGGCTAACTAGAAGCAGGTCCTCTTTTGTGATTGGCTAGGGATTCCTGTTTGGCTTTCTCTGGTTGGTCCTAAGTTAGAAGTAGGGACAACAAATAGGGAAGCTCTCGGTTACTAATCAAGTCCAGGCCATTTGGGGCTGATTATTGATGGAGTTGTTATTTAGCTTCCTGAACTATTGCTGGAAATAGCAATCTGATTTCCTACAAGCCTGACTTATAGACAGCAAGCTGGCTTTCTGGGCTGGTTATTATAGATAATGGGTTAGTCTCCAGGACAGATTGCTGCAGGTTGTGGGTCAGAATTTGTTTTTACTTTATTTTTCATATATATATGGTTTAGCTATTGTTCATTTGTACATTAAGCCTCTCACTATTCATGACTCCAAAATATAAAAATAAGTGATTGAATGAATATGAAGCAGAAATCTTCCTTACAGAATGTATGGAGATGGCCTCACTTCCAGGAAGTGCATATACCTCCTCCATCCTTAAGTGTAGACTGGATTTAGTGACTTGCTTCTAACAAATATGTATTCACAAATGGAACACAGTAACATCATGGTGGACAAACTTGGAAAGTACTACTTTATCCAGATGACCGAGGTCAACCTGATCAGCAATAAGTTATATTGATTCCTTGTACTTTTGAAGTGATGTTAGAAAGGCACTTTATTTCTGTGGTCTTCTTCTCAAAACCCATAACCCCAATCTAATAATAAGAAACACCAGAAAAACCCAAATTGATGGACATTCTACAAAATGCCTGACTGATACTCTTCAAAAAAGCAGAAACAAACAAACAAAATGACCAAGGAGTTATCACAGATCAGAGTAGATTAAGTAGACACACTGAATAAATATAACACAGTAATATAGATGGAACCCTGGAATGGAAAAAAAGACATTCGATCGTTAAAAGAAGAAGAAAGAGGGGCACCTGAGTGGCTCAGTTGGTTAAGCACCCTGCCCTTGATTTTGGCTCAGCTCATGATCTCAGAGTCACAAGATTGGGCCCTGCGTCACATTGTGTGTTGGGCGAGTAGCCTGCTTAAGATTCTCTCTCTCCCTCACCTTCTGCCCCTCCCTCTCCACCCCACCAAAGGCTCACGCCTTCACATACCTTCTCTCCATCTAGAAAGAAAGAAGAATGAAAGAAAAGGAAGACAAGAAAAAGACTAAGGTAATCTGAAAACACTATAGAATTTAGTTATTATTTTTGTTAACATTAAATTTTCCGTTTTGACAAATGTATCATGGTTACGTAAATGTTAACATATGCAGAAACTAGGTGAAGGGCAAACAGAAACTCTGCTATCTTTGCATCTATTCTGTAAATCTGAATATTTCTGAATAGAAAGTTTGAGAAAAATAATACGTGTCTCTTCAGGTACATTTTTGCTTGACATTTAAACTTTTCCATCATAGGTTTAAATATTTGCCAAAGATATAATTTCCAACATATTGTAAATATTGTGATTTTAAATTAAAACTGTCATATCTCTTTTACATGTATTCAATGGACTATAAATACCAAGCAATTTGAACCATGATCTCCAATTTAAAAAATACATGAACAAGCTCTTCCCTTAACTGTCAGAAATATTAAATTACTCCTTATTCTCCTTGAACTCATATTTCCAAATTACTTCTCCTTCATAATTTAATCCTATTGAGATACATTTTGATGCTTTGAAATCCCATTGATTACCCTAACATCCCTCTTTGCAATAACAATGTATATATAAATTAAAACTTTAATATTTAAAATTACCCATGACCTTAAGGCTTACATGTTGATTATAATTAGACTTTGATCCAGAAGAAATTTTTATGAGTAATATATGTTTGATCAAAATAGACTATATTACAGACATCTGGAAACTATCAAACCTAAAAAGCAGTTATTTATTGGAAAAACACAACGAAAACAAGAGAAGTTTACTTTTGTTTTACAAGAACTTTTGACTCCAACATTTGGAATTATTCCTATGTTGGTTAGCCAGGAAGGTAACGCTCACAGAAAGATTCAGAATAGGGTTCTGATTGAGTGAGAAGTATGAATTTCTTTTGTAATATGGAAGAAAGGAGATTGTGAAATCAAAGGGAAGTGTGGAAATTGAGCTTGATTCCAAGTGCATTTTCACACAGAAAATGTAGAAAAGAGTAAATAAGGAAATTTAGAGGGGCACCTGGGTGGCTCAGTCAGTTAGGCATCTAACTCTTGGTTTCTGCTCAGGTCATGATCTCCAAGTCTTGGGATCAAGTTGGAGTCCAGATCTGCACTCAGTGGGGAAACTGCTTGAAGATTCTCTCCCTCTGTCCCTGCCCTCAACTCACTTGTGAGCATGCCCTCACGCTCTCAAATAAATAAAAAATCTTAAAAATATATGGAATTTTAGGACTTATAAAGTGATCCCCTCAAAACCCCTTAAAGCCATAGCCCCCTTGGAAAAACTGCACATATCTCTGGGAGTAAGAATTCTCCAGTATGAAAGCTACCCTCATGAGAATGCTCAAAGGCATGAAGTTTATCCTATGGCCAAAGGAGAACAATAAGAGCTGCCAAGCACAAAAGATTTTAGAAACAAGCCAGGTAATTATTTCCTGGATGCATGAAAGGAAAGAAGAACTGGAAGAATAGTTGAGTTAGTGTAGTAGAGAAATCTTGCAAGAGTCCCCAAGAGTGAGCACCAGCCCTCTGATCCAAGGCATATTCTGATTACCAGACAATTCAATCCATTAAGTGGTCATCATCCTCCCCAAAGAGCCATGTCCCCTGGTATTTCAGTTCTCTAAGCATCAGGCAATTGTCTTTCCAACAAGATGAACTTATTCAGACAGAACAGAGCATTCCAAAGACTCAGAGTCCCTGTGACTACAACATAGCAAGCTGAGTCCAAAGACCCTTTTTTGTCTCTATGAATCTAGATGGAAACATTTTATCCTTAGCATTTTCCGCAATCTAGTTGACTCTCCATTTAAAGAAACCCTCTGCAGATTGACTCCTGCTTAAATGAATGCAAACAACAAAACCAGGGTCCTGGCAGAGGGGGCCCTTTATATCACAGCAGACAGTCTGGATCAGTATCACATTGCTGCCATGAGAAAGCCTGTATTTTCACAGATTCTCCCATCTGTGAATTTCTCTCATTTAGCAGAAAGCTGATTACATAACTGGATATCTTTTGGAAGGACTATTTATGTAGTGGTCAAATTTAGATACCTACAAAATATTAGCTATTTAAAATAAACCATTCCTGGGGTGCCTGGGTGGCTCAGTCCGTTAAGTGTCTGCCTTTGGTTCAGATCGTGATCCCGGGGTCCTGGGATCCAAACCCTGCAACAGGCTCTTGGCTCAACAGGAAGTCTGCTTTTCCCTCTGCTCCTCCACCCACTCCTGCTCTCTCTCACTCGCTCTCAAATAAATAAATAAAACCTTAAAAAATAAAATAAACCATTCCCTTCAAAATATTGTCCTGATCGTGGATAGATAAGAATGCATTTTCTCTGGGTAACTTAAAAATGTGTTTTGAATGTCTAACCCCCAAGGTTAAAGGAAAATTATGTTGTAGGGGTAAAAAGATATCTTCACTGGTATTATACAATCCAAACCCTGGAAGGCCTTCTAAATGCTTCAATGACTCCTCCTTGACCAAACTTTAGTCAGGCTCCTGAGCATGCTCCTTCTACATGAAGCCTCATCTTTGGCCTGCCATCAGTGTCCTGGAAGGGGATTATAGTTTGCTATTACAAAATACACCACTTTGGCATAAGGATTATTTTTAGCTGAAGGGAACTGAAAAATAGCAGGCACAGAAAAATCTCTCTACCCTCCCTTTCTGCTTAAAGGCAAGGCATAAATTTCCATTTGTGAATATGTCCCCCACTCCTGCTCCCATACCAGGAAGAGGAGAACCATTCTTCATCACCAGGGACACGCTTATCGACCGAGAGGCTGCATGAGATTGAGTCTGCCTAACAACCCTTGTGAAAATAATCCTTATCTTCCACTGGTTTGCCCAACAGATTTTCTTCCTGTATTGAACACCCTTAGAAGCCCAAACCCCTGTTCCTTGTTTGTATCACTTCTCCAAATTTTATTTCTCTTTGCTAAAATGGTATATAACTTCCAGGTCTAACCACTTCTTCGGGTCTTCACTTCTTTTTTATGAAGGCCTTCAAATTCATACATAATAAAGCTTCTCTTCTGATAATTTGTCTTCTGTAAAACTCCAGTAAGAAAACTAACAGGGTAGAGGAAAAGATTTTTTTCTCCTCCCCCACAGCCTACCGTCCTTTGATCTGCCAAGCTCAGTTCAGAAAGAACCCCACCCAACCAGTTGACCAAAGATCCACCTCTCCTTCTGATCCCTATGTTCCTCTTAGTAATTTTCTATTTACTGACACTGCCACCACCTCCACTCTTTCCATTGGCTGTAAATCCACAGCTGCCCATACTGTATTCTTAGTGTTCTCTCATTCCTAGAGTAATAGAACTGAATAAAGTCTTCACTGCCTGTCCAGTGCAATTTTTCTTTGTCAGTTTCAGGCACAGTGCTGAGTGTGGTAGTACTAGAGCATGTAAGACCCAGACCCTGCTATTCATGAGCATGCAGCTCACTGGGCTGAGCACTCATTTGAGGGATGCTTAATAGATTCACCCTCACTCTGTTAGGGAAAGTTCATAATACTCTTAAGGAAATAGAACTAGGACTAGACTTCTGAGGCTTTGTCTTTATGCCAACTCACATAGTGAGGAGGATGCATAGAATCTTCTACATGTTTCTTTGGTGAGAAGACAGGGTGCTCTAAGAAACAGGTATATTTACTTGGTGATATTCAGAAAAGTAAGAGGACAGATTATCAAGAGAAGCCAGGGCAACACTGTCAACATATGCCTTCCTTCTAACTATTAGTCTTTTTCTTTTCCCTTGACACTCACAAACTCAGCAGTGTGTTTAATACCAAGAAAGGCTGCAATCCAAAACACTGCTGACCACACTATTCTCAGTCTGAGAGTATCCCAGTTGGGGCCTCGAGGAAATAAATGCTGAGACTAAATTAAGAGTATAAGAATGTGGGGAACTAGGGACACCTGGATGGCTGAGTCAGGTAAGTGTCTGCCTTCACTTTAGGTTGTGATCCCAGGGTCTTGGGATCGAGCCCCATATCAGGCACCATGCACAGCAGGGAGTCTGCTTCTCCTTCTCCCACCCCCTCTGCCCTTGCCCCTCAACTTGTGCGCGTGCGCTCTCTCTCTCTCAAATAAATAAATAAATAAATAATTTTTAAAAGAGAATTTGGGGAACTAACTACCTGAAAGATAAAACAGGGGAAGGAAGATTGTACAAGAATGGTGACTCAGACCTGGCAAAGTGTTAGTCAACCCAACAGGGAGCTCTGCAGCTAAGACTGCCCATGAGAGAATCCTCACATTGGATAGAAATGACCAGGCCCTAGTCAGCCTGATCATGCTTGGTCTTGGGCTGGGGGCTATGTAGGAAGAGTGCAACCTCTGCTCAAAGCCTGAGGGGGATTCTGAGGGTGCTGTAGGTGAATGGCAAATTCATTTTTGAAGCAAGATCGGAGTGGCACAGCTCTGTGACTGCCAAAGAGAATGCAGAATAATCAGGAACTTTTCTTAAGTAGCAAACTGTCTTGAAGCATGGCTTTCTTTCGATCTGAGTACTGAGTACAAGAATGGACAAAAAGATCACCACAGCTTTTTTAGTCCTTTAAGAAATTAACACACTGGGGTGGCTCAGTCAGTTAAGCGTCGGACTCTTGATTTCAGCTCAGGTCATGATCTCCTGGTGGTGAGATCAAGCCCTGTGTCTGGTTCCACGCAGAGTCTGCCTGAGATTCTCTCTCTCTCCCTCTGCTCCTCCTCTGGCTTGTGCTTTCCCTCTCTCTAAATAAATAATTAAATAAATCGTTTTTTAAAAAAAAATCTTTTAAAAAAAGAAACCAACACACAGAAAATTGCACAAGACAAACATGCACAACTCAAGTATTTATCACAAAATGAATACCCATGTAACCATGATCAAGATAAACAGAATATTGCCAGCATCCCAAAGGCCTTCCACGTGGTCCTCACCCCAAATACTAGCTGCCATATCCCCACAAAAGTAACCACTATTCTGATTTTATCATTATGATCCCCTAGATGGCACTCTGATTGCTTGAGGAAATGGTTTAAACCAAGCTTCTGCCCAAACTCAAGAAAACTGAATTTGGGTGGTCAGTAATATTGTTAATAATGCCTTCAAATATAGGCCTTCCTTTCAACCTTAAGATCTTACTAATGGATCACAAAGAAGCTGAAGGATAGAGAGTAAAGGTAAAGCAGTAGAGACCTAAGCAATTCCAGAATCCACTCAAAATCGAAATGGCATATGTAAAGTTAGAAATTATGTAAACAAAGAACATGAGAGTAGATGATTAACTAATTTCTGATTCACCATCAAGTTTTCAGAAACACTTCTGCCACAGATGAAAGTAAACTTATTACCCAGATCATCTTCAAGGCCAGAATGCCCCAAGAGAATATAGGCTTACTTTCCCAAAGTGGCAGAACTTTCCTCCCTCTATTCAGACTATTCTGAAAATAGTTAGCTCCAAATCCAGAACGAGGACTTGACTTCCAAATGCCCTTTATTAATCTTTTCTTTTAAGAGATTTTAAAATCATATATTCTTATAAAATTAAAATTACATAGAGGTGAAAAGGTAAGTTCCTCTCTTAGGTTGAGTAGCTCCAAAGGTAGACCTTGAGTTAAGCATTTAGACACAAGTTCTATTATTTGGAAAGTCAAGGAACATAGCGAGGGAGCCAAGAAATAACACAGAGAAGGGAAGAAAAGTCAATAAATGATGTGTTGATGAGCCGATTCTCACTGGGTACATTTGGGGCCAATTCCCTGTGAATCTCTAATAGATGTTGTAGTCAGAAGTTGTCACACGACAGCCCATGAGTCAAAACTGGCCCACTGGCTATTTTTATAAACAAAGATTTTTTTTTTCTAAAGGCTTTATTTATTTATTTATGAGACACATAGAAAGAGGCAGAGACATAGGCAGAGGGAGAAGCAGGCTCCATGCAGGGAGCCCAATGCAGGACTCAATCCCAGGACCCCGGGATCACGACCTGAGCTGAAGGCAGACACTCAACTACTGAGCCACCCAGGTGCCCCTAAACAAAGTTTTAATGGAATAGAGCTACATCCTCTTTTGTTTACATGTTTTCCTATGAGTTAAAGAATTAGGACAAACAGTATCACTTTCAAATCCTAAATCTTTTGTCTCGCCCTACAGAAAAAGTTTGTCACTCCGTGGTATAGAACATGCCTCAGAGTTGTCCCACCAGACAGAGAGGAAGCTGAAGCATTCATCTGCCACCACTCATTCTTCATTGGCCAAGGACGAGCATGGAGGCACTAACTCTTCAGGCCTTCTGGCTGACTCCATAGGCAGACCAAGAATACTCCTGTGTCCAAAGGAAACTGTCCCTTAGAGAGTTGCATGAGTGCTTGCAGTGAGAAACTAGGCATATACGGAAACAACCGAGTGCCCAAGAGATAAAAGCAGACAACAGTGGCATCTGGTACTATTCCTAGCGCACACAACCATCAACTCCAATCCCCATAGGTAACCATGTTAACAGTTTGTAGAGTATCTTTCCAGATGCTTTTCTATATACACAGAATGCATTATACACATTTGGGTGCTCTTGCTTCTTTGGGGGCTGATGCCAGAACAGGCGTGAAATAGTGGGGAAAGAAGGAAGGAGAATACTCTAATAAAAGTTTGTGTTACCATGCTGGTCACAGCTGCTGGCAAGGGGAGCCCCTCTGAATGCCTTAGAATTGTCCCCTTGTTGTTACCTGAATGTTAATATGTTAAGTTCCCCTTATTATGGAGTTGCCCCCCCAGGAGAATTGAATAAGCTTCTCTGGCTCTGGAGAAAGCTCTGAAGCAAAAGAGTTAGGGCAATAAATCAAGCACTTGAGGTAAGATGTTGACAATGCAAATGTAAACTGTCCAAGACAGCTGCATGTGAAACCAGGGGTAGGTCATGGTACTGGGACTAGGAAACCAGTAGTGTTTACTACAAACCTAAAGCACACTCGCATAATGACTTGGGTGACTCTGATACACCAAGCTGGGTGGGAAATAGTCAGCTGCAGGAGCAATGAGTCATAAGATACTCTGAAATAGCAACTTATCCTTTTATCTGCCTTTGAATAAGAATGCCCTTCAATTATTGTAGCTGACCTGAATAGAAATGTAGAGCTATTAACTTCTCGGTTCAGTTCTCCTTTAGTCATTAGGTCCTAAATGCTATCACGCCTTCCTCACCTAGTACTCAAAACATCATGTACATTTATGGTCTTAATGTGAAAGGAAGTGATCGCCATATTATTCATCCCTCTGTCTAAAAGGAAAACATGCAGTCTTTGTCGTAAGTGTCTCTTAATGAAGTATATATGTGATCCGCTTTTACAACTATGGAGATAAAAGGAATTGTATTCAACTTGGGTGATTTTGTCTTCTCTGATGATAAACTTCAAGAGGATTTTTGCATCTGTATCCTATCGCCTTCTTGGGTCTTAACCCTTAGAGAGGTCTTGGGCTATGTCATGCTCTTTACCTAACACAGTGACATGAGTTTAGCAGTCATTCAACATCTATTGCTGAAACTAAGGATCATTTCTTTCATTGGGAATTTATAGTATCCAACTGTGACCTGACCAAGCACCATCCCTTATTTTGTGGGTTTTCTATTCCTGCTTATTCCAGGAAACTAAGGAACCCAAAGGGCTGAAAATGAAATCCTTCCAATTTAAAGTGGTTGTGGTTGCAGAAAGCAGCGCTGCAAAATAATGCTGAAAACTTGGGATGCCTGAGGTGTCTTCGTGGTTGAGGGTCTGCCTTCAGCTCAGGGTATGATCCCGGGATCCGGGATCGAGTTCCGCATCGGGCTCCTTGCCGGAAGCCTGCTTCTCCCTCTGCCTGTGTCTCTGCATCTCTCTCTCTCTGTGTCTCTCATGAACAAATAAATAAAATCTTTTTTAAAAATGCTGAAAACTTAATTCACTTCACTTGATTTGTGATGTGTGGAACTAGAAGGCAGAACATGCTTATATTTATTTTATCCAATCTATCTGTCGGTACAGATTAGAGTGAAGGCCATATACACAGAAGGACAGACCATTTGACCCCCCATCCGGTTCACACACCTGGAACCTCAAACAATAGCCCAGGACAAGAACAGAGGGTGAGGAACTCAGTAGAGGCTGGGTCTGGGAGGGTCTTAAATTAGCCCGGGATCAGACAAGACCCCAGTGAGACCAGCAGCACAGAGATCCGATGATGGAGAATCGTGGCGCAGCTCAGCAACACAGAACATCAAAGACTACTAGGCGCTTTGTCTTGTCTGCAGAGAGGAGCCCGTCCCTACTGAGGAAATCTGGGAGAACCACCATTAACTCCAGCCCTTTGCAGAGAGAGAGCTGCTGAGGTTCATTTGGAGGGGAGAAGAGGTTTGGAGAAGGGATTGGTGGATGTCAAGGGAGTTGTTATAATTAGGGCAAGCTTAAATAAAGACTTTTCAATCAAAGATTTCAACGAGTATAGTCCTTGAAGATGGAAAACTCACTTTAAGGGAATCACAGCAATGAAGTCTAACGCTGAGACCAAAATGAAAGTGGTATAACACTTCAGCTCCACGGGAGATGTGAAGATGATTTTTAGCCCAGCTGCCTTTAGGCTTCCACAGATTCGTAGAAGCCAAATGCGAGTTTTTGGTTTCCCAGGGAGAAATCCTAGAAAAGTGCCCCCCTCCATTTTTTTTTTTTTTGTGTGTCAAGTAAGAGGAGGAACTGGACTCTACTCAGTCCATCTCAACTGCATGCTAAATAGAAGAGCCATCGCTAGATGGGCTGATCACCCCAAGTCAGGTGAGTGTGGCACGAGGTGAATGTTTTCTGACAAAAAAAAAAAAACACGTCTGGAGGAGGGTGAAAGCTGAGAATTGCATCGTGTGGGCAGCCTTGAGGGAATGAACTTTCATTCACCACCCCCACTACGAAAGCCTGGGGTTGTTTTTAGCATAGACAAGATTTAAACTACAATTAAAAAGCATTTCTAAGACTCATTTATACTGGGATCCCTGTGGAATTGACAAGTCGTCTCCCTGACGTCATCAAGGTTGTCATGGGAACAAAGAAACTGGTAGCTTAGAGCATCTACCTAACTCTCTTCAAATAGTCGTCACAAGCAAAACAGGTGTAAAATATCCAAGATAAGAGAAATCAGTTGGGGGGGGGGGGGCAGCAGTAGGAGCATGGCACAAATTCAGACACTTCGGGAAGAATTGAGAGTCTGTGTAGGGAAAAGACACAAGGGAGAAAGAGACCAATAACACTTGCAAGCAAGAAATCAATACTTCGCACACAAAAGTATTAAAAGATCATATGATTACACCTGACCTCTTTGATACAAACCAAAAGAATATCTGTTACCTCTCAACCTGATAATTAAAAACAAGGAAAGAAGTGGTGTAGAATCACTGCAGAAACAAAGAAACAATTAGGAGGGGAATTGTCTTGTGGTCTCAATTAGTGGCAAGGTGACCTAAGAGAGGTTCAGAGAAGAAATACATAATGACTTTTTTAAAAATAAGCCAAGCATATTATTGTAAATGAACCATTGGAAATAAGAAGGAAAAAAAAGGATAGCGTAAGCGAAAATTGAATTGCATGATGGGGTTCCAGTACAAATTACCATTGGTTTATTTTCCAGGCTCTTTTACAGGGAGGTCAGAGAACTCAATACTGTATCAAAATGCAATTTTTATGCCTGTGAACCTAGTTTTGCTGGTTATGTAATAATCTTCTTGGAAGAGACAGATCAACCTGGCTATGAGCTTCAGAACAATCAATCTTTGTCTCAAAAAAAAAACCTCCGGCCTTCCTGAGGATTCTCTGGCCATTCTCAGTGCCTTTGCCTGTAGAAAGAAAGAAAAGAAAGAAAGAAAGGAAGAAAGAAAGAAAGAAAGAAAGAAAGAAAGAAAGAAAAGAAAGAAGGAAAGAAAGAAAGAAAGAAGAAAGAAAGAAAGAAAGAAAGAAAGAAAGAAAGAAAGAAAGAAAGAAATTAGTTAACGAAAATACCAATTCCCTGAAAGAATAAAACTGACCGAAAGCTGTTTTCTTTGCTATCAATTCTGGGGATCGCACATTAGAGTTTACAGCTCTGTCTGTGTTGGGATGTATGGGAGAGAAGGGAAAAGAAGGAAGTTAGACGTTATTTTCTTCTCATTTTAAGAATACGGTTAGTGGGTAGATTGACATTTTAATAGTTAGTTTCAACTGGTTGCTTTTTTGGATTAAACAAGTGCCTTTAACTGCCACCTGAGTTTTAAATGAGAGAGAATGTGGGTTCTAGTTTATTTTCAACCCTGCATATTTATTTCTAGGTAATAGAAAGGTGAATTGTAGCTAGCTGTTAAAATGGATGGAAAAATCAAATCAATACACCTCATTATCACAGTGAAGAAAGGGATCGTGTATCTAAGAGTGAGAAACTTATAACAGAAATATTTTTCAATTCAAGGGCATATGAAAGTGTCAATCAAAAACTACTCCATGGAAAGCATAGCTAAGAAATGAATCAGAAAACATGTTCATTGCTGGGGAGGGTCTCTGCCTTTATGAGTTTTCTATTGTCAAAATAACTCCTTGTAATAAAGCCACCTTCAAACTCAGTGGATTAAAACAACAATCATTTCTTTTCACTCACACATCTGTGATTGAGGCTGTGCTTAGCTGGGTGGCTCTGCTTTAATCTGAGACTCCAGCCTGGCTTGTTCCCTTGCTGGAGGGGCACATGTCTGATCTCTGTGCACTTATGTCGTGGAGTCCAGCTGAAGAAACAGAAGCCAGCCAGGACAATGGCAAAGGTCCCAAAAGGTGAGCTCAATTACAGGCCAGGGGTTCATGTTTCCATTAGCATCAAGTTTCTACCAAATCACATGGCCAAGCTAACCTATGAGGGGCAACAAAATAGACTCATTCCACTCTGAGGCCAAAGCAAATCCCAAAGACCATGTTTCAGGGAAATATACTTTTCCCACAAGTATGAAAGGAAGCAAGTAAATATTTTTTTAACAATAAACTGCAACTTTTCTAACTAGCTGGATGATTTATGGCATATCATTCAATCTCTCTTGTCTAAAAATTCTTCAATAGAAAAAGTGAAAAAGATAGAAATGTAACATGATATCATGGGAAAACATGAACTTTAGAGCTGTATAGACACTTTTAAATCTCAGGTTTGTCAAGGACTAGCTATGGCTCTTGAGCAAATCACTAAATCTGATTCTCAGATGCTTCCTTCTATTGCCCTCCAAGGGAAATATTGTTGTTACCTATTGTAGCAAATACTCCCAAAACTCGGTGCCTTGATAGCAGAAAAGTTTATTTCTCATTTTTGACATGATCTACTGCAGTTTGGACAGCTATCCTGGGCAGCTTTCCACTAAGCCAGGGGTTAACAAAATCTTTTTTTTCTTTTAAGATTTTATTTATTTATTTGAGAAAAAGAGTGACTATGAGGGGGCAGGGGCTGAGGGAGAGAGAGAAGACTCCTCCATTGAGCAGGGAGCCTGACATGGTGCTCAACCCCAGGACCCTGAAATCATGGCCTGAGCTGATAGCAGACACTTAAATGCTTAAGCCATCTAGGTACCCCACAAGATTAAGAAATTATAATCCATAGGCCATATCTAGCTAGCCTCTGCTTTTATAAAGCTTTATTTGGAACACAGCCATATCCATTCATTTATGTATTCCCTATGGCTACAATAACAGATTTGAGTTTTTGCAACAGAGATAGTATGGCCCACATCAAAATTATTTATTATCTGGCTTGTTATAGAAGTTTATAGAGGTGGGCACCTGGGTGGCTCAGTGGTTGAGCATCTGCCTTTGGCTCAGGGTGTGACCGCGGGGTCATGGGATCAAGTCCCACATCAGGCTCCCCATAGGGAGCCTGCTTCTCCCTCTTCCTATGTCTCTGCTTCTCTCTCTGTGTCTCTCATGAGTAAATAAATAAAATCTTTTTAAAAAAATAAAATAAGTTTGTAGAGGCACCTGGGTGGCTCAGGCAGTTAAGCATAGGACTCTTGATTTTAGCTTAGATCATCTCAGGGTTGTGAGATCCAACCTTATGGCTCCACACTCAGCATGGAGCCTGCTTAAAATTCTCTCTCTCCCTCTCCCTCTCTCTCCCCCTCCCCCCACTCACGAAGCTCACAAGTTTCCTCTCTCCCAATTTCAAATAAATAAAATCTTAAAAAGAAAAAAACAAGTCAGATGCTTAACTGACTGGAGCCACCGGGACATTCCTGGAATATAGTTTTTAAATTAACGTTTTGAGGGTGCATGGGTGACTCAGTTGGTTAAGTGTCTGCCTTCAGCTCAGGTCCTAATCCCCCGGTTCTGGGATTGAGCCCCACATCAGGCTCCCTACTCTGAGGGGAGCCTGCTTCTCCCTCTGCCTCCCTGTCTATGTCTCTCTGTCTCTCCTGAATAAATAAAACCTTTTTTAAAAAGTAAAAAATAAATAAGTAAAATCAAATTTTGACTTCAAACCATGTAAATGAATCACATACACAAAAAAATTGTATGAAAAAGCAAAGAATAAAACCAAGCACGAACAAAAGAGAAACCTAATTACACATAAAGTTGGCAATATTATAAATAAAAGAATTGTTTCAAGTGATTATTTTGCATAGATATCTGTACATCCTTAGATGTTTACAAAGCATGCACAGATAGATCTGTTTGTTAAATACTTAAGTAGAACAACAAAAAGATCTTAAACTTCACTCAGTCGTGACAACAGAGGGAATATTTCTATTGCAATTTTACTATTGTGTATTGTAGAATAAGCAAGGAAATAATTAATCTTTTTAAAGACCAAAATTTTAAGGTTTTGGAAAAAAGAAAAACAAATCAAAATAAAATACAAAAAAAAAATCCTGTAGTGTTAAATTTGAATTGGAAATATATTTTAAACAATTTAGTTCATATTAATATATGCTAGCTCTGTCTGTCAAAGGTATTAGAAGCAATGACATCCTAGTGGTTATTGAAGAGAGCTAGCATTCAGATCTTGATGTAGAAGAACCACTTCCCACTAGAAGGAATCTACATGGAGACTTAGCCAGAGCCAAGTCTGTAGCAGGAAAAATAAAAGGGAGCCTGAATGATTTTACACTACACAGCAAGGGAAGGCTCAAAGAACAATGGGAAAATGCCAGAAGGACAGGAGGCAGCAGGAAAGGGCCCACACTAGCCAAACTGTGGACAGGGTGAGCACAGAAAGGATAGGGACTCCTAACAGATTATAAAACACTCAAAACATGAAAATATGTTGGGGCACCTGGGTCGCTCAGGGGTTGAAATCTGCCTTTGGCTCAGGTCCTGGTCCCAGGATCCTAGAATTGAGTCCCGCGTCGAGCTCCCCACGGGGAGCCTGCTTCTCCCTCTGCCTATGTCTCTGCCTGCCTCTCTCCGTGTCTCTCATGAATAAATAAGAAGAAAGAAAGAAGAAAGAAAAAAAGAAAGAAAGAAAGAAGAGAAAAAGAAAGAAAGAGAAAGAAAGAAAGAAAGAAAGAAAGAAAGAAAGAAGAAGAAGAAGAAAGAAAGAAAGAAAGAAAGAAAGAAAGAAAGAAAGAAAGAAAGAAAACAGAGGAAAAGGCAGGAATAGGACAGCAAGAGCTAGGCCTGTGAACTGGGTTTGTGAGCAAAGCTGTGCAGCTCAGATTGGTATGCTTTCTGTCCTATTAGTCCTCACCCAGGCAACCCTGCCATCACACGCTGGAGGAATTGTAGAGCCAGCTAGTGAGAAGTTCAGGGCTCACGAGGACTCATCATGAATCAGGATTCTCCTAAGCAGAATATTCTAGAAAGGCCTGGTCAGGCTCCCTTTGAGAGTCCTGAAATGCCTTCAGTGGTCACCACTTATTAACTAATGTGTGGCCCTTCTTTTGGGGAAAAAAGATGGTGTAGCACTTTGCTATCAAAATTTACCCCTGGGGCCCTGCAAGATTAGCATCCTCTAGGAGCTTATTAAAACTACAGGTCCCAGGCTCCTCCCCAGACCTACCACATTGGGCTCTTCATTTGAACAAGATCCCCAGGTGACTCTTAGGTACAGAGGAGGGAAGAAAAGTTTGCCACTGCAAAACATGACTCTTTGGAGTATGGATTGTTTGTAGTCTGCTTATTTTTAAGAAACAGAAGGCGCAGGAAGGCCCTTTGCCCTTCCCCCAACTGCCTAAAAGAATTTAGATGGAGGATCTGCTCCAGGAAGAGAACGATGACCACAGATTAATACAGTATCCTACAAACTAGGTGTGGTAGACGGGGAGAAATCTAGCAAAATCTGTTGCTAAAATTCCTCTATGTTCCCTTCCCTTATGGCTGCTCAGCAGACCACTTTACCAGATACTTCTGATTTTTCATCTTCCTAGGAAATGTCCTCCTTTACATTCAAGCCACAGATCCCATCCTCTCCTTTCTCCTTAGCTCTGGATGGCACATAAAGCCTCAATTGCCTGACTACCTGTGGGCCTCATATTCTTAGGGAGCCCCTGTACCTACATAACTAAATTTGGTTTTTCTCCTGCTGATCTGTCTCATGTCAATTTAATTCTTACAGAAGCCAAAAGAGCCTTGAAAGATGGGGAGAAATTCTCGTTCCCATTTAACAGTGAAGCGCAAGAAGCCCTGGTATGGCACACACTTGGGAGCCGAGGGGATGTCACAGAGCCACCACGGAGCATGAATCCCAACACTTTTCAGCTTCCACTGTCAAGGGTACACCTCACCCTCCCCTTCCATCACCTTCCCCCACCCCACCCCACCACCCCCAGCCTCACAAATCCCTCACTCACTGGCTTGACAATAAATAGATGCTTCCCAAGGTGTGCAGATGGGAGAGGAGTCAGGAGGGAGTTTGCAGAGAGGGGAGAGAAGGACAATGTGTCAAGGGAAGAGCTACTGACATCCTGCATTGCAAGACTTGAGGAGATGCCACCAAGGATGACCTTAAGCAGGTTATATAAGCTCTCTGTGCACCTCAGTTTCCTCATCTGTGAAGTGGGGATAATAATAGTACCTGCTAGGATACCTGGGTTGCTCAGTGGTTGAGTGTCTGCCTTTGGCTCAGGTCATGATCCCGGGGTCCTGGGATCGAGTCCCACATCGGGCTGCCGATGGGGAGCCTACTTTTCCCTCTGCCTATGTCTCTGCCTCTCTCTCTCTGTGTCTCATGAGTAAATAAATCTTGAAAAAAATAATAGTACCTACCTCACAGGGCTCTGGTGAAGATTCAATGAGTCAAGCTGCTGTTCAACATCACTCATCTATTTCATAACATTCAGCCATGGTTTGCAGCCACCCCATGGGCTCCAGCATCTGACAGTGGTTCTAGACCACCAAGCTGCATAGCCACTCTGAAAGACAAGAAGTTAGAGAAGAACTGGAAAACACTCCCTCTCTTCAATCACAGCTTTGAAGAACAATCATTTCCAGATCTTCTCTCCTTGCGATAACTCCTAAGTCTAAGAAGAGCCCACAGGTATTGCAATCTGTGGTGAAAATCTCAACCTGTATTTTTCACTTCAGCCCATCATTGTGGCTACCATATCAGCACAGTGGGGAATTGGATCAGCTGTTCACCAGCGTCTCTGAGCCTGAGTACAACAGAGCTTTGTCAGTAGCCACATTAGGTGACTTGGAGAGATGCTTCCACAAAGGTTAACCATCAAGTGGATCCAGAGGGTATAACACTAAGTGAAATGAGTCAGAGAAAGACAAATACAACACAATTTCACTCAGATGTGGAATCTTAAAAAGTCAATGAAAAAACAAAAAACAGAAACAGACCCATAAATACAGAGAACATACTAGTGGTTGACAGAGGGGAGGGGGGCGGGGGAGAAGGTGAGGCGATGGGCAAAATGGTGAGAAGGGCAGTGGGAGACACAGGCTTCTGGTGAAGGAATAAATAAGTCACAGGAACAAAAGGCAGAGCATAAGGAATACAGGTGATGGTACTGTAATAGTGTTCCATGCTGATAGGTGGTAGCCAAGCTCGTGGTGAACATTGCATAATGTATAGACTTTGAGTCACTATGTTTTACACCTGAAACTAATGTAACACTGTGTCAGCTCTACTTCAATAAAAATATGTAATTAAGAAAAAGTTAACCATCATTTCATTCACTGAGTGCACAAGGGAAGTCTCTGGGCTTAGTTTTCCGAACTACAGTCAACTAGCCTCACTTAACTCCGAAGTGTATGCCTGTTGCTGAACACCATCATCAAAGCAACACAAGGCAAGGAGGAGACAAAAAAAAAAAAACAATCAATCCATCGTATATATGGTCAGGACAATTCTGAGACAAAAACAGGAAGAAGAGCAGTGCAGTGTGGGAAACAGAGAAGCTTCAAAATCAAACAGACCTAGGTGACAGAGCTGTGTGACCCAGTGAAGTAACTTCATCCCTCTGAGCTTCTATTTCTGCATCTCTAAAGAGGGGATCATGCCATCCACACGTCACAGACAAGTTGTGAGAGCTCCAGGAGACAGGCTAAGGAAAGAAAGCACTTGCCTAGAGGCCTATAGACAGGAGCTCTTCAATCAGTGGTAGCTCGTATCTTTTCAGACATGCAATTTAATAATATCCAGACACTTAAGGAGTATCCATGTATAAGAAATCCATGCAGTCTGGTGCCTCCAGCACCACAATGTAGAGGCTGCCCATAGAGTCAGTGTAGAGGCTTTTATTTAGTGGAAAATATACTTACTAAAAGTGATACTTAGAAATACATGTTGTTTATGCTAGCTGCTCCTTATTTACAGAACAAGTGAAAGGAAAAATGAAGTCTCCACCTGAAGAGCTTCTAGTCAGTCAAGAAAGAATAGTTACACACCTCAGAAAAATTACCTGTGCGCAAAACCAAACACGAAGGAAAGCCCTTCACAAATAGGCTTGAGGTCAAGGATGGGAAGGTAACATCAGCGTGAATTCCAAACTTTACATTATAGACAGTCACACTCCCATTCTTTTGTGATTTCAGATAATACTAATGACTAAACTTAAAATAGGGTCTAGTATGAGGTAAACACCATGGACGTGATATATAGATTATAGACAGATATAGATTTGAGAGAGTGCACACACATGTGCACACGTGTGCATGCACGAGTGTGTGTACATGAGCAGGGGAAGGGGTGGAGGGAGAGGGAGAGGGAGAATCCTAAACAATCTCCACACCCAGTGTGGAGCCTGAAGCTCACTACCCTGAGATCATGACCTGAGCCAAAATCAAGGGTTGGACGCTTAACTGACTGAGCCACCCAGGCACCTCTGCAAGTGTTTTAGATTTACTGACTTATTTAGTACTAGAAAAACCAGGAGAGCAGTCATTTTATTAACTCCATTTTACAGATGAAGATACTGAGGCACAGAGAGGTGTGATAAATTTACCCAGAATCACACAGCTAGTAAGAGGTAAAGCTGGGATTTAACACAATACAGTCTTCTCCAGCATCCAGGACTTGGCCTAAGGCCACACTCTATATTAGAGAATGAATCCATTTCCCATCACATGGATAAGTCTATCTGCTTGGATACACAAATGGAGATAAAGGCAAAATTAAGAAAGATGAAGATTGAGGGTTTGGGGTTTTCTTTCTCCCTGTAAAATATAAAGCAATATAACCAATCAACATGGGAACAGTGCTAGGAAGACAGTGGTTCAAAATTCACTCCATTTAATATGTATTTTATTGCTGTCAGGGTTGCTGTCTCAGTTTTCACATGGCCCGTGATAAGTCATAAAGCTTGGATGGATATGCTATTCTGTACTGCCCCTCCGGCCTGGAATAGAAGTTGGCAGGCTCCTCAAGCCTGCCACAAGTGTAGCTAATCAATTACAGCAGCCAGAAATAGTATATATTCATGAGTACAGCAGTGGCCTTTAACCCACAGAGCACGACCATTCCAGAGGATAGAAAACCAAACCTTGCAGCAAAACCTCAACTTTCACCCCGATTTCCCATCCTGGGCAGGCCCAGAGAAGTCATTTTCAGCTTAGCCTTGCTGATAGTCATCTGCGTCACAAAACCATTACCCACCATGCGCCTTCCTACTTAACTCAATGTGTTCTGAGCCTGATAACCAAGACTGCTGGGGCGCCGGCTCAGGACTGAAGTTAATACGGAGACTCAATTGCATTTCACCCCAGAGGGGGCTGCTTACAGGTCAGTGCCAAGATAATCAGCCAAGCGGCTTAGGCCCCAGACGTCCTGAATGCGGCTGCCGCCAGTTGTTTCATAAACTGCAAAAATTCAGGAACATTTATTGACAAATAAAAGCGACAAGTGAAATACTAGGAGAACCGCCTCCTGATTTTCTTAATCAAGATTGGACACGGCAAGTGACATTTCCCCAGGCATGGTTTTGTTTTTCCTGCCAATTCCTCCTCCCAAATATTTTATGTTAAATCTCAGTCTTGGAGACTGAGAAACCACTGTAAGTCAGGAAGAGCTTTCCCAGCCAGAAATGCGCATGGCTTGAAAGGCAACAAAATACCGGTGACAGAATGACCTCACTGATTCAGAGGAATTCATGCCAGTATACAGTTGTATTTTTGTAGGAGTTTTGTTCCAGGTACTATGGTTAACACAAATGTATTAACACAGATGTGTTATGAACTAAGGACTCGAGTAAATAAGACACGATCCCAACATCATCGGCTTTGACCGTCAGCTACATACGTCATCCTCTGATGTTCAGCACACCTAGATCACTGATTATGCACAAAAGGGCTACTATTCTGGGTGCAGATCCCTCAAAGACCAAGAAGAGAGATGTCAAAGCGTCTTTGTCTGATGGAACAAGAAACAAGAAGATAAAATGCTTTTCATTCTAACAGGAGCCCTTAAGCATCAGAAAAAGGAGTTTAGATATAGTATGGTCAAGAAAGTTTTTTATGAAAAGAGGGGACTTGATTTCTTAGGTAAGTGTTTCAGAAAATTTAATCTGGAAAATATGCAGAATCAGTGGAGATAAATATTGGAAGCAGAAAGACAAGGTAAAAAAAAAAAACTATGGATATGGAATGACTAAGCCATAGGGATGAAAGGTCAGGCATAGGGAATATTGTCGATGGTACTATAATTGGGCTGTATGGTGACAGACTAGCTACACATGTGGTGAGCATAAGTACAGACTTGTCAAATCACTATGTTGTACACCCAAAACTCATGTAACATTGTGTGTCAACTATGCTTCAATAAAAAAATTAAATTAAAACTCTAATATGGAGTTTAGGCAGGGAATTCAATGAGGCTGTGAAAAGCTATCCACTTCTGGCCAAAATCCACTTCTGAATAATAGGGCCTCTATTTACCCTCTCATGTGAAACAATTAAGAGAGCAAACAAAATATATACTCTGAGGGTTTTCAGGCATCAGATATCAGGCATAGGACAATGATTCCTATAAAAGAGTAAACAGAGAAGGGAAGCCCTATGATTGGCCGAGCTTACTGTCAAGACAAAGTTTCCAGGCTGCCACACAGCCAGAGGCAACTCAGACAGACCTCAACAGTCTCCCTGAGTTCAGAAGATGGAATGGAGAGGTTTCCAAAGAGGCCACAATGGCTTAAGTTTACAGGGCAGGGCAACACAGGAGACACTTGCCTAGATACGGAGCTCCATAAAGCTGTTGAAGTATAGTTAGTTAAGATGAGTCATGCTGGGGGCACCTGGGTGGCTCAGTCAGCTGGGAGTCTGCCATAGGCTCAGGTCATGATCTCAGGGTCCTGGGAGCCCACATCCGGCTCCACACTCAGTGGGGAGTCTGCTTCTCCTTCTGCCCCTTCCCCCAGCTCATGCACACAAGCTCTCTCTCTCAAATAAAATCTTCAAAAAAAAAAAAAAGAAAAGAAAAGAAAAAGGTCAGGCTGGAGTAGGGGACATCCCTAATCCAATATGACTGATATCCTTAGAGAAAGGGGAAATTTGGACACAAATGTACACAGAAAGAATGCCATGTGAGAATGAAGGCAGAGATGCTTCTACAAGCAAACAAAGTCATACATTGCCATTAAACCATCAGGAGCTAGGGGAGAGGCACAGAACAGGTTATTCCTCATAGCAATCTCCAACCTTGCCGACACCTTGATTTCAGACACCCAGTGTCCGGAACTGTGAGACAATACATTTCTGTTGTGGAAGCTCTCAGTTTGTGGGGCTTTATCATGGCAACCCTAACAAACTAACACAATGAGCATAAAATAGTACCCATTATTGGTAAATCTTGTCTTAGGTTTCTCTAAAGAGAAAGACTTTTTTTAATACAAGGAACTGGTTGACACAATTATGGAGACTGAGAAGTCCCAAGATCTGCAATCAGCAAGCCAGAGACCCAAGAAGAGCCAATGCTGCAGCTCAAGTCCAAAGGTAGAAAATACACCAGTGATCAGGCAGGAAGAGTCTCTCTTACTCAGTCTTTATGTTCTGTTCAGGTCTTTGACTGATTGCATGAGGCCAACCCCCACTGGCGAGGGCAATCTGCTTTCCTGAGTCTACCAATTCAAAGGTTAATCTCATGTAGAAACACCCCAACAAACATACCCAGAATAATGTTTGGCCAAATGTCTGGGCACTCTGTGGCCTAGTCAGGTTGACATATAAAATTAACCACCGAGAGTGTGTGTTTTAGAGCACCTGGGTGGTTCAGTGGTTGAACCTCTGCCTTCGACTCAGGGTGTGATCGAGTCCTGCATCAGGCTCCCTGCAGGGAGCCTGCTTCTCCCTCTGCTTATGTCTTTGCCTCTCTGTGTTCTCATGAATAAATAAAATCTTTTTTTTAAAGTGTATTTTATATTACTCAGCCATTAGAAATGACAAATACCCATTTGCTTCAACATGGATGGAACTGGAGGGTATTATGCTGAGTGAAGTAAGTCAATCGGAGAAGGACAAACATTATATGTTCTCATTCATTTGGGGAATATAAATAATAGTGAAAGGGAATACAAGGGAAGGGAGAAGAAATGTGTGGGAAATATCAGAAAGGGAGACAGAACATAAAGTCTCCTAACTCTGGGAAACAAACTAGGGGTGGTGAAAGGGGAGGAGGGCAGGGGGTGGGGGTGAATGGGTGACAGGCACTGAGGGGGGCACTTGACGGGATGAGCACTGGGTGTTATTCTGTATGTTGGCAAATTGAACACCAATAAAAAATTAATTTATTATAAAATAAATAAATAAAAGGCGTATTTTAGCAACAAAATTGTGCAATTTTGGTATGTTTAGTGGGTTTTTTTTTTTTTTTTGCCTTTTTTGTGAATTGCTTGTGCATATCCTCGACCCAATTTTTCTAATGGAGGACACACTTAAAAGCTCCATGCTCATTTAAATAAATAGATAAAAATAAAAGCTCAGTGCTCATTTAATTAAAAGGCCATATAGCAATTAATAAGCATGTTGAGCACAGATACAAGGACCCATAATTCAAAACTATTTATATTTTCAGATGTTCCCTTGCAGTTATTTTTCATTATGAAAGCTTATTGTTGCATGATACCAGACATAATATATAATTTTGTATTATAGTGTCTTGATTTATTTCACATCGAATCTTAAAATATCATTTGATGGCCTATCCTAAACTCAAAGTGGGGAGGAGGAGGCAGTTTGAAAAGAAGGCATTTGTTGAAATATAACCAAAGGTGGAAAGGAAAGCTTATGGTTTCACTGTATTTCTTTTCCCCTCTTACTTCATATGTAACTGATTTTGTCTCTCTGACTACTTCACTATACACTCTAGAAATGGCCCAGCACAGTCTAGGATTAAATAACACAGCAAAGCCACCGGCTTTGACTCACTCCTTCAGTAAGTACTCTCTAGAGACAAGGAACTGGTGCATTGGAAAACTATACAGAGGGTCTAACGTTGAGCCCCTGGGAGTACTGACACTTTGTGTGAACTTTGACCAGGTGAGGTAGATCCTCTTCTGAGATATAACCTGCCAAATCTGGCTTGCTACAAACTGGTGCTACAAACTCTTAATTTGAATGGAATTAGGCACATAGTAGAAGGTTCTGAAAAACAGTGTTTTTTGTTTTGTTTGTGTTTTTGGTTCAAGTCACATCCAATCATGTCTGAAAGTCACATACATAGCAAAGGACCTTTCAGATATGCTGAGCTAAGCATGTCTGAAAGGCTGTGTTTCTCCAAGGGGTTTAGGTTACTTCCCTTGTACCCTAAGCAGTTATTTCTTGAAAGACACAGCTGGAGACCAGCTTGAGGCAATTTTTCTTCCAGCAAAGCAAGTAAAGCAGCCCAGGGCATTGGAGAAAAGCTGTACTTAGAATTAAGAAGCCCAGAAAACCTGGGAAAGAGAGTGACTCCCTTCAATTTACACCTGTAATGAGTAATGGGACCAAGATTCTAATCTGTTTCCTCATGTGTTCAAAGGAATTATCGGCCCAAATACCCTTTAAATCTAAGGTAATCTCTATTCTACAATTCTAAACCTGTTGGTTAGGAGACTGAGTTCAAATCATGGCTTTGCCTTTTATTAGCTATAAAATTTTGTTGAAGTATTTATCTGTGGTTTTTACAGACAGAGAACCACCTCCCTCATAAGCTATAATGTAAGCAGAATATGAAGTCCAATGTCTTGCATATAGCAACCAATTAATAGCAGCAACAGATCATAAAGAAATAATTCCCTTTTCGCTAATCTACAGAAACCTTTCGTATTTTACAGAATTATAATAACGTTTAAATTATATGTTTCTAAAGAACAGTAGATGGGGGCACTTGGGTGGTTCAGTGGTTGAGCGTCTGCCTTCGGCTCAAGTCGTGGTCCCAGGGTCCTGGGATTGAGTCCCGCATCAGGCTCCTTCTCCCTCTTGCCTATGTATCTGCCTCTCTGTGTGTGTGTCTCTCCTGAATAAATAAATGTTTAAAAATCTTAAAAAAAAAAAAGAACAGTAGCTAAATTTGCGAACCTCACACATAAGAAATCTGAATGGTAGACCTGGTCATATCACCCAGCTGGTTAGTTGCAGAATGAAGATTGGAAGCCTAGCACCCTGGCCCTCAGCTCTGCCAGCTACGTCTACTCTTCAGGTTTACTTCCAGTCTACCTTATTCCCAGACTAGAAACGCCCAGCAGTCTATGTGTCCAGGTAGCAATGCCTCTACTTTCCCTCCACCTTTGAAAAGGTTCCTCCAGGGAGAAGATGAAGCTCCCTTGGGTCTTCCTCGTGACCCATGCCTATTCCTAGTAAGGTAAGGCTCACCCATCCTGAACCTCAGCTCTCTTACTGACCTAGGCCATACAGGCAACTAACTAGAGCAGCTCTCTGCCCTAGTTCTTTCTTTTCCCAACATCTGTACCCTAGCACAACTGTTGGTTGATCCATGTGTCTGGTCACAGGTCTGCTCATTCCCACTTTGATTTCAAAGAACTTATTTTCCCAAAGGCAGTAGCCAATTCCCTATGAAGGAAAAAAGAATACCTCTCTCTCTCCTTGATGAATGTATTTCCCCTCCTTCCTATTGGTAAAATCTAATCAGAGGACTTTTCTGACAACTTGCTTCTCCATTTAGTTCCCATCTTGGAATTTATATAAATATAGATATTCCTCCAATATATTCTGGGTATACGAAAAGATAGAAAACCATTATTAAGATTCAGAAGCGGTCATAGATCCTCATTTCCGCATGTCATAGATAGAGAAACTGAGGGCAAGGGGGATTCAATGACAGCTTCTTTGATTCAAGAACTATGTGGTGGAGTTTACTGGATCAGACACCAGCAGAATTGGTAAATGAGCCTTAGAAGTTTGGGGTTTCAGAAACATCTGCAATATTTTTCATTTTTGTCTTTTCTGGATATAAGTGAGGAAATGGAAGGAGACAGGGCAGTCTGGCAGTAGAAATGGAAAGGTATGGCAGCAGCACTGGAATAGATGAAAAAGGATTGTTTTCCCCCATCCTCATCTGAGTTTCCAATGTACTATGCGGATGGGAAACAAAGGCAGCACATTTCAAAGAGGAAGGGTCTGGATCATTGGTTTTAGAAGGGATGACAAGTTGCATTTGCTGAGCTTTCTGGGGAAACTAGAACACATGTGCCTTGAGTAAGTGTCAACTTGCAGGGGCACCTGGGTGGCTCAGCAGGATGAGGGTCCAACTCAGGTCATGATCTCAGGGTAATGGGATTGAGCCCTGGGTTGAGCTCCACACTCAGTGGGGAATCTGCTTGAGTATTCTCTCTCTCTCACACTGCCCCTGCCCTCTCGCTCTCTCACTCTCAAATAAATAAATAAACAAATCCTTTTAAAAAAGTATCAGCTTGCATAGTCAAGTTCATCATCAGAGAGTGTGAACTTGCCTTATATATGACCACTGAAACTCATATCAATAAAGAGAAAAAGTGTCACACACACGTATACACATACATATATACACACATATGTATTTCTTAAAAGATTTTATTTATTTATTCATGAGACAGAGAGAGAGAGAGAGAGAGAGAGAGAGAGAGAGGCAGTGACACAGGCAGAGGGAGAAGCAGGCTCCATACAGGGAGCCCAACGCAGGACTCGATCCCAGGTCTCCAGGATCAGGCCCCAGCTGAAGGCGGCACTAAACCGCTGAGCCACCGGGGCTGCCTGACAATATGTATTTATCAATGCCTTTTTCTTCCTGGTTATTACATTTTTGTGTTTACCATTATTAGAGATGGCAGAATTTAAAAAGTCGTTCTGGGACATGGACTTAACTATTCTGTATGACATATCCCTGAAGGGAAACACCAGATGAAGACAGTTTATATTTCATTGAAACTAGTCACATGCGAGGCTTGCAAGAGAGAGTACTCAGAAATGCTCTAACCAGATATGGGACTATAGATATGGCAGGGCTGAAGCCCAGGCTCAAGTCCTTATACAGTTCAAGACACAGAATTCATTTCATTCCTTTTTCATCTGGCTATTCTTCCTCTGTCTTTATGTGGTGGAACTTTTTTTGTTGAATATAGTCTACGTAAAGGTTGAAAAATAAAACTTCTACACCAAGTACATTTAATCAAGATCATAACAGAAGTATATAAGAGCGGGTCAAGATAATAGATGGAAAAAATTCACTTCAATAACTTAAAGGCACAAAACCACAAGGATCTGGTGAACAGAAGAGGACATGACAGTAACGACATCTGGAAACTGGAAAGCTAATGGGCAGGCAAGGGTAAAGGATTTTAGGAGACATGAACACTTTATCTTAAGCCAGCAGCAAGGAAACAATGCAAAGTACATCAATTCACACCACAAAATCCTCCATGGCAGCACAAGATACCACTAGAAGCGAAGAGAGACAGGAAAAAGAAAGATCCAAAAATAAGGAAGGTGAGCTTAAAATCTATTTAGGCAGCAGTTAGGTCCCCAGATCCATTCCTGTACTCCCTGAAGCTTCTCCCACTCCCTCCAGAACATTATTGGAAATTTATTCTCTAGCAAGGGCAAATGTAGAGTCTGTCTGCCTGGCATCCTCCAACTTAGTCAAGATGCAAAAGATTGAGTATATCAATATTGGATGATGATCTCTCCCCAGATATCTGCCCTACTCTGCGCCCAGAAATACTGGTCATTATGCCTTTATCTTCAAGGAATGCCACTGAAAAAGCCATTGCTCAGGAATATGATCAGTGAAAGAGGAAAGCCTAAATCAAAATTCCCCCCAAAAAATGGCCCGGCCACATAACCTTACAGTGATATTCACAGTTGACAACTCCCACTGGTGCTACAAGCTTCCAATCAGTTTTTTAGTGCCCCTCTTGTAAATATAAATGGACAGCCAAGGATCACCAGATATGCAGGAAAAAGGCAATTAGAGGAAACAGATCCTCTGACAGTTCTTCTCCCTGAACAATGCTCTAGCAACACCTCACTGAGCTAAGAAGATGTAACAATAGTGAAAAAAAAAAAAGAACAGGACACAGAGAAACAGAGATTTAAGAGGATTCTTAAATATCAAAAGTATAGGGATGCCTGGGTGGCTCAGTGGTTGAGCATCTGCCTTCAGCTTAGGGTGTGATCCTGGGGTCTGGGATCGAGTCCCATGTCGGGCTCCCTGCAAGGAGCCTGCTTCTCCCTCTGCCTGTGTCTCTGCCTCTTTCTCTGTGTCTCTCATGAATAAATAAATAAAATCATTTTAAAAAATAAAATGTTTAAGTACATGCATATTATATAAGTATACACACAAATGCATATATTCAATCATCTCAAATACATACTAGTTTCCCTCTATCTTATCCTTGTGAACAAGAACACACACAGTGACTGCTTGAAGATTTAGTTCTTTAAGCACTTCAGAACTAAGATTGTATACACAAAATACCCAAACCGAACCTGTGTATACCAAATTACTAATTACAGTCCACTAAAATAGTTTTCGTGTAACAATTGCTGTAATTTACACCATTTACTGAATGGCTATTATGTACTAATAATTAAGCTGGGTGCCTCTTATACATTCTCTTATTTAATCTTCACAGCCCTGCAAGGCAATAATACCAGAGAGGTGAAGTAACTGACTGGCACTCAGACAGTAAAAGAGATAAGCCTAAATTTCCCCAAATTCACACCCATTTGGGTAGTATGCAACACGGGTAGCATACATGCAGATATAATCAGCTATACCTTGTAAAATAAATAAGGAAATGGAGTGATGCTTGGAAAAATAATACATTCACCTGTTATTTCAAAACAGAATGGAAGTGTTCAGTATATGTAAATTTTAAGAAAATGCAGAACAAGTGGAAGAGATAAAGTGGGAAATCCCAATGTGGGAAGAGGTACTGAACCATCAACAACTTCCTTTTCTACCTTTGTAAATGAGTAAAACCACTGGAAGGCAGGAACCAGTTCTATTCTCCTCTATAAGAGTCGACACTCAGTTAAGTGTTGGCTGAGATCATAACAATCTGTGATGCAGAGTTCCTGCTCTTGTAAGACCTAGATTCTTGTTTCAGATTAACAACAGTCCCTCCATCATTTTTGAACCACTCTGGAGACTGGTTAGTCTGTGCTCTCCGCTCTTGGGCACTGTGCTTAGGATAGGAGATAGGATAGGATTTTGAACCCGGGCTTTGGTTTATTCCGTCTGCTGGCTACTTATTAGGATAGCCTAGAGTTCATCATATGCCCAGACTACTCCAGTCCAAATGCCTATCTGAATGAATGAAATGTGCATCATTGCATGGGGATTTTCCTTGGGCCTCTGATGTAAAAAAGGTATTCAATATTCTGATGAATTTTTAGAGAATGAACAAAGCAGATGAATAAATATGACACAGAAGACCATCTGTCACATGAACAACCATTTTTAAGGTGAGGGTAATGTAGACTGGAAAAGGATGACCACCACTTCAGAGAGTACTTTCATATAAATTATAGGAGAGGTGCCTGGTGGCTTAGTTGGTTAAGCATCCAACTCTTGGTTTCAGGTCAGGTCATGAACTCAGAATCATGAGATTGAGCTCTGCATCAGGTTCCACGCTCAGTGAGGAGTCAGCTTGAGATTCTCTCTCTCCTTCTGCCCCTCCCTTCCTCCCTCTCTCCCTCTCAAATAATAAATAAATAAATATATTTTTAAAAGTATATGAAACAGTAGATACCAAAGTACATGCAAATCAAAACCATGGGTAAGGAGAAAATAAGAGCCTTAAAATGAAGCCTGCCTGATACAGAGGAGAAAAGAACGGATTCACAGGATGTGTAGAAAAGTGAAACCACTTTTTTTCTGTGGTGTACAAGAGGTAAGGGACGATAGAAAGAGATATAATGAGAGAGAGGAAAAAGAAGAGAGCTATAATAGAGAACTCAAAGAGTGGCTGCCTGATAGATTTGTAACAACGGAGAAGGATTTCTCATAAGCACTCGTTTCTAAATTTCTAACTTAAGTGACTCTCTTTTACAAATAAACAACTCCTAATAGAGATGGCCGCCATGGAATTTTTGTCTATTTTATTCACACTAGAGCCTGGTGCTAGAGAGGGCTCGGAGAGGCATACCTAAATCTATGAAGTTGAAGGGCTGGCTCAAACAAATAGATGACTTTGTAATACCCTTGTGCTGCACCCTATGTTGAAGGGGTTTCTAACTCATGGGGAAGGTGCACCAAGGTGTCTTCCAGCTGTCCCACCAAATCTGTTCTCCATCCTGTTCTCTGCCTTGAAAGCCTGATCTGTATGAACTCTAGCAATGTCTTCCTTGTCCTTTACTTTCCAGTGGGTTGGCTCATGAAGACCCCTGTCAGAAGATCAGAGAGAAAATTAGGTGAGGTCAGGGTATCTATTTCCATATCTCCCTCCCTGCCAGTTTGCCTCAAGCTGGATGGCTTCTTCAACCAAAAGCAACCATCAAGAAACTCTCACCTTCTGGGTCCCAGTAAGTCCTTCCTCATCTCTTTTCAGGCCAAGCAGTAGTAACATCTTCACAGGTACCAGCACCAAAGCCTTTGGTTCCCAAGGTATCTTTTATGGTTCCCCTATATCATACATCTATCTTTATAAATAGTGCCCTTATTAATTCCTCCTTAAATTATCCTTATTCAAGAGCACAATCTGTTTCCTGTTGGGGCACTGACTAATTCAAATTAGCTCATTTCAAAAATAACCCTTCTGAGGCACCTGGGTGGCTCAGTGGTTGAGCATCTGCCTCTGGCTCAGGTCCTGAACCTGGGGTCCCGGGATCAAGTCCTGCATCAAGCTCCCTGTGGGCAGCCTGCTTCTCCCTCTGCCTATGTCTCTGCCTCTCTCTGTGTTTCTCATGAATAAATAAATAAAATCTTTTAAAAAATAATCCTTCTAGGGCAGCCCGGGTGGCTCAGTGGTTTAGCGCTGCCTTCAGCCCAGGGTGTGATCCTGGAGACCCGGGATCAAGTCCCATGTCAGGCTCCCTGCATGGAGCCTGCTTCTCCCTCTGCCTGTGTCTCTGTCCCTCTCTCTCTCTCTCTCTCTCTCTCTCTCTCTGTCTGTCTCTCATGAATAAATTAAAAAAAGTAATCCTTCTAATGTGCATCTTGGCCTCTAAAAATTACAGTTCATTGAAAACTGACTTTTACTAGAAATCACATAAGGAGTAAAGGAAACAAATATTCATATGAGAAAAAAATACATTTGATCAAAGGAATTCCTCTGTAGATCTATCTGATGGCTACAGAAAAGATAAGCACATCTTTTTGCATGCATGATCAGTCTGCCCATAACATGCTATACCAAAAAAGACCACAGACCTACAAACTCGGGAAAGATATAAAAATCTATAATAATCCAGTTTGTTCTCTGCCTGGAGCAATTGGTAACATTTTGTTTCTTCCTGTTTTGGTAATGAATGCATGGTGTTGGGGAAAGAAGTAAGGGAGCCTGAGAAATAATTCCCCCAGAACTGCTTGGTTTTGTACAAACTGCAATTTGTCTGATTATTTCATAGTCTTCCTTAGATGTATTTTATTTTTTAAGTTTTTTAAAAAGATTTTATTTACTTATTCATGAGAGACACACAGAGAGAGGCAGAGACATGGGCAGAGGGAGAAGCAGGCTCCCAGCAAGAAGCCTGATGCTGGACTCAATCTCAAGAACCTGGGATCACACCCTGAGCCGAAGGCAGATGCTCAACCACTGAGACACCCAGGCGTCCCCTTAGAGGTATTTTAAATGAATAGAACCTTAATCTTGGGTTCTATATCCCAAGGAACTCAGATTCTTTGAAAAAACATAAGAGGACTCGCAAGCATGTGAGCTATAAAATTTCCCAGAAAATCTAACAGAACATTGGATTTGCCCTCTGCAAGTGGCAGAGGCTGTTCAATCCAGGTCAAAGAGCAAAGTTAGTTTGACCAGAACTTGAACTCTAACTAGACCCTGAAGCAAGGATAACATTTATCTTGTTCACATCTTTCTGGCAAGTGCCATATAGAAGACAATACATATTTGTTGGAAGAATTAACGGCAAGTCACCAAAATATCACAGTAATAGGCCATGAGGGAGGGAAAACATGAAAAACATGGGGCGGCTTCCCTTCCCTGGTTCTATTTAAACCAGAAGAGATCTTTGGCTACACCTGAGCCACTGGATTGCTGAAGTCTAATTTAATTTTGTATGTAATTATCTACATACTAGTGTGTCCAGTGCTTAATCACAAAAGAAACCAAAAACAGGGCCTGTGCCTTAACAGAGATTATAGGACTTTTATAGCTCTTCATCTTGGTGTTCACTTTTGTTTTCTTTTAAGGTTCCAAGGTACTTTGAAGAACGATGTGACAAGCATAACAGCCAGGGTTTCCACGGCTTCTGTTGCTACCTCAAGCTATCCATTTGTCCAAAATGGGACCTAGAAGAGCGGTCAAACTTACCTAATGCTTTCCTTGGTTCTAACAATAGTGTCTTTACTTCTTGGACTCCATTTAAAAAGTGAATGTGTGGTGGTGCCTGGGTGGTTCAGTCAGTTAAGTATCTGACTCTTGATTTCAACTCAGGTCATGGTCTCAGGGTCATGGGATTGGGCCCCACACTGGACTCCACACTCAGCAGGGAATCTGCTTCTCTCTCTCCCTCTGCCCCTCCCCTCTACTTCTGCTCTCCCTCTCAAATAAATAAAATATTTTAAAAAATCTTTTCAAATAAATAGAGAGAGAAATAGATAAGTAAACAAAAAGTGGATGTGTAGAGGCACCTGGCTGGCTCAGTCAGTGGGAATGTGGGACTCTTGATCTCAGGGTTGCAAGTTCAAGCCCCACACTGGGTGTAGAGACTACTTAAAAATAAAATCTTTTCTTTTTAAAGATTTTGTTTGTTTGTTTATTTGAGAGAGAGAGAGAGAGAGAGAGAGAGAGAGAGAGAGAGAGAAGAAGCAGAGGCAGCAGCAGAGGGAGAGGAAGAAGCATATTCCCCCCACCGAGCAGGGAGCCTGATGTGGGGCTTGATCCCAGGACCCTGGGATCATGACCTGAGCCAAAGGCAGATGCTTAACCAACTGAGCCACCCAGGTGCCCCTAAAAATAAAAACTTAAAAAAAAAAAAGAAAAAAGTGAATGTGTGGTGAACACACCTAAAACAGAGAGCAAAAAAGGAGGCATTGGGAAATGTGCATATTCTCCTAGTGGGGAAGAGGAGTTGAAATTCTGTCGATAGCAACAAGGAGAGATGAAGCCTAGCACACCAACACAGTGACTGGGTACCAGAGGTGCTTCGATTCTGCCAAGGGCCTTGGCGGCGTTCTCAGCCACAGCGCATATCAAAAGTAATTTCAAAAAACATTTCTAAAGGGCTGGAGCAGTGGCAGACTGATAGGGACAGTTGAAAGTTGGCTTTAACCTTGATATTTAGCCAAAATTTAATATTCTTTTGCTATCTTAGCCTTTGAAAGGCTGAATAGCCAAATACCACATTAAAATCTCTTCTGGCATCCTTGAATAATACCCATCATATAAAAAAGTCACGTTGTTTTTTCAGGTCTATCACTACCATCTCAGTATTTGTTTCTAAATGTATAAATAGCCTATAGCCTTGTAGGAAAAATCTACTTTATGAGATTTAAAATATTGAGGTTCTATCAATCTACTGAAGTATAAATATGTGCTTATTATGAGAGTTAAATGCAATATAGTTTTTAAAAGATTTAATTGCTGTATTTCATTTATTTTTTAAAGATTTTACTTACTTACTTGAAAGAGAGATCACTAGTGAGCGAGACAACACAAGTAGGGGAAACAGCAGAGGGAGGAGAAGCAGGCTCCCCGCTGAGCAGGGAGCCCAATGCGAGGCTTGTTCCCAGGACTCTGGGATGGTGACCAGAATGGAAGGTAGACACTTAACCAACTGACCCACCCAGGCCTCCCTAAATCACTGTATTTCACCTAATATTTCAGCATTCATAAAACTGAGCTACCCCCGAACTCGGATATTTCATACAATCATTACTTTTTGCCCATCCACTGTTTTTTCATTAAAAGTCTTAAAAACATAGGAAGAATATTACTCAGCCATTAGAAACGACAAATACCCACCATTTGCTTCAACGTGGATGGAACTGGAGGGTATTACGCTGAGTGAAGTAAGTCAATCGGAGAAGGACAAACAGTGTATGTTCTCATTCATTTGGGGAATATAAATAATAGTGAAAGGGAATATAAGGGAAGGGAGAAGAAATGTGTGGGAAATATCAGAAAGGGAGACAGAACATAGAGACTCCTAACTCTGGGAAATGAACTAGGGGTGGTGGAAGGGGAGGAGGGTGGGGGGTGGGGGTGAATGGGTGATGGGCACTGAGGGGGACACTTGACGGGATGAGCACTGGGTGTTATTCTGTATGTTGGTAAATTGAACACCAATAAAAAATTAATTTATTAAAAAAAAACATAGGAGGAATCATGGATACCTGAAGAAAGTAACACATGTGGACCTGGGGGAAGGACAGATTTCCATAGGTAAGTGCTGAAAGAAATACTGTCACCTGGCCTAGGCCCACTTTGACCAAGATTTCCAACTTGAGGGGGCACCTGACTGGCTTACTCAATAGAGCATGTGACTCTTGATCTGGGGGTTGTAAGTTCAAGCCCCATGTTGGGACTAGAGCTTACTTGAAAAAATAAAAATAGGATCATGTTTATAAATATACCTGGTGCTAAATAAAGATTTGTCAAAAAACAAAATATTTCCAACTTGAGGAAGAGAAGGCTCAAAGAGCATGAAGTGACAGTACCTGCAGTTATTCTATGATGACCTAGGCTAGTCTCTCCCTCCTTGAGAATAGTCTGACTTGGAATTTTAATGTCCCTTCCCAAATAGACACAGGGATGGAGGAGTATAACATCTTTCTCTTTTCACAGGTGACAGATGCCAGCAAATTATGTAACATTTATTGTCACAGAGCTAAACTAAATCTATCACTATTGAAGAAATAAGAATGAGATCATTAAATTAGGAGAAGCTAAACTCTGATATGCAAATTTCTTTAATTAAAAATATATTTGGGGCACCCAGATGGCTCATTCAGTTGAGCATCCAACTCTTGATCTTAGCTCAGGTCTGGATCTCAAGGTTGTGAGTTCAAGCCCCACACTGGGCTCCCAATAATTAGGGCATGCAATTCTTTTTTTTTTTTTTTAAGATTTTATTTATTCATGAGACAGAGAGAGAGAGAGAGAGGCAGAGAGACACAGGCAGAGGGAGAAGCAGGCTCCATGCATGTAGCCTGACGTGGGACTTAATCCCGGGTTTCCAGGATCAGGCCCTGGGCTGAAGGCAGCGCTAAACCGCTGAGCCACCCAGCTGCCCAGCATGCAATTCTTGATTGCGGGGTCATGAGTTTGAGCCCCACGTTGGAGGCAGAGCTTACTTAAAATATACATAGATAAATAGATAGATAGATAGATAGATAGATAGATAGATAGATCATCTTATATGTTAAAATTTTTATATATCTAAATATATATACATATATATGTTAAAGAAATATAGATGGAAGTGTGTCCCACTGGTAAATTTAGGTCAGCACCCTGAACAGGCATGATATTAATAAGTGAACCAATCCTTCTTACTAACACAGCACACTAATCACTGCATAGTGATTCTCGAACTGATTTCAGCTCATCGGATCAAGTCCCGTGTCAGTCTCCATGCTAAGCTAAGTGGAAAATCTGCTTGTTCCTTTTCCTCTGCCCCTCCCCTTGCTTGTGCTCTCTCTCTCTCTAAAAATAAAATCTTTAAAAAAAAAAGAAATATAATAGAGTAAAACATGGCACAGAACACTCTGAAAAATCATAATTTGGGGATCCCTGGGTGGCGCAGCGGTTTGGCGCCTGCCTTTGCCCAGGGCGTGATCCTGGAGACCCGGGATCGAATCCCACGTCGGGCTCTCAGTGCATGGAGCCTGCTTCTCCCTCTACCTGTGTCTCTGCCTCTCTCTCTCTCTCTCTCTCTCTGTGACTATCATAAATAAATATTTTAAAAAATCATAATTTTTAAGACTATGCAACAATGTGAAAAAATTATTTTATGTGAAAAAATCAGAGTATAAAATAATCTATAACTACAAAATTATTTAAAATATGTATGAGAACAAATATTGAAAGGAAACAGAAAAATAAAAAGAAGTTGCTCTATCAGTATGATGCAATTGAGGGAAAAATATTTTCTACATAAAACATCTTTTAAAAAAACATCTTTTAACTTTTGATTAAGAGTTAAATGTTTATAAATAATATAATTTTTTAAAGATTTTATTTATTAATTCATGAGAGACACAGAGAGAGAGTCAGAGACACAGGCAGAGGGAGAAGCAAGCTCCCTGCAGGGAGCCCAATGTGGGACTCGATCCCAGGATCCAGTGATTATGACGTGAGCCAAAGGCAGACATTCAACCACTGAGCCCCCAGTCGTCCCTAAATATCATAAATTTTAACTTGTTATTTATGGTTATAAATACTGTAACATTTAACTCTACAAGTTACGTTCAAGTCAGGATTTGAACTCACAACACTGACTTCACCACACTGTCTTCCCACAGCCTGAAGCTGCACTGCAAAACAGGAAGTGCAGATCTTTTGGGACCATTGATGGGCTTTTTGTCTCTTTTGGGGGGGGGGCGCCCTTCCTTCCAATGTCCCTCACCTCATGTGCATGCCCTGTGCTCTCAAACTGCTAAGGAAAGCATATACCACATGGAGTTATTCCCCACTAAACATGAAATGTCACACTTCCACTCTTAAGAGGATTCACATTTTCAAAATAATCAGAAAGCGTTAACAGAATACAGCCAAACACTCAGGTCTCTGCTGGATGCTGCAGGCTTCAAACTACAATTACAAGGAAAAGAACACACAATAGTCATTTCCGAGAGCAAATGTCAAAGATAGCTGGCAGGGCGGCACAGAGAGAGGGTGGGAGAGACTTTCCCAGAGCCCAAGGAATGATGTCACAGAAGCAGCCAGCTTCATCTAGCACTCCTGTTCTGAGGCAGTGTGTCTCACACAGACTCTACACATATGCTATTTTTCTTCCTCCATCCCCCTGTCAGCTCAGGCACCAGCAAATTTGATATCATTCTTCATTCTGAGTTTTTCTCTCTACCAGTCACTTGTTCGTAAATTTCCCTCCCTGCATCATTGAAATCTGTAGCAACATTCCTGATAAATTCCTCATGCCCTTACCTCCCATCATCCATAATATTATCTCCTTCATCTAGGAATGCTCTGGATATTCAGCTCCAAAGACTCCAGCCAGTGTTTTCTCACTGTTCATCTTATATATGCAGGGGGCAGAAATTCAGCTCTCAAACTAATTGGATCATCTCCATGCATTTTTAAGAAAGGGGCAAAATGGTCAAGCTTGCTTTCAAGAAGTCTTCAAGGCATCACTGTTTTTCTGAACTCCATTTCTCTGTGCGCTCTCTCTCTCTCTCTCTCTCTCTCTCTCTCTCTCTCTCTCATTAGCTCTCATTTCTTCCTCTGCAAAGTTGAAGAGCAAGGATCCGGGAGAGAGGATGTGGGACAGGCTGTTTTGACAAGTGCAATTGCAAAGGAGACGTTCACTGTAGTCATAAACGAGCTGTTTTGGAAGCTTTTCCTCTGAAATAGTTTCCATAACATGGAGAACACTTAATGCAGTCGTATAGCTTACAGTAAATGTGTAACAAGTGTGGACATAAATACTGCTCTTTTTAATCTCTGGCTATGCATAAAATGAGCTTGCACCAGAAGAGAAATAAGAGACCTGACCACCTGAGTGAAGAAATACCTGTTCCACCACAGGATTGGCCAGCGTGGAAGCTGGCCAAGTCTCTTCTGGTTACCCAAGAGGAGCTGACCATACGATGGAGCATCACATCATCATCGGCACTGTTTCATTCATCCTAACCCCTTCCTTCCTTCCGCTGATCACTTCTATTGGAGGCTGTGATTTGTGTATAATCCACATCCCACTTGAAAAGTAAAAGACTTCTCCAGCTACTTAGAGTACTGATGGTAGCTAGCCCTCTACTTTCAGATACCCTCTGGGGATGGCTTCAGCAAGAAAAAGTCCCCGATCCAAGATCCTCCCCACTACCCGTCCAGTAACTGCTCAACATAGAGGAGTATAAAGGCCTTGTAACTCACACTGTATCTTGGGACAACTCTGAAGGATCACCCCAGCTTCAGGGCTCCAGGTAGGGTTGACAGAGAAGTCGGTTGAGATTGCATTGCCATCCAACTTCTCCCTCTGCCCAAGCCTGCTTTCATCCTCTCCCTGTATATAATAAATCCAGTGTCTGCTAATCTCTCTTTTATCTTGATTCTCAGGGAGTTCAACCTGCACCACTGCTGTAGGTGTTTCAAGATGAGGTATTTCATACACAGAATTAAGCCACAAAAGTGTTCAGTAGTCCGAGGAGTCAAGAGGGGAAGGTGACCCTATTCCCCAGATCTATTCCCCAGAGATCAGGAGGAAGCTTCTCCCACCCAGGTGGATTACAAGCACTATGCTGACTAGTTTAGGGAAGAGATCACATATGGAGCAATCAATGAAATGAATCAACATCCAATTAACTGTGTGATTCTCTACAACCTTTCTCCAAGACTCAAATGGCCTCTGCATAAGATAGTCAAATTAAGGAAGGATGTGACAAGAATCATCCTTCCCACCATCTTTCAAGTTTTCATGGTGACACCAACATTTACAGTTGCCCTGGAAAATTAAATACTGTTTTGGGTTTATTCTCCTAGAATTGGGGGTGGGGAGCAGGGGTTTTCACTTGGCCGTGCCTACTATAATGACAGTCAACTCTGTGAATACGGGAGTAGGGGTTCTGGCTAAGTACGTCTATCCCAGTCATAGTTCCACAACTTGGGAAATAACCATACTTTCAGCCTAAAACTCCATTCATCACCTAACTTCTGGCTACCATCTGATTGGTAAGGTACAGCAACATTTGACCGCTTCAGGATTAGGTGAGCCTCTAACTGGCAATCCCTAATGAGGCTCTATTTCCCATTCCCCAGTCCACGATCACTGACAAGTGGCTCCGCATACACTGGAGGAAAGTTTTGAGGCAAATTTATAGGATATGCTTAGGACAATGTCACAGGTATCCTCTTTCCAGGGGACCCAATACCTGTTTATTCAAGGAGTTGTGTTTCAGCCACCTGGCTCAGATCTGAGGACAGGGCCAGAGGCTATGATTCTCACCGTGATAATTCAAGTAAGGTCTCTTTAACTAAACCTAGATATCCCTCCCCGCAATTATACAGATCTTGTAATACTTCAGTAGGTGTTGTGAGTACTTTAATTAGGGCATCCCTCAAAAGCCCACCCCCTACTTTTAAGACCAGAACATTCATTCCCCCTACTTGCTGAGTGTTGACAGCCAACAGTTCTCAACTGAGTCCCTCTTTGAGGCTTGCCTGGGTGTGAAGAACAGCCTTCTTTAAGATCATGTCCCCTTTTAGGAGCAGCAGATACCTAATGCCTGGCCACTGTAGAGGCATAAAGGCCCAGGCAACTTTGCTCCAAATCAGAACCCTCTGCAGGTTCTAAAGCTCACTGTAGCATTAGCTGTAGCCTCTATGGTGATCATACCATAGTTCAGCTTCTCCCTCAACCTCATCCTGCTTCTTTCCACTCCCCGACGGGTGTTAATCCCAACATCAGTCTCCAGTAAAATTTCACAATGCAAATCTTGTCTCAGAATTTGGTCCTGAGGAAGCTGAACTGTGACAATAAACTGAAAACTTACTTCAGTCAGGGCCCCTGAAATCAATGAGCCATCCCCAGAGATCCCTACACAACAAAACATCTTAATTGCCACTCTGGCTCTGCTGCCTGTAACCATAACTGGACCCATTTTGTCTCTAGTAGTTCGATGTCTCCCCTTGGCCTTTACCACTCTGAGATTCCATCTTTCTCCGTGAAATGAGGAAGTCCAGCACAATGGTGACCTCTCCCACCATTATCACAAACTTGAAGAAGGTGTCTATGACAGAGTTTTTAAGGCCACATTCCCATGCTTTTCTCAGCGCCTTGAGAAAAAAGGAGTAGGTCATTGACCATCTGCTAGCAGATACAGTGGGAGAAGTCGAGAATGGGCACATATAATAAATCCACTCCAATGTCCTAATTTTTCTGAGTCCTTGAGTTCTTCCAGGCTACTTCTGATATCTGAACCCTACAGGCCACTCTTATGTTAGATCTTAGCCAACCATCTCAGCCATTTCAGGGAATACACAGAATCAAATCTGTCTGGACTGTCCAGACTGCTGAGTTTCCACAGGAAGCAGAAACTATCAATAGGTGGATTTAGCCAATGTTACATTTCACCTTCTCTGGTCTAGTACCTCGAGAATTCATTTTCATATAGACTCCCCAGACTATTGCTGGTACAATTTTGCAGGAAACTTGCTCTTTTCACCAATGTTGAAGCTCACTCCTCCCCATTCTGTCTTTGAATTTGTCCCTGACCGAGCATACTATGACAGGACTCCAGTTATGGGTCTGGATTCAATGGAAGGATGGTGGCCATGGGGTTTGATGAAACTTGGCATTCCCTTGTAAGGTAACTTCTTCCAACAAGGTTAACACAGGGTCTTCACACAACAGACGAGCCACATCCACCCTGAGACTAGTGCTCCTGTGTTTCTGCCCAGGTCTCTATTCACAACTTAGTGCTTCTCCCTTTGAATGCAAAGCTGGGTCTCACATTTCTTCTCTCCTGACTGCCCAGACGGTACTCACATGTACTCACACAGCACATTTACTATTTCGTGGAATGTCGCCTTAAACTGGTCATTAGGTACCATCCTTTTTAATCTCTCATTGATTCACCCAAGGTAAAAAACACAAGAGAAATAACCCTGGATTCTATAGCATGTGAGTTCATCCTGCCATGAGGCAGTGAAAGCAGAGGGACCAGAGTATAGGGACAAATGCCAGGCTTTCACATGGACCTTGGGTTGCTTTATTCATCCATGTAAAGAGGGTTTAATTACTGGCATTCATATCTCACTTTCCTAAGTCCTTGTATGTGCACAACTGTGTTTAGAAAAAAAAAAAAAGAAGGCAAGAGCTCTCTTCTAGGACTTACAGAGCTGATATATTAGGGTGAATGAGAACACTACATATTTTGTAAATGGTAATAAAACTCAAAATCCAAGCCCTAAATCCTACTAACTTGTCTGAGGTCACACAATTAGAAGAGCTGGATTCTACACTCAGATTTTCCTCCACCTAACTCCCATTGTCTTCTCCTATCTGGACCAGTGGAGAAGGTACATCATGCTTGCACACAAAACAAAGTTAGATGAAAACAAATTCCAAAACATAGTAACAACAATCAATGTAGAAATCCCCATTTAGCTTCTGTTTAAAAAGCAGGAATCAGGGGCACCTGGCTGGCTCAGTCGGTAGAGCATGCAATTCTTGATCTCAGGTTTTTTAGTTCAAGCCCCACATCGGGTGTAGAGAGGACTCAAAAATAAAATTTTTAAGGGCACCTGGGTTCGCTCAGTCGTTTAAGTGGCCAACTCTTGAATTGGGCTCAGGTCATGATCTCAGGTCCTAAGATGGAGTCCCATATCAGGCTTTATGCTCAGTGGGGAGTCTGCTTGAGGATTCTCTATCTCCTTCTCCTTCTGTCCTTTCCCCCGACTGTTTACCTGCGCTCTCATTGTCTCTCTCTCTCTCAAATGAATAAATAAATCTTTAAAATAAAAATAAAATTAAATTTAAAATAAAAAGAACCAGCACTTGGGAAGCAGCATGAAGTAGGGAGTTACAGATGACTATTCATTTTCTAAGGGGCACTTAAAATCAAACCACATAGGTTGGCATCCCAAGATGTGATCATTCAATCCAGTGGGATCTGGTTCCTCATCTGAACAAAAACCTCAGGCCTTCGGAACCCAAGCATATTTACACACAAAGCATCATGCTTTGGGAATTAAGCATATGATTGCGGTAAGATATTTCTCTGCCATAAATGCTATTTTTCTAATTAATCAACTTCATCAGATTCCACTTATATGATTTTAAAAGAGGCAGAACTTCAACAAAGCATCCATTTCATTATTGCAACTTGCAAAAGGGTAATTCTTGTCCATGCTATTGCTTGGTTAGTTGAGAATTCATTCTTAGTTAGTAATAGGGAAAAAAATCCCTTAGCCCAATGCAAAACAAAATCATGTAAAAGAAGACAGAGTTCTTTCCTCCCCCAATTCATTTGCAATTCTAATGTTCACTCATATTTTAGGCACTGATGTATGATGAAGCTGCTTATTTTCTGGAGTCAAATGTGGCATGATTATTATTTTTTTTTCTCTTCTCTCTTCTTTAGTCTCTTAGGGGCACTTAAAATCAAACAGTCTAGTTCACCAGCAACTTAACTCTAACATTTTCTTTGCAATGATTGCAAGATTTTCTCAAAATTAAAATTTGCCCTAACAGCAAGGCACTTCTCACTGGTTTTTTCCTGTTTTTAATAGTGTTAAGATAGTAACAAGCACAATGAATACAGTGATTAGATTTCAGTCTCATTTGTCTTAAGTATAACAAAAAGGATAAGTTAAGGATAAGTAAAGTCTTGGAAAATCCCAACTCCCAATTTGGATAAATGAAATCTATTAATGTAGGGCTAGTTATTATGGACAATATGTTTAAAGACTGCTTTCCTAGAAAATGTATAGTTGAAGATGCTAAGAGTATCAGACACTCAAAATCCATCAAGGAAATATTTGCATTACAAAATTTTTATTGGTGCCTTAGAGATTCCTAATGATGTAGCAAACACTGTGGCCTTGTATTGATAGCATCTTACCAAGTAATTTTGAAGTGACGGAGCTAATGCTGTTTTGTCTGAAAAGTATTATAAAAGGACTCTCTGCTGCTTCTTTTCGATAATTAGTGAGTAGGTCCCCAGCAACCCTGTGGCCCAGAGGTAGCAGAAATACAATCCAAGTTGAGTCTTCTTGCCTAACCAGTAAGGGAAAGGAAAACGGAAAAAAAAAAATGCATAGCACAGGGGGTGCTCTTTACTGCAGTCTCCAGAGATTATATCAGACTGTGCACAACATGAGCCTTTCATGAAATGAACTAAATAATGTACCTGGGATCCTAAAAAGTTACAGTAAATTTGTATTGTTTATAGATGTAAGAATTTAGAAAATTTGTTCACCTAAATAAGTAAATGAACACAGATAGATTTATTCCAGCAAAATTACTCCAATTCAAGTTCTATACTAAAAGTCAAACAGTGATTATATCATTAGAAAGCATTTTTAGGGGTGCTTGGGTGGCTCAGTCAGTTAAGCACCTACCTTTGGCTCAGGTTGTGATCCCAGGGTCCTGGGATCAAGCCCCGCATCGGGCTCCCTGCTCAGCAGGGAGTCAGCTTCTCCCTCTACTTCTGTCCCATCCTACACCTGTTCTCTCTCCCATGTTCTCTCCCTCAAATAAATGAAACCTTTAAAAAAAGAAAGCATTTTTAATGATGGATTAGTCGATAATTTAATTAGGTCCTCCTTTAAATAACTTGAAAAGAAGGAGCTGGAAAGCATGTGATTTTTCTTTTTTAAAGTAATCTCTACATCCAATGTGGGGCTCGAACCTACAACCCTGAGATCAAGAGTCATATACTCTACCAACTGAGCCCACCAGGTGCCTCACAAAGCAAGTGATATGCACATGGATTTGTTCTACAGTCAATTCAGTCATTGACTTTCTCATTTTCTGGGAAGCATGTACAAAAACCTTTACTAGGAGCGCCTGGCTGGCTCTGTTGGAAGAGCATGCATCTCTTGATCTTGGGGTCATGAGTTCAAGCCCCATGTTGGGTATAGAGATTACTTAATTAAATCTTAAAAAAATTTTCTTAAAAAAACACTTACTAAATTCCATAGAGGGGCAATCCATTACTCCTGTTATTTTTTCACTTAGAGGCACCTTGTGTGATATCATATACAAAGAAAGGACTAGGAAAATTGCAATATTATTAAGTTTTTATATACTGCTTTTATCTTATGTAAATTACTGTTTTCACTAAAACCTTGGGGTGAAAATAGACACTAAGACATGGGGAAATGAAATATTTCATTCTGTATATTGTTATTGAGAATGTATAGTACAGAGGAAATGAGCTTTGTAAAAGATTGATATTCCCCATAATTTTTTGTCTGTTTGTTTCCCATAATTCTTTAAACATTTTTTTGAATATTCATATTCTTAGAAAGACAAAGTATGAAACCTTCTTATGAATTGCCAACTGGATGAAATAAGACATGGCATCTTCATTTTTTTCCATACACTCATGAAGTCCCAGCAGAGTAATAATAATGGTCCTATTCCCTAGAGGGGCAATATCCATAATGCATCCTTAGATTTTGGTCCTATCCCCAGAAGCAGACCCTGAGATGAAGATTCATGTGTGAGTGATCTGTTATGGAACTAAGTGCTTCCAGGAGAAAGTTGTCAGAGAGTAAGGAGAGTGTAGTAGGACTGGGAAGAAACAAATCAACAGTGATATTTTAGGTTAACCCCAGCCTTGGGATCTCTGGGATTTAAGTCACACCAGTTTGCCCCACCTCATATGAAGGGAGCTGGCCTACTGCACTCCTATATACCCATCAGCCATTGGATATAGGCCCTTGGGCAATGGAAAGATGAACTCCCAGGCATTCCTTGCTCTCAATGTCTCTAGACAAGGCAACTATAATAGTTCAAGTGTGCTTCTTTTTTTTAAAGATTTTATTTATTTAGGGATGCCTGGGTGGCTCAGCAGTTGAGCATCTGCCTTTGGCTCAGGGCATGATCCCGATCCTGGGATCGAGTCCCACATTGGGCTCCCTGCGAGGAGCCTGCTTCTCCCTCTGCCTATGTCTCTGCATCTCTCTCTGTGTCTCTCATGAATAAATAAATAAAATCTTTTTTAAGATTTACTCGAGAGAGAGCGTGTGCATGCACAAGCAATGGGAGAGGGGCAGAGGGAGAAGTAGACTCCCGCTGAGAAGGAGCCTGTTACCCAGGACCCTGGGATCATGACCTGAGCCAAAGACAGACACTTAACTAACTGAGCCACCCAGGCACCCCAAGGGTACTTCTATAAAGGAGGCTACAGGTATGAATCACTAAGAGCAAAATACATAGAAGCTGGGGTTTGAGCAAACTGAGTCAATACACAGAAGCTAGGCAATTGCAGTGGCATCATCCACTACATAGCCAATCAGCTTATTCTCCTTCCAAGTTCCCACTCTCCCCATGTCTTCACTCTTGCTTCCTGAGATCACATCCCAAATAAACTTCCTGTATCAAAGGCCTTGTGTCTTACATTCTGCTTTTTAAGGAACACAGGTGAGTTCCTCCTCCCCTTGGGAGGAACAGCTTCCAGGATCTTCCCCAAACAGACTTGGTCAACATCTAGGCATGTTTGGAGCAGCAGCTTCTCTCTTTACAGTGGATTTTATTTATTGAGTACCACCCTCTCATTTATACCTTACTATATACAGAATAAGCAACTGTTTTGTAAAATTAGCATTACATGAGTGCTATTTACACTGCCAGGAACCTCCACATTAGGACGGACCTCAAGGTTTCCCAATCAAGCTTGTTATAATTTGCTTATTTATTTTTCATAATTCTACATCAGCACCATGTAGCCCAAGTAATTCAAGCAGAAAAATGTATCTTATAAAATTGGTCAATCCTCCTGATTGTTTTTTTTTTTTAATTTATGATAGTCACAGAGAGAGAGAGAGAGAGGCAGAGACACAGGCGGAGGAAGAAGCAGGCTCCATGCACCGGGAGCCTGATGTGGGATTCGATCCGGGGTCTCCAGGATCGCACCCTGGGCCAAAGGCAGGCGCCAAACCGCTGCGCCACCCAGGGATCCCCTGATTGGTTTTGTTTTTAAAGATTTTATGTATTCATTTGAGAGAGAGAGAGAGAGAGAGAGAGAGAGATCCAGAGACAGCACAAGCCAGAGAGAGAGAGAGAGAGAGAGAGATCCAGAGACAGCACAAGCCAGGGGGAGAGAGAAGGGATGAGGGAGAAGCAGACTTCCCGCTGAACAGGGAGCCCGATGTGGGGCTCGATCCCAGGACCCTGGGATCACAACCTGAGCCAAAGGCAGACAACTGACCTAGCCACCCAGGTGCCCCAATCTTCTTGATTGCACTTCTTGGATTTACAGTTATGCCACTCCACCTTTTCCCACCTTGCTCCTTCCTTCCTTGTTCCATTCTCAAAACTTAGGCACTGAGTTGAGATTATGTTCACTTATTCTTAAAAAAAAAAAAAAAAGAAGAGGCCACTTGAAGAGACAAGTAAGAAAGAGACTTAAGAAAAAATTGCAAACATATCTGACCAAAGACCTGCACTCAAATTCCACAATAACAATGAGCAGAGATGCGAAGAGACACTTCACCGAAGAAATGGATGTCAAAGAGATACATAAAAAGATGTCCAACGCCATTAGTTATTGCAGAAATGCAAATGAAAATCACAATGAGACACACACCCTCAAGAATGGCTGAAAAAAATTGTTAAATGTAACAACTGACAAAACCAAGAGTTGATAAGAATGTAGAGCAACTAGAACTCCTGTAGTGTGTCTCAGAGCAGTGCAAAATCATACAGCCACTTTGGAAAACCCGTCTGTCAGTTTTTCCTCCTCTTTCTGAGGGCAGCTCACTTTTCAATGATTGGCCAAGGCAGGAAGAGGCCTCATTCTAACGTGGAACACCTCTAAAGGACCATCTCAGCTCCAGAGCTACCCCCACTGGACTGCCTAAATTGTTTATACAGACTACATTGTAGCCCAATTTCTCCCTGTGCCCAATTCCAATTCCTTCCCTCCTCTAGAAGTGTTGACACCAGGATATGTCCTAAGAAACTTTCTGCAGACTTACCTTCCTCTTCTAATCTGCTTTTTGGGAAACCCAACCTGAGACATACCTCCTATCATTTCTGGTCAGCATTATATGAGAGAATCTCTTATGTGAAAAATTCAAGGAGAAACTGAGCCCCTTGCTTTTAAAACATGACCTAAATCTCTGGACTTATGGAGTATTTCTTTAGGGAGTAAAGACAAGGAATTCTGAGTTAGCCTCTTGGTCAGCCAAGGCTCTCAGGCATACTTATAATTTAACCCTACGACAAAAGTATAGTTCCACGCCCAGACCCTGCTCCTAACCTCCTCTATTGCTCTGTGAAACAGACTGGATCTGCTAAGGAGTACACTAAGGGGTGGATATTTGTGTGCAGGAAGTTTACTGGGAAGTACTGTGAGGATGGACAAGTGTGGGGGATGGAAGACAACAGGACTGGACAGAAGGAAAAGTCGGCCTATGATGCAGTCACAGCCAAGGTGTGGCAGGCAGAATAATGACCCTCCCCAGAGATACTCATGTCCTAATCCCTATAACCTTATGAATGTCACCTTAGATGGCAAAAAGGGACATTTGCAGTTGTGATTAAGTAAAGGATCTTGATATCAGCTTGGATTATCCACATGGGTCTAATGTAGTTACATGAGTCCTTCTCAGGAAAAGAGGGAGGCAGGTGGGTCAGAGTCAGAGAATAAGAATGGAAGCAGAGGTCAGATAAGAGAGAAAATGCTATGTTGCTGGCTTGGAAGATGGAAGGAGTCAGAGCCATAGAATACAGTGGTCTCTAGAAGCTGGAAAATGCAAGGGAATGGATTATACCCCAAAGAGCCACCAAAAGGAACATAGCCCTGCCAACACCTTAGCTTTAGCTCAGTGAGATCCATTTCAGATTTCTGACCTCCAGAACCATAAGATATAAAATCTAAGTTGTTTTAAGCCTTTAAATTAATGTTAATTTGTTACACCCAGTAATAGGAAACTCTATAAAAGGTCTCCGCCAATTCCATGAAGAGTCCTGAAGCTGGGATGGCCTTTCAGAGTTGTCCCAAGTTGGGTTGATGAACTGGGCCCTTTGTATCCCCAAACAGACCATCCACTGATACAATCTACCCACCCACCCCCCAAAAAAGTGTGACCTGGAGTTTATCTTTAAGTAAACTCTATGCCCAATGTGGGGTTCAACTCACCACCCCAACGTCAAGAGTCAGATACTCTACTGACTGAGCCAGCCAGGTACCCCTAGCAAACTGGTGTTTTCAACCAAGGGAAGTTCCCAGAGAAGGCTGACAGTACTCCCAGAAGTGGGAGGAATCAACACTTAAGTCCTTGAAAGACGAGAAGATAGATCTGGACAGCATACCATAGAATCTACTGTACTCAGATAATCTAAGTATTGTCCCCATCCTCACCTCCAGCATTTGCAGTACTGATATGCAGTCCCAGAAGGGAAAACAAATTTGGTTAGATGTGCTATTACCAAGCAAATTAAATTCTTTTATCCAATTCTCACTCCATCATTCCTGAGTCTACTTGCTTTATTGGGAGGGGCAAGCCTCCATACCCATGGGTCTCTGAAGTTAAGAAAAGCTTCAGAGTACAGACTTTCCCAGAAACTATTCAAGGAGCAAGATCAATACAATTATTCTGAAACATGCTAAGTCAGAGAGAGACTGTTTAGCTGAAGACTCTAGAGGAAAAATTAGGAATTCATTTTCAGAAACACATTTCTAAAGATTGAGTTCCTCAAAGACCTTATCAAAGGATGCAATACTAATTTCACACATGTTGTCAATGTCATTGGTTGAAATATTAGGAGAAACTATTCAATTAATATTTTAAGGGGGGTAAAGAATGAGTTTGTTTTTAATGCAGCAAAAGCTATTTTTTTGGCCCCTCCACATTTTATCACTATAATCTGTTAATGCTTGAGCTGTAGAACATAAAAATACAGCTATATCCAAATCCTGCCTAGAGTGTGAAATATTTCCATTTCCACAGGTTCTGACCTTCATTAACTTTGAGTTAATTCAGTACTCTCCTCCACTTGTCCTGCTACCAGTCACCATTCCAATCCATACTGCATACTGTCGTCAGATTAATCCTTCTGAATGACATCTTCCATTATGCCATGGTTTTAGTCAAACCCTTTTAATATCTCCTCAATGTCAGACTAGTTTCAAAGTCTTCTCCTTGGCATTCGAGGCCCTCCATATGATATCTCCAGAATACCACTCCAGCTTTGCCAATGGCCCCTCTATCCTGGGATCCAGCCAAATCGTGATGCTTCTTAAACTTTCCACTGGTCTGCTTTTGTTACAGTTCTTCCTTCAACCAGGAACACTTGATCCATTCTTGGTAGTTTATATCTAAACCACCCATGAAAGGAACTGTTACAAACTGCCACATAAAGCTTTTGCTGATTGAATGAAATAGATGTGATCTCTCCCACTTCCAGTTATCAAGAAGACTCCTGTTCTGGTTAGACATTATTCTGATTGCAGGTAAGAGAAACCTGCTCAAGTGGTTGCAAGTAAATGGATGGTTCATCTGAAGCATAAGGGGTTACCAGAAAATCCAAAGTCCCAAATGGCAGCCACAGCTCATGAGAGTCAAGGGAAAAACAAACCCAGAAAAGCAAAACAGATTGCTATGAAGAAAGTAAAAGCAGTTTCTAGAAATTGAAAACATGATTTATGGCAATACGAATAAATGGACTGAGTAGCAGAATGGGCATAGTCGAAGAAATTACCTGAGAGAATCACTCTGCTCCATCTTCCAGTGAAACAATTAATTCACCAATAAGATGCTGAAAGAGTAAAGACAGGAAATGAAAGACTAGTGGGGGGGGGGGAGGGAGATTACAGATAATGAAATTTTAAAATGTTGATAGAAAAACATTAATTCATAACCCCCAAAAAATATTTCAACTTAACAGCAAGCACTAGCATGGATAGAAGATGAATAGCTTCCAAAATATTAGTGGTAGTGTGGGGCAAAGCCCAGTGGTGGTGGTGGTTGGTTAGGAATAAAGGAATCTTGTTTGCTCATTTCTCGTTATTGCCAAAATAATAGCAAAGGATCTTAGTTTTAATTTGCACTTTCACATTACTGGCAAGGCTACTAATCTTTTCATATGTTTATTGAGTTACTCATATTTCTTCTGTAAATTGCCTATATATATATACTTTGCCCATATGTCTATGGGATGCTTTGTCTTTTTTATTGATTTATGGTACTCTTTATATGTTATGAATATTAAAACTTTGATAGACTGGGAGGAAATTAAGTATATATTTCTTATCTTTAAACTTTCTTACTTTTTTGCCATAACACATTTTTCATTATTTAAAAGAAATGTGCTAGAGTAAAATATAGGTGAAGGCTATCATGATATTAGGGTTGGAATGTCTTTCTGTTTTTCTTCCTCTGTGATTTTTTTTTCTTAAAGAAACAAATAAACCAGAAAATATGAACAGATCTAAGCACACAGGAATTTTTAGATTCTACATGGAAAATTGTTGGACATGGTAAATAGTTATATGATACTTACTATATGCCAGGCCCAATCCTAAATTCTACATCTAGATTAACTTGTTTGTTCAGCACAACTACTTGTGATCGGCTACTATCATTATTGCCGTCTTTATTTGGCAAATGAGAAAACAGGCACAGGGAGGATAAGTACTTGCCCAAGGCCACACAGTGGTAAATGGCCAAAGGAAGATTTGAAAGGAGGCACTCCGGATGCCATCCCAGGCTTTAAAGCTCTGGGCTCTAAATCACTCTCACGCAGAAACTGCAGAAAAAGAACTTTCCAGAACACAAGTTGTAAATGGACATTATTTTCCACTGCCACCTGAGTCCTGATCCTGCTTTCTTCCCTATGAGGATGCTCGCTTGGGGGTGTTGAACTTGGCTCAAGAACCAGGAGAGTCCAATGTTTGTAAAAATTGCCATAATCTGAACTGCACAGATTCTGGGTACTTGTTCTTGCAGAGTAGTTACGTCAGGCATAGAACAAAAGGTGTAGAGCATAGCAACAAATGAGCTGTTTGTGCACCCAGCTGCCTCTGATAATCCTCGAGCAACTCCAATCCAAACCAAGACATGTTGCATCTGTCCCTCAGTGCAGTACCTCACTTCTGTTAAGTTCTGAATCCTAAGTATATACATCGGGCATTACAAAAGGGGAGAGAGAGACAGAGAGTGTGTGTAAATCTGACAGACCTGAATAACCTCATATCCCCTGATCTACATGAGAAAACAGTAACAATAACAAAAAGAGTCCTGTTGTGAATCATAAACCTGCATTTAACGGAATAAAAAATAAATGTAATATCCTGTGTCAGTCATGGTCCCAGCAGGCAACAGATGGCACACTCAAATTAGGAGAATTTAAAGAGGGATTGTTAGAGGTAATATCCCCCGGGAGGCAGACTGAGATGGAGATTCTCAAACAAAGATTATCATGAAGTGCTCTGAAGAGGAACACTCGGGCACGACAGGGAAGCAGAACTGGGCAGAGGGAGGTGAGCCATCCCGGCCAAGGTCTCGGCAGAGTGTAATGGGAAGCCTGGAGCTGGAAGGGTCCTTCAGAATTGTCACAACCTGGGCTGAGGAGCCAGGCCTCTACATCCCCAGCACTGACAAGTCACTGGCTATCGGTTGCCTGAGGGAAAAGGCATAACTTTGAGCAAGGCGGCCCCTTCAGGGGAGAGCAGTTCCCCAAAGAGAGATTCTTGACACCTGAGGGCATCCTAGTGGAGCTAAGTAGCCCCTCCTGAAGAGGGATCTGAGCAAGCAGAGCAGCTGCTACGGGGTCTCTTAAAGAAGCTACTTCTGGGGGGTGCCTGGGTGTCTCGGTTAAGTGTCTGCCTTCGGCTCAGGTCATGTTCCCAGGGTCCTGGGATCGAGTTCCACATAGGGCTCCCTGCTCAGAAGGGAGTTTTCTCCTCCCTCTCCTTTGCCTGCTGCTCTGCCTGCTTGTGGTCTCTCTCTCATTCTCTGTCAAATAAATAATATCTTAGAAAAAAAAAGAAAGAAAGAAAGAAACTACTTCCCAAAGTGCATGCATAGCCTATGGAAAATTATCAGAGAACTTCATTCACACCAAGCAACAGGAAACGTTGCACATCGCCATTGAGAGACTGAATGGATGACAATGGCCAGATCGTACATACAAACTGAAATCTCACCCATAATACACAGCGACCAATGCAGGAAACCAACACATGTTGTATGGTAACCTGCCCAGAAAGCCAGCCTATACTCTCTAAATCAGACTTGGAACTGTCAGATTATTGCTATCTCCTGCAATAATCCAGGGAGCCGACCAATAACTCCTGTAATAATTGGCCCAAAATGGCTGAGACTTGACTAAATCCGTGATGGGTGCTGTAATTCCCATCCACACTTCCAAGTCAGGACCAGTGGGAGAGAGCCAAACACACACCCCTAACCAGCAATGGAAGACTCCTGGCTTCTCATTAGCCACCTCCAGCTTCCCTGTGGCAGCGACCTCCCACGAGGACACACCTAAAGCTGTCCTCTTTTTCCAAGATAAAACTTTCCCACCTCTCTGCCAGCCTTTGAGCCTCTGCCAGAGCACACATGATGGTGGGGGACTATCTTGTGATAGCAAGCCTTGAATAGCTTTCATTCTCACATGGGTGGTCTTCCTTTATTTCCAACACAACAAAGCCTCCCCGGAGAAGATGAGCACAGTGAGTGGACAACTTGCCTTGCCCTGAGGCATCTGGACCCAAACCTGGAGTTTCTGAAAGCCAGCCAAGAACTATCTTGGCTTTACAGAAGATGTATTCAGAACCCTAACTATGCCAACTTGCTTTTAAGACACATCTAGGAGGATGGCTGGACCAGAAGAAAAGAGCAAGTCCAAGGCTCAAGACACACATCACTGAAGAAGGAAGATCTTCCAAGATACAGGAGAAGAAAACAGACTTCAGCGTTAGCAGTCCAGATGACAAGCCACACTCTTATTTATTTCAAGTATTTCACATGAGCAGATGCCCTGGGGTAAGGTACTTTGCAAATGTTCCATATCTAACATGAGGGGATTCCTTTGAGAGGAACTAGATTCAGGGGGAAAGGAGTTCCTTTCTTAAGTACAAAAAGGACGGACACTTCCTGTGGTGTCTTCTTCCCACCCTAAATCACCGTGCCATGGAAACCTAACTGGGTAGCTTCTGTTGGAAGTGAGGGGCTTCCCAGATCTCTCTGTTGTTCCAGCACAACCACAGTTAAGGATGGAACTTCCAGGCCACACACTAGTGTATTCACCCAAAGAAATGACTCAAGCTGGACATTTTCCAAATTACAACAGGCCAGTGGGAACAGGGACGGAAGAGGAGGAGGGGCAAATTGTGCCATCAAATAATGTGATAGAGGTTAACTGTATCACATCAAGCTGGGCCTGGGTGAGACAAACTCGTTAACCCTCATTAACACCTCAGCAGCAGGCCTTAGTTTCCCATATTAGCTGGATTTAGAGCTGAGCCCCTAGAGAAGGAAGTCTAACTGGATCCAGCTCAGGAAGGGATTTCCGGGAGGCTTGAGTTACCATGATCATACTGACAAATGGTACACGGAGCATATATTCGGAGGTGGGTAGAGAAAACACTGATGAGAGAGCAAAATAGAGGACGAGGAAGAATGTAGGCTTTTGCCTTGAATATAGCTCAAGAGCCAGCACTGAGGGCAGGCAGGAGGAGTGGCCATGAGAGATTACTTAGTCAGCCATCATTCCTAGTCTGCCTGGCCCAACACAACCTTTCCTAACCACTGGCCAGTCCCTCCAGCCCTCTCTAAGGTCTCTGGTTAAAGGAAGGTCTTCAGTCTTCAGCAAGGCCAGGCCTTGCTCCCCACCATGGCTATTGGCTTGCCCACCTTGGATTCTGTGGGAAGCTGGCTTAGGAAGGCAGTCCCAACTCCCCGACGGTTCCCAAAGAGCATGCATGTACTTCCTAAGCTCTGTGGTTTAAGACTTGCTCCCCTATCTCACCAAGAGGGAAAAGTAACATTTATAAAATGCTTACTAGAATTAATCCTTGGTAACCACTCCTGGAGTTTCTTACTCTTTACGCTAAAAAGGATCAGCCTGTGCCACCCCAAAATACGCCACTTTGGCATAATGATTATTTTGACCTGAAAGCAATTAAACAGCAGACATTAGAAGTCTCTGCCCCCCCCTTTCTGCCTAAAAGCAGGGCATAAACATGTTATGAAGGTATTCCCCTCCCCTCTCCTAGCCACCAAGACAAGAACCTAGAGATGGCACCAATCTGAGTCTGCATAACAAATCTTACTAAATAACCCTTATCTGCCATTTGTGTCCCCCCCAGCTGTTTACTTTCCCATGATTTACAGCCCCTAGAAGCCCAAATCCCTTTTCCTTTGTCCACCTGCTTCTCCACAATATACTGCCCTTTGATAAAATGGCATATAAACTCTCAAGCCTCACCACTTCTAAGCTTGGGTTTTGACTCCTTTCCTGTAAAGTTCCTGTGTGCATGCATCATGTATCATTTCTCCTCTTAAAATAATCTGTCTTCTGTCAGTTTAATTTGCAGGCCTCAGGTGCTGAACCTAAGAGAGAGAGGAAAAGTTTTCCCTTTCCTACAAACCCTAACCCCACTTTACAGATGGGGAATTGAGTCACAGAAAGATTGAAGACAAGAGCTAGTAGCTAGTGCCAGGATGTGGAACCAGGCTGTCTGACTCCAGTGCCTACGCTCTTCTTTTTAATCCCTGTGTTCTTGCTTAAATACGCCACTGCAACTCCAGTTTGGAAAAACAGAATTCTCCCATGTGGCCCAGTCTCACACAGGGGTCACTTTGTACTCAAAATACACACTGAGTCTTTAAATACTAGACTCATACTCAGGGAGGCAAGAAAAGCTGCACAGAGCAGAAGATGGAAGCACGCAATCTGCTATCCCCTTGGGAAGTCTCAATCTGGAGGCCACGCCCACCGAGTGTAAAATGGGCAGTCTCTCCAAGCATTTAAATCCCTCCATATCTCTTTTTGCACACATACAGGAAAATTCATAGATGTTAAATGTGCACATACAGCTAGGCCACTATGCATAAAACATGGCACGGCATATAGATTTCCAAAAGGCCTCAGAAATATGATGACTAAGAGAAGAGATGGAAAAGGACCTGTGCCTGTCTTCCTTCTACTCAGCTCGTGATTACAAAATGTGATTTCTGCTGGTCAACTGCAGGCAGAGATGAAGCCTCATGCAATCAGCAAAGTGCTGGGCAGTGCTTCTAGTAAGCTCGGGGGAAGAAAGCACAGCCAGGAGAATGAGAAGGAGGGACAATCTCAAGGAGGAGGACTCCCAGCAAGGCTGCTGGGGGAAGGCAAGGCACTGGGTGTTCTGATAGCTCTGCAGTTTCTCTCTGCCTCAGTTGTATTGCTACCATCCCACCGAATGGCTTCAAAGCCGTGGAACCGGTAGAAGGGCCTGGATAGGCCGTGACGAGGTCATGCACACATCTATACCACTCTCAGAGGCTCGGATTATATGGTGGTCAAGGAAGCTACAGCCCAAACTTTCACCCTATCAGTAAGATGCTCCAGGCGGTGGCTGTGAGGCTGGTGTCCCTCCACACTCCTGACTCAGACAGAGCCACTGGGCCTCACATCCCTGGATTCGGGGATGTGAAGGAATTGAGAAATGAGAAATGAAAAATGTAGACAGAAATGGCAGACACTCCACACCCCACCTCAAGACTTCATCCCTTCAAACGAAAAGGGATGAGCATACTGCTACCTGTGCCTTATGGGGTTTGTGCTACATGAATCACAACTCTGTGTTACGGTTGCAAGGACTGAGTTTCAGGTTGTCCCTTAATAACAATTAATTCATTTAAAGCAGACAGTTGGGGGTGGCTACCACATGGGGGCCTTTAAAATATGCCTTCCAGGCTCTGCTGAGCTCAGGATCAGGGGAGTCCACAATGACAGACTCAGGATGCACATGTTGACCTCACTAGCAGAGATTTTTCTACTATCTGCACACTCCAACAGCAGCAATAGGCAGGGCAGGGGGGGAGGACAAAGGGAGAAGAGGAACAAACCAGAGAGAATATGAGGAAGACAACATGCAGGGAGGAAGAAGGAGGGAAAAAGAGGGAAACAGAGGGGGTAGGAGGAGAGGGGAGTTGTAAGGGGGAAGGAAGAAGAGGTAGAGAGAGGAAGAAAAGAAAGAAAACAGGTGCTGGGTGGCTCAATTGGTTTAACAGCTGCCCTTGGTTCAGGTCATGATCTTGGGATTCTGGGATCAAGTCCCACATTGGGCTCCCTGCTCAGCAGGGGGTCTGCTTCTCTCTCTCCCTGCCTCCCACCCCCTGTGCCCCTGCTCAGTCTTTTCTCTCTCTGTTAAATAAATAAACAAAACTTTAAAAAAAAAAAGTAAGTGGGGCACCTGGGTGGCTCAGCGGTTGAGCATCTGCCTTTGGCTCAGGGCATGATCCTGGGGTCCTGGGATCGAGTCCCACATCGGGCTCCCTCCTCGGTGGGGAGTCTGCTTCTCCCTCTGCCTATGTCTCTGCCTCTCTCTCTGTGGTTCTCATGAATAAATAAATAAAATCTTTTAAAAAAAAAAGAAAAAGAAAGAAAGAAAGAAAGGAAGGAAGGAAGGAAGGAAGGAAGGAAGGAAGGAAGGAAGGAAGAAGAAAGAAAGAAAGAAAGAAAGAAAGAAAGAAAGAAAGAAAGAAAGAAAGAAAAAGAATTTTAAAATTTAAATTTTAGAGGAAGAAAAACAATAGCAGAAAAGTTTTTTTTTCTTTTTTCTTTTTTCTTTTTTCTTTTTTCTTTTTTTTTTTTTGGTCTGTTGTTTCTTCATGCAGAGAGGATCTTGGTTGCCACTGCTGCAGCTGGCTGTGCTCCATGGTGACGGAGCATTTTTTTTAAGATCAATACCAAGTAGAATGACTTAGGCAAGCCTAGGAAAAGAAGAAACACGTACAGGAAAGGCAAGGTTGAAGAAGAGAAGAGGAGGAGGCTTTATTGTATTATTAGTGCTACAAGGCAAGGAACCCCAGGAAAAACAGGTTCCAAAGTATTTGCTGGCCTGATTTTAGTGACATTTCTAAACCTGCCTAAAAGCATGCTGTAATTGTCAGCAGGTAGATTTTATCTAAGAGAGAGAGCGAGAGGAGGGAAAGACATCAGTCATCAAATGCTGTTTACCGTTTTGGCTCTCACGTTGCACTGAACCAAGGATAGAAAACAGTATGAGAGAACACAAATAAAGATGGGAAGGTTTCCGGAGGTTTCTCCCAGTGCAACAGCGCGGTCTGACAGGGGCAGGAGTAAGGGAGCAGGGGCTGAGCACTGCACAAAAGATTCACTCAGATTCTGCAGTAATTGCCCTGCAGGGTATTTTGCCAGGTATCATTTTGTTTTGTATTTTCTCTTTGTAAAATGGTATAATATTTTATTTTTGCTAAAAACATTTTGGCGGGGAGTCACAAAAATCAGACAGATAATCAAGTTTAGAGGTCTGGTATGAAAATGGAAGCCTAGGGACCAGCAGCACCAGCAGCACCAGCAGCACCAGCATCCTCTGGGAAGCTGGTTAGAAATGCAGAATTTGGACCCAGCCCCAGGGCCCACTGAATCCGAATCCGCATACTAATCAAATCCCCAGGGGAGTCACACAAGCACAGATGAAAGTTTGAGCAGCCCTGGCCAAGAGAAAAAAATTATAGGCTAACATATCAAGTGTTTATTTATCTATAGCCTGCACTCTGCCCGGGATCCATTGTGCCTACCTGGGTAGGCCCTGGTAACTGACACGGGCATCCTCCGTTCACTTCCCGCACAGCCCAGGCACATTCCTTAATTGATTAATCAATAGTGGATGCTTGGAACACTGTCCTGAATTGTGAAAAGAAATCTAACTCAGTGGTAAAAGGGGAGGGGAAGGCGATCAGAATTGGCACCCTGACTTAGCTTTTGTGTATGTGAACGTGTGTGTCCCTGTGCGTGTGTCCCTATCCATGGTTCTCAAGCTTTAGCCACGGTCAAAATCATCTGGACAACTCGCAAAAACAGACTGGTGAGTTTCTGAGTCAGTAGGTCTGGCATGCAGCCTGAGACTTTGCATTTCTGCTCCACTCCAAATGCTGATGTGGCCAGTCCAGGGCTCACCCTTGGGGAACCCCTTGTCTCTACTCTCCCCCACCTCTCTCTCATTCCTACAAAAACTGTTTTCCATCCCTTCTCTTTAGATAAGCCTCATTCTCTGCAAGCAGAGGTGTTGTAGCCTGATGTGGAAGCAGACGTTAGTTGCTTACCTTGGTATATTTAAGAGGCAAGGAGTTTTATAAATATTTTCCAGAGCACTCTTAAGAATAAGCAGTCTAAAGAGGAAGTTTACAAGAGTCATGTGTTTAGATAGAGAATGGGTGTTTGGGGACGGACAGAGCTGCACTGCATCCCCCAAGTAAATACCTAGATGGTTGAGTCCCCAGGCCTCACCAACAGGACCATGAGCCAGCTCCTGTGAATCTTGCCAGCAAGATTTGGCCAGAGATACCCTTTTCTTTACCCTAAAACAGAGGGGGGGAAACCTATAAAAAAGAAGAAAAAGGCTGTCTTGCAACATCTTTGAGAAAGAAGTAAATTCTTTAACTTATTTTAAAAATGTGAAGTCTTCTTTACTTCAGGGAATATAATAGAACTAGAGACATAAAGTCAAAGACATGGTCTTCAGATCCAAACATGCAATTATAGGATATTTGGGATAATGTAGGACTGTTAAGAACCAGGTGCCATAGAAAGAAGAGAGACTCATCCAGCCCAAAGGTTAGGGATAGGGCCTCCGAGAATAGAGTGTGGCTAGCCTGATTATCAAATAATGATCAATAGGCAGGAGAATAACAGAATAGATATGCTTATTACTGCATTGGCAGCTCTGTGGAGAACAGATTAGAAAAGTCAAGAGTCAGGAAAGGGGACTGGTTAGCAGATGGTCGCCATAGTCTGTGGAGACCCAAACTAGAAACTGGTAGTGGGGAAAGAAGAAATGGACAGTCAGGAACCATTAAAGAAATGGAATGATCAGGCCCCAGATTGGCAGTACATTAGCTTTACATAGAGTCTTGCTTCTCAAGAATGACACCCAAGTGTGTGACCACAGCCCATTCAGGACTACCTTCTGTAGAGAACCTCATGCTCCTTCAACCTTCTAACTATCAATACCATACTCCTTCCCCTCTAGCCTATCAATTCCTCTAGAACCTTCTGTGTCACTTCAGTCCTCTTGTTTTCAGCCTTGCCAGTCAAACAAGACTCCATATGAACTATGTTGCTGTTTTTTTTTAAAGATAGATAAATTGGGACACCTGGGTGACTCAGTGGTTGAGCTTATGCCTTTGGCTCAGATCTTGATCCCAGGGTCCTGGGATCAAATCCCGCATCAGGCTCACCACAGGGAGCCTGCTTCTCCCTCTTCCTGTGTCTCTGTGTCTCTGCCTCTCTCTCTCTCTCTCTCTCTCTCTCTCTCTCTCTGTTATATCTCTCATGAATAAATAAATAAAAATCTTTTTAAAAAAGATAAATTGATTGATTGGTTGGTTGATTTTGAGAGAGAGAGACAGAGAGCTTGCATGGGCATGGGGAGGGGCAGAGGGAGAAGAATCCCAAGCAGACACCCTGCTGAACTCAGAGCCTATGGGAGTGAGGGGGCTTGATCTCCATCACATGACCCTGAGATCATGACCTGAGCCAAATCAGGAGTCGAGATGCTCAACTGACTGAGCCACCCAGGCGCCCCACAGACGATGTCGCTTTTATGTTTCCCCTCTCTCCCAGTGTTTGCCCTGGCCTCACTTCCCTCCCCCAGATACCAAACTCTGCTAGCAGCCCCACTGTAGGTCTGACTCATACCTGGCCTCCTGAAAAATCATCTTTGTACATTGACTCTTCTAGCAAAGAGCCACTTGCATTTATAGAACTGTTTCTTTGCTGACCTGTGTCTTGCTAAGTTCTGCCTTCTAGTCATCCCTGCCTGTCTACATCATGCTCCTATTTCAATGTAAGTTATGGTTTTCTTTCTGAGTCAAGATTTCTGAGTGCCAGCCTACCAGGTAAACTCCTAGGCCCATCTGCCTCAGCAACTTCAATCCCTGACAGTTATCTGCCATCAGGGTTTTATCATTCAACCCAGCAAGTGTCTCAACATCCACTACTTGGCCATGGTAAGAGGTGCTCTAGTACCTTAATTAGATCCTCTGGGTCCTCCTCTGATTTCAAACAAACTATGGTGAACAGTTCTGTACAAAGATACACTTATGGGGCACCTGGGTGGCTCAGTGGTTGAGTCTGCCTTTGGCTCAGGTTGTGATCCCAGGGTCCTGGGATCAAGTCCCACATTGGGATCTCCGCAGGGAGCCTGCATCTCCCTCTGCCTATGTCTCTGCCTCTCTCTGTGTCTCATGAATAAATAAATTCAGAAAAAAACAAAAAACAACAAAAACCCACTTCTACCTTTATCTCAGCTCAAGCCACATCTCTCCTTTAAGCTTTTTGCTCTAGAACCTTCGCCAAAGTATTAGCAGTTTTCTCTGCCTGCAGGTAAGCGAGATCCACAAGGGTGGGAAAGTAATGACCCCAGGGGCAATTTGTAAATAGGGAGAATGGAGTGATAGGGTAATAGACAAAAGTTATGGCCTCCCATCAATTTCTTTACACTTTTTAGGAGGTCCAAGTGGAATGAAGACCCTCTCCCTCATAGCAATGACCTCAGTTATGTATTCTGATATTTCACTTTCCACCTTTCCCATCTCACCTCCCCACTTCTCCACTCTTGCCTCATGAAGTCCACTCCCAAATAAACCATCTGGACTTGAGTCTTCATCTCAGTTTGGGAGAGCCTAAGGTAGAGTCTAAGAGAGTCATATAGTTTGTTTCACACTTTATTCAAAAATTATTCTCTAGGGGGCACCTGGGCAGCACAGTTGGTTAAGCATCCAGCTCTTGATTTTGGCTCAGGTCATGATCTCAGGGTCCTGGGACGGAACCTCACATGGGGCTTCTTGCTCAGCAGGGAGTCTGCTGGAGATTCTCTCTCTCCTGAGTTGGAGAGACTCCAAATCTATTCAGTGCATATTCTGCTTGTCCCTGACCCTCTGTTCCTCCCTCTACCCCACACACTCTCTCTCTAAAATAAATAAATAAATAAAATATTTAAAAATTAAAAAATAAAATTAGTGTCCGGGGGAGCCTGGCTACTCAGTTGGTAAAGCATCCAAACTCTTGATCTCTAGGTCATGAGTTTGAGCTCCACATTGGGCATAGAGATAGATAGATAGATACATACATACATACATACATACATAATAGATGTAAAGAGAATAACTCTCCAGAAAATGTCAAATATATAACATTGAAGAGGAAGAAAAAAGAGCTATAGAGATCCATGAGGTAAAGGTAATAAAGGTAGTATTAAAATAGAAAAGTGGTGATACTAGGCACAACAAGGAATTTTATATGTAGACAAAAAGTCTAAGGCCCGGGTTATCAATGTCCTTGGACAGTGAAGGACTAATCCTTAGGCAGACCACATACGCAAACTTAGAGCTCTTAGTAAAAAGATTAGGGGGGTGCACGTGTGCCACCAAGGTACACACAGCATCACAGTCTTTAAATTATAATGTGGCGATGCCTCTGGAGTAGTACGATATAAAGACTGACATAAAGAAGTAATTTATTTGAGATCCATTAGCCTAGTGGTAAAAAAAAAAAAAATGTTGACCTTTTGGAGGAAACACAGAGTACAGAAGAACAGAGAGCAGGAAGAGAATATATACGTGTTTGGAAAGGGATGAAGTGAATGTTAAAAAGCAATTGACAGATTAATTGATCCTTAGTGCCTTCTGCCAGGAACTGTAAGAACCCAGATTGGCAACATACAGAAAGCAGGATATAGATTCACCATTAGCAAATGCTGTTGGTGCCCGGCCCATATCCTCTCATACTCACTCCAGTGGTTTTAAAATATGTCCACAAATTCTTTAACACACCTCTCCTCAAAAGGTGGAGACTGATAACTCTACCCTTAAGCATGAATTGGAATCCGTAATTTGCTTCTAACAAAAATAGCGTATGACAAAAATGGATTATGGTGTGTGACTGACAAGACCAGGTCATAAAGGCATTGTGGCTTCTTCTTTGCTGCCTCTCAGATCACTCACTGTGAAGAAGTCAGTTGCCAGGCCTTGAAGACACTCAAGTGGCCCTAAGGAGTGGCCCTTGTGGCAAGGAAGTGAGGCCTCCCACCAACCACCATGCAAGTAAGTGAGATCTTGCAAGCAGAGCCTCTGCCCTCAGTCAAGCCTTCAGATGCCTGGAGCCTGGCTGCCATCTTGAATGTAATTTTAGGAGGAAACCACAGCCAGAATTATCCAGTTAAGGTGATTTTTTGACCCACAGAAATAGTAGCTTAGACATAATAAATATTTAATACTTGAAACCACAAAAACTCATAGAAGAAAATATAGGAACAAAGCTCCCTGACAGGGGTTTTCACAATGATTCTTTGAATAGAACACCTAAAGCATAAACAATAAAAAAAAAAAAAAAACTGAGGTGCCTGGGTGGCTCACCGGTTGAGCGTCTGCCTTTGGCTCAGGGCATGATCCCGGGGATCAGTCCCACATCAGGGTCCCTGTGGGGAACCTGCTTCTCCTTCTGCCTAGGTCTCTGCCTCTCTCTGTGTGTTTCTCATGAATAAACAACTAAAATATTAAAAAATAATAAAATATTTGCAAATCATATCTGATAAGGGGTTAATATCCAAAATACAGAACTCATCAATTCAATAGCCAAAACCCGCCAAATAACCCATTTAAAATAAACAAAGGATCTGAACAGACCTATTTTTCTAAAGGAGATATACATATACAAGTAGCCAATAGGTCCATATCCAAAGGGACACAACTTCCTTAACCATCAGGGGAATGCAAACCAAAATCACAATGAGATATCATCTCATACCTGATAGAATGTCTGTGATCAAAAAGACAAGAAATAACAAGTGTTGGCCAGAACTGGGAGAAAACACCCTTGTGGGCTATTGATGGGAACATAAATTGGTATAGAGACTATGGAGAACTGCATGGAAATTCTTCCAAAAAATTAAAAATAGAGGGGTGCCTGGGTGGCCCACTTGGTTAAGCGTCAGGACTCCTGATTTCAGCTCAGGTCATGATCTCAGGGTTGTAGGATCAGCCCTCACATCGGGCTCCTTGCTCAGTGGGGAGTCTTCTCTCTCCTCTCCTTCTACCCCTCTCCTAGCTCTAAAATAAATAAATCTTTTTTAAAAACACTAATTCAGAGGGATACATGGACCCTATATTTACTACACCATTATTTACAATAGCCAAATTATGGTAGCAGCCTAAGTGTCTACTGATAGATGAATGGATAAAGAAGATGAGGGGGGGCGCCTGGGTGGCTCAGTGGGTTGAGCATCTGCCTTTGGCTCAGGCCATGATCTCAGGGTCTTGAGATCAAGCCCCACGTCAGGCTTCTTGCTCAATGGGGAGTCTGCTTGAGATTCTCTCTCTGCCTCTCTCTCTCTCTCTCTCTCTCTCTCCCTCTCCCTCTCCCTTTCCCTCCTTCAACTAAATAAATCTTAAAAAAAAAAAAAAAGACAAAAGGGAGCACCTGTGTGGCTCAGTCGATTAAGCACTTGCCTTCAGCTCAGGTCATGATCCCAGAGTCCTGAGATCGAGCCCTGCTGAGCAGGGAGTCTGCTTCTCCCTCTACACCCCTATGTGTGCTATCTTGGTCGCTATCTCTGTCTCTCTCTCTCAAATAAATAAATAAAATCTTTTAAAAAAGACAAAAAGATCATTCTTAACCCCACAGTCCAACTGTACCCCTCACTATCATAAATTTAGCTCACTGCTAAAGGTTGGGATGGAAAAAGAAAGAGCTAAAAACACAAAGGCTATGTCTGCTTCATCTCCAATCTGGTATAGTGGAGATCTTTAGTTCAGGGTACCGACCTCAAAGGAAATAGGTTTGGGAAAACCACATTTTCAATCAACTGCTCTACCCCTCCTCACTGTATCTGATTTAGGTGGAGATTGCTCTTAACAAGATCTTTTTTTTCTTTTTTAAAAGTAACCTCAGGGTTCAGTCGGTTAAGTGTCTACCTTTGCCACAAGCCATGACCACAGGGCCCTGGGATCAAGCCCTGCATCTGACTCGTTGCTTGGCAGGGAGGCTGCTTCTCCCTCTCCACTGCCAGTGCTCTCTTGTGTGCCCTCTCTCAAAAAAAAGTAAATAAATAAAATCTTTTTGAAAATAAAATAAAATAATAAAATAAAATAAAATAAAATAAAATAAAATAAAATAAAATAAAAAATAAAAGTAATCTCTATGCCCAACGTGCGGCTCAAACTCACTCTAAGATCAAGAGTCTCATGCTCCACTGCTTGCGCCTGCTAGGCATCCCAACAAGATCTTCTGAATTAGAATGAAAGATAGACAATTCACTAGCAGTGCCACATTCACATAAATAAGCCTTCCCAGCTTCACCACCAGAGGAACAGGAGATCTGATTTGTTGTCCTGGAGAAAATGAGAGCCTGAGAGAACGAAGCTAAAACAAAGAAGCCAAGGAGGAAGGTGAAGAGTAGGGTCCTGTGGCATTTCCACCCCTGGTTCCAATGATTTCTGAATCCATTATCATCTCTGGCCTTCTTACAGATTGCTTACATAAGCCAATAAATTCCTCTTTTGCCTTATCTAATTTTTAGTTGCAGGTGAAAGAAACCCAACATGTGAATACCGATTAAGATATTTTAATAATCCTGAAATAATCAGGCAGCTCTCTTCTTGAACCTCCAGCTCCCAAAATGGTCTTAATCAACCTAATTGAGCTTAATTTAAAAGGTCAGCCTTCACCTAAAAAAGAGAAAAATGATGCACTAAAAAATTATGCCGGGTGCTTTACAAAGCGAATTTTTTAAACTGACATTTAACCCTGACAATTATCACTCCATGTAGACATTCCCATTTCATCTATTAGGAAACCAAGGCTCAGAGAAGTTAGGAAAAGATTTGCCAAAGGTTAACCCCCAACTCTAAAGGTAGAGCCACAGATGATCCCAAAGCTATCCTCCCCCAAGTGTCATTTATCTCAATCCCTAATCATTAGGACTCTGAGGTCCTATTTACCGCCCTGTCGTTATTTTTGCACTGATGTAAACCCCCAAACGAATCCATGCTGCACTTACAAAAAGATGATGCCACATGTGACGAGCATGGAGGTGCACCATTCTGCTCTCCCTTCCAGAACGTACTGGTCAAGGAGCTGCGAGAACTGCAGTTAGCTAATGGCTTCTGTCTTTTGAGCCAAGGCTGTTTTCCCAGAAGCCCCAGGTGCTGACTGAGCAAGGCAGGGGCAGGAGAGTCTAACCATTTCTGTCGAACGGGACAGTGAGACCTCTAATGAGTCGCCTTTGCTTTAGGGCTCCCCATTGGGTTGTCAGAGACCTAACCATATATGCCAAGTCTGAGGGAATTCTGCCCAGTTCTCGGTCCCCTTCCTCGGGAATCAGCTCCGCATCACAGTCTGAAGGCTTTGCCTGGGCAATCCTGCTTCGTCTGGCTCACTTTCCATGGGCATTTGTCTCCCAATAAACTAGTTTCATCTTTTCTCATTTGAGAGAGAAAGAGCACAAGCCAGGGGCATGAGCCAGGGGCAGGGGGAGCAGAGGGAGAGGGAGAAGCAGACTCCCCACTGAGCAAGGAGCCTGATGCGGGACTCGATCCCAAGACCCTGGGATCAGGACGCAAGCTGAAGGCAGACAGTTCACTGACTGAGCCCCCCAGGTGCCCCTAAACTACTTGCATTTTTAATTTTGCCTCAGACTCTGCTTCCTAGAAGACCCAACTGGAACACAAACCAGTGAGTGAAGGTGCAAGAGAAGTACGATTATGATTCAAGGGGAAATCATTCTTTCCAAGACATAGTTTCCTCCAGATAAGTCGGCTGTGCCACAGCAAAGTAATTCTAGTCCTGCTGAGCCCACAGTGTTGAATATGCCACATGGCTTCTCTCAGCTGGCAGAGACCTGCCAGGCACTAAGATTTATGAGACCATTTCTGTCTTAGTGATCCAGTCCCTCTTTATTTTTTTAAAGATTTTTAAAATTATTTATTCATGAGACACAGAGAGAGAGAGAGAGAGAGAGAGAGAGAGAGAGAGGCAGAGACACGGGCAGAGGGAGAAGCAGGCCCCATGCAGGGAGCCGACATGGGACTCGATCCCGGGTCTCCAGGATCACACCCCGGTCCGAAGGCAGCGCTAAACTGCTGAGCCACCCAGGCTGCCCCACCAGTCCCTCTTTAGGGAAATGATTGCTTCCCAGCCCTGCCACGGGTATTTACCATCAGGGCTATTACAGCCCACCGAGTCATCCATGAGAGAAATTCAAGTTGATAATTAACATCCTGAGAAAGGTAATTGTGGAACGCTTAAGCACGGGGCCGTAACTTCTGGTTCAGTGTCAGTGAGGACAACCTGTAGGGCATATCATACTTAATGAGTCAGTAGCTACCAAAGATGATTATAAAAACCCAAAGCATATTATTTTTATCACCATGAGCAGGAGCTGCAGACTCCGTCCTTTTGACCTGTTTTGTGTTCTTGTTCCCAGCTAAATAATAACTATCCAGGAGTAGAGGAAACAAATGATTCTTCTCGTCATTAAGAAACATTCTATGTCCACAGTATGTTTCTCTAAACAGAAAACCTGCAGGGTAGGAGCTCTTCTTTATCCTCGTGAGTTAAGTTTCTGGGTTTTTTGGGGGGTGGGATTGTTTATTTATTCATGAGAGATACAGAGAGAAACAGAGACACAGGCAGAGGGAGAAGCAGGCTCCCTACGGAGAGCCCCATGTGGGACTCGATCCCAGGACCTCCAGATCACAACCTGAGCCAAAGGCAGACACTCAACCACTGAGCCGCCCAAGTGCCCCCACCACATCTTCTTCATGGGTTGGCTGTGGTTTTATTTCATTTGTTCTCAAGTTAGGGCCCCAAGCTAAGAGAGTGGCCATCACTGGGAGCATTGCCAGTGGCTGAGGTAGAAGATTAGCTCTGGAGGCTTTCCCACTAAGAAGACCTCATAACTCATTGGCCAAAATGGGTCATGTGATTCCACCTAACAACAAAGGAGTGGGAAGTTTAATCTTACCATGTATCCAGAAAGTAGACAGCCTGAAAGGAGCAACACCAATGACCATAACAGTGAACAAAATGGTGAACTCCTCATTTATAGTCTACATAAACAACACAGGAACAATTTGTGGGGTAGTCAATAAGGCCAAATGTTTGGGGGTTTTTTTCCTGGTAATTTATAAGTAATCATTGCCCTGAGAATCATTTCTATGTATAGCAATGAAGACACTAAATCACTTTAGAGCCAACCCTCCTCAATTTGTAGGAAATAGAAGTTCCCCTTTGGTTGCACAAAAGCAAGGTAAACAGGAACTCACTGTTAGGGAAAGAAGATTTGGAGCTCTAGCCCTTTTGATAATTGGGGCAGAATCACCCAGCCACCCGCACCACCCCCCCAACCCCTGCCCATTTCCGTGAATTAGAAATGCCAAGGACCTTCTATGAAGGACGAGGTTAAAACCACAAACTAGGGGGATCCCTGGGTGGCGCAGCGGTTTGGCGCCTGCCTTTGGCCCAGGGCGCGATCCTGGAGACTCGGGATCGAATCCCACGTCGGGCTCCCGGTGCATGGAGCCTGCTTCTCCCTCTGCCTGTGTCTCTGCGCCTCTCTCTCTCTCACTGTGTGCCTATCATAAATAAATAAAATAAAATTAAAAAAAAAAAAGATACCAACTGGTATCTATTAAAAAAAAAAAAAACCACAAACTAGGGATACCTGGGTGGTTCAGTGGTTGAGCATCTGCCTTTGGTTCAGGTCATGATCCCAGAGTACTAGGATCAAGTCCCTGCTCAGCGGGGAGCCTGCTTCTCCCTCTGCCTATGTCTCTGCCTCTCTGTGTCTCTCATGTATAAATAAATACAATCTTTTTAAAAAAACACACAAACTAATTGCTGAGATTCAAAGTTACTGAAACCCATTTTGGTGGTTAGAGGTGTTTCTAGCTAGGACCTGGTGATAGAAAAAAGATAGCCAATCTTTTTTTTTTTTTTTAAGATTTTATTTATTTATTCATGAGAGCCACAGAGAGAGAGGCAGAGACATAGGCAGAGGGAGAAGCAGGCTCCCTACGGGGAGCCTGATGTGGGACTTGATCCCCAGATCCTGGGATCACGCCCTGAGCTGAGGGCAGATGCTCAAGGCTGAGCCACCCAGGAATCCCTGGCCACGTCTTGATAACAAAATCTTCCTACAAGTGGTGAAGATCACTCGCATAGGACAGTGGCTCCTATGCCAGCATCTCCAGTGCTGAGGGGGCATATAGTTATGGGTTGGCAGATAAGCTGACAGCAGGAATCTGCCCCAAAGCTCCTCCTGCTTGTGGAATCTGACCCAGGGAAGTGCCTGTCGGTGAAGGCCTTAAGTAACAAAGCCCGCTAAGTAACAAAGCCCTCGTAGATAAAGGACTGTAACTTGGAAACCCATGCAAGACTGAGATAGTCTGTAATTGTGGGCAACTTGGGAAGTAACTAGCCCCACATCAAGCACCTCAATCATCAAAGGTCACTTGATAGAGGCAGAATCGAAATGCAAGGCAAGACAAGTGGTACCCCTTGGAGTTGTGGGCAGCTTCTCTGCTTTTCTCTTCTTCAAAGCCTGGCAATCAGGATGGACCCTTAGGGCTGAGTCAAGCATTATTCTTGGCTTATTATAAAAAGGAGGACCTGGAGAGAAAGGCTGAGCTCTGCTCATATGACTATAGGAAGACAAAAGAAACTCAGGGCTTTGTATCTTGGGATGTTATCTTTCCCTGAACCTACTGTGATTTGGGAACATTAATATATAAAGCCATGTTTTCACATCCCAGTAAGAACCCCCGAGGGCCAATTTCTCTAATTTGTTTTTAAATGGCCTGTCCTGATTCCTGGGGAATCCTATGTGAATACACAATTGTACAAGTCACAGTCATCAGTAATATTTCTCTGAATCTGATGCCCACACCTGCTCCAACACGATCTTCCAGCTTGGGTGGTGGTAGAGGCGGGGAGGCACCATTTCTGGGAATCCCCAGGGACACCTCCCCTGAGCTTACAAGTATATTTCTCTGCCATTCCATGGTGTCCGCCATTTCTCTTTCTTCCTGCTGCGTGCTTCCCAGTAGCTGAGATGTCACCGCGCTCAGGCCCTCGAAAGGCACTAACCCTTCAGTTTATAAAACCTGCCATCATAGGTGAAGCCCTTGACATAATGTTGGAGCTTATAGGTTATACAGAGCTCCTGCTCCAGCACAGATGGGCTAGATTTTCCTCAGAAGTGGGGACAATTAACACACACACCCACACACACACACACCACCATCATATCTCTGCGTGTTCAAGGTTATCCTGGAAATAAACGTAAATTAACTCCTGAGTCGCAGATATTGGAGTGTGACCATTCTCTCCATTTTGGCTTGTAGCCTCTCACCCCGAGATTCAGGTGCTGGTCACTGAGAGCTATCCCAGAGGATCAATAGAGTGGGAGGATCAAAATCAACCCAACCATTGAAGCCAGGGGTGTTGTTCCTCAGAAGGATAGTTGAGACCATCTGGTTTGTTCTGAGGAGTTATTTCTCAAAAGACTTCTAGGCCACTCACAAAAGAAGAAACCTGGTGACCCTGAGCCCTACTGAGCGAAGGCATGAAGCTCATGGAGAGATCGTTACTACACGTGCAGAGAGCATGTTGTCCCTTATTTAGTGAAATGCAGTGGCGGGCTGCTGGGCAGTGAAAACTGAGGGCCAAGTGTTCCACACTTGACAGCTGGGGTCAGATGTCACTACTTCTCCTGAGCATTCAGACCACATCCTTTTCTGTTGTCTGCATGCCACTAACCTGTGATGAGGCAGAGAGACAGGGCAGTGCCTTCCTTCCAGGTGATGGGTAGATTGTGCACACATGAACTAAGATGGGAAGGTGGCCAATATGCTGAAGGAATGGTAGGCTGGTGAAGCTTAATGAAATAAAATGATCCTGTAAGCAAAATGTGGAAGAATTTGCCTAAGCTATATGTCACTTGTGGCCAATGGTGGCTATCAAACTTTGATTTGGTATTTTTTATTATTCATAGGATTCCTGTATGGAATTTGTGGAAGAATTTGCCTAAGCAATGTTGCTTGCAAGGTATCTGGATGGCTCAGTGATTGAGTGTCTACCTTTGGCTCAGGTCATGATCCTGGGGTCCTGGAATCAAGCTCCGTGTCAGGCTCCTGACAGGGAGCCTGCTTCTCCCTCTGCCTCTGTCTCTCGTGAATAAATAAATAAAATCTTTAAAAAAAAAAACAATGTCACTTATGGCCAAATGGTGGCTATCAAATTTCAATTTGATATTTTTTCAAATTATTTACAGGATTCCTAACCAGTCTTGCTTGTAATCAGTGTCCTAGAACCATATCTAGTACCTAGAGTAAGCATTAAATGCCAATTGTTTTTAAATGTCAATTTTGATGAATGCTTATTTCTATGATTTTCCAATGCAATGGTGATGGAAAGAGAACCCTATGCTCTGACCTCGAACAGCTTTGCCTCTCACGCCTTGTCAGAGAAGACCAAATTATAAAACAATGCAAGAAGTGCTACCAGAGAGGCAGGCATGGTATTTTTCGGGCACAGAGATGAACCTCTCTATCATTGCTTGGCCTGGTGGAGTCCAGTAGGGCAGCATGGATGAAGGGATGTCGAAGCTAAACACTGAAGAGTAGACAGCCTTTCACCAGGCACAACAAAAGGACATCCTCAGAAGAAGAACACATGCAAAAGCAGACCAGGCATGAGAGACAGGGCAGAGCTGCTTGATCAGAAAACTAGTCTGACCTTAATGCCAGAGTTTTGTTTCCTCAGGCTCTGCTTTGGAGGGACCTAGGCTAAGGTCTGTGAGTAGGTAAAAAGGAAGTGAAAACCAGGAGCACCAGCTGGCTCAGTCCATAGAACATATGACTCTGGACCTTGTGGTCATGAGTTTGAGCCCCACACTGAGCACAGAGATTACTTTAAAGATAAAAGAAAGAAAGAAGAAGAAAGAAAGAAAGAAAGAAAGAAAGAAAGAAAGAAAGAAAGAAAGAAAGAAAGAAAGAAGTGAAAACCACACTGCTAAGGGCCAAGCGATGATGTTCCTATCAGCACATAAACACTGCTCACAGAATTATCCTCAATATCCAGGCAAGTTGGCTGTGACAGCGTTTGAAACATGACAGGAACAAGGCCACTCTACAACACACACACACGCACGCACACTGTAAGTTAACATTCCCTTTTCTGACTACTGTGAATGATGCTTCTTGGCAATGACAACCCTAGCCTCTCTTTAATCCTCCCAAGTCCTAAATAAAAATTAGGAAAAATAATCAATTACTGAATTAACCCTGCTGCCTAATGACATCCACATTAGAACTGATCCCCACTTTGTTAAATCCTCCTCAGGATCAACCAACACAACACCCAAGCCCTATAAGAAGCCCCTCTCTCTTCCTTGTTACTGAGAGGCCCCTGGCATGTACTCTCCCTTATTCCAACAAGCAAGCTAAATAGACCTATCTTCTATTATCATTATTACAGGTGTACTCCTCGTTGTGTTTGGTCATGGGTTTCAACAGCAGCTTATTTGGAGGTGCTGTCCAGGAAGCAGGAATGTGGGACAAGAGATGGGTGACAGGGTGACAGAAGGAGGGCAATTCAATATGAGGACATGTTATCAAGTTGGGCACTCCTAAGGGGACTGTTGGGATCTGACTTCAGAACCATCTTTAGAAACTTATGAAATGTGTCTGAGAATTACCTGCCTAGGGAAGAAAAGGAAGCACTTGCCCATTAGTTCCCATCCTCCTTTGATCAAGGGACATCCTACTGGTATTATTAATTCCCTTGAAGGATAAGAACCAGGGTCAGAAATGTCCCAGGGCAGAAAGCAAGGTAGATCCAGCATTTGCCCAGGGCCAGGGGCTGTTTGGTGGCCCCTGTGTAAAATGACTAGAGCCTTGTCAGAACTGGCCACCACAGCGGTCACTAGAACAACAGGTAGAGCCAAGAATGCTTGTAGAGATGTCCAAGAGGTTTCTTGTTTTAAAATATTTTCTTTATTTATTTGGCAGAGAGAGAGAAAAGAGAGAGTGTGCACATGCATATGTGAGCATGAGCTGGGGGGAGGGACAGAGAGAGAGGGAGAAGCAGACTCCCCACTGAGCAGGGAGCCCATGGGGGCTCAATCCCAGGATCCTGGGATCATGACCTGAGCTGAAGGCAGACACTTAAACAACTGAGCCACCCAGGCGCCCCCAAGAGGTTTCTTTTATGCCAAACTTCAATTCTATGAGGAGTAGTGTTACCAAATTGTCAAAGATAGTGCTGAAGGGTTGTAAATATGCCACTCCAAAATATGTCTCTTTGGTATAAGGATTATGTTGGTTGGATTATTTTGAGAAAGATCAGACACAGGAGAAAATTTGAAAACCGAGTAAAAAGTTACCCTTTCCAAAGAGACATTTACATTTATAAGGGAAATCTTCATTTGCAAGGATGTCTCCCTTTCTGTAACAACAGGAAAAGGCTAACTTTCTAGAAACTCTTACCAATGGAGAAGGCAAACTTCTATCTGCCTGACAACCTTCTCTTGTTTACTGTGCTTTGTCTGGTAACTTCCCATAACTGGCCTCCCACACACACACTTTTCTTTTGTCTTTAGTTGAAGATGGTAGTTAAGTCTGAATTCTTTGCCACCTCTTAGAGCTACTCATTTTTCCCTGGGTATCTCACATGTGTAGATATCAATAAACTTTTTGTTTCTCTCTTGTTAATTTCTTTTTATCACAGCATTCTCAGCCAAGAACTCAGAAGGGTAAGGATATTCATATAAAAATGGACGTTTTATCCCCTACACAGCAACGCAAAATTTCTAACAGAAACCCAGTCGTTAATGAAAATTAGCAAGTAAGTTTATAAACTGAGCACCCAGCCCCAGTGAAAGAACAGAAATGAAAACCTAGGAGTCTTTGGGGTCAGGGGGATAGAGTTGCGGGAACACATGCAACATTAGCAAACAAGAATCTTCTTCGGGATGCCTGGGTGGCTCAGTGGTTGAGTGTCTGCCTTCACTCAGGTCATGATCCCGGGGTACTGAGATCGAGTCCCACATCAGGCTCCCCACAGGGAGCCTGCTTCTCCCTCTGCCTCTGTCTCTGCCCCTCTCTCTGGGTCTCACATGAATAAATAAATAATTTTTAAAAAATCCAAACAAACAAGGGCCTTCTTCCTGGACACTGTAAAATTCACAGAAAGTTTGCAAAGAGGCAGGATGAGAGAAAATTGGGGTTATTCTTAGAAATTGATTTAGAAAGGAGTAAGTTTTTTTTTTCAAAAAAAGAAGAAAAAAGGCTTGTTACTAGAAGATACAGCTGACCTCAGAAATAAGCAGATGTGTCTCCACCACCGGGAGACGGTTTTAGAAAGGATTCCCCTTGTTAGCTCAAGTTTATTCTTATTCCTAAGCACAAACCGCCTGGGGGATTTGGACATGGGTTGATTGCGGAATTGCATATGTTGAGAACCAGAGTAGCATAATAGTGGGGAATACAAACTTTGGAACCAGTCTGCCTATTTTGAAAGACCATGTTTATGACATTTAACTAGCTGCGTGCTAGTGAGCCATTTATTTAACCCCTCTAACTCGGTTATCCCTATCTGATGGATGAAGAAAAAAGGCCTATCCCACATAGCCACAGTCAGAATTACCTGACAGCATCTGAAAAGTGTTTAGCACGGTTCCTGGCACAGAATCATTCAAAAGATGTTTGCTTTCAACATTTTAAGATTGTCAGAGGAGTGATCAGAAATCTACCATGGACTCAGACATTAAGACTCAGCTTAACTTGCTCAGAAATTCTGTTCTGAAGATTAATAGCCTTTGCTTATTCTAATCTTGACAAGTTGTTTACACAAATGTCCAGAAATCCATAATTGTATTTACCTTCCGTGATTAAGACCCACCATCTTGAATCCTATGGAAAGCAAGTTCCCAGTAAACAGGACTTTAAGATTGTGGTACAGTACTGGCCTCTGGTGGCAGCTAGCTCTGAAACAGGCAACTGAAAGGCTTTCAATTGAATGCTTCAGGAAGTGAATTGATCAACACACACCCAAAGCTCTCAGCAGTCTCCGGTTTCAGAACTGCTCCAAGTTCTAAAATATAAATCAGCCCTAAGCTTTCTATGGAAGGCAAATCCCAAATGATCAACAAACATGTAAAAAGATGATTATGGTCCCTTAAATTAAGGACATGAAAACAATGAGATATCCAACAGATTGTCAGATAATAAGAAGGCTGATACCAAACGGTGGCAAAAATGTGGAAAAATGGAAACTCTCCAAAGCTACTGTCCAAATTTGAAGTGGTATTTTGCTGTACCAATAGGAATTTAGCAATATCTAGTAAAAGTGAAGATGTATGTGGCCCACAGCTCAGCAGTTTTGTTTTTTTTTTGTTGTTGTTGTTTTTTTTGGGGGGGGGGGTTTGCTGCAAAAAGCTTTATAGCTCAGCAGTTTAAATTCAGCGGATAATATTCTAGATTGAAGGGTCTCAAGGAGACGTGTTAGAAGGATATTCATAGCAGCATTATTTTAACAGCAAAAGAAATTTAAAAATGAAAGGAAATATCCTAAATGTTTAGCAAGAGGAGGATGGCTCATTTGTCATATGCACACACTTATATAGCAGAGCAAAGAAAAACAGAATGAGGGGCACCTGGGTGGCTCAGTGGCTAAGTGTCTGTCTCGGGTTCAGGTTGTGATCTTGGGATCCCCGCAGGGAGCCTACTTTTCCATCTGCTTATGTCTCTGCCTCTCTGTGTGTCTCTCATGAATAAATAAATAAAATATTTTTTTAAAAAAAAAGAAAAACAGAATGAATGAGAGCTACATGTATCAACATGGGTGAATCTTTAAAGTAACAGCATAAAAGAAGCAAAACTCAGGCATCCCGGGTGGCTCAGCGGTTTAGTGCCATCTTCAGCCCAGAGCGTGATCCTGGAGACCCGGGATCGAGTCCCACTGTGGGCTCCCTGCATGTAGCCTGCTTCTCTCTCTGCCTCTCTCTCTCTCTCTCTGTCTCTCATGAATAAATAAATAAAATCTTTTTTAAAAAAGAACCCTGAGAGTCCTCCCAAAACTTTCAAAAAAAAAAAAAAAGCAAAACTCAGGATGACACATATAGTATACTGTTTATGAATATAAAAGCACAATGCTACACATTGTTTTTTTGGAAAACTAAATATGTAATAAAATAATAAAATCATACAATGGAAAAAAACAACTTTGGCACAGGGATTGCCTTTGGGGAGGGAGGAAAGAGAATGGGATTGGGGAGGAGGAATGTAACTCCATCTGCAATGCTTCATTTCTTGAAATTGCCTATTTTCTCTGGCATTTTTATATAAATCAGTGTTTACTACATTCTCTATTTTGTGCATATTTATATCTATACAGTGGAATATTACTTGGCCACAAAAAGGAAGGAAATTCTGACACTTGCTACAACATGAATGAACCTTGAGAACATTATGTTAAGTTTCAGAAAAAAGCCAGTCACTAAAGGACAAATACCTTAGGATTCTACTTACATGAGGTCCCTAGAGTAGTTGAATTCACAGAAGCAGAAAGTTGAATGGTGGTTGCCAGGGGACAGGGCAAGGAGGAAATAGGAAAATGGACACTGCACTTCTGTTTGTGAAGATGAGCAAGCTCTGGAGATGGGTGATGGCGATGGTTGCCCAGCAATCTGAATGTACTTAATGCCATTGACTTGCACGTATACTTTATTTCATTTTTTTGAGAGAGAGAGTGGGGGTGGGGTGGGAAGAAGTAGAGAGAAAATCTTAAGGAAGTTCCACGTTAAGTGCAGAGCCCAACCCAGGGCTCTGGGATCATGACATGAGCCAAAATCAAGAGTCGGGCACTGAGCCTCCCAGGAGTCCCCGTATGTACACTGTAAAAACGATTAAGATGGTAAGTTTTATGTTATGTATATTTTATTATAACAACAATTTTTTAAAACCTATAAGCCAGTTCCTGCCCTTTTGGGTGACTCAAGTGTGGCAGAGAAGTATGCTCTATTCAGGCTTACAGTCATTAATAAAGATGTCAGTCAGGGAAGAGGTGAGAGGATGGCTGTAGCTAACATCTCAGCCTTTCATTAAAGCTATAGTAGTAAGATTTAAAAAAAAAAATCAAGATTTGGGGTTACCATAACTCAAGACCAGAACAATTTTATTTTACTGCTCCCTGAAATACTAGCTTTTCCTGCCCTCTCACCAAAAACAGATGAGGGCCCACCAGGGCCTGCTGGTTTTTAAACAAGGTCTAGTTTTCATTCCCCCTAAATCCCACCCTCAGCAACAGAGGTGTGACTACAATTCTTAGAAGAGTCTCAATTGTGGTGACAGGACACCAGAAGATGGCAGCAAAAGCTCAGCTAGTGGGAAAGTCCTTTTTCCAGAGGCCCAGGAGAACAGGGAGAAGTCGGGATCTGGCTTCGATGCCACCCCAATTCTGGACTGAGCTTCCTGGGCTGAGAGAATCACACCAGGCACTAGGCCATCCAAATCCAACCATTCAAGAAAGGACTCTTACGAAGTGAAAAGAAGACTAGGGAAAGATAAAGGAGAACGTGATCAGCGAAACTCATCAAACTTCTAGGTCCTTGGCTTGGGGACCCAAAGCTGGGTGACCGAATCTCTTCCCTTGAGGCATTCAGTCTAGCATGAGGTGTAAACCACATGTATTCACATGAGAAAAAACAAAAGGTTCAAGGTATTCGGAATGTCACCCGGGCCGGGTATTTTCCAGATCCCTTCTCCTTACTATTCTCCACCCCAAGAAGCTGCTGTGTATAGAACAGAAGCCAGAGGACACTGGAATCTGTGAATGCAGTGAGGAGATCGGAAGGGAAAACGGGGGGCGGGGGGTGCCATTGGCTTTTGAGCCCATGCCTCTCTCCTGCCAGGCTGCCCTGAGCTTGTCCCGTGAAGAAGGTCATGTGGTTCCTCTCACAGGACCTGCCCTACAGGATTCACTCTGGTTCTGGTTTCGCCTAATGGCTTCATCCCCTCAGCTCTTCTGATCTGGTGGAAGTAATAGTAGCTTCTCCTTGGCTTCCTGTGCTATCTCTTCAAGTCCTCTTCACTCCACCTATATTTTAATTAAACCTTTTATAAATCAACCCTCCTTCAATGATCCTAACGTGTGTGCCTTGCCTTTTCCTGTTGAGACCTAGCCAGGCCCAACACCTGGCTAAATCACATTCCTCCTCCACGACTGAGCTCAGGTAAAGATGAGAAATAGCAGAAGGGGTTTACATGGAATTCCTACCAGTTTTCTGCCAAGTTGTTCTCTGAGAGCGCCAGGTAGGTGTGCTGCTCACATCTCCCTTCAAGAGAGCCTATGGTGGGGAGCAGTTGACTTGACAGTTTCCTGCTGGATCCACCACAGAATTCCCAGTAGCTCAGGCCTCTTTCTTGAGCTATTCCCCACCAAGCACAGCAGCAATAGAAGAGCCCCGCCATTTTGGCCCAAGGCAAGACGCCTAATGGACAACTTTTGCTCTGTTACTCTGATTAGCCTAACCAAACCTTTCTCAGTTTGCTGCAGTCTGAGGCTCTTCCTCCAATCTTTCCTTTATATTCCTTTGCAGGCATCAGATCTGCATTGTTGTCTGAAGTATATCCTCCTCCTCTACTCCTGGCTCCTTTCCACTTCATCCCTCACATGCATCTTTCTGGATAAATCCCTTCTTGATTTCTGCCTCTCTAGAAACCTCAATCAACTTATTATCCAAGGAAATTCTATTCAAGGAAGTAATAATACCAGAACCAAGACTAGCAAGAGCTCATGAGACATCCTCAAATGTTAAGCAAGATTTAAAACATTATGGCTTGCCATTAATTGATGGTAAATGAGCAGCTTAATTACCAGAGTGTGTTCCTATTCAATATTGGATAGGGAAAAATAAGAACTTACATATATTATTTTTTTTAAATATCACTTTCAGGGGTACCTGGGTGGCTCAGTGGTTGAGCATCTGCCTTTGCCTTGGGTCATGATACTGGGGTCCTGGGACTCAGTCCCACATCAGGCTCCCTGCAGGGAGCCTGCTTCTCCCTCTGCCCATGTCTCTGCTTCTCTCTATGTGTCTCTCATTAATTAATTAATTAAATAAATAAATAAAATACCACCTTCATGGGTGGCTAGGTGGCTCAGTCTGTTAAGCGCTTGACTCCTGATCTCAGCTCTGGTCTTGATCTCGGGGTAGTGAATTCAAGCCCCATGTTGGGCTCCATGCTGGGCGTGGAGCCTACTTTAAAAAAAATATCACCTCCATTACCAGGAGAAGATAGATTTTCCTAGATAGATTTTCCTGGCACATGGTCAATATTGTCAATAATGCTGTGCTGCTACCCAAGCAAGTTATCTGCAAGTTCAATGTACAGCAAATAATTTTCATGACGCTGGTATTGTGACTGAGGATAAAACAAGGTTAAATTTGTTAGTACTCAAAATGACAATCTGTTCCAGCACTATATTTGCTATTTAAACCAGTGAGATAAATTCTGTTTTTGAAATCTGAACCTTTAAAGAAACCAAAGGAAGTTTCTCAGATCTTCCAGTAGCATTCATCCCACATGAATCAGAACAAGTAGTAAGTGAAGTTTCTCATCCATGTGACAATTTTGCCTACCTTAAATTAAGAAGTTTCCATCATATAAGAATATGGCTCAGTTATCAGAATAAATTTACTTCCAGGCTTGGGGTACAGGCACACAGGACTAGAAACACCAGAGATCAGGCTACACTTCTAAGGTACCCAGTCATGTCTGTGGGACCCTCACACACCTGCTCTCCTGTCTGTTCCCTATGTGCCCAGTCATTGAACCACAATCTCTATCAATCACTTCTTCAATTTAAAAAAGGACTTGGAGGGGGGCACCTGGGTGGCTCAGTTAGCTAAGCATCTGCCTTCAGCTCAGGTCACAATCTCAGGGTCCTGGAATGGAGCCCTGCCTTGGGCTTCCTGCTCAGCGAGGAGTCTGCTTCTCCCTCTCTCTCTGCTTATGCTCTTTCTCAAATTAAAAAAAAACTTAAAAAAAATAAAGAAGGGCTTGGAAAGACAGTCCTTAATTCTGGAGAAAGTTTTAAAAGCATTTAATCAAGCACACTCTAGGAACAACAAAGATGTTTCATATCCTTTCCCCTTAGGATTTGGAAAAAGAAAAAAAATAGAAAGGAAACAAAACCCCAGTGGGGAAAGGCCACAGAACAGGAAAGCATGGTATGAAAGACCTAGTCCAGGCAGACTGGAGGTAAACTGCAGCTTGGACCCTATCAGTCAGTGAGATGAATGAGAGCTGAAAGGCTTTTTCCAGGACCAAGCCTACATAAGCAGGAAGTTTTGCTGCCCAGGGCAGAGAAGCAGATGTCAGGAAGATTTATATTTCAGAATGGTCTACTTTAGCAAATGAGTTGCAGTCAAACCCTATTGTTAGACTCAAGAATCTTAAATTAAGCAAAAAAGTCTTATTACCAACAGACTGAAAACACAGCCATTACTCTAATTCAGCATTGTTAACAATGAAAAACAAGGATGATTTTCTTTCTTTTTCCTTTATTTTTAATATTTTATTTAAATTCAATTTGCCAACACAAAAACAAGGATGACTGACTGGCAAATCATGTCTATTGAAGAAGAGGAACAGACTGTCAGCTGTACTTGCTCTACTACTCCTCACCCACCCACCACCTCTTCTTACGTTTCTGGGCTTGTAGAGGAACTGACCTCAAGAGCGTAAGAACCAAATGAAAGTGAACATCCACATTCTAGCAATTCTACTTCTAGGGATACTGACAGACATGGGAACATTTCTTAAAGTAATGAAAGAAAAATATACTATTAACCCAGAATTCTATATACGGTGATAAAGTTCTTCAGGAATGAAAGTGAAAGAATCTTCTTACATGAAAGAAAACTAAAGATATTTGTCATTGGAGATCTACTCTAAAAGGATGGCTAAAGAAAGTTCTTCAAGACAAAAGGAAATGGTACAAGTATGAAACTTAGAAAATCATGAAGAATGAATGACAGAAAGGATAGAAATATAGGTTAAATAGTCTCTTCCTGTTGGTTTCATTAAATTTCGTTTGATGGTTGAAGCAAACATTGTATTATCTGATGTGGTTTTCAATATATTTAAGACAGTTAGGGCAGCTCAGGTAGCTCAGCAGTTTAGTGCCGCCTTCAGCCCAGGGTGTGATCCTGGAGACCCAGGATTGAGTCCCACGTCAGGCTCCCTGCATGGAACCTGCTTCTCCCTCTGCCTGTGTCTCTGCCTCCCTTTCCCTCCCTCCCACCCCGTGTGTGTGTGTCTCGTGAATAAATAAATAAAATCTTTTAAAAAAATAAATAATACAGTTATATTATAAAGGAGGAAGGCAAAGAATAAAATGGAGGTAAGTTGGGATCCCTGGGTGGCGCAGCGGTTTGGCGCCTGCCTTTGGCCCAGGGCGCGATCCTGGAGACCCGGGATCGAATCCCACATCGGGCTCCCAGTGCATGGAGCCTGCTTTTCCCTCTGCCCGTGTCTCTGCCTCTCTCTCTCTCTCTCTCTCTCTCTCTCTCTCTCTCTCTGTGACTATCATAGATAAATAAAAATTTTAAAAAAAAATGGAGGTAAGTTTTCTACATTTCACTTGGATAGTAAAAATGTCAACATCAGTACATTGTGAGCTGAGCCTGTGATCCATTCATAGTCCAACACTCAACAAGGACCATTCCGAGTGCTAGAGGTACAGCATTGAACAAAGTACTCCATCTCTGCCTTTACTCAGTTCACTTTTCAACTGTTGAGTTCACTTTCTCTTTGGGTGCTTTTCTCCATCCATGGTATGAGATAAACACATATGTGGCCTTTACCTCCGGTTCCTTGAAGAGGGCTCCTAAAACCCTTGCCATTTCCTGAGAGGAGTGTCTTTTGTTACTCACAATGAGTGCATTCAACTAGAAGTGAGTTTACGCTAATTAGGTTACTATTGGTGGGCTCCTAAATAACTTCAGGATGGAGGGGCTGGTTGCCAAGGGAACCAACCACGTGATGAGAGGTTTGAAACTTATGTCCCCATCCCCTGGTCCCCCAAGGAAGGTAGACAGGGTGGAGATTGTGTTCAGTCACCTATGGCCAATGGTTTAATAAGTCATAGCTACATAATGAAACCTCTATGAGAACTACAAAATAATGGAATTCGAGAACTTCAAGGTTGCTGAACACCCTGAAGTACCAGAAGGGGTGACACACCAGAGATGTGGAAACTCTGTGCCCCACTCCCCACACTTTGTCCTATGCATCAATTTTATTTGTTCTGGAGTTGTCTCCTTTATATTAAACTGGTAATAGTATAGTAAGTAAAGCATTTTCCTGAGTTCTGTTAAGTAGTTCTAGCCGATTATCAAACCTGAATGAAGGTTGGGGGAACCCCTGAATTTGAAGCTAGCTAGGCAGAAATGTGGACAGCCTGCATACTCCATCTACAGCTGCTATCTGGAGTGGAAGCAGTCTTATGAGACTGAGCCCTTAATCTTTGAAGTCCGACCCTAACTCCAAGAGTTAGTAACAGAATTGATTGGGTACTTGAGTGCCTCAGTCGGTTAAACAACCAACTCTTGGTTTCAGCTCAGGTCATGATCTCAGGGTCATGAGCTCAGGCTGCACCATTGGGCTCCACAATGAGCAGGAGTCTGCCTGAGATTCTCTTTCTTCCTCTCCCTCTGCCCCTGCCCACCTTCTCAATTAACTAAATAAATCTCTTTTTAAAAAAACAGTATCAGAAGTGAATTCAATTGTTGGACACCCAGTTGGTGTTGCAGAACTGAAGAACTGAAGTTTTAAAAAATACCCTATATGGTATTGGGGAGAAAAAATTCTCTCCATCTGCAGGTTACATTTTAGAATACACTGTTTCTTAGTCTGATTAATTGAAAAAATAAGAAGGAGAAGGTTTATAGAAGTATTCAACTGGGAGGTCAGAGTTAGAATGGGTTACAACTGATGCCCATACCATGAGAGAACCACTGGCTAGGACCCTCTTGACTATGTGAGAGACTTAATTCTTGAGTATTCAAAAGTTTTGGTCCAGACTTCCACCACGGCCAAAATGGAGTAACAAGGACTGGATTTATCCTCCAAGCTCAAACAAACAAACAAACAAAAAAACTGAGCAGGGAGTCCAGGGAGACCAAGGAAGCTAGAGTTTGTAGACAGAGTAACATAGAGGAGAGAGCTTCAGAGAGTACCTTGAATATTCAGTCTGAATAGGAGTCTGAAAGGAGTACCTTGTGCTCACACAGGGCCAAAAATATTGCCTGACTCCACCTACTAGATTGGAAAAAGTAACAATGTACATGGCACTGGAAAAGCATACTCAGGAAGATCTTAAAATCTTGCCTTAGTAATGGAGAATAATTAGCCCAGGCTGAATAGTCCTCCAGAACCTCATAACAAATCATAAAAGCAAGACCAGAAAAGACTAAATTGTTACCAAGTACCATAACTAGATTCTAGAATAAACCTGAAGAAGATCTGTAGTAATACAAAAATACTCAGCACCCAATGCAGTAAAATCACAATGCCCAACATCTGATCAATAATTACCTGGCATGTGCAAGGAAGTGGGAAAATACAACTCATAATGAGGAAAATAAATCAAAATACACCCTGAATGATACAAATGCTAGAAGTAGTAAAAAAGGTCATTAAAAATTATTACATAACTCAATCCCATGTTCATAAGGTATAGACATGTAAGACTGAAAAGGACCTAAATCAAGTTATAGAAATGAAATATAGGGATGCCTAGGTGGCTCAGTCAGTTAAGCATCCAGCTCTTGATTTCAGCTCAGGTTATGATCTCGGGGTTATGGGATCGAGTCATGATATTTTTTGTTTGGTTGGTTTTGTTACATCTTACATTATGTAGAAATATTTTTGTATAAATTGTTTAAAAGTTATTTATGCAAGGTTTGAATGCATACCTGTGTTTTTATTGTTTTGAGACTGCCAACTTCCCTGGTTTCCTTAAGGTAGGAGAGAACCTAACCTGTATTTCATCGACACAAATAATCCATCTACACATGTGCCCAGATATGGCAAAGCAGGTGAAGACCTTCCAATTAAAAGCATGTTTAACTGGAAGCTGAGAGCCTGCTTTGTCCGTCAAGAATTACATAAGCATGTGGATAAATGTTATAGTCGAAGTAAGACACTCTGCCAAGTTTCCTCTGTATAGAATTTACCCATTTCTCAAAATTTAAAAATTCAGACTTCAGCCTTTGCACTCAGGAGGGTTTTGCGCCAGCATGAGCTCTTGTACTCTACACAGATCTAATTTATACAGTGGGTCAAGAAGTAGAATAAATGATCCAACATAGCCTTTCTTTTCCTTTTTTCTCTTCTGTGAAGTGAGTTGAGTTCTCATTCAAGGTTTATAACATGGCTATTTCCTAGTTGTAAAGTTATGCCTTCATAAGTGCCATTGTTGTAAGGTGGTGTTTTCCTAGACTTTCCCTGACGCGGTTTTACCTTTGTTGAATTTGTATAAACAATTGTACAAAAAAAAAAAGCAAAAAAAAAAAATGCTGGGCATGGAGCCTGCTTAAGATTCTTTCTCTCTTTCTCCTTCTGCCCCTACCCATTATTCGCACACATGCTCTCTCTCTCTCTCTCTAAAAAAAATAAAAAAAATTGAATTTAAATAAAAAGGAAATAAAGTAAATTAAAAAACTATCCACAAACAGTTTGGCAGTTTTCTAAGAAGTCAAACATATACATACCCTGTGATCCACTAACTCTACTCTTAAGTAGAAGAGATGAAAGCAGCTGTCTATACAAAGACACATGCATGAAGACAAAGCTGTTCACAACCGATTTATAGTAGGTAAGAACTGGAACAACCTAAATCTCCATCAGTAGGTAAACAGATCAATAAATTGTGGTAGATTTATAAAGTGAAATGTTACTCAACAACAAAAAAGGAATGAGCTATTGATACACAACATATGAATCAACACATTACAATAATGTGTACCTCAAAGTAATTGTTCTGAGTAGCAGAAGCCAGTCCTGGTCACCTAAGACTACATAGTCTATGATTCCATTAATATAAAATTTTTGAAAAATCAAACTCTAAACCAGTATGACTTTATCTTAATTACATCTTCAAAGTCCTGATTTCCAAATAAATGCAGTCAGAGGTACCAGGGATTAGGAGTTCAACATATCTTTATGGTGGATAGACTTCAACCCACAACACCATCTGAATAAGCAAAAAGCATTTCAAGAAAATATTTAGCATGAATCCATTAATTAAAGGAAGACAAGGCATAGATACTTGATGCCAAATTGTTGAGATTTATTTTAAATAGCAATCACATCTATGTAATCATGACCTAAACTGAATCAACACATTTCAAAATGCAATTATAAATGCAATCTTGTTATCAGGAGCAGTATCATTGCAAGCCAAGGAAATGCAAACAATTGTCCAATTTCAGTCATTTTTTTTTTTATGGTTTCAATGATGGTTTACCACCATCTACTTGCAGTGCCTGAGTACCAAGAAAAAAACAAGACTGTTCATTAATTCCTTTGATTCAGATTTGGTGGAGCTGTAGGCATTTACCATCTCACCCATTCCTTCACAGGCTCACAGTTTCTCATCTGCAAGCACCAAGCAGCACAGTGCATGGTAGCCTAAACAGGAAAACAGAAGCCACTTTAAGTATTTACAATAGATGGAATTTAACAGTGAACTGTCCACACAAATGATAGAGGAAATGAGAACCAAACAGAGTGGCTCTGGAGATAAGCAAAACCAGGAGCCAACCCTTACCCTAGAAGTTCAAGAGAAAGGGAGAAAGGAGGCAAATTCTCAGAGGCCAAGGTCAGCTGTCAGAAATTGAAACTACAGCCACTTAGGTCTCAGGAAAGCAGAGAAGGAGAGGGGAAAAATATCCTAATTTCCTGCTTCCCCCCCACCTGCTAATCTCTGATCACTCACCAAGGTCTCCCATTGGCCAAACCTAGCCAGGAGCTAGGGTTCACAGAAGCCAAGAGAGTGCAGATGGCAGGGCTAAGGCAAAAAAAATCTATGGGAGGGGCACCTGGCTGATTCAGGCAGTAGAGCCTGTGACTCCTGATCTCAGGGTCATGAGATCAAGGCCCACACTGGGCGTGAAGGATACTTAAAAGAAGTCTATGGGAAATAATGCCAGGTCTTACGCATCTTCCTCCTAGATGTTGCTATGTAGAAGGAAAGCAATTCATATTTGTTGAACCCTGAAAACAAATATGCCTAGCTAATGAATTCATTAGGTGTTCAGTAACTAGAAATAGCAGTTTATTTTTTATATTTTTATTTATTCATGAAAGAGAGGCAGAGACACAGGCAGAGAGAGAAGCAGGTTCCATGCAGGGAACCTGACGTGGGACTCGATCCCAGGACTCCAGGATCATGTCCTGGGCTGAAGGTGGCACTAAACCGCTAAGCCACCCAGGGATCCCCTAATTCTTCCTAAACTTTAAACGAGCTACAGCCTAGACATTTTTCATTTAGATATATGGTAAGCCTTGCTTTGGAGGACTAGTTATTGTAAAGCATTGTTGTGAGTCGAATCCATTCACAATACCAACAGGCTAATTAGGTCACCTTCATGAATTAGACTATTACTACCCTTGGGACCTAGAACTGTTTGGATTTTTTAAAAAATAGGTTATGATGCTTTTGTGGTGACCTTACAAATTTTTGCGCTCACACCCAATTTCACTTGGCAGTGAAGAGTGCTAAAACATAGTCGTAATTTTTAGTATCCTTGAACTCAAAATGACAAGCATTAAGAAAAATAACTACTAGGATCCTAGCAGGATGTTCATCCTACCAGTAATGGCCTTTACGATGTTGTATCAGTAGGAACAAGGTCAATGTAAAGAACATGGGTGTAAAATGTGTATTTGTGACGTGCCTGGGTGGCTCAGTCAGTTAAGCACCTGCCTTCAACTCAGGTCATGATCTCAGGGTCCTGGAATTGAGCCCCGCATTGGGAGCCTGCTTCTCCCTCTCTGTCTGTGCCTCCCCCCGGCTCAGCTCCTCCCTCCAATAAATAAATAAAATCTTTTTAAAAAATGTTTATTTATGGGGCAGCCCAGGTGGCTCGGTGGTTTAGCGCTGCCTTTGATCCAGGGTGTGATCCTGGAGACCCGGGATCGAGTCCCACATCGGGCTCCCTGCGTGGAGCCTGCTTCTCCCTCTGCCTATGTCTCTGCCTCTCTCTCTCTCTCTCTCTCTCATGAATAAATAGAATCTTTAAAAAAAAAGTTTATTTGTGAAACAAAGCTAATAGGTTCATTATTCTTCATTAAGAGAATGCTGGCTTCCCTAGTGTCAGACTCACCAATGTTTCAGACATGGCATTCCAGTCACAGCCCTGACACGGGATTCTCTGATCTCACAGCAGTGAAACAAGGGCTCAGTGCTGGTGGTCTACTCTTCTCTACCAGCATGATTAACATCAAAGGCAGCAGAGAGGTTTGGTCTCCAGTAATCTCAAAGAAGTCACAAAAACAGACATGGAAAGCCCTAGATCAAAGTATAATCTCAGAACACCTGAAAGTAACATGTGGCTCCTTGCAAGGTGGCCAGTGATTCACAAAGAGAGCACCGCAAGAGCTGCGGGGAAGGAAGCAGGAGGACTCAGTAGAGAGTCTCTCCCAGACAAAGGTTCTAGTGCTCATTCAGCGGCCTTTTCCTACGTGGGCTCATGTGGCCCATTTAATCTTAACTACATAACTGTTTAAGCATCGTGCCTATGTGGCCACCACTCCCACATCTTTCAAGCCCACACTCAAATTTATCCAGCTGAGTTACAAGTCATATTCACACCAAGGGGATGTGACAACACAGACACGGCCATAGCGTGGGTTCCAGAGGGTATCTGGAAAATGTAGTCTGGAGATTCCTGGGTGGCTCAGCGGTTTAGCGCCGCCTTCGGCCCAGGGCGTGATCCTGGAGTCCCAGGATCGAGTCCCACGTCAGGTTCCCTGCATGGAGCCTGCTTCTCCCTCTGCCTGTGTCCTTGCCTCTCTCTCTGTCTGTCTCTCATGAATAAATAAATAAAATCTTTTTTTAAAAAAGTAGTCAAACAGCCTCAGAAGATAATTTATTTTTTTAAGATTTTATTTACCTATTTGAAAGGGAGACAGAGAGAATGAGTGGGGGAGGGGCAGAAGGAGAGGAACAAGTAGACTCCGCACTGAGCAGGGAGCCCAACATGGGGCTCAATCCCAGGATCGAGCTGAGATCGTGACCTGAGCTGAAGGCAGACACTGAACTGACTGAGTCACCCAGACACCTCCTCAGAAGCTACTTTAAGCAGTTGAGAAGGAATATATTCCTTCAAATGATACACACAAAAGGCCCAACTCTGGCATTCTGCTAATAAACATTTCCACATTCCCACAGACCTCAAGTAGCTTTCACATACAAGGAGAGAGATGACTAAGTCGGCATCCCCTGCCTCTTAAGAGTTATTATGTCTAGTATCTGAGACAGATGATTATATTATATTGAACTTAAATGCTGGCATATGAAGTGTTTACCAAGACAAAACAAATGTTTGGTGGTGCTCCATGAAGCAGAGGGTACTCAGAGTGGCACTTGAGGTCTCTGCATGCCCTAAACAAAGCCAAGTAACAGGATAGGCTGCCAGGCATTACCTAGTACATACTGAGATATTAATAAGTCTTACTGAGCTATTCATGCTCCAGAACATAGTAGCTCAGGCTGTCACAGGAACCAGAACTTAAGTCAGCAAAGCAAGGAATTTAAGCAGTTAGTTTTCATGACACCTTGGAAGCATAAGGCAGGTTTCCTCAAAGCCCCATGGAGCTATATTTGTGGGACAACTACTCACTTTCAGCTGTTCCCTGCCTCTTGGGAAAGACAAAGTTCCACCCAAAGATTGGGCAAGTCCAAGTGAATACAGGGTAGCCATCAAACGCCAAGTTGCTCTAGTGAAGAAGAATTGTACCAATGCCCATTTCCTGGTTTTGTCCCTATGCTAGAGTCACATAAGATGCTACCACTAGGGTAAGATGGTGAAGGACACATGAGACTTTGCTCTGTTTTTGTAATTTCTAATGAATCTAGAATTACCTCAAAACATAACTTTTTATTGTTGTTGTTTTAATGAAGTAAAGGATCTCAGACATCTCTCCCAAGGTCACAGATCCTTTGAAAACTTGTAATTAGATCCCAGGCCAGACAGAATAACTTATCTGATTAACTAGCCTTACAAATTAACACTGCCAAAGTGGGGTCACCGCCACCCACGTGCTGAGGGCCCAAATAAGCAATCTATCTTTTACAGTAGGTATTCTTAATTTAAGGACCCAAAGTATTATCCATGGAATCTTCATTTGGGAAAGCATTCTGTTTTATTTTTATTAACCTCTAACTTAAATTTAGCACTCTTTTCAGCTAATTTACTCAAACCATTGCACCATTTGCAGAATCCATGAATTTCACAATAGAAATGAGCTATTTTCATTCCTTATCACTTTGTTGCAGATCTCAAATCTGTGTTTTCACCACCTCAAAATTATGACTATGGTAATTAGACTAGCCACCGGATGTCACATCATCACAGTCTTTGTGCCTACAGATATTAGTACAAGACAGCTGAGCAGTTGCTCAACACTGGGTCAGGCTGACTTTCAGATACTAAAGAACGAAGTAGAAAGCCATTTCATGGGTGACCAAGACTGCCATGTTGCTTTCCAGTACTCCCTATCTACAATTATTTTTCAATCCATACACGGAAGGTGGGGAGTCCTTCACATTCAGTTTTTGCAAAATTAACATACTCAACTGAAAACACAATTCCTGGGGAATGGAGCCTGGGTGACTCACTCAGTTAAGCAACTGACTGCTGCTTTCAGTTCACTTCAGGATCTCAGTGGCATGAGATAGAGCCCTGCATCGGGCTCTGTGCTTAGCTCGGAGTTTGCTTGGGACTCTTTCTCCCTCTCCCTCTGCCCTTCCCCACTGCACTCGCACATTATCTCTCTCTCTCTCAAATAAATAAGTAAATCTTAAAAAAAAAAAAACCATACACACACAACTCCCCACAAGTCAGCAGGATTTTTCTAACAGACTAACAGATAGTACATTGACCACAAAGGTAGACCAGGCAAGTTCTAACACTAATCTGACCACTGAGGTAAATTTAATATATTTTAACAGTTATTATTAACAGATTATACATTGATATAGATCATGCATGGTGTAAATGTGGTGAATAACACTTGTTTTTCTTCTTATACTCTTTTTCTGCACACGGTTTGTGTGTGTGTGTGTGTGTGTGTGTGTGTGTATGTGTGTGCACTACACAGGGCTCAAACTCATGATCCCACATTAAAAGTCTCATGCTCTATGGACTGAGCCAGCCAGGCACTCCCTTTTGCACACAGTTAAGAAATAAAGACATGTACTAGGGTGATACAAGTTATTTTAGGAAGGGTATTTGTGTATTATTCTGAGAACATGCCCCACAGTAAAAAAGAGTAATTTTTGCACAAAAACCAATCACACATGAAAACAATTTTCCCAGGAAGGCAAAGAAGGCCACATTACCAGAATGCTGAAAGAATTTATTAACCAAGATGAAGCTGCAATTCAGAATTCTATTTCCTTGACAAAACCCAGCCATTAATACTTGGAAACATTGCACAACTCTTGCAAAAGGGGGTTTTTTTTGGTGGTAAACTTAAACCAGGAGTTCATCATATTTTCTTAAATCTAAAATGGTATCAAAGAATTCGGCCTGGTCAAAGATGACTGATTGTCTTTCAAATAACAGCTTTGAGGGACATCTGGGTGGCTCAGTGGTTACATGTCTGCCTTTGGCTCAGGGCAGGATCCCAGGGGTCTTGGGATAGTGTCCCATGTCTCCCTCTGCCTATGTCTCTGCCTCTTTCTGTGTGTCTCTCATGAATAAATACATTTTAAAATCTTTTTTAAAAATAACGGCTTTGAGATTTAATTCACAAATTAAAAAATTAAGTATATAATTCAGTGGGTTTTTTTTAATATAGTCACAACATTGTGTAACCGTCACTAATTTTCAAACATTTCATCATCCCCCGAAAGAAATCCCATACCCATTAGCAATCTCTCCCCATTCCCTGACCCTCACTCTTCCCTTGGTAACCACTGATCTACTTTGTTTTTCTGGATTTGTCTCTAGAAGTGGAAACACACAAAATGTGGTCTTTACTTCGCATAATGTCTTCAAAGTTTATCCTTTTCATTAGTGAATAATAGTCCCCTATACAAATATGCTACATTTTATTTATCCATTCATCAGTTAGTGGATATTTGGGTTGCTTCCACTTTTTGGCTATTATAAAAAATGCTGCTAGGAGCATTTATACACATTTACAGGTTTTTGTGTGGACATACACTTTAAATTTATATATCTAAGAATGGGATTGCTGGGTCACATGATAATTCTATACTGAACATTTAAAGGAACTGACAAGGGATCCCTGGGTGGTTCAGTGGTTAAGCGCCTGCCTTCGGCCCAAGACTTGATCCTGGAGTCCCGGGATCGAGTCCCACATCGGGCTCCCTGCATGAAGCCTGCTTCTCCCTCTTCCTATGTCTCTGCCTCTCTCTCTCTCTCTCTGTGTCCCTCAGGAATAAATAAATAAAATATTTTTAAAAAATAAAATAAAAAACTGGCAAACTGATTCCCTCAGCAGTAACACCATTTTACGTTCCCAGCAACAATGTGTCAGGGTCCAATTCTCTATGTCCTTGTTAATACTTGTTGTAGTCTTGGGACACCCGGGTGGCTCAGCAGTTGACTGTCTGCTTTGGCTCAGGTCGTGATCCCAGGGTCCTGGGATGGAGTCCTGAACTGAGATCCCTGCAGGGAGCCTGCTTCTCCCTCTGCCTGTGTCTCTGCCTCTCTCTCTCTCAATCTGTGTGTCTCTCATTCTCTCATGAATAAATAAATAAAATCTTTTTTAAAAATACTTGTGGTCTTTTTTTTTTTAATTTCAGCTACCGTAATGGATGTGAAGTGGTATTTCATTGTGGTTTTGATTTCTATTTCTCAAATGGCTAACGTGCTTATTAGCCATTTGTATAAATTCTTGGGAGAAATGTCTATTCAAATCCTTTGTCCATTTCTTAATTGGGTAATTTCTCTTTTGTTGAGTTGTAAAATAGCCTATTGATCTTAGGGTGAATGCTTTAATACAACTGGAATTTAACTCAAAAAACCTTGGAGAATAAGTGTTTTTTACCTAGCAATATGAATTAGGGAAGCTCTAATTCCTTTTGAAACAATTTGTGAATTGAGATTTTTCAACCCTGGAATCCATTGAAACAAGAAAATTAGAACTGATTGGTTGTCCAATAAGACATGCATATTGTCTTATCCAAAGACCACCTCAATTTAATGTTGTGATTCAAGCTAAGCAACCTTCACACTGGTGTCTTTAAACTTTAACTTGCCTGTGTTTACAACGTACTGTCTTGGAGCACCCGGCTGGCTCAGTCAGAGGAGTTAAAGACTACTGCTCTCAGAGTTATGAGTTCAAGCCCCACCATGTATGTAAAGATTACTTACATAAATAAAATTTTAAAGATAAGAACATAAAATGTACTGTCTTATTATTTAATGGATTAAGGTACACATTTTTCTATTACAAGCTTGTTTTAAAATTGGTATCTTTTGGGATGCCTGGGTGGCTCAGCAGTTGAGTGTCTGCCTTCAGCTCAGGGCATGGTCCTGGAGTCCCGGGATCGAGTCCCACATCAGGCCCCCTGCATGGGGCCTGCTTCTCTCTTTGCCTGTGTCTCTACCTCTCTCTCTCTCTGTCTTTCATAAATAAATAAATAGATAGATAGATAAATAAATAAATAAATAAATAAATAAATAAATTGATATTTCAAATTCTTTTCTTTGAAATCCCATGTGTTTTATCTGTAGGCAGTTCAGAATAATGTGTAAAAAGCTTTAAATAAAACACATAGGGGATGCCTGGGTGGCTCACTCGTTGAGCATCTTCCTTCAGCTCAGGTCATGATCTCAGGGCCCTGGGATCAAGCTCCCAATTGGGCTCCCTGCTCAGCAAGGGGTCTGCTTCTCCCTCTCCCTCTGCCCTTCCCCGGATTCATGTGCTCGCTCACTCTCTCTCTCTATCTCTCAAATAAATAAAATCTTATAAAAAATAGTCATTTCTCCCATTTTAGTTCCTGCTGTGTGGCAGGTGCTAGACACTGAAGATACAAAGATAAACGGCTGCCCTTGACCTCAGTGAGTTTATAGTCTGCCATTTTGCATATGCAGGCATCGTAGAATCAACACATTCAAAAGAAAACTCTTCAGGATCCCCAGGCAATACCCCTCCAAAAGAAACCCAGCAGTACCCATCTCAGCCAATGTCTACCCACCCACCCAGTTGTTTGGGCCAAAAATTTGCATTAACATGATTCATCACTCATCTCACAGTCAATCCATCAGTAGTCATGGAAGTTCACACTTCAGAGCCTTCAAATTTAGATCCGCTTCTTAATACAATCCATCAAGTCCACCTGGCTTACCACCACCTGATAGACTACTGCCAAGTCCTCCACACTGGTCCTGTTCCATTCTTGCCCCTGCACAAGTCAGGGTGAACTTTCTATCTGTAGGTCAAATAGCATGCCCCTCTTAAACCCTCCCAATAACCTGACAGTATACATTAAAAAAAAATTCCCACCCCTTTACCATGGCCCTCAATACTACACAATCCAGCCCATTTGCCTTATTTCCTTCCACTTTCCCCCTTATTCAAATAATTTCCCCTGAAGGGTGCCTGGGTAGTTCAGTTAATTAAGCTCTGACTCTTGGTTTCAGTTCAGGTCATATCTTGGGGTTGTGAGATTGAGGCCCCTGGCAGGCTCTGCACTTGATGCAGAGTCTGCTTGAGATTCTCTCTCTGCACCTCCCTCCGGTGCACTCTCTCTCTCTCCGGTAAATAAATAAAGTCTTTAAAAAAATTCTTCAGGGCCCCTGGGTGTCAGTGGTTGAGCATCTGCCTTCAGCTCAGGGCATGATCCCAGGGTCTTGGGATTGAGTCCTGCATCAAGCTCCCCATAGGGAGCCTGCTTCTCCCTCTGCCTGTCTCTGCCTCTCTCTGTGTGTCTCTCATGAATAATAAATAAAAATCTTTAAAAAAAAATTATTCACACTTAGAGTTCTGGTAAAATGAAACTCCCTTCCCCCAGGCATTCATTCTTCTGCTCCCTTATCATTCAGATGTCTACACTAGAGAGGCCTCCCTCTTAACTTTAAAAAAAGCCACCCTTGCTGCAGTTATTCGCAATCACATCACCCTATTTTGTCTTTGTGGCACTTGGTCCTGAACCTTCTGACATACCCGGGCCCATCTCATTGTGGTAAAATGTAAATTCCTTGGGTGCTAGTATTCATTCTAGAACCTGGAGATAACGTAGTACAACATGAATGTTCACTGCCTGACTCAGTGACAGCCACGCCTATCTTTCTGGTAACTGGTTACCAATAAGTATGGTTATTTGATTGCCAGTTTGAAGATTTGCTTATTCTGTTTTCTCAACTACCTCCCCTGCTCACCATAAGACTTCTTCACTTCCTCACTTGCCTCTTTTCCCCCCTACGTTCCCCTCCACTCAGGATCAGACATAAACAGACACTTATCTGGTGCTTCCCATACAAACATGGTCACCCTTGTCCTTTTTTTTTTAAGATTTATTGATTTGAGAGAAAGAGAGCAGAGGAAGGGAGAGGGATGATCGGACTTGTGCTGAGCAAGGAGCCTGACAGAGGGCTCCATCTCAAGACCCTGAGATCATGCCCTGAGCCAAAACCAAGAGTCGGACGTTTAACGGACTGTGCCACCCAGGTGCCCCAGTCATCCCCTTCCTAATGCAAGCGTTGCCTGTTTGCTGTCTTAGCAGCAGATCTTGCCAACAGTAACTTCAAATTTAAAAAGGTACCCTTGAGGCTCTGTAGAATGCAACTATAAAAGGCTGGAAGTCTGTGAAGCAGAGTCTACCCTCCCTACCCTCCTTCATCAAACAGATGACTACATAGGCAGTATGACGAATGCATCACGAGGTCTTTCATATAAGAGGAGATTCTAGACTTCTTGTTAGGCAAGAAGTCTAACAGACCCCTGCGAGATCTGGCCAAGTAAGCAGCTAAACTAGATGACTCCAGTTTGAAAAGGAATAGACTTGTTCTAGAGACGAGCTCTGGAGTCATGTCAATCAAATGCAGAATCAAGAGGTAGCCAACCAATGGCCCATCATCAAACCCAAAGTCTGGTACATGTCCAAGCTGATTTTATTGCCCAGGGTCATTTCCTGGACTCAGGATCTCAGCATGAGGCCCAAACTCCATACCCCCACCTCCAAGACAGCTCCAAATCTACAGGCTTGCCCTGGTTGGCAAGCAAATCAGAGTTGAAGGAAGGCTTTTGAAACCAGTTTCTTCTTCCATTACAGGTCCCATTCGTTCATCAGGTGGATCAGACTGAATGAACCTCTTTGATTCAAGGGCTCCTATGGAGACAGAGCAGCTTCACAACTTCATCATCCCTGAAAAGACTAAGACTGCAGAGAAGCCATCAGAAACACCGGCCTTGTAACTTCAGGCAGTAACTGCTCTGATGCCTACTCTGCTACGACCCCAGACTAATTCCCATCAAGCTAGGGGATCCCTGGATGGCTTGGCGGTTTAGCACCACCTTCGGCCCAGGGCATGGTCCTGGAGTCCCAGGATCAAGTCCCACATCAGGCTCCCTGCATGGAGCCTGCTTCTTCCTCTGCTTCTCTCTCTCTCTCTCTCTCTCTCTCTCTCTCTCTCTGTGTGTGTGTGTGTGTATGTGTGTGTGTGTGTGTATGCCTCTCATGAATGAATGAATAAAAAATCTTTAAAAAAATAATAATAATTCCCATCAAGCCCACCCACTTGACCAGCTCTTCTATGCAGTCAGAACTAAGTAAGGAAATGCAGAATTCGAAATTTGTGGGGAACAGAAGAGCAACATTCTGCAAGTCCCAGCTTACTAAAGAGGGGGCACCTGGGGCAGACCCACAGCTCTAGTCAAGAAGTCTGGTAATCCATTGAGAAACCGTGGCATTTTTTTTCATCACAAGAAATGTGCTCCGTAAAAAAAAAAAAAAAAAAAAAAAAAGAAATGTGCTCCGTGCACATACGTGCATGATCAATGACACTGGCCCCGTTATTAAGCTCAGGAAGGGGTACACAGAGGTGAAGGGGCAGTGACCCAGCCCGGTGGGCTGCCCAAAATCCAAATAAGTAGACTGGCTGGAGGTCAGCTACATTCACTTTCCCACACATTTCCTGCTTACCTCCAGTGAACAGGAGACGGGCTTCCACAGCCAGCCATGTTCACACTAGCACCCAAATGGGGCAAACTCTGCAGGTGGGCTGCTATAATGTGGTGCCCCAAGCTCAGAAAGCTTTAGCCCCTGTGGTTAGGACGCATTCTGGCCCAGTAGTAGACATTGACTAGTAGGATCCTACATTGTATCTCTCATTCCTGTGCTCGTTCCATCCCCCTGAGCAGTGCAGCTGAGTAAACCTGTCTCCCATCCAACATGATGGCCCTACTAAAGATTAGCAGATTTGTGGACCAAGACGCGGTCCAACAGGCCAGCAGAAAATGTAAACCACCAATTGATGGATAGGATAACCTCTGTAAGGGATGGAGCAGTATCTCACAAGACCACCCCTGTCAAACAGAGTTTTGTTTTCCTTTAGTGTCTTTACTGAGCTTTTGTCATTAGAGTTCTTCAAGATATTAACCTACGGGCATTACCTCAATATCCAGACATTATTTCCTCAGCTGTGCAACCAAACACCCTGCTCCCCATATTCGTATTTTTTAATTTTTTTGTATTTTTTAATTTTTTAAACAATCTCTACACACAATAGAGATTGTGCTGCCCAAACTCACAACCCCAAGATCAAGAGTCACACCCCCCACTGACTGAGCCCGCCAGGTGCCCCCTCATATTTATATTCTAAGTGTTCACTCTCTACAAATATTTCAAACACAGAAACAAGGGTGCTGCCTCTATGCTTTATATACCTGCACAATTGGCCTCGTTTCCAAACGCTAGTCCATAGCCAAAGAAGATTCCCTTTTGGAAACCAGGGCCAGAGTCTGTTCATACTAACAGCAGGAATTGTTCCAAGGCTTGGCCAATGGAGAGTTTGACCTCTGCCACAACAAGAGCAAAGCATTGCTCATCTTTTAATTGCTCTTGATCTTTCACATCTGAAGGTCACAGGTCTTCATTAGCCTATACTTCTGGAACACCCCTAGCCTTGCCAGCCTTCAAGAAGGGCTTTCACAGCTATTACTAAAATGAGAGAGACCAATCTGGCTTGAACAATGAATGGATTTGCACCCAAATCAAGAAAAAAACGCAAGGCTATGGATGAAATTAGGGCAATTTACCTGGACAATTGTCTCCTTAGGATCTTGCTTCAGATAGTGTCAATAGTTCCAAGAGGCTTATGTTCATCACTTCCTTCTGACACACCGGGAATAAAGAGATCCCTGGTCATTATACTTGATATAATGGGTAACCTTTGAGAAATCCTTTGTGACACCTAAATTTGGCTTAGAACAAGGGATAGGAACACAAAGATCTGGCACTCGTCCAAGCTCTGAAAATCTCTGGATCTTGTATGAATTTTCTCAAGGCTATTGTGGCACTACTGACTGGACATCTTCAAAGAAATGTCATATTTCAGACTTAACACAGGTACCACATTGACTCTAGCCACCACCACCTTGCTTAGCAAAACTTTACAACTTGCGGACCAAACCACTTCATTTACAGTTCAAGCCACATTTGGAGGATAAGCCTCAAGGCTCTTCAAGAGTCTGTACCTATGGGACTCCTGGGTGGCTCGGCGGTTGAGTGTCTGCCTTTGGCTCAGGGCATGATCCTGGGTCTGGGGATCGAGTCCTGCACCGGGCTCCCTGTGAGGAGCCCACTTCTCCCTCTGTCTGTGTCTCTGCCTCTCTCTCTGTGTCTCTCATGAATAAATAAAATGAAATCTTTTTTTTTTTTTTAAAAAAGGTCTGTACCTTTTATCTCTGCCCCCATCACTCCCAGGCATTTAACGTGCATTAGTGGGATTTGAGGAAAACCCAGGTCATTTTGTTTCCCACAAACATGAATGTTGCACCTCTTCCACTTTAGGGGTTAACTGCCCACCCCCAAAACAGTTCCACACCACCTACAGCTTCTGTTCCTCTGGTATCTACCAATGAATGCTCATCAGAAAGAGAGTACCTAGAGGACAGGAGTCCTCCCCAAAATCCTAGGGCCTAGATGTTCCCAGCAGCCACCAGTCATTTAGTTCCCTCACATCAACAGGCTCTACAGCTCAGGATCTCCTGCCTTTACTGGACCAGTCAGCCTTGTGAAGAGAGTACATTATCCTTCATCAGATTTGGGAACTTAACTTCTAATTTTTTTATTTTTAAAATATTTTATTTATTTATTCATGAAAGAGATAGAGAGAGACAGAAACAGAGAGGCAGGGACACAGGCAGAGGGGGCAGCAGGCTCCCTGTGAGGAACCCGATGTGGGACTGGATCCCAGGACCCCGGGATCACGACCTGCGCCAAAGGCAGACACTCAACCACTGAGCCACACGGGCGCCCCTGGGAACTTGACTTCTTTTTATCCAGCCATTGGCCTTTAAGGCCTTTAAGATTTCTTACATCCAAGTTTGACACAGCACAAAGCACTGCTGCTCTGTAGTCCAGGCTTCCCTCTGCTTCTCACAGCATCTGGCGGTCCTGTGGAGCCCACTCAGGCCTACCAGCCACCCTCAGCTCCATAAACAACCAGGCTTTCCACACCCTCGCTGTTACCTTACCCCACAGGCCTCTTCTGTTCCTAGGGGTCCCTCTCTGGCTTTAGGCCCCAAGGGCTATCACAACATGGGTACAGCTGACCTCAGCCCCTGTCTGAAGAGGAAAATGCTGACAGCTTAATGTTACCTCTAGGTGCCTGAAAGAGTAGCCTCACTGAGGCCCAGACTCAAAGGGAAACTATATCCTCACAGCACCATCATGTGTTAGGGAGTGGTGGTGCAGCTGAGCAAACCCTTGCAAAAGAACAATGCTAGACTCAAAGCCCTAGGGGGCACTTGACGGGATGAGCACTGGGTGTTGTGGTATATGTTGGCAAATTGAACTCCAATAAAAAAAATATACAAAAAATTGATTAGTTAATTAATTTAATTAAATAAAAAGAAACCAAAAAGGAAATCCAGCAAAATTCCAGGATTCCACAAAGCTTAGCCACACAAAATGAAATAATTAGGCACACAAAATGAAACAATTCACCCTTTTAAACTGAAAAGGAAAGAAACGTTGGGACACCTGGGTGGCTCAGTGGTTGAGCGTCTGCCTTCAGCTCAAGGTGTGATCCTGGAGTCCCAAAATCGAGTCCCACATTGGGCTCCCTCTCAGGGAGCTTGCCTATGTCTCTGCCTCTAACTGTGGGTCTCTTATGAATAAATTTTTTTAAATCTTTAAAAAAAGAGAGAAGGAAAGAAACATGTGCAAGGTAACACAGTAAAGAAAAAAGCCAAGTCAAGCTCCTTGGAGGCCAATGTAAGCCTAGAATACTTTAAAGCATAGGACTTCACTCAATAACTTTAGACTCCATTTTTCTCCACAAATGGTTGCTTAGTTAATTTTTAATTCATTTGGGAGTTTTGAGAGTTAGAAACAGTCAACTATGAGTAAAAATGAAGTCTGAATCAGAGAATTGTAGAGAGACTTATTGAAGAAAAAGAGGTGGGTGCCTGGGTGGCTCAATGGGTTAAGTGTCTGCCTTCAGCTCAGGTCATGATCTTGGGGTCCTGGGATGGAGCCCCTAGCTGGGCTCCCCGCTCATCCGGGAGTCTGCTTCTCCCTCTCCCTCTGCCCTGCCCCATCTTATTCTCTCTGGCCTGCTTTTGCTCTCAGATAAATAAATAAAATCTTAAAAGAAAGAAAGAAAACATAAAAGGAGTTAAGTTTTTTTATTTGTTTCCCTAACTTTCAGACTAAGGACAAGAATTAAGAAGAGAAATAGAGGGGATCCCTGGGTGGCGCAGCGGTTTGGCGCCTGCCTTTGGCCCAGGGCACGATCCTGGAGACCCGGGATCGAATCCCACATCGGGCTCCCGGTGCATGGAGCCTGCTTCTCCCTCTGCCTGTGTCTCTGCCTCTCTCTCTCTCTATGTGACTATTATAAATAAATAAAAATTAAAAAAAAAAAAAAAGAAGAGAAATAGAAAACCAAAGAGACCGCAAACCCTGAACTTTAGCTTTTTAACATTCACAGGCACGGGACACAAGTGGTTCGCCAAGGAAAGACTGGTCAAAAATCAGGGCAGGCCATTTTTCAAAAGTGCTCTGTCACAAATGAAGCTGTCCTTCCAAAGATTAACTCATGTGATTACTGAAGCTTCTCATCAGGTTCTAGCAAACCCTGAGCAGTTTGGTGAAGAATGTCATTTTCTAAAAGAAAACTGTATCTAGAAGCCAACATAAAGGTATTTTATTTCTTCCTTATTCTCAACTGCAAGACTAAGCTGATGGTGAATGTGTAATGGGGCCAGGGGTCAGGAGCACACCAGGGGAAGAACTGCTTTCAATTGGGCAGTCTGAGCTACATTTTGGCCATAGGCAACCTACAAAACAACCCACAACAGCCAACATCTGACAGACTATACTCTCTCTCCTTCAGGAAGAGTCTTTCCCTAGTGCTTTTTGAATGAACAATGTTTTTTTCCAAGAAAACTAACCAACCATTGGCATTATTATGGGAGAGAAGGTCAGGCCATGCCAAAATGTGCCACATTGACATATTATTTTTTTGACCTACTGTTTTAAATAAAAGTACCTTAAGGAGCAGCCAACGCAAAAAGGACACTCTGACTCTCCCCGCCTTTGTCTCCAGAAAACAAGAAATAAATCTTCGATATTAAAGGTACCCTCCCTATACCAAGAGGTAAAGAGACATCCAGGTCACCAGAGATTGGAAATTTAGAGCCAAGAAGTCTTTATAAACAACCCTTGTGACTTTTCACTGATTTATTATTCCATCCCAAATTCTGTTTAGAATTCCTTACTAATTGAAGCTCCTGTTAACCTTAAAAATAAAATTGCCAGTTATTTTGGTAAAATGGACTTATTTGGGAATAGCAGAGAATTGCACTCTGACACAAGCAAACTACAGTAAAACCATAGGCAAGTCCAAAGAACAAAGGAAAGGAATACTCTTTTATAGAGGAAAGGGGGAAGTTCTGAAGGCTGTTATAAATAAAAAGGCCATTGGAGGGGTGTCTGGGTGGCTCAGTGGTTGAGCATCTGCCTTCGGCTCAGGTCGTGATCCCCAGGCCTTGGGATCGGGTCCCATGTTGGGCTCCCTGCAGGGAGCCTGCTTCTCCCTCTGCCTAAGTCTCTGCCTCTCTCTGTGTGTCTCTCATGAATAAATAAATAAAATCTTTTTTAAAAAAAGTCCATTGGAGTAAACTGGGGGTTGAAAGTATAGTCACTTTTCTTTGGGTGAGTCTTGACTCTCATTGCCTGGGGTTTTAGGGTGAGGTGAGGGAGCCAGGGCACATTTCATCTTCCTGCTGTAACTGTAAAGTAGTAACCAAGTGCTAAGTTTCACTCTTCCCATTGGGTCTGCAATCTTGGGGTATGAGACCGCCCCCTACTGGCCTTCCGACTCCATTTTTTTTTTTTTTTTTTAAGATTTATTTATTTGTTTATGATAGACACACACAGAGAGAGAGGCAGAGACACAGGAGGAGGGAGAAGCAGGCTCCATGCCGGGAGCCCGACGTGGGACTCGATCCTGGGACTCCAGGATCACGCCCTGGGCCAAAGGCAGGCGCTAAACCGCTGAGCCACCTAGGGATCCCCTCCCGACTCCATTCTAAGTGAGATTTCCTTTTATAGATTTTGCACACTCCTAGTTTTCTTTGCCCTGTTAATTCCTCCCACATTTATCATCTCTTTGCCTGAAAACTGTAAAAACTGCCTGTCTTGGTCATTTCTTTAGGTCTCAGCTTCATTACTGGGCCTCCATGTGCACAAAAACAAACTTCATTTATTTTTCTCCTGTTACACTGTCTCATGTCAATTTAATTTAATTCTTAAACCAACAAGGATGGCTTTGTGTTCAACTGAAGCACCACTGAATATATAATTATGTAGGAATGAAACGGTTACTATGGTTATATAATAGAAACAGTACCACACATTATAACTAAATTATACATTATATAATTCAGTTATAATAAAATTATACATTATAACTATGTATGCCTACACTACTGCTGTAACTTTTGGGATAATGATTATACTATTGACCTTATTTCTTTTTGAAGCAAAAAAAAAATCTTAAACCTGTGAGAATACCTTGGAAGGTAGAAGGAAAACTTTTTCTTCCTCTGTCTTAGTTCAATCAGCTTCAAACCACCAGGGACAAACCTGTAGTCTGACAATCAGGTTTGTTGACCCATTGCAATAAGTGAGAACAACAGAGGAATTATGGGGCATCTCCCACCAAAGGAAAAAGTAGTTATTACACAGTTTGGGGGGAGGCGGTGGAGTTTAGGTAGAGGATGAGTTGAACAAAGAGAACAAAGTTTCTCAGTGAGCAGAAAAGGAGGAGTTATTCAAAGGACTCCTGGCTGTATTTCATCAAATGTCTTTTCAGTACATGCTATAATCATATGGGGCTTTTTCTCCCTTTAATCTGTAGCTTTAGGGTACCTGGGTGGTTCAGTGGTTGAGCATCTGCCTTCGGCTCAGGTTGTGATCTCAGGGTCCTGGGATCAAGTCCCGCATCAGACTCCCTACAGGGAGTCTGCTTCTCCTTCTGCCTATGTCTCTGCCTTTCTCTCTGTGTTCCTCATGAATAAATAAACAAAATCTTTAAAAGTAATAATAATAATCTGTAGCTTTAATGAATTAGGTTACTAGATTTACTGGTCTTCAGCCACATTGGTCCCTTGGTCGAACTGTTTCTGTTGATACATTGCTGGAGTCTATTTGCAATTAAGGGATATTGTTCTATAGCTTCATTTGTCTCTCCTCCCACCCTTCCTCTCTCCTTTCTTTCCTTCCTTCTTTTTATATTATATTATCACTGTTGGGCTTTTTACATCAGTGTTAGCGTCATAAAAGTAACAAAAAGTTTCCATCTTGTGCTTTTTTTAAAAAAAAAAGGTTCTTATGACATTTTATAGCTGCAACGACCTAGAGAGAAATATCGTTTCCAGATCATTTGTGGCTGGCTTTATCTGTATCTGTTACCCCAAGTTGTTGGATGACAAGGCAGATTATGGCCTCCTCAGTCTAGACGAATTTTTACTGCATCACATCCAAGCAAGGCCTTTCCACTGCCCATAATTTGCCTGCCAAGTGTTTCATGAAAATTAAATCTTCCTTTAACTCTGATTAGGTCCCCAAAGTTCTAAGAGTACTAAGAGTAGGAAAAACTGGGGCCATTCGTGCTTTGCAAATGAAGAAACCCAAGATGAAACGCTTTCTCTTGAGTCCTAACCATATTATGAAGGCAGACTCCTACGTGAAAAAAAAAAAAAAGTTACGCTAAGAGAGTTAATCAAGGTGACTGAACAGGAGCCTAGTAAAGGCAGAGTCAGTCAGACTAGAACAGAATTCGATTTTCTAGTTATTCTACAGCAGCAAAACTTCCACTAGAAACCATGAAATAGGAGAGTTAACCCCTGCTGGCAATTGGAGAAAATCTTTTATTATTGCCTGTCTTACGATCTGATTAAACAAAGCTCCAAGTTATTAGATTAGTTTGGGCCAACTGATTTCAGAGCCAAAGACAAATTACATTTGAAAGTCACTGACATTTGAACATTATTGGAAATTTGAGGCCATTTCTACTGTCAGAGATGAGCAAGCACATAAAGACTCCTGAAGCATGGAGAGGGTGGGGAGCAGTACCACTATATCTTCTGTTTATTTAGAGGTAAGACCAAGAATTTGCTTGACTATGAAAAATAAATAAATCTGGAGTCTCACCCCAATTCAGTCACGCACTAACTCTATGTTCTTGGGCAATTACACCTCCAAAGCTTCAACTGTTGGAGTTAGAAAGTACAGATCTCACTTAAGGATGCCTAAAAATGAGGCACACCTGGGTGGCTCAGTCGGTTAAGCATCCAACTCACGGTTTCGGCTCAGGTCATGATCTCAGGGTCGTGGGATTGAGCCTCTCCTCAGGCTCCATGCTCAGTGGGAAGCCTGCTAAAGATACTTTCTCCTTGCCACCTCCATTCCTCCCCCAGCTCTAGTTGGCTCTCATGTGTGCGTGCACATGCACTCTCTCTCTCTCAAATAAATAAATAAATCAGGACGCCTGGATGGCTCAGCAGTTGAGCATCTGTCTGCCTTTGGCTTAGGGCGTTGATCCTGGAGTCCCGAGATCGAGTCCCACATCGGGCTCCCTGCATGGAGCCTGATTCTCCCTCTGCCTGTGTCTCTGCCTCTCTCTCTCTCTCTGTGTCTGTCATGAATAAATAAATAAAATCTTTAAAAATAAATAAATAAACCTTTAAAAAAAAGAGGGACTTAAAAGATGCCTAAAGACAAAATGTGAACAAAGTGGAAACACTGTGAGTTATATAGCACCATACAATGAAATGTGATTTATTGGCAATGGATAAAGACCCTTGATTCATTTGAAGCCAGTCTTAATGCCAAGAGGAAAGTCAAGGAGCACCAATTTCAAGATAAGTCCTACTGTGACAGGTGTCATATAACATAAGTCACTTTTAGAAGTTGTTAGAGTAGGGGTGCCTGGGTTTGAGCATCTACCTTAGGCTCAGGTCATGATCCCAAGGTCATGGAATTGAGTCCTGCATTGGGCTCCCTGCAGAGAACCTGCTTCTTCCTCTGCCTATGTCTCTGCCTCTCTCTGTGTCTCTCATGAATAAATAAATAAATCTTAAAAAAATTAATGAAACTGAATGGCAGAACCCAGATTTCGATGTAGAAATTTATTTTCACTTAAGAATAAGATAGAGAAAAAAATAAGATAGAGGAAAAAAAGTGTGTGGATTCAGGGCCACCTGGGTGGTTCAGTCAGTTGAGCGTCTGCCTTCAGCTCAGGCCATGATCCTTGGGTCCTGGATAGAATCCTGGACCCTGCTCAGCAATGCTCAGCAATGAATCTGCTTCTCCCTCTCTCTCTGCCTCTCCTTCTGCTTGTGCCCTCAATCTCTCTCTCACAAATAAATAAATAAAATCTTTTTTAAAAAGTGCCTGGATCCAATGTTGTGTCTGTTAAATCATTGTACTAGGACTTATTTCCAACAACTTGCTACACTTCCCACACATTGACTACATTTTGAAATGCTCATGCTTCATCTTAATCTAGGATCAAGTAAAATTGACCCTCTGCTCTAATTCATGGTTAACCATTTTCTTACTCAACCGGACCACTAGTTCCCAAAGACTAGGGATTGACAGGTGAGGAAAAGAACAAACAGAAGAAAATGAACTAGAGAAAAAGCCAGCATACCTAAATAAAACGCCAACACAATGTTTGGCTACACTCTTCACATAGACTGGCTTCCAGGGCTGCAGATTGAATGCTGACACCTAGGACTCACTCTGATCTCATTAAACAGGTGCTCCCTTTTGATTTTTTTTAAGCAGGCTCCACACCCAGTGCAGGGTTCAAAGTGGGCTCAAACTCACAAATGTGAGATCCAGACCTGAGCCAAGATCAAGAGTTGGGACAATCAATAGACTGAGACACCCAGGTGCCCTTCCCTTTTGACTTCTGGCTTAGAGGTATTCCAATTAGAAAATCCTGGCCATAGAGCAGCCCCGATGGCTTAGTGGTTTAGCGCCACCTTCAGCCCAGGGCGGGATCCTGGAGACCTGGGATCGAATCCCACGTCAGGCTCCCTGAATGGGGCCTGCTTCTCCTTCTACCTGTGTCTCTGCCTCTCTCTCTCTTTCTCTCTCTCTCTCTCTCTGTCTCTCATGAATAAATAAATAAAATCTTTTAAAACATCCTAGCCATCCATAGCCTACTGTTGAAATCCTAGAAATCCAGGAAAAGCTGATGAAATCCTACTCAAGTCTGTAGTTTGGTCAACAAGATTATACCAATACTGACATCTTAGTTCTAACAAATGTATGTGGTTATGTAAGATGTTAACATTGGAGGTAGCTAGGTAAAAAGTATACAAGAACTCTATACTATCTTCCCAAATTTTCTCTAAACTTATTTCAAAATTTAAAAATCTATCAGCCAAACACGCCCACTTTTGGCCAAGGCTGTGTTCCACCAAGCAATGACTGACCTTCCACAGCTGAGTAATGTCATCCCATCGTCAGCTGTACTGCCTCCACAGTCAATTCTGGAATATAAAGGAGCCTCCAACCCAGACTACACTTAAGTTCTAGAAAATGGCTTCATTGAGGAGGAGAAAGAATATTTCTAGGTGTACAGCTCTGGCCATGAGGGGAGGAAACAAAGAGCTATGAGAGACTGGTCGCTCCCTATGTCACTCCCATCCCTCCACCATCAACAGGACTCTGGAAGAGAGCCTCAGGAGGAATGTGACTGCTGGAGAAACCTTTGCTACTGCACAGACCGTTCGTCCTTTCTCTTCCCTTGCAAATGTTCCATTCAAGAAAGCCCATCTGCCACCACTCCATTGCCATTTAGGACAAACGCCACCAAACTGATTCATAAGCAGAGTTCTCCTTTGGCAGTCTCTTTTGATGGCTAGAGTTCCTGCTTAAGCCAACCTAATGGTGCTTAGAAATATCCTTAACACCCTTGTATTGAAGCACTCCTCCTGGGGATTCATAGTGATAATCTAAGGACAGAATCCCTATAAAAGACCTCGGTGGGAATTTTACTAAGTGGAGGTATTTTACCCTAGATGACTTTTAGCTAATTACTTCCTTAAGATGGTAGATTACTTACCCTTCCTTCTTTTAGGGCTCCTGCCTCAAGTTTGGGATGTTTTAAAGCTAACATTCTCTGCTACCCTGCCTCAATATATTCTGTAGCATTCCTTAATATTTAAAGGAGTTTTTTTTAATTGTATTTCATTTTTAAGAGAGAGAGTGAGCAGGGGGTAGGAGCAGAAGGAGAAAGACAAGCAGACTCTGCACTCAGCGAGGAGCCCTATGATGGGCTCAGTAGCACGGCCCTTAGATCATGACCTGAGCTGAAATCAAGAGTTGGACACTTAACAAACTGAGCCATTAAAGTGCCCCTAAAGGAGTTTGGTTTTTTTTTAAGATTTTATTTATGTATTTATAAGAGACTCAGAGAGAGAGGCAAAGACATAGGCAGAGGGAGAAGCAGGCTTCCTCTGGGGAGCCCGATGTGGGACTCAATCCCAGGACCCCAGGATCATGACCTGAGCCGAAGGTAGACAGACACTCAACCACTGAGCCACCCAGGTGTCCCCTCAAAGGAGTTTTAAAACCTCTTGGTTAGGGTTTATTTATTGGCAAGCTCCATTACTAAGCTGTCCAAGTAATTCAGTGAAATCTTTTTATAGAAAAGGTAAATATCTCAGACTAAATCAATCAACTGTTCTAAATTTATCAGAAACTTGATTGTTTATCTGTCAGATTTGGATGGAAGGAAGATCATATAAAGATATGATGAATAGAGGAAAAAACAGGGTAAGCTAATATTTTATGTCATAAGATGCAAGGGGCACTAAGGAGAATCATGAGGGACAAGACATGCTCTCTGCCTTCATGGAGCTGACATACTTGTAGGGGAGAGAGGGCAAAATCAGTTAAGCACAGACATCAAAATAATTATAAGTGGTCATAGATGCTACACAGAGGATGAGTAAGGGGTTGTGACAGAGAATGAGGTAGAAGGAAGAAGAAATCTCCCTTGGAATGGGCTGTCATGAGAGGCTTCTTTGGAAAGATGGCATTTGAGCTGAGACCTACAAGAAAGAAGGAACCAGCTCCACCAAGATTGGCGGGAAGAGCTCTGCCACGGCTCATGGAAATCCCTGGAGTGGGAGCGCTGGACACACAAAGAAAGTGAAAACGAGTAGGGCAACAAGTAACACACCAAGCAGGGGGAAGTGGCTGATAACTGGCTTAGAGGGAGAACTAGGGACAAGGGATGCAGGGCCTTGCAGGTCATGGGATGCAGGTTGTTTTTTGTCCCAAGTACAAACAGAAAGCCAAGGGAGAGCTTTAAGCTAGAGGGTGACATGATCTGTTTTAAGAAGATTCCTGGGATGTCTGGGTGGCTCAGTGGTTGAGCATCTGCCTTCAGCTCAGGGCCTGATCCTGGGATCCTGGGATCAGGTCCCGCATCGGGCTCCCGGCATGGAGCCTGCTTCTCCCTTTGCCTATGTCTCTGCCTCTCTTTCTCTTTGTGTCTCTCATGAATAAATAAAATATTTTTTTAAAAAAGGAAGATTCCTTTTGTGGCTACTTGGGACACTGCACTGAAGTAGATCAAGAATGGAACTGAAAGGGTGCCGGGGTGGCTCAGTGGCTGAGTGTCTGCCTTCGGCTCAGGGAGTGATCCCAGGATCCTACGATAGAGTTTCATATCAGGCTCCTTACAGAGAGCCTGCTTCTCCCTCTGCTATGTTTCTGCCATTCTCTCTGTCTCTCATGAATAAATAATAAAAAAAAAATAACGTAACTTGAATGTTCTTTTTTTTATTATTATTTATTCACCACAACATCATTTACAACAGCCAAGATATGGAAGTAACACAAAGTGCCCATCAACAGACAACTGTATAAAGAAGATATGGCATACAGGGGCACCTGGCTGCCTCAGTCAGGAGAGTATGCAATTCTTGATCTCAGGATCATGAGTTCAAGCCCCATACTAACTGTAGGGCCCACTTAAAAAAAAAGTAAGATGTGGTGGGTTGTACACATAATGAACTATTACTCAACTACAAAAAAGAATGAGACCTTGCTATTTGTGACAACATGGATGGATGTAGGAGGTATTATGTTAAGTGAATTACATCAGAGAGAGAAAGAGAAATATAATATGATTTCACTTATATGTGGGATATAAGAGACAAAACAAATGAACAAACAAAAACAGACTCATAAAAAAACAGAGAACTAGTGATTGCCAGAATAAGAAGGTGGAGGGCATGGGTGAAATTGGTAAGGGGATTGAGAGGTACAAATTTCCAGTTATAAAATAAGTAACTCATGAGGATGAAAAGTACAGTATAAGGAATATAGCCAATCATGTTGTAATAACATATGGCAACAGATGGTAACTACACTTAACATAGTGAACATTGAGTAATATGTAGAATTGTTGAATCACTATGTTATATACCTGAAACTAATATACTACTATAAAAACTAATAAAATATTGTATGTCTACTATAATTCAATTTTTAAAAAACGAGTGGAACAGGAAAGCCACTTTGAGGCTGTTGAAGTGTTCCATACCTGGACCAGGATTGTGCCAAAGGTAAGTAGCAAAGGAGGACAGATTCAGGATATATCTTAGATAAAGAAAGTACTAGACTCTCCTGTAGGGGTGTGGGTGGCTCAGTTGCCTAAGTATCTACCTTCAGCTCAGGCCGAGATCTCAGGGTCCTGGGATCAGCCCTGTGTCAGGCTCCCTACTCAGCAGGGAGTCTGCTTCTCCCTCTGCCTCTGCCCTTCCCCCGGCTTGTGCTCTCTCTCTGGCAAATAAATAAAATTTTTTAAAAAGGGGGGGGGGATGTGGGCAGCCCCGGTGGTGCAGCGGTTTAGTGCCACCTTCGGCCCAGGGCCTGATCCTGGAGACCCGGGACCAAGTCCCACGTCAGGCTCCCTGCATAGAGCCTGCTTCTCCCTCTGCCTGTGTCTCAGCCTCTTCTCTCTCTCTTTCTCTCTCACTCTCTCTCTCGCTCTCTCTCTCTCTCATGAATAAATAAATAAAATTTTTTAAAAAGGGGGGGTGCCTGGGTGGCCCAGTCAGTTGGGTGTCTGCCTTCAACTCAGGTTCCTGGAATCAAGCCCCACATCTTTCCCTCTCCCTCTGCTATTCCCTTAGCTTGTGCTCTCTTTCTCTTGCTACCAAATAAATAAATAAAATCTAAAAAATAAATTAAATTTAAAAAAAGACTTTCCTGTGGACCAACATGTATGGGCTGAGAGAAAGAAGGAGACTTAAAAACAACTCCCAGCTTTGACCTGAATAATAGGGTCAACAGGATCATCATTATAAACCAAAGGTTTTTAAATTTTTTATTTAATTTTTTCAAGATTTTTATTCTTGCTCACTCTTAAAAATAATGGTATGTGTCTTTGGGTTTCAAACTCTGATATGCATTGGAATCTCCTGTGGGCTTATTTTTTTCTTTGCTTAAAATACAGATGCCAGGGCCCCACCCCTCTTGAATCACAATGAGGGAACATAGGGCCCAGGCATATGCTTTTATTACAACCTTGGCAGGGCTCAGATGTATAAGTGTGAGACCCACTGGTTTAAGGCGAAAAACATGACCTGCGGGGTCACAGCAAGTTCTTTAAGGATAGATAGTGAATCAGATTTACCGACAAGTTCATGGAAGCCACTATTTCTAATTACCATAAAAATGGTATTCAGGTAACAGTGAACTCACGAATAGTCTCACAAAACAAAATGTGTTTCTAAAAGATAAGTTGGAGGACATGGGGAAGGGGCAGGTGAATAGCAGTTTCTAAAGGAATTATCTACTCCCGAGATGCTGTCTGCACGCATTTGTTTTGTGTAGGTAAGGATTTCTCAGGTAGTATAATTATACACAGACACACACACACACACACACACACACACACACACACTAATTTGGTTACTCAATGACTATTTCTGATCCCACCAAAGTTTGTAGAACTCCAAAGTGTTATTAATATCATTAAAAAAATAAGAATAGGGGATGTCTAGGTGGCTCAGTGGTTGAGCATCTGCCTTTGGTTCAGGTCATGATCCTGGAGTCCTGGGATGAAGTCCCTCAACAGGCTCCTGGTGGGGAGCCTCCTTCTTCCTCTGCCTGCATCTCTACACCTCTCTCTGTGTCTCTCATGAATAAATAAAATATTTTTTAAAAATAAGAATACATTCAAGGGGGTGCCTGGCTGACTCAGTCAGAAAAGCACTCTGGATCTCGGGGTCCTAAGTTCAAGCCCCACGTTGCATGTAGAGATTACTAAAACTAACTAACTAACTAACTAACTAAATACATACATACATACATAAATACATAATTTTAAAAAATAAATTCAGTAAATATTCACTGTGAAACACTACACTCAGTACCATGAAATGTTAGAGAATGGGAATAAGAGGCACGGCGATGGTTTACAACGATGGCTAAATGTGGGAAAAAGGAAAGAGTGCCCGCCGTGTCACAGATTGTTAGCATCAATTATTTCACTGAGCCCTTACAAGTCCACTGTGAAACAAACATCACTGTGTTCTTTTTCGTGATGAGAAAACCAAAGCTTAAAGACATATATGTTACTGCGTCTGAGTATTGCTTCTAGTAAAGCAGCAGAACCAGAATCTCGGCCCATATCTGCCTGGTTCCAAAGCCTGTCTGTTCCATGAAGCCCATGAGGAACTTAAACCAGTGAGGGTGTTCAAATCTTAGCATAAAAGTCTATCTTTATGCCACCAAGTTTTAGAAGTGCTATAAAACGGCCCTTTCCCCTGGTGGGCAGCATGGAGGCTGCATAATGTCTGGAATTACTGCAAAAGATGTGAACCAGCAGGAGTTCATCAGAGCTCTGGCAGCCTTCCTCAGAAAGTCTGGGAAGCTGAGGGATGCCTAGGCTCAGGTCATGAGTTTGCCTTTGGCTCAGGTCATGATCCCAGGGTCCTGGGATGGAGCCCCCATCAGGCTCTGGCTTAGCAGGGAATCTCCTTCTCCTTCTGCCTCCTCCCCACCCCCCACCCCACCCACCCCTCCCACTGCTCATGATTGTGTGCTCTCACGCTTGCTCGCTCACTGTCTCTCTCTCTCTCTCTCTCTCTGATAAATGAATACAATCTTTGGGGAAAAAGAAATGTCTGGGAGTCTGGAAATCCCTGAATGGTGGACATTGTCAAGCTGGCCAAGCATAAAGAACTCGCTTCCTATGACAAGGACTGGCTGTACACACAAGCTGCTTCCACAGCACAGCATCTGTACTTCCAGGGTGGTGCTGGGGTCACCTCCGTGACCAAGATCTACAGGGGATGTCAGAGAAATGGGGTCATTCCAGCCACTTTAGCGGAGGCTCTAAGAGCGTGACCTGCAGAGTTCTCCAAGCCCTGGAGGGGTTGATAATGGTGGGAAAGGACCAGGATGAGGTCCGCAATCTTACATCTGAGGGACATAGAGAGAGGTCTGGATAGAATCACTGGATAGGTGGTAACTGCCAACAAGAAGCACTAGAACAAATGCTAGGTTAATAAATTGCCTCATTTGTTTAAAAAAAAAAGTAAAATAAAACGTACTAACAGATTTCTAAAACAATCCAAATCATGTGGGTACATCACTGGGGGGGGAAAAAAGCATACCAGTCACCTTCTCTCAAAATTTTCAGCTATTCCTTGATGGAAAGGTAGGATTGTGAAAGAGTTGTGGAAAGCCAGTCCTTCTTCCTCCCCAACATCTTAGACCTTTTGTCACATCTGCCAGGAAAAAATAGGACTTCGGCATTACCACAAGATAGACAGAGCACGCTAACAAGAAGCACATATACTCAATTGTGTGGGACTCAATTGTGTGGCAATTTGCTGCAAGAATTGAATCTTTCAGGTTCCCTGAATCTTGACGTAAACCTAATACTAAAATAAGTAAATATATGATTTCCATGGGAAAGCAGGGGTAGGTTTGGGTCTTGTCATGTCAAATACAATTTTAGGTTAAGTACAAATTTGAGGACAATAAGGTATTAAATCCATAGGAGGTTTTTGCCTCTGGTGAGGCATGGACTCCCTAGGGGATACTATTTATCATTCAAACACAGAAAGGGCAAAAGCAAATTTTTCCAAGCTTTTTTAATATCATGAAGGTGGCACAGCCTTATGAAAATCAAACTATTTGAAATGCAGAGTTTCCAGCAATTCCACAACCTGGAAAGGTTGATTCTTTATTCTCTATGAATTATTGCTGGTTTCCTTGCTCTCTCTGTGTCACAAGATAAAGTCAGACTGTTGGAAGGACACGAAGGAGCCCTCTCTCATGAATATTGATATGTAAGAACCCCTCATCCACAGCAACCCATCATAGTGGATCATTGTATTAGTTACCTAGGGCTGAATAACAACTCACCCCAAACCTTGATGTCCTAAAACAACAAATATTTAAAAGTTTCTGTGGGTCAAAAATTTGAGAGTGGCCTGGTGGGTAGTTCTGATTCAGTGAATGCCCTGAGGTCATAATCAAGATGTTGGCCAGGGATACAATCATCCTACACTCAAAGGGAAGGAAAGCCTGTGGCTGGAGGATCCAATTCCAAGCTCACTCATGCAGCTGTTGGCCAAAGGCCTCAGTTCCTACCATATGGGTCATACCAGAGGGTGGCTTGAGTGTCCTCACAACATGGCAGCTGGTTTACCCAAGAGGCCATGATCCAAGACAGTGAGAAGCAAAGAGGAAACCACAGTGCCATTATGACTTAGTCTTGGAAGTTAGCATCGCTTCTGCCACGCTATTCATTAGAAGTGAATCTCTAAGTCGAGCCCACACTCAAGAAGAGGAAATCCAACTCCACACTCTGAAAGGAGCACCAAAGAATTTGTGGACCTATTTTAAAACCACCATTAACTACCTGAAGCAAAAACAAGTGTGCTTCCCTGTGAAGCAGAGGAAGTTCTTATTAAATATTAGTTGTGTTCTCTTGTGATTCTCAGTGAAGAGTAGGGAGTTGCTTGGTAAGAAAACAAAATAATGGGGATGCCTGGGTGGTTCAGTGGTTGAGTGTCTGCCTTTGGCTCAGGGTGTGATCCCAGGGTCCTGGGATTGAGTCCCATGTCAGGCTCCCCACAGAGAGACTACTTCTCCTTCTACATGTGTCTCTGCCTCTCTCTCTGTATCTCTCATGAATAAATAAACAAAAAAAGAAAGAAAACAAAATAATGGTGACTTACTCTATCATGTGAGAAATCATTTTGATGCAATCATGGCCATCATCACTATCAGGCAAGGTATCCCCAAATCCCAGAGGTTACAGAACAGAAAGATTCACAAAGCAAATTATGATACAAATAATTAATACAGAATTTATTGAATCAGTTTAAAATACAGTGAGGAACAAGAGAGAAGATATGGGGTAGCTTAATACACTTAGAAGAGGATACAAGCAGGGTGGAAGGGCCACACACTTAAATCCTTAGAATGATCTCCTTTTCTCTTCTCTCCCTCCCTCCCTCAATATTTCTCTCTCTCTCCCCTACATCAGCCTCCCCCCACTGACGGCGTAGTTATAAACTATATACTGTGGTCTCTTAGCCCACAACTTGAAGATTCCTGAGACCAATGGTATACACTTGCTCAGCTGGAGAGACACAGGGACAAGCATCCCTGGACATGGATACAGCTTGTCAATAAGCCTGCTCAACAGCTATGAGATTCATTTGTTTTTCTTGGGAAGAACACATGTGAAGCCATCATTTTACCCTATCGGACGTCTGTTACCAATGGGTGGCCAATTTAGAGGTGACGTAACTGTCAACCAGAGGTAACGTGATCATGCTTCGGTCTTGATCTTTCCATCATCACCCTCTATTCATAAGAACAGTCTTGTCTGTTCCATTATAAATTCCATTTATTCTATCTTTCTTTAAAAAATATTTTATTCATTTATTTGAGAGAGAGAGAGAGAGTGAGCACAAGCAGTGGGGCAGAGAGAAAGAGGGAGAAGCAGGCTCTCTGCAGAGCAGGGAACCTGATGCAGGGCTTGAGCCCAGGACCCTAAGATCATGACCTGAGCTGAAGGCAGACACTTAACCAACTGAGCCACTCAGGTGCCCCCATGTATTCTATCTTTTAACATCTTTTAGATGACTTACTACCTAAATTTAAAACCTCTTGCATATTCTGCCTCTTTCACATGATCACTCATTATCTATACTTAGTGCATCCTATGAATTTTGCCTATAACCTATGAGTTTGTAGCTTACTATTTATGCCTAACACTTATGACTTTCATCTATCCCAATTAATTTCTTTTCTACAGCAGAACTCAATCACTGAAATAGAGTACAAATATGAATTATAGCAGTTGTATTATTCTCCAATAATAACCCCAAGCCCCACATTTTCCACTGTCTCAAAAAGCAGACAGCCAGGGCAGCCCAGGTGGCTCAGCGGTTTAGCGCCGCCTTCAGTCCAGGTTGTGATCCTGGAGACCCGGGATCAAGTCCCACGTTGGGCTCCCTGCATGGAGCCTGCTTCTGTCTCTGCCTCTCTCTCTCTGTCTCTCTCTCTCTCGTTCTTGTTCTGTGTCTCTCATGAATAAATAAAAAAATAATTTTTAAAAAAAGGCAGACAGCCCTTTATTAACTGGGGGAATCTTTTTTTCCCCACTATGGATTTGGATTGTGTGATTTCTTCTTTTTAAGATTTTATTTATTTATTCATGAGAGACACTCAGAGAGAGGCAGAGACATAGGCAGAGGGAGAAGCAGGCTCCCTGCAGGGAGCTCGATGCAGGAATCGATCCCAGGACCCTGTGATCACCACCTGAGCCAAAGCTGGCTTCACCTGGCTCAATCACTGAGCCACCCAGGCTTCCCTGGATTGAATGATTTCTAAAAGAAGTGAATGCACTTAGGAGAGGCACTTAGGTCGGAGCTGTTATGGCTGACAGCTCTCTTGGACAACAGGAGGTCTGTAACCCATTCACATACCCTAGCCGCACTACTGCCTGCTGACCAACCAGTGACAAACATCAAGGTCTGCCCAGAAAAATGCAGGATACTTAGTGGATGATTTCAGGAACCAGACAGGATCCCCTCGCATCATACAGGGTGAGTTCTCTGGAAACAGATGCTGTGACAGAGCTTGGGGTGCAAGATGCTTATTAGCAACCAACATGTTTGAAAGAAAGGCAGAACAGAAGAAGAACCTGAGCTAGAGAGGAGGCCCGATACAGCCTAGTCCAATCCAAAGGGAATCTCTGAAGATAGAATTGCCCAGCAAGGAGCACCTGGCTGGCTCAGTCATAGAACATGCAACTTTTGAACTCGGGGTTGTGAGTTCAAGCCCCGTATTCCAAAGAGAGACTACCTAAAAAGAAAATCTACCAAAAAAAGCTGTCTGCTAGAGTTGTCTCCCATCTGGCCAAAACAGCAGACCTTTTAGACCATTGTCTCCCTCAGCCATTGGATGTGGGCTGCCCCAGAAGGACATGACCCCCTACAAGGCTGCTCTCTACACTTCAGGCAGACCCTGGAAGCTCTGAGAGCTGGAGGCTGCCTGCTGATTGCACTCCTCACCCCTGGGTAACAAATCTTTCCTTGGAGAAGGATCTGGGTGGTACATCTCTGTGTTGAATATGGAGACATCTTTCCCCATGAAATGGGATGTGGTCTTCTTGACAAGGAGGAGAGAGGATTCAGACAGATCCCAAACAAAGGGTACTTGGGAAGCAGAGGCCAAACCTAAGGGTAGAAAAGCCAAGTGGCAGTGAGGGAAAGCTGGTGAAGGGTGGCCTGTTTTCCAAGGGAAGACCAAGGTCTCTGGGTACATCTCTCAGGAAATGGAAAGTCAAATGAAGCGAGAACTTTAATTTCTATCTCTGCTCTCTGTTCCTCTTTTCTTTTTTTTTTAAGATTTTATTTATTTATTCATGAGAGATACAGAGAGAGAGAGAGGCAGAGACATAGGCAGAGGGAGAAGCAGGCTCCCTGCAGGGAGCCCAATGTGGGACTCATCGGAGGACAATGGGATCACATGCTAAGCCAAAGGCAGATGCTTAATTACTGAGCCACCCAGGTGTCCCCTCTGTTCCTCTTTTCTGAAACTGTTTTATTCCTTTAGGGACAGGGGAGCCAGTGGATATCCCTCATATCTCCAAGAGAGGAAACAGCGGTGATTTCTGGCCCTGGAAATCTTCCCATACCTAAGCCAGATGCCACAGGCAGCACTAAGCTTCTCGAAAAAATGTTTTGGAGAAAACATGTAAAAAATAAGACCAAGCCTTCTGGTTATATTTACAAATAAGCAGATGATCCCTCTTCAGAAAGGGAGAGATCCCAGCAGATCCTGGTTTACTTAACAAACTTCCCACCCCATGGAGTAAAGTAGCTTTTTCTGAAATGTTTGCCAAGGAACCAGAATATAATCCAAACTTAAGTTCTAAATTTTCAGTTCAGTCATCAGAGATTCCTATCCATGGTGAGTGGATTAGTTAGGAAACAGTAGCAAATAAACCCTGACCTCTCAGAAGCCTAACACAACAAAAGATTATTCCTCACTCAAATGAGAAGATCCGTAACACTCAGTGGGAGACTATGCTACACATGTAAGTGACCCATGGCATAGGAGCCCCCACCATCTTGAAGCTATACCATTCAGAAAATACATCTTCCACTCAGTTCCACATGCGACTCATTATCTGGAATCCAGTCACCTAACTGAAACCTAAACACAATGGAATTTCGGGAGTGTAGCCTTCCTGTGTATCCAGATACTGAAAAATGAAAGGGGATATGGTGAGCACATAGCATGGCCTCTGACTCAATGAGAACAGCTCGCTGTCGGGTTCTGCACAAGAGCCTGGCGAACTGTCAAACCCACTGGTCAGGCACTCTTACTTTTATCTGGATTAAATAATCTCAGACTTGGAACTACATACTGATAACACAGAATAACTGCTTTTGGAAAGAGGACATTAAATTATACTTTTGAGACAAACTGGTACCCAGGGACTACTGCCTTAGCTTACCTATAAACCTTGAAATTGCTGAGGTATAAAAATGCTGAGCACAACTCAAAATCTCTGTTAATATGTTCAGGCTGAAATAATATTTTAAAAATAGTCTTAACAATTTCAAGAAAACCAGAATCAACAGAGGACTGGTGGTCTGTCAAAATACCAAGAAGCAAGATAATCATTTCCCCCAGAAGACAAGGTAGCTCCTTGTAGTTTCTGTGAATTATCTCCTTTAAAACTATGGATAAATAGAATGTTTCCAGAACATTCATATTATCTGAACACATGGATAAACACAGTATCTGAATATCTTTTATTCTCTCAGTTCAATAAGACCATGATAAAAAGTTGAATCAATCACTGCGCTGTACTCTTGAAAGTAATATAACACTGTGTGTCAACTATACTCAAAAAAAATTTTTTTAGGGCAGCCCGGGTGGCTCAGAGGTTTAGCACTGCCTTCAGCCGAGGGCCTGATCCTGTAGACCCGGGATCGAGTCTCACATCAGGCTCCCTGCATGGAGGCTGCTTCTCCCTCTGCCTGCGTCTCTGCCTGTGTGTGTGTGTGTGTGTGTGTGTCTCCCATGAATAAATAAAATCTTGAAAATATACTTTTTTAAGATTTTATTTAGGGACGCCTGGGTGGCTCAGTGGCTGAGCGTCTACCTTTGGCTCTGGTCATGATCCTAGGGTCCTGGGATCAAGTCCCGCATCAGGCTCCCCGCACAAAGCCTGCTTCTCCCTCTGCGTATCTCTCTGCCTCTCTCTCTGTGTCTCTCATGAATAAATTAATGAAATCCTTTTTTAAAGAAGATTTTATTTATTTATTTTATCAGAGAGAGAACACATGAGCATGAATGGGGAGGAGGGCAGAGAGAGAGAGAATTTCAAGTAGACTCCACACTAACCATGGAGCCCAACTCAGGGCTCAATCCCACGACCCACGAGATCATGACCTGAGCCAAAACCAGCATTGGACACTCAACCAATTGAGCCACCCAGGTGCCCTGAAAAAAAAAACCCAAAATATAAATAAATAAAACCATAATAGACAGCCACCAGCAGGTTTCATCACTGAAACAAGTAGATGATTTACTTTCATTCTGCAAATATTCTAGGGCTTGAACACCTGCAACTTGCTATAGTGAGAGATTTTGCTTAGTGGTAGCCATAGCAACCAATTATATTCTGGCAAGACTAGTTTTCTGCCAACTATGCAATAAAAAATTCTTTAACAACATATACAATATTCCCTTTTTGCTTTAAAAAAATCCTGACTTTTGCTCCCTTAGTGGGACACTATATAGGTTACTACCCAAATCTCTGTAACTCGAATTGCAATTCTTTGATCCCAAATAAACATTCTTGATAAATTATAGCCTCCTGACAACTTTAGATTGATAAGTTCATGCACTCATGAACCTTACATTGTACAGAAGGATATAGGTAATTAAATAAATGGCCGTATCAAATCGTGTGCATGCCATTACTGAAAAAAAATTAAAGAAATACATGGTAGGGAGACCTAAACTAGAAAAGACAATCAAGGAAGGCTTCTTGAAGGAAGTGATTTTTCAGCCTGGTAAAAGATGCTGTAGATCAAGATAATAAAGGAGAAGGGGCAGTTATGGTGGGGGAAAAAAGGACAATTTTATTCTAGACCTCTTCGGTGAACTTCTAGGACCTACACATAAGTGATAACATTTTGGTGACAATCGGATGACTCTTGTCTGGAGAGCACATAGAAAGATCTGAACTTGGGAGTCTTCACCCTGTGTTTGGTAAAGGAAGCCAGATGAGAAAATGAGCTCATGCACTCAGAGGACACATAGTAAGAATAAAGGATGCCAAGAGCAATCTCATGAAAGATAAGAAACAGCCAGAAACAGGTAGAAGAAAAGGAGTCAGAAAGAGAGCTGCCAGAAAAGCAGGTAGAAATCCAAGAGTGTGGTGCCCCAGAAGCAAAAGGGAGACAGGCAACAATGACTGCTGTTGAAAGCCACAGAAAATGAGAGAACAGGAAATGGGAAAGAACTGAATAAGCAAGAGGTGAAGCAGGACAAGACTAAAAGAGATTTTTTTTTTTTTTTTTTTTTTTTTTGCTATTGCTTTGGTCAACACAAAATGAACAAACCTCTTAGGATCTCTAAAACTAACAGAGTTTTATTGGAGCCTAAGTTAGGACAGCTGCTCAGGAAGCATGCTGCTCCGGAGATGGAACAGTTACAGGCTTACATGCTTTTTTTCATCTCGTAAAAGCTCGGGAGACTATAGATTGACATACGGGCAGGACTCAGAGGAGTTTTTAACATCATGGAATGCGGAGAGTAGGGGCATTGATGGATATCTCAAGGACAAGATGGTTTTCCTTAGGCTATTCAGTCACAAAGCTGGTGCGCAAGGTATGCGTGGTGGGCCATATATCAGGCTTTTGGTTTAAACAAATTTTATGTACAGTCATGCTGACTTAGATCTATGGGCCACCTGGGTGGCTCAGTGGGTTAAGCGCCTGCCTGGGCTCAGGTCATGATACAGGCAGGGGTCCTGGGACGGCATCAGGCTCCCTGCTCAGCAGGGAATCTGCTTCTCCCTCTCCCTCTGCCCCTCCTCCTACTCCTGCTTTCTTTCTCTCTCTCTCATATAAATGAATAAAACCTTTAAAAAAGAAAAAGAAGGAAATCTAAAATGGCTTCCCTCCTATCTCAGGCCATCAGTTTTTTTTTTCTGCATTCATTCTTTAACAGGAGAACCTCTTGCCTCACTCTTTGACGGGAGAAATTTTGATGGAGAGCATTAAAAGGAGTTAAAAATACTGGGGAGGGAATGCAGAAATGGAGAGGAAGAGAATAAAAATACCCAGAAATAATAGTAATTTAAAAAGAAACACGCCTAACCTGGACCGATTTAAAAAAAAAAAAAAAGTCATTTGCCTCCCAAGACAGCAAACCAAGACTGTATTTCAGCTTTAACCTCTCCCAAGAATGACACCTTGTGACAGTGGATCTGAAATTCCCAGATCAGCACTAGGGAGGTATAATCTGCCAGTTAAAACCCGGTTTCCTTAAAAAAAAAAACTGTTTCCTGCCCCATCCCATCCCCACCCCCAAAAGCAGCCGCCCAGGACTGAAACAATCCTTTCTTTTCTTTTGCTAATAACTTCCTTGTCTCGCCCTCCAGCCTATAAAAACCTTCCATTCTGTACACCTCCTCAGAGCATATTTCCACTTGTAGGATGGGGTGCTGCCAGAGTTCTGAACAGTTTAATAAAGCCAAGTCAATCTCCCAGGTTTATTCGGTTGAGTTTTATTGTTCCACAATACTAAAAGAGATAGGATCCAGGCTACAGGTTCTACTAGAACAAGAAGGAAGGAGGGGTGCCTGGCTGGCTCAGATGGGAGAGCATGTAACTCTTGATCTTGGAGTTATGAGTTTGAGCGCCACATGGGGCATAAAGATTACTTAAAAATGAAACTTAAAAGAAAGAAAGAACCACAGGTGCCTGGGTGGCTCAGTTGCCTAAGCATCTGCCTTTGGCTCAAGGCATTCAGGGTCCTGGGATCGAGCCCCCTCCCCCCAATCAGGTACTCTGCTCAGCAGGGAATCTGCTTCTCCCTCTCTCTCAAATAAATAAATAAGATATTTTAAGAGAAAAAAAAGAACGAATGAACTGGAAGGAATGAGAAGACTGGAGGAATGCTGATAAAGATTTGTAGATTTAATCACAGGGAGTTGACAGGACTTGTTACCTCAGTCCAGGCCTCACAAGATTAAAAACAAGAAATTTGAAAGTGTGGACTTTGGGGCAAGTTCACTGACTGTAAAAGTAACAGTGAACCTTAGGGGATGCCTGGCTGGCTCGGTCTGAGGAGTGTGCAATCCTTGATCTCAAAGTGTGAGTTCGAGTCCAACCTTGGGTGTAGAGATTACTTAAAAATAAACTTTTTAAAAAGAATATTTGTTTATTTATTCATTAAAGACACACAGAGAGGGGCAAAGACATAGGCAGAGGGAAAAGTAGACTCCTCACTGAGCTGCACTCAATCCCAGGACCCTGGGATCACACCCTGAGCCAAAGGCAGACGCTCAACCACTGAGCCAACCAGGCATTCTAAATAAATAAGTTTTTTAAAGAAAGTAACAGTAGATCTTAGATGATCTTCAATTGATTTATTTAACAAACATTCACCTAGTACTAGAGTAGCTTTTATGAGGATACGTCAGTGGAAAACATACTGCCTTAATCTTATGAACAAATGAAAAAAAAAAAGAGCTTCTCCCCTCTTCAGTAAATGGTAGCTCTACTGTTCCACCATTGATCTAGTTGCTCCTAGGAGAAACCAGGAGCCAACCTGAACTCCTGCCTTTCCCTCCGCTAGCCTCTGCCTCCTGCCTCCCCTCTGCGTGCACATATGCACCTGTGCACCTGTGCACGTAGACACACGAATACGCACACGCACACCACAGCCAACTCACTGGGAAGGGCTGTCAATTCTAATTCCAAAACAAGTCTGGAATGTGCTATTTCCAACTCCACTGCCTCAACCTTGATCCCAGCCATTAGCACTTTCCACATGCACTACAGCCATAGCCTCTGTTAAAGAATTTATTTTTTTTTAAGATTTTATTTATTTATTCCTGAGAGACACACAGAGAGAGGCAGAGACACAGGCAGAGGGAGAAGCAGGCTCCATGTAGGAAGCCCAATATGGGACTCGATCCAGGGGCTCCAGGATCATGCCCTGAGCCAAAGGCAGCCGCTCAACCGTTGAGCCACCCAGACATCCCTCAGTTAAAGAATTTCAAAAAAAAAAAAAAAATCAACTGAGTAAATGTTAAAGGACTTATTGGCTTTATGCAGCTATTCATGAATCAGGCGGCATCCAGTCTAGATAACAGAAAGTTCTAAAGAACTCTACAGGCAAGAGATTTTACAAGCAGAAGGAGCAGGAACAAGGAAATTATACTAGGCAAAAGTCAGATTGGTTATTGAAAGACTACTTTCCTTACAGGGGATGGTAGGGATTTATCAAGCTGATTACCTAACTCATGTTGGTCAGGCAATTCCTGGTTAGCTGGTCTAAGATTCCATCTCGGGGACAGGAAAAACTCTCCGTTTCAGTTTGGTGACACAGGGTTTAAGAATGAGCAACTCCATTCCTGCTGTGTAGTCTTTAACATCCCCTAACTTGTCTTCTCTTCATATGCGTTCCTAGCTCTTTCCATCCGCTCTCCACACAGGGACTAGAACATAGATCACATCACTTTTATGACCCTACATACAATTTTGTAATCGCTTCCAACTGCTCAGAAAATAAAATCCAAAATCCTCACCATGCCCTGAAAGACTCAACATGACTCTTCTGTTCACCTTTCCAAATTCATCTTAGTACATTTTTCCCTTCTTCAAAACATCTCCTCCACATGGGCCCCGTCTAAGTTTCTAGAATATGCTAAACTCTATATCAACTCCGAGCCTCTGAGCTTCCTGTTCCTCTGCATAGAGCATATTTCCCCTGGCTTTTTGCCTGACTGCCTCTTATTTAATTTCTGACTCCTGAAAAACACGTTTGTGCGACTCCATCAACAGTGTCTCACTTTGGGGCCACTGGGTGGCTCAGTGGTTGAGCATCTGCTTTTGGCTCAGGGCATGATCCCGGGGTCCTGGGATGGCTCAGGGTGTGATCCTGGGGTCCTAGGATCGAGTCTGGAACCAGAATCCCTGCAGGGAGCCTGCTTCTCCCTCTGCGTGTGTCTCTGCCTCTCTCTCTGTGTATCTCATTAATAAATGAGTAAAATCTTAAAAAAAAAAGTCTCACTTTACTCCTTAGGGGCACCTGACTGGTAGAGTATGCAACTCTTGATCTGGGGATTGTGAGTTTGAGCCCCATGTTGGGTGTAGAGATGACTTAAACATTTTTTAAAGATTTATGAGTGCCTAGCTGGCTCAGTAGGAGGAGCATGCAACTCTTGATCTCAGGGTCGTGAGTTTGAGCCCCATGTGGGATGTAAAGATTATTTAAATAAATAAAACTTTTAAAAAGTAAAATTGAAAAATAAATTTAACTGTCTCACTTTAATCCCTCTCTTCATTTTAAAGATTCCTATCCTAAACCCTAGGACAATCTGTAGTACTTTCATGTGTTTACTTTTGTTGTCTGTCTTCCCCATGTAAATTCCATGAGGGCAAGTACTATATGTGTCTTGTCCTCAGTTCTTAGAACAGTGCCTGGAATACAGCAAGTACTAAAAAAATGTAGCTTGAATAAATGAATTGATGAAAAACAATTAGCCAATGAACAGAGCAGAGTCAAAATGGACTGAATTATGTAAAAGTTGTGAGAGAGTAAGAAGAGATAATAAATTCTCCTTGTCAAATAAAAATAATTATGGGGCGCCTTGGTGGTTCAGTCAATTAACCGTCTGCCTTTGGCTCAGGTCATGATCCAGGGGTCCTGGGATCAAGCCCCACATCAGGCTCCCTGCTCAGCAGGGAGTCTGCTTCTCCCTCTCCCTTTGCCCTTCTCCCTGCTTGTGGTTCTTCTCTTTTTCTCTCCAATAAATAAAATCTTAAAAAAATAATAAATAATTATAATGAGGTAACATTTAAGGCAAAACTCATCTATGTTACCAGAAGTCAGGATGATGGTTTCTCTTAGGGGAGGGTATGTAATGACTATAAGGGAGCATGAGTCAGCCTTCTGGAGTGATGTTAATGTCTGTTTCTTTATTTGAACACACCTGGTTGTGTTCAGTTTGTGCAATTTTCTGGATGCACAGTGTATTTCAACAGAAAGTTAAAATGGAGAAAAAACACATTTTATATGGAGCACATGATATCAAAGTACAATGGTGGATATTCACAATGGTGCCTAAGTCACCAAAAAGATTGTTTATTGTGAACTACTTTCAAAAACTTCCATGTATTATGTATCGTGTAGTTTCTAAAAGATGTATAATGTATAACAATAAAATGTATAATGTAGTTTCTAAAAGATTTCCACTCAAAATAGGTTACATTAGGCAATATAGTAGATGGTTCTGTTACCTGAAAAACTGACTCAAGCGGAACACCTTGTGCTTTAATGATATTCAAGAACTAAGATATTAAAAAAAAACTAAGATATTAATACACTGAAACCATTAGAACAATTGCAAGAACCAGGCTAGGATACTGCTCCCATTTTACAGAAGAAAACACTAAGGTTCAAGGACATTACCTGATTCTTTACAGTTGCACATGGAAAAAGTCCAGTCAAGTTCCTCCAACTCCAGGAGCAATGCAGTATGCTTCTTACTATTCTTGGTGTGAGTCCATGGAATTCTGGAAGAGAAGAGGTAGAGTCAGTAGGGTTGGGCCATCTCAGGGAGAAAGGTCTGTTAAGATGCTTTGTAGGTGGCCCTCATCTTCAACACTTGCCTTAACATCTTCCATGACTCCAACTCCCACTTACCTCCTATGAGTGGCACTTGGCATACTTTTGAACAATAAATAGGATCCTTCAACAGGCATTCACTGAGTCTTACCATAGATAGAGCTAAGCTCTCAGAAGAACCATCTTTTATTTCTAGGAGCCTCTGGTATATCTATCTGTTCCCTGGTTGTAAATAGTAACAAATACAAACAGAAAGGACCTTGCAAAATGACTACCTTCTGTTGGGGCCTAGAAATTTCACCCAAAGCTGACAGAAACATTTAAGCCAATGCTTGGGTAGCAACTCCTTCAAATTCCAAGTCCAAGACTGATAGATTTATGATCTGATCAAAAACTATCAGGTCTAGGTTAAGGGAAGATGTGGGATGTCAGAGGAAAAGGAAGATGTGAGGCCCACTTTGGTATATAGAGGTCCTGGGAAGATCAGTTTTCCCAGGATCCTATCAGATCTGGATGGCTTGGTGCAGACCTCTTCTCGGGGCAATGAGATGGGTATGTATAGTTCACATAAAACATAGCCACAGAATCTCAACATGAGTTTCAGAAATTGTGATCCTAAGTCCCAGGAAGAACCTGAACTCCATCCAAAGTTCTAAGGTAAAGCACTGGATAGGACCCAGAATGCAAAAAAGACCTGAGAGCAGATTAGGTTTAACAAAGCCACAGTCCACCCCTCTCAGGCCTGTGGAAGACCATATACTGCAGAGAAGAAGTTCCTTGTTCCTCCCCAAAACTGTGAGTCCCGCCAGCGTTTTCAAGCCTGTTATGATCCATCATCCCAGATTCCACCTTGAGGACTGAGACATTTATTATCCCAGCTTCCAGGAACATTGGTGGCTGGTATATCTCAGTTGAGGTCTGCCCAGGAGTTGCCAAAAGCCAAAAAGAATCAACTGCCTCAAGGTCATGCTCCTTTTCTTGGAGTGGACCTCAACCACTGACTGGACAAGGTTAGAGTGGAAAGCCTGGTCCCCTCATCTCAGGGTCAGTAGCAGCTCCAAAGGGACATTCCAGCTTCAGAGCTCCCTGGGGGATGAGCTGAGTCCTTTGCTCTTTCTCTAGCACAGTTCACCTCCACCAAGCCTTCCTCCTTCACTTCCTCAGATGTGGATCCTAAGAACGATCCTGTATACAGTTCCTATACACTAAGACATACACTAAGCTCTGGCTCAGGATCAACTTTCTGGGGACAGGGCTTCTGACCTCACACAAGCCCTTACAAAATGTAAAAAGTATTTTAAGTTGGGGGAACAGAAAGGGCATGGGTGCAAATAGCTAAAATATGAATGCAGTAAGGGCACCTGGGTGGATCAGTGGTTGAACGTGTGCCTTTGGCTCAGGGTGTGATCCGGGGATCCTGGGATCAAGTCCCGCATTGGGCTCCTTGCACGGAGCCTGCTTCTCCCTCTGCCTATGTCTCTGCCTCTCTCTCTCTGTGTCTCATGTATAAATTTAAAAAATGTTCTTAAAAAAATGAATGCAGCAGAAGGTATCTTCCTTAGAACATTGTTTTTAGGAGTGGTAATGTGAGAAACTGAAAAGTGGTCAATAGGATGCTGCAATTTACAAAATAATGTAGCTTCAACTTAGTTTTAGTTTTAGGTTTGTTTCAGCCTAGGGTTATTTTAGAACTGGAGTCCCAGGCAGAAGTGCTGAGTTTCCATTTGTGGTAAATTTTTCATGGGTAGACCAAGGGTTGATATTTTTAATGTCTAAGAAGCTCATATACATCAATAAATAAAAGCATGGATACTTCAAAAGATATAAATGTTTAATGGCATGAGTAGATAACTCAAAAGCAAGCAAATATTAAGAATGAATCACCTCGGGATGCCTGGGTGGCTCAGGAGCTGAGTGTCTGCTTTTGGCTTAAGGCGTGATCCCAAAATCCGGGGATCGAGTCCCACATCCAGTTCCCTGCAAGAAGCCTGCTTCTCCCTCTATGTCTCTGTGTCTCTCATGAATAAATAAAATCTTTTAAAAAAAAAAGAGTGAATCACCTCTAGTAATATAAAATGCAATTAAAACAAAACAATGGGGATGCCTGAGTGGCTCAGCAGTTGAGTGTCTGCCTTCATCTCAGGGTGTGATCCCGGGATCTGGGATTGAGTCCCGCATCAGGATCCCTGCAAGGAGCCTGCTTTTTCCCTCTGCCTATGTCCCTGCCGATCTCTCTCTCTCTCTCTCTCTCTCTCTCTCTCATGAATAAATAAATCTCTAAAAATAAAAAATAATAAATAAAACAATGTTTTATCTATTAAACTAGCATATGTGAAAAAATTATAAAACACCTAACCCTAGTGAGGTTTCAATGCAACACATTCTTACCATCAGTGTGGTACAAATTGGCACAGTTTTTTTGGACGAGTACTATAACATTGGATACTATTAAAACTAAGAGATTGATATCCTTTATGTTAAGGTAATTCCGTTTTTTGGAATCACTCTTAAAAAGAAACAATTCCAAATACTAGAATAGGTTTGGTCTACACATTGTTTCATTACAACATTAATTCAAATTGCAAAGACATGAAAACAAATGTGAAACATGTAAAATAAGTCAATATATGCATCTGATGGGCTGTTATGCAATCACAAAGTGATTACGAAGAACTCACAAAATATGATTAAATCTCCTCTAACTTCATGCTAAGCAAAAGAACAAAGATACATTCTGTATTTCCTTTCTGTTATTGAGTATAAAAGATCTCTTCCACCTAAAATCACTTTTAAACAATTATATACTGCATTTAAAGTATTTTTCTTACAGCAATGCCTGGCTTGTTCAGTTGATGGAGTGTGTGACTCTTTTATCTCAGGGTGGTGAGTTTGAGCCCACATTGGATATAGAGATGACTTAAAAAAAATATCTAATTTTTTTTTCTGAAGCACTTGGGTGGCTCAGTCAGTTAGGAATCCAACTCTTGAATTCTGCTCAGGTCAAGATCTCGGAGTCAAGAGATCAAGCCCCATGTGGGGCTTCATGCTCAGCAGGGAGTCTGCTTATCCCTCTCCCTCTGCTCCTCCCCCCACACGTTCACTCACTTTCTCTCTCAAGTAAATAAATAAAATCTTTAAAAAATATTCTTCTCACAATAAGGTAAAATACTGAAAAGATTTTTTTGTCTATATTGTTTTTTCTTAATTTTAAGATGTTGCATATCATGTTGGGCATGATCCATTCACATCAGAGTTCTGTAAGGAACTGGGCTGAAGGGTTTATTGAAACTGGAACATAGTACAATAGAGGAGTCAGACACTATCCCACTGTTGAATGACATCCAAGACTTTTAGGGCTTTTAAACAGCCCAAAGCCCTGGAAGGTCATAAGGTCATTGTCCTAACTCTACTTGCTCTAGCAAATGCAGTAAAAAGACTTTATTTACTGACCTACCAAAGAGATTTTGTCTCAAGATTACTCGACCTGGAAAGCCATCAACAGTAAAGCCCAAGAACCCAAGGACATTCTGGAAGGGAGACTGGTGTTAGCTACATTTCATCATTCATCAGTTAGCCCTCATGTTATCTGAGCAACATACAACCGGATGTGAAGGTGCTAGCTTTATGTTTTGTACAAACGTTCCAAGGTAAAATCCACAGTGAGGTACCAGAGACACAGAAATGCTTCTGCTATATTTCTCTGTACTTTCTGAACAATGATCCTAGAGCAAAGAAATGCTCATGAAATAGCTTGGTCTGTGACTTATTTCCTTAGCCTCACTGCCCCAGGTGAGTTTGACACATAGAAAAGTCTGTTTCCTTTTCTCCAAAGAAGACATACACATGGCCAACAAGCACATGAAAAAATGCTCTACATCACTTGCCATCAGGAAAATACAAATCAAAATCACAATGAGATACCACCTCACACCAGTGAGAATGGCTGTAATTAACAAGACAGGAAACAACAAATATTGGAAAAGATGTGGAGAAAGGGAAACCCTCTTGCACTGTTGGTGGGAGTGCAAACTGGTACAGCCACTCTGGAAAGCTGTGTGGAGGTTCCTCAAAGAGTTAAAAATAGAGCAACCCTACAACTCAGCAATTGCACTACTGGGTATTTACTCCAAAGATACAGATATAGTGAAACACTGGGACCCCTGCACCCCAATGTTCATAGCAGCAATGTCCACAATAGCCAAACTGTGGAAGGAGCCATGATGTCCTTCAACAGATGAATGGATAAAGAAGATATGGTGTATATATGTGTATATATATATATATATATATATATATATACACACACACACACACACACACACACACACACACACAATGGAATATTACACAGCCATCAGAAAAGACGAATACCTACCATTTGCTTCAATGTGAATGGAACTGGAGGGTATTATGCTGAGTGAGGTAAGTCAATTGGAGAAGCACAATCATCATATGGTTTCACTCATATGTGGAATATAAGAAATAGTGAAAGGGACCATAAAGGAAAGGAGGGAAACTGAGTGGGGGAAAATTAGAGAGGGAGACAAACCATAAGAGACTCTAAACTCTGGGAAACAAACAAAGAGTTGCAGAAGGGGAGGTGGGTAGGGATAGGGTACATGTGTGACGGGCACTAAGGAGGGCACTTGATGAGTTGAGCACTGGGTGTTATATGTTTATTCATTTTTACATTTCAAACCAAAAACTGTGGTGATAAATTTACCATCTTATCTGTCCTCTTGTCAGGCAAGTCTTCAAAAATCATTCCTAATATGTGTTAAAATACCTTAGCTATTTAAATATGAAATGAAAGGTTTCATTTTCTTTCTTTCTTTTTAAGGTAATTTATACCCCCAATACAGGGCTCAAAACCACATCCCCAAGATCGAGCATCTATCAACTGAGCCAGCCAGGTGCCCTGATGGTTTCATCTTTTACACTCGAACTTTACCGTCTTATTTTATTTCAATGTGGGATATGGTTTTCTTTAAAGCGTAAGAGGAATTTGGATTTTAAGAACAGGTAACATTTGTTAGAACATTATTATTTGTCTCAAACACACACGTACTATAGTACTCCTATACAAAAAAAAAAAAAAAAAGCTTTCTCTTTATTATAGTAATCACACCAAGGACATTTTGCCAAGATTGACACTCTTAATATTCAATAGAATATATGTTTTAAGATTTTTATGTATTTATTCATGAGAGACACAGCAAGAGAGAGAGGCAGAGACACAGGCCGAGGGAGAAGCAGGCTCCCTGCAAGGAGCCTGATGTGGGACGCGATCCTGGATCCTGGGATCACGCCCTGGGCCAAAGGCAGACACTCAACCACTGAGCCACTCAGGTGTCCCAATAGAATATTACAAAAATATGGAAGCACTAGAGCCCTTGTATATTGCTGGCAGGATGTAGAATAGTACTACCACTTGGAAAAAAGTTTGACAGTTTCTTAAAGAACTGAAACATGGAACGCCAGGGTGGCTCAGTGGGTTAGGCATCTGCCTTCGGCTCAGGTCATGGTCGTGGGGTTCTGGGATCGAGCCCCACATAGGTTCCCTGCTCATCAGGAAGTCTGCTTCTCCCTCTCCCTCTTCCTACTGCTCGCCCTGCTTGTCATCTCTCTCTCTCTCTGCCAAATAAATAAATAAAATCTTAAAAAAAAAAAAAGAGTTAAAATACCACAACTGTAAGATCCAGGTATTCCACTTGCAAACATTACTCAAGAGAAATGAAAGCACAAGTCCATACAAAGACTTGTACGCAGATGTTCACAGCAGCTCTGTTTGTAATAATCAAAGCTATAATCAACCCACAATTCAAAAGCTGAATGGATAAACAAATTGTAGATCTATAATTGCCCAATATCAACAAATACCCAACATCAGTAATAAAATGGAATAAGGGATGCCTAGGTGGCTCAGTCGGCTGAGCATCTGCCTTTGGCTCAGATCATGATCTCAAGGTCCTGGGATGAGCCCCCATCAGGCTCCCTGCTGAGCAGGGGAGCCTTCTTCTCCCTCTTGCCTCAGTCCCTCCCTCCTGCTCATGCTCTCTCTCTTTCTCTCAAATAAATAAATAAAATCTTTTCTAAAAATACAAAAATAAACAGAATCAGCTGAGATACATACAACAACATGTATGAACTTCAAAATAATAAGCTGAGAAAAGAAGCCAGATTAAGAAAAAACAATATATTCTGTTTGAAGTCAGTGTATACAACATTCTAAAAAAAGCAAACCAATTTAGAGTGACAGAAAGCAATATCAGTGGCTGCCTGGGAGTTACATGTGGGAGGGATGATGAAGCCCATCAAGGAAACTTTGGAGCTGATGGAGATGTTCATTTTCTTAACCATGGTGATGATTTTTGCATGCATACATATGCTAGAACACATCAAATTATACTCTTCGTTGTGTGTGTTTTATGTCAATTACACCTCAATAAATCCCTTAAAATCAATAAATATAAATAAGATAGAAGGAATAACATTCCATAGAATGTGGTCATAAAAAAGTAAGAGATTGGGGCACCCAGATGGTTCAGTTGGTAGAGCACACAATTCTCGATCTCGGAGTTGTATGTTGGAGCCCCACGTTGGGTGTAGACATTACTAAAAAATAAAAATCTTCAGGGGCATCTGGGTGGCTCAGCAGTTGAGCATCTGCCTTCAGCTCAGGGCATGATCCTGGGGTCCTGGGATCGAGTCTCACATTGGGCTCCCCGCTGAGAGCCTGCTTCTCCTTCTGCCTACATCTCTGCCTCTGTGTCTTTCATGAATAAATACATAAAATCTTTTAAAAAAATCTTCAAGAACATAAAAGAGATGGGAGGGAGACATATGAAACAGGTGATGGGGATTAAGGAGTATACTTGTGGTGACACCTGGGTGGTTCAGCGATTGAACGCCTGCCTTCACCCAAGGATGTGATCCCGGAGTGCCGGGATCAAGTCCTCCATCGGGCTCCCTGCATGGAGCCTGCTTCTCCCTCTGCCTGTGTCTCTGCCTCTCCCTCTTTCTGTGTCCCTCATGAATAAATAAATAAAATATTTTTTAAAAGGGAGTTCTAAAAAGAGCTTTATACATCCTAATTTTTCAAGAAGTGCTTGGGGAGCTACATAAGGTATAGTGATAGAGCTGAAGAATCCTGTGGAAGGGACAGTCACTAAGTGACTTTCTATTCACTAGGTCACCAGCTCCGTAATGCCCCTGGGAGAGACCAAGGCTGTTGAAATTTCAACCACGACACAATAATCAAAGGACACAATGATCTAAAATTTGGGAAGAGCCAAGTAAAATACCAAGCACATATGATCCTGCTTCAAATATAATCTAAAGTTCATCCATCCAAGAGAGAGGCAAATGAAAAATCAAGAGGCTCCTAGACAACCTAGTGGGAAGTCATCTGACAAATCACGGCCTATTATGTAGGCAAGGAAAGGTGGCGAGGAAGTACATGTGAGGGCCCATAACATCCTGTGGAATCTGTCCTTTTAATGTAACCACACCTGTGGACAATTTTCCCAAGCATCCATTAATATTTTAAACTTAAACCTAATTGAAAGATTTTTAGTGTTTCACTTTGGTAGAAGCCAAGGAGAGTGAGCAAGAAAGAGAGAGAGAGAGAGATAGCAAAGAAATGTGAGAGGCCTGGGGGCATGCTGTCTCTGATTCAATGCACCAGTCACGGAAGCAGATAGCCTAAACTAGTTAGGAAGATTGGATCTGCCTCCCTCCTCAATGCAAAGGATTAATCCTACTCAATGTATCCTCCTTCTGAGGCTGCTCTGAAACTGCTGTTTCACATCTTCTCTGGATGCTCTTGGCAAATGGCTTGGAGATGACATAATGAAAATAAGCTTTGGGACGCCTGGATGGCTCAGTGGTTGAGCATCTGCCTTTGGCTCAGGGCATTGATCCCGGGGTCCTGGGATCAGGTTCTGTATGGGGTTCCCTGCAGGGAGCCTGCTTCTCCCTCTGCCTATGTCTCTGCCTCTCTCTGTGTCTCTCATGAATGAATAAACAAAATCTTTTTAAAAAAAGAAAATGAGCTTTGGGTCTTGTTAAATGATGTTCACACACACAGGAAGAATAGGCTCACATCTGTAAATTCTGACTCAGCCAGTGGCAAGTGTGAGAAGTAACACAATTGTGCAACAGGCAAGATGAGAAGGGTGAAGGGGACAAGAAGAGAGGAGAGAAGACCTTTATTTGAGCGTAGGAGAAGGAAAGGAAACTGGATGGCCTATAATGGCAGACCCTTAAAACAACTGGGACCCTGCATTTATTGGAAGATATAGCTTCATAAGGAGATAATGATTAATTTAGCCTAGATTAATAGAGACCATCCAGGCAGAAGTTCATATAGAGAATTAAGCCTAGCCTGCAGCACAAATAAAGGGATGACCTCATGAACGTGCACAGAGGCAGCAGGCAGGAGAGCAGGCAGAGAGGGCCAAGTCAGGAAACTGACATTGGATATACAATTAAACTAGACTACAGCTCTGTTACTCAGATTTTTTTTGACGATTTTATTTTTGTATTCAGGAGAGACACAGATAGAGAGGCAGAGACACAGGCAGAGGGAGAAACAGGCTCCCTGCGGGAAAGCCCAATGTGGGACTTGATCCTAGGATTCCAGGATCATGACCTGAGCCGAAGGCAGACACTCAACCACCGAGCCACCCAGGCATTCCTCTGTTACTCAGGTTTTACCAAATAATGATGCTTTAAAATTGAAGTGTTAGGGACGCCTGGGTGGCTCAGTCAGTTATGCATCTGCCTTCGGCTCAGGTCATGATCCTGGGGTCCTGGGATGGAGCCCTACTTCAGGCTCCCTGCTCAGTGGGGAGCCTGCTTCTCCCCCTCCCTCTTCCTGTGGCTTCCCCTGCTTGTACTTTCTCTCCCTCTGCCAAATAAATAAATAAAATCTTTTTAAAAAATAAAATTGAAGTGTTAGCATTTCTTTTTTTCTTTTTTTAAAGATTTATCTATTTATTTTAGAAAGAAGAGTGAGGAGAAGCAGAGAAAGAGAGAGCAAGAGAGAAGTGGAGTCCCTGCTGAGCATGGTGCATGACACAGGCTCAATCTTACAACCCTGAGATCACAACCTGAGCCAAAATCAAGAGTTGGACACTCAACTCACTGAGCCATCCAGACATCCCTGAAGTGTCAGCATTTCAGGAGTGTTATGTGTATACAAGTATGACTACCAATAGCTTCTGTAGACCATCCTTCAGAAATAATGCAGTGGTGCTGGTGAACATGTACCAACCTACAACATAAGAACATTTCCTGGTATAAGATACAGATAGCGCCTGTGACATAGAAGTTTGCAATCAAATTGGGAAGCTGAACAATGTAAATAGAGATGAATAAAGTTGTTAATGTAAGTTCAAGGCAGAAGTCATCTTGTTGGAACAACTGGACACTTGCCTGCAGTGGTAACTCTGTGTAACCCAAAAATAATAGGGCAGGGAAATATTAGCCGAAGTGTTGGAAGGGCTATCTATGCCATTTCTGCTGGGACAGCAAGTATTTATAAGCAAACCATGACTATTAAATATAGCAGTTTTGTCCTTTGCTCCTCAATTGTGAGCAAGAGAGGCTTCCAAAATGGTGTAGAAGAACCAATTTTTTCCTCTACCCATCTTGGGTTCTCAACAAGTGAAAAACAAGCAGAAGTATGTTAACATATGCATCATGCATACACCTGGGAGAACTCAGTGACAAGTAACTCAAAAAAGTTGTTAGAACTTGGGCTTAAGCAGCATCTTCACAAAGAGCAATCGATTCATAGAGATGTGAAAAGATGAAAGAAAAGGATTTTAAGCTTCCAAGCAGAGCAAACTGGGAAGGTCAATAGATGGTGAAAATTAATGGAAGGTTCTCTGTGGAGGTCCATTTTGGTGCTGACTTTCCATCTTCGTGGCCATAAATCCTACCTAGGGGAGGGGATTTATAGCAGTCCTCATTCCCAGAAGTTTCTGCTTTACTCAGATAAGGAAAGCTCCAGGAAGGCTTCATTTTGCACCTATGAATTCTCATTTGCCTCTAGCTCAAAATAATCTCATACCAATATGGCATATTTTGATTGCAGCATATTCTGCGGACTTTCAGTGGAAACAGGAAAAGTAATGGAGAATGGACTCCTCTCTCTGTCCCTGGGGGACAGTGTTCCTAGGAAGACTTTCCATGGTAGGTACTCTCTCCTGGACTCAACAGAAGCCAAATATCTATTCCAATCATTCAAGATGTAATGACTGTGGGGGCCTGAGTGGCTCGGTTGGTTGAGACTCCAGCTCTTGGTTTCGCCTCAGGTCATGATCTGGGTGTCAGGCTCTGCGTTCAGTGGGGAGTCAACTTGAGACTCTCTCCTTCTCCCTCTGTCCCTCCCCACTCTCTTGCTCGGAAACGCACTTTCATGCTCTTGCGCTCTCTCAAATAAATCAATCTTTAAAAGCTAATGACTGAAGTTGTCATTGAGACCTAGAAATCAATGGATTAGAAAACTTTCAATGATTTTCTAAGTCAGAGCTGGTTGTCTAAGGGCAGATCTTTGTGCCATGGACCCTTCTGAAGTCTGGATAATACTGTTTCTAAATTAATAAAGGAAAAGACCTAAGATTACAAAGGAAACAACTACATTGAAACACAGTTACCAGAGTATTAAAATTTTATAATACAATAATATGTGTGATTCTTCTTTTTGAGATTCTTTATTAGTGTATTAAATAGCAAGATCTAGCAGAGCTTTATGACTAATTTTGAATTACTGTGATGAGTATAAAGAACTTTTGAGATAGCTGCAAAAAGTGTGTGATAGAACAATGCATGCCTATGATTCTTATTGGTGACAAAGTCCCAGGAACTGCTACTACTACCGTGGTTTGTTACCTACTTGCATAATTCAAGGAAATGCTAATCTTAGCTAGAGGTTAGTAAAAATGCAAATGAACGTTTTTTTTTTCCCTTTTTGAGATCACAGATCCTCCTGAACTCTATGAGTTGACCTTAAGTTAAGAACCCTTAGTCTTGGGACCCCTGGGTGGCTCAACGGTTGAGCATCTGCCTTCCACTCAGGCCAGGACATGATGCTGGAGTTCTGGGATGGAGTCTTGCCTTGGGCTCCTGCATGGAGCCTGCTTCTCCTCCCTTTGCCTATGTCTCTGCCTCTCTCTTTCTTTGTCTTTCATGAATAAATAAATAAAATCTTTTTTTAAAAAAAAAGAACCCTTAATCTAAAAACCTGTGGTCTTAATATACACACAAACACACACACACACTGGGTCTGTTGGTGTGTCCTGAGAAAGTACCCATTATATACCAAACTACACTCTCAGAGACAATAGCCAGTCTTTCTAGACTCCTTCCCTCCTCAAATCATGGAGAACGGCTCAAGAGACAATGCAATGCCTGGCAATCCTGCTACCTGCACTGTAGGTCTATTCATGTCTATTCAGGTCTTTTTATCTATAACTCTCTCTGCTTGCCCTGTGTCCAACACCTTCAGATTACTCTCATCTTTTCAAAAAAAAATTTATTGCAGAAACACCTGGCTGGCTTACTTGGTAGAGTATGCAACTCTCTCTCTCTCTCTCTCTCTCTCTCTCTCTCTTTTTTAAACTAATCTCTGCCCCCAAAATGGGGCTCGAACTCATGACCTGGAGATCAAGAGTCAGAGGCTCTACCAATAGAACCAGACATGTGCCCCATGCATGGGACTCTTGATCTTGGGATAGTGAGTTAAAGCCTCAAGCTGGGCATAAAGCTTACTTAAAATAATTTTTTTGCAATAATCATTTCAGATTTTAGTTCCCTCTGGGGAAATCTTTAATCGTAATATATCAGCTATAAACTAGAAGGATTTTTGCAAACACAGGTTCTCTACACTTAAACCAAGAGCTGTGAACTCCAAGTTTTTTATTCAGAACATGAAGCAATTGAAAATAATGAGGCTGACTCATGCTCACACCTACCAATCTAAACTTCTAAAGAACTTTCACCTTCATGCAAAAGATCATGGTGACTGATAAGAGAAATCAAGTCACTTCTTTTTAAACATTCTTTCTCCAGCTGAGCTGATTTAGAATGGCATATTTACTGTGCATATATACTGTGATTAATGCCTCATTTTTTGAAATATTTTTTTAAGTTGTATGTGGAGCCCAATGCGGGGCTTAAATTAAGGATCCTGAGGTCTGAGATCAAGAGTCAGACACTTAACCAACTGAGCCACACAGGTGCCCCATCACTTTTGAAGTATTTTTAAGGGACTCGTTTTTAAAAAATATTTTATTTATTTATTTGACAGAGAGAGAGAGCAGGGGCAGGAGGAGCAGTAAAGGGAGATGCAGGCTCCTCACTAAGAAGGGAGCTGGATATGAGGCTCGATCCCAGGACCCTGAGATCATGACCTGAGCCCAAGGCAGACACTTAACCACCTGAGCTACCCAGGCGCCCCGGGACTCATTTAAAAATAGAACACAGAGGGACCCCTGGCGGGCTCAGTCCATAGGGCATGTGATTCTTGATTTGGGGGTTATAAGTCTGAGCCCCACCTTGAGTGTAGAGATTATTTTTAAATATTTTTTAAAAATTAAGAATCAAAAATAAAGGGCCGCCTGGGTGGTTAAGTCAGTGAAGCATCTGCCACTGGCTCACATCATGATCCCAGGGTCCAGGGATCCAGTCTTGCCTCGGGCTGCCTGCTCTGAGGGGAATCTGCCTCTCCCACACACATTCTCTTTCTCCATCTCTCTCACTCGCTGGCTCTCTCAAATAAATAGAGAAAATATTTTAAAAAAAGAATCAAAAATAAAAATTAGGGACTCCTGGGTGGCTCAGCAGTTGAGCGTCAGCCTTCGGCTCAGGGTGTGATCCTAGATTCTGGGATCGAGTCCCACATCGGGATCCCTGCATGGAGCCTGCTTCTCCGTCTGCCTGTGTCTCTGCCTCTCTCTTTCTGCGTCTCTCATGAATAAATAAATAAAATCTTTAAAAAAAAAATAAATAAAAATTAGACCGTGGAAAGTAAACACAGCTCCAAAGTCTTTCCCTATCAGCAGTTGACCATTAATCAGGGTCCTGATAAGAAACAGGACAAACTCAGTTGGCATCCTTAAATGGACTTTTTCAGAAGGGAGTGTTTGCAAAGGCATGTGCTGGGTTAAGGAAACCGACAAGGGATGCTGGAGCCTTCAAAGAGACTCGCAGGGTGGGAAGCCGGCCATTGCTCAGGGAGGATATGGTGTTAAGGGAACCCGACGGAGAGCTGGAGCAGCAGCACAGAAGGAGAGAAGTGATTATGACCATGACCTCATCTAAGTGGAGGATGGGAAGAGATAGTGATGCTGATGGTGATGCAATGCACCCCGACCTTTCTCACCAGCCCCTTGACCTCTTGCTAACCCCCACCCCTAATGGCCCAACCCAAGCAGAAGCTAAAAGGTAGGGTGTCCAGGCCATGCCTTCGAGGGGGGTTAGAGCAGGGCAGAGTTAAGTGGAAAATCAGTGTGCAAGAGGGAGAAAGGCAGAGGAGCCAGCACATGCACTCAGCCCTTTTCAAGTGTTTATACAAAAACAATTTGAGAAAATTAATGGCAGTTATCTGGTTTATAATTCAAGTCCCTCTTGAGATGATGCTTTTAAGGAAGGTCTTGTTTGCCTGGCGTTCCAGTTCCATATTGATCAAATTGTGTAGATAATTGTTTGTTTACCTGACCATTTCACTCGGCCTCCCTGGTCCCAGTCAGTGGGAATGCCTGGAGCTGCATTTCTTAAGTGATGTCCATTTGAGCTTAATTGTTTATCCACTCGAAAGGGAGCCCTGGCTGGGTGGGTTGTTGTTTTTTGCTTTTTTTTTTTTTTTTAATCACTCCTGTTCAAATTCTGTCTCGAAATATTGAAAGTTAAAGGGATGATTTAAGGAAGAGCCTGGACTTTCCATTGCCTACAGCCACATGATTCAGAGGGTTCTTCCAACTATTGTCTATTTAGGCGAAAGAAAGAGTAAACACTTTTATAAATGTCAGACGTGGCCCCCGTAGGGGCGATTGATGCAGACAGCCAGAGCCAGCATTTAAAAAATTATCCAGAGGGCTTGATTCAATATCATGGCTGGCCAGAAGTCTGGCAAAGAACTGATCCTGATGTGCTTGGAAAGCCTTACCTTTCCCCGATCCCCTGTCACAGGGCATAAGAATCTTTAAAGGAACCAGCAGCTCTGGTGGTCTGAGTAGCGAAACTTCAGTGTCAACCATGGAGCAGCTGGGAAAATGTGATTCCCACCATCCTGCTCTACCACCCAGGGCCTCACTCTGAACTGAAGTCACCTGTCACGTTTTAAGAAACTCATTCACATACCTTTATATTTCTTCTCATATCCGGGAGACTACTCCGAGACTTTTGTTAAGTCTACATAGAGCCTATCTCAGGGATAGCCCCATGGTCACCAGTGTGGCTCCTTCCCAGAACAGGGCTGTGTTTCAAAATATTATTTCTAGTTGTAATCTGTTTTTTTCCTGTACCTCTGTACTCCCATGGGTGCTCTAAGGGCTGATTCCACTCTTCCAGTCTACACTGAAGGTGAAGTTAAGGTACATATTAAAAACCATCAAAGAAACTTCTAACTTGGGATGCCTGGGTGGCTCAGTGGTTGAGCATCTGCCTTCAGCTCAGGTAGTGATCCTGGGGTCCTGGGATCGAGTCCCGCATCGGCCTCCCGCCATGGAGCCTATTTCTCCTCCCTCTGCCTGTGTCTCTGCCTCTCTCTCTCTCTCTCTCTCATGAATAAATAAATAAAATCTTTTTTTAAAAATTTAAAAATAAAAATGTTTTTTAAAAAATTGAAAGAAGTCTTTCATGTTGCAAACCACTTCAGAACTCCTCTCTACTAGATGGGGTGCTGCCTGAATCATGAGTTATTTAATAAAACCAATAAGATTTTCAAGTTTACTTGGATGGATTTTGTCTTTTGAGCACACATGAACATCAGCTGGGGCATTTCTCCGATACTCAGGCTTAGTCCTTTCCAAGCAGCCTCAATTTTGATGACAGCAACTTTAGAAGGTAAGAGAGTAGCAGTAAGAAGATTGTTTACCTGTTGGCCTTTTTTGATTGCGACCCCAGAGGACATACAACATTTTAGAATAGTAACTCGAATTACAGTGATGACATTCTACCAGGATGTATCAGATTTTGAGGAGTTTCATGTAATTTCTAGAACAGGTATATACCTATACAAATACAACATACAGCTTAGTATTACTTCTATTTTGACAATGCTTCCCATCTAATTTAACATATCAAATAAGCCTAAGTGTTGCCAGAAAGGTCTGGAAAAATGCTGAAGTTTCTTCCTGGCCAAAAAGGCTTCATTTAGAATTTGCCTTGGGAAGAGGCAACCTGGGTGGCTCAGGTTGTAAAGCATGTGACCCTTGGTCTCAGGGTCATGAGTTCAAGCCCCACCTTGGGCGTGGAGCTTGCTTTCAAGAATAGGTTGGGTGGATTTGCTTTGGGAATATTTGTCAAAAATACCAAAAAAGCTTTTAAAGCCATTATCTAAATGGGATCACAGATTATTATAAAACTTTATAATAATTACCTATTAACAAAACGTCACTCTCTTAATGTTAAGACTCGGTTTTCCTAAGTATTCAAAGATCTGATAAGGAGAGCAAACATAGGAAATTATTTTGATAAAATGCAGAATCTTTGTTTTCTAGGAAGAGCACTGTAAAAGTAAAGGAACTTTCACAATCTGTTATCAAAAGTAGGCCAAAAGCCAAAAACAATTTATCCTTTTAACAGAGAAAACCAAATTCTAATTTTGCACCAGCTTACTTTTGCAGCCAGGGCCTAGTGGTGTAAGAGCATCTGGCTCCTGGGATCCCAAACAGAACAGGTTCAGCCACTGGCCGCTCACAAAACCTGAAGGCAGAGAAAGGAGTGGAAGTCAAATAAGAAAGTAATTTATTTTGGTGAGGTCACCACAGGGCAGACAGCAGACTACTGACTCAAAATACTGTCTCCAAAGTGCTGAAACTTCTCAGTTTCTGTAAGGAAAAAGCGGGACAAAGGTCAGGGGTACGTGCAGGTTGCCAGCGCATCATTATCACAGGTGGAGTCTTGTTGGCTCAAGATGGTCCTTATTGCTTGTAAGAGACAAGGTTCTGGGTAGTTCCTGTTCCCATCAGGGGGGTACTTTGCCCATAGGGTCTTATACCTGAGTTAAGAGATAGGCTGGAAGGAACTTAATTAGAAAGTTTGAGGTCAAAATGGAGGTAGTTGAAGTCCTCTTTCACTTTTGATATTAAAATATATTCAAATAAAAGATAAATAAATATATGGGAGGCCTGGGTGGCTCACTGGTTGAACATCTGCCTTTGGCTCAGGGCATGATACCAGGGGTCCTGGAATCGAGTCCCACACTGGGCTCCTTGCAGGGAGCCTGCTTCTCCCTCTGCCTATATCTCTGCCTCTCTGTGTCTCTGATCAATAAATAAATAAAATCATAAATAAATAAATAAATAAATAAATAAATAAATCTTCATTTCAACCTTAGTCCTGAACCCACATAAAATTCCTTTCCAAAGATTCCTTCTTCACAAACTTTCCACTTTCTTTTTCCTCATAAAATGCATCTCCATTCTGCATATCTTCTTTTCCAGAAAATATAGCTTATTTCCTTTGCATTTCAAGATTCTCCCCTTACTATTTCTAGTAGCTTTAATTACATATATGAATGAGAATTCTTAAGCCTTAGAAACCTTAATTTCTAGTGAAAAGTAAGAAGTAAATGATTATGAATGATATTAGCATTCTGTGGTTTGACAGACTCATAAATACTTTTTATAATTTCTGGAAGTATATGCTTTCTCATGGTAAATGTCTCAGTGTGGCACAAAGCGTGTTTACTAACAGACAAAAAAATCTTTAGCTTCTCTGTAATATGCTAAATGTGGATAAACGTATGTTCAGTAATGAATTTCTCCATATTTTATACTTAATTTGGAAATGATCTAAATATTCAATAAATTTCCATCACTTAATTTAACTTCACAAAACTGAAATTTCAAGCTACCAAAGAGATTTAAGAAGCTATTTCTAAGTACATATACCATAAAATATATTATTCCTAAAGATTTGATCTATAAGCTCTTTTTCCCCTTACATGGAAATCATTTTCTTCCAACAATTACATTTAAATTACCCATGAAAAACATCGTAAGACATTAGACAAAAATCAACCATCATTCTAAGTTCTTTCTGCTGCCAATTTTCCAAAAGGGATAACATAAATTAAACTAGTAAACTCAGGTAGAATAAAAGCTGTTTACTTGCATTGTATTCAATGTTGATAATAATACTAAAGAAATGTCTGCTTCTATTCCATCAACAAACTTAAACTAGCTTTTATTTACTGGAGATGATCCCCAGATCACGTGAACTGGAAAATCATTTGGGTTAGTTTCTATCTTTCCGAGAGTTTTATAATGTCCAATCCTTACAAGCACTTGCCTTTAAACCAACTGAATAGGGAGGACTCTTTTACAAATTATTTTTAGCAATATCATCCAGAGGTAGAAAAATATCTCGCATTTTAACACATATACAGTAAACACAAACAAACCCAAAGATCTTCTAGCTCTTGCCTTTACCAGTTATTTGTGGAGATGTCATAAAAGGCCCAATTTCAAAATACCAGTCTCTTTTTTTCCTTCCTGAGAAACTTCTCCCTAACGTTTACATTTCAAAGAACGGCCCAGGTCCTTGAGAAAATGGGAATACAAAATTTCACAAAGGGACACATTAAGTGCAGGAGGATTCCATTTCCAATGTCCTGATTTTTTCCAGCAGTTTCAGAATAAGGTTTGGGGAAATTGGCAAAAGGCTAAGTGAATTTCTGAACTAGAGCCATACCTTTGGCTCTGTAAAGAGTCACAAGACAAAGACAGTTGTGTACAATTCTCCAAAGAATTAGGTTGTGACTTGCTTTAGGTACTTTCTAGCTCTTTGTTGTTAAGACTTTTGCAATGAATCACCCAATGAAGCTATTTTGGAACCTGGAATCCTGTTAGAGCCTTCAGCACACTAATTAAAATAGGCAAGAAAACAAAGACAAAACAAAACAAAAACTAGGCATCCCATTCTGTTTCATTTGGAAGCCCTTGCTTTTATTTTTTATTTGGGGTTGGTGATCCCTTGCTTTTCAAGTACACTTTTACTTATTTTTTTCTTAAGTACACTTTTAAAATGATCTTATCTAGGGGTGCCTGGCTGGCTTAGTCAGTAAAGCATACAACTCTTGATCTTGGGGTTGTGAGTTAAAACCCTACCTTAGATGGAGAGATTACTTAAAAAATAGAATCTTTAGGGACACCTGGGTGGCTCAGTGGTTGAGCGTCGGCCTTTGCTCAGGTCTGCCTTTGGCTCAGGTTGTGATCCTGGGGTCCTGGGATCCAGTCCTGCCTATGGCTCCACGCAGGGAGCCTGCCTCTCCCTCTGCCTTGTCTCTGCCTCTCTCTCTCTGTTGTCTCTCATAAATAAAATCTTTAATAATAAAATAAAATAAACCAAAAGCCTGATTTATGGCCCGCCACACATACCTTTGCACACCTGCTTTGTGACTGAGTAGCCTAATAGAAAACCATCTTGTCCCTGACATATCCATCAATGCCCCTACTCCCTGCATTCCTTGATGTTAAAAACTCCTGAGTCCTGCCTATATGTCAACCTATAATCTCCCGAGCTTTTACAATATATAAAAAAGTGAATAAGCCTGTTACTGTTCTCCGGAGCACCTTCTTCCCTGTGAAAAGTGTGCTTCCCGGGCAGCTGGACTGGAATAACACTCAAATCAAACCCTATTTACTTTTAGAGATGCCAAAAGGTTTGTTCATTTTCTGTCAACAGGACAAACCAAAGGGCCAGGGTTTCTTTCTGGCTTCTGTGATACACACGTAGCATTAACTTTATCTACACAAATCAAGACAAACACATTCACCTTCACATATCAGCAGTAACTAAGAGAGCTGCCTCCTGGCCCCAAGAAGGCCCCCTGTGCACAGCCACCAATGCCATGGAATATCAGATTGGGGGAAGGCCTGGACCAGCAGAGCCCAAGGAAAGGAGACTGCAGACCAATTCCAAACAAATGTGGAACTGCAAGCTAAATCATCAGCAGTTGTCAACATGGAATCCAGAAATGGAGCGAGGGCATCGGGTTTTCCACCCGGGGAATTGCAGTCTGAAAGGCTAGAGGCTTGGCTCCACGCAGACCCACCCGGCAGCCAATTGGGCTCCTACTGGAAATGTCTGCCAGGTCAAGCTGACCTGCCCTTTTTAAAGAAAGCCAATTAGATCTGAGCCTGAATGCAAAAAAAAAAAAAAAAAAAAAAAAGCCTAGTTGACCAAGAGGCACTTACCAAGGCCCTCGGCCTCATTCAAGACAGTGAACCCAAGAGTTCTGGGGGCGCCACGCACGATTCTCCTTGTCCCCAGATGCCAACAGAGGCTAGCTTCTAATCCCGTTGCTGACACCATAGTCGTTAGAAAGCAAAATTCAGCCGAGTAAACTTGAAGATTTCATTGGCATTATTCAGTCATGAAATTCAGAGCAGCACTCCAGCTAGCAAGTAGAGGAATTAAACAAAATGGAAGCCTCTTACAGGAAAAGAGGGAGGGTATGGCAACAAAGTTTAATAACTTTTTTAAAAATAACTTTTCCTTAATAGGAAAGAGAACAAAGGGTTACTTCATCTTTGTGGGAGGAAGACACCCCCCCCACCCCCGCAGGGTTTCTAACCAATGCAGATTACTTTACTAGAGCCAATCAGAGAATTTCAGCTTGACTGTTTCAAGGTCACATTCCTGGGAGAGTTGACCCTGTAATTAAGTCTTTGGTTTGCCGTGGTGGAGGGCAAATGACTCCATTTTGCGCTTCTTCTTTCTTTTTGAACAATTGAATAGACAATATCCAAGCAAAAATTCGTATAGAGGGAGAATTTAGGTCAAGAAGCAGCACAGTATAAAAAGTAATGAAACATTTGTGTGGCTCTTGCGTAGAACGTGTGTGTTGGGGAGCTGGGGATGTGGAGTGCAATTAGGAAATTGACAATGCAATTAACTAGATGACAACTCTTACTTGGATTTGACCAAATAGCAAAATTTTATAAATTTAAGTGTTGGTATTTCAACAATGATATGTACATACATGAAGTATATTTGCTAATGGCTTATATGGACTATTATCCAGAAATAACTTCAGTGATGCTGGTGAGCATAAGTAAGTACATTTCCTGGTCTTGATATTGTACTATGGTTTTATAAGTTGTTATTGTTGGGGGAAGCTAGGTGAAGGGTACATGGCACCTTTCTGTGTTTTTGCAACTTTCTGTTACAAAAATCTTAAATTTTTGTATTAATGTTTCAGTGACTCTTTATCCTATATATTCTGCTTTACATAACTGAGAGCACACCCCAGTTAAATTTTTATCATACTTTTTCATTCAATCTTATATCATAATTTTCTCATGCCATGAAAAAAGTCCTTGTAAACATAATTTTGTTTGGCTGCATGATCTTCAATATTTGTAACATATTCCTATCCATTTCCTTATTGTTGCATGTTCAGTTATTCTGAGCTGTAGGTGTTCTTTTTTGGAAAGGGTTATTATAATAAAAATTATTGAAATAAAGTCTTTATACATAAATCTTTTCTCTGTGTTTATATTTTTATGAACAATTCACAGAAGTAGAACAGTTCAATCAGTAGGAGTGAATATTATTAAGGCTTTTGATACATATCAGGAAATTGTTTTTCTAATAAGTTTGTACCAATCCACTTTCCCAAGAGTTAGTTGTGAAAAAACTTTTGGTCACAGCTAGACCCCAAGACCCAAAATTACTGCTCACCTGCTTGTACCCATAGAACTTTGTCCCATATTTTTCCTTAAGCCCTTCTTTCCAGCTCATCTCTTCAACTCGGGGAAAAGACCCAAGGGGCATAGCATCCCTTGATGGGAATCATACTACCACTCAAGTGACAACAGCTGCCTCTAGGAAGGGCTTTTCTGGCCCAGAACACCCTGACTAGTTTTAGCTAAACTCTCAACTCATGCCTGCTCTGACCCATGGAGTGACTGGCAGTTATCTTTAACTTATTATAATACTAAATCTTGCCCAAGGAGGAACGCAAGCCTCATTTACATCCTACACAAGGTATGGATAAGCATGTTTTTTAAGGAGCATGTGTGACTTTAAGCCAGCCTCTACAGACCATGACAAAGCTCCCCTTTCTAAATATTCATCCTAACCCTAAGTAAAAGGAACCCATCCACCCTTGCTTGGGGAGTCACAGCTTTGGATGTCCTTATTTGCTGCAAATAAAGTTTTCCTTTGTGCAACAACTCCACCTGGTGTAGTTTCTATCTGCGACTTACCAAGGAGCGAACTCATGTTAGTTTGGTTACACTTTCTCCACACTCAAATTGCCATTTCTGAAAGAACACATCAAGTAACACTTCAGGCAGCAGATTCCTGAGACTTTGCTGACCTCCAGTTCTAGAAGACACCACTTGAACACATCTCAAAATTTTGATTTTGCCAACTAAGCCTGTTTAGAGTGGATGAATGGCAAACAGAGACTAGGGTTACTTGCAAGTTAAAATATATTTTTTAAAAGAGCCATAAGGGGAACCTGGCTGGCTCAGTCAGTAGAGCACATGACTCTTGATTTTGGGGTTTTAAATTCAAGCCCCATACTGGGTGTAGAGATTACTTAAAAATCAAATCTTAGGGATCCCTGGGTGGCTCAGCTGTTGAGTGTCTGCCTTCCGCCCAGGGCGTGATCCTGGAGTCCTAGAATCGAGTCCCACATAGGGCTCCCTGCATGGAGCCTGCTTCTCTCTCTGTCTGTGTGTGTCTCTGCCTCTCTCTGTGTGTCTCTCATGAATAATTAAATAAATAAATCTTTTTAAAAATCAAGTTTTAAAACACATTCAATCCTTAAAATGACTTTGTAAAAATTTTTTTAACTAAAAGAACCATAAATTTTGTAAACCTGAAACTAATGTAATGCTGTGTGCTAACTATACTTCAATTAAAAAAAAAAGGCATATACTCTGCATACTAGGCCTGAAAGTGACAAAGATGATGTTTTGTTGTGAAAAAGAAGGTATCTCATTCATAGTATTGGTTTCATTGAAGGCTATCTGCGCTGAATACCTTCCGGTTACCCCTCAAGATCTACTTTCCTCTCTTCCACACCACTTTCTGCATTGAAAGCTGTCTCCTTTTCCCACATGCTCTGGCTTCTTGTTGAGTTCATCCAATGGAGAGATTATAGAAAAGGGTAAGTTTGGGTTATTTATCCCATCACTCCTTCCCTGTGAGCTCTTCAGGGGCTACTTGTGTACCTCAACCAGTGCTCACTGCTCCTCCTGGGGTAATCCTCTCCCTATGACTTCTTCCTTCCAGATTCCATGTCTTTCTGGCCCTTCCCAGTGGTGATAACAGCTCTGCTATCACTTCCTCAGGGGTACCTCACTGTCCTTCGCAGTCTTCCTATACCCTGCCCACACGTTGGTAAATATTCTAGTTACTAAATCTTCTTCAAATTATCTCTTAATTTGTGCGTGCCTTCTTTTCCAGGTGGGGTCCTCCTTGAAAGAATGACTAGCTGTGGTGGTCTAAGGGAGTGAGGGTACCCTATTACTTTCAGAGATGTGGTGGGTGCTGTGACTGTGGGTGCTGTGCTTCTGTTGGGAGGTATAAGTACCAGCTGGATGACAGTGGGCAGGTGCAAGTCTCTGAGGTAGATTTGACATCTGTCAACCTTGTGCTCAATGTTTTAGGCAGGTAACTACCTCTACAAAAGGACACAAAGATACTGAGTTTGCAAGCCATCAGCTTCCAAATGGTTCTTTTTTTTTTTAAAGATTTATTTATTTATTCATGATAGAGAGAGAGAGAGGCAGAGACACAGGAGGAGGGAGAAGCAGGCTCCATGCTGGGACCCCAATGCAGGACTTGATCCCAGAACTCCAGGATTGCGCCCTGGGCCAAAGGCAGGCGCCAAACCGCTGAACCACCCAGGGATCCCTTCCAAATGGTTCTTATGTCTCATGTAAACACTCTGGATAACAGGAGGAGGATCAGTGGAGAAATTTAAGAAGACTGTCCCATGGACCCCAGTGACCTGAACAGAGTGACCCATATGCATCTTCTACTTGCTGAGATGAGCAAAACCAATGAACAGCATATGGGGAACACCCAGGAGCAGTGTTGTGCCTAGCAAAAGGAAAACTCAGAATTACTAATCCTGTCTTTATTTAAAATTTGGATATTTTGTTCATGGTTAATTTTGACATTCACAATTTTTTTTTAAAAAAAAAAAACTACACTAAAATACTTATCTTGATTACTCAGTATTTGGCGCCCCCTAAACTTTGCACCAGAAGAAAGTGCCTCATCTTCCTCACCCTAGTTTGCTAGCCCAGCTATAAGGAGTTAGCTTTGACTCTTCTCTTCCCCCTCAGAGCCTGTACTTGGCTCTCCTTTCCAAATACTTCCAGAATCTGATCACATCTGGCCACCTCCACGTCTACCACCCAGGCGCAAGCCACTGTCATCCTTCACATGGTATTCTGCTTACTATTCATGCATCACACATTACCCCCCAAAAGGTACTAGTATACAATAACCACTTAATTTTGCTCACGGTTTTGTGGGTCAGGACTTCAGGAAGGGCTCAGCCAGGCAGCTCTTGCTTGGAGTTCATTATGTTGTTGTAGCCAGGTGTCAAACTAGGGCTGTAGTCATCTGAAGGCTCAACTGGGTTGGCTGTCCAAGATGGCTCACTCATGGACCTAACAGCTGATGGTGGCTGCCAACTGTGAGAGCTCATCTTGGACTGTTGAATGAGGCACCTAACACACAACCTCTCCAGCATGGGGGTCTCTTAGATGGGGGCCAACTTCCACTGGGGCAAGCATCCTGAGAGAATCAAGGGGAAACTTCATGACATTTTACAACCTAGCCTCAAAGTCACATGTCATCACTTCCACCAAACTCTATTCCTTGAAGTAGTCTTAAGATCACTCAGATTCCAGAACAAGGGCCCTAATTGTCTATCCATCACAAAGTAGCCAGAATTATCCTTCTAAAATGGAAGTCCAATTATTTGACTCTTCTGCTCAAAACTTTGAATGGCTTCCCATCACACAGGAAAAATAACCCAAAATCTTTAGCATAGAGGCACCTTACTGGCTCCATCACCGGAGCATGCAATTCTTGATCTTGGGGTTGTAAGTTCAAGCCCCATGTCAGGTGTAGAGATTACTTAAAAATAAAAAAAAATGTAAAGATTTTATTTATTTGTTCATTAGAGACACAGAGAGAGAGAGAGAGGCAGAGATATAGGCAGAGGGAGAGGCAGGCTCCCTGTGGGGAGTCCAATGTGGGACTCAATCCCAGGACCCCAGGATCATGACCTGAGCCAAAGGCAGACGTTCTACCACTGAGCCACCCACGTGCCCAAATAAAGTATTTTTTAAAAAAACTCCTTAGCAAAAAAAATTTTTAAATTAAAATTAAAAAACACTCCTTAGCATAGTCTACAAGGTCCTATAAGATCTGTTACCCTTACACCACACAATCTTCCACTATTCCCTGCATTGCACACTCCACTCCAACATTCCTAGTCTCCTAACTGTTCCTCAAACAAGATAAGCATATTTCTAGACTTAGATATTTGTACTTGCTGTTCTTCTGCCTGGAGTGCTCTTTCTCAGATATCTTCTTAGCTTTGCCTCTTAATTTGTTGTCATGGTTAGTTAAATGTCACCAGATGGAAGAATCCTTCCCTGTCCACCTTACACAAAATATTAAACCCTCCCCTATTACTCTCCTTGTCCTTGCTGTGTCTGATTTTTCTTCAGAGCACCTTTACCACCTGCCATCCTATATAGCTAGTTATTTATTTGTTTATTATATCCTCTTCTTTTCCCTTTCTAACCTTGTTAGAATCTAAGCTCTATGAGGGCAGAGACGTTATCTGTTTTGTCCCGATGTGTCCATACCATCTAGACCAGTTCCTAGCACATAACGAGTGCTTGATAAATATTCTTTTTAAAATATTTTATTTATTTATTTATGTGTGTGAGAGAGAGCATGTATGAGCGAGTGGGGGAGTGGCAGAGGGAGAGGGAGAGAAAGAATCCCAAGCAGAATCTCCGATGAGTGTGGAGCCCACCAAGAGGCTCCATCCCACCACCCTGAGACCATGACCTGAGCCAAAATCAAGTCAGATGCTTAATAGAGTCTCCCAAGTGCCCCAATAATATGTCTTAATGAATTAATGAAAGGACATAGCTGTGATTACTCCTGAATGGAATAGACATCATTATCATTAATGGTTATAATCGTCCATTTTATAATCATCCAATTATTTCCTTAGGATAATTCTCTCAAGTAGAATTACTAAATGAGGGATCCCTAGGTGGCGCAGCGGTTTGGCGCCTGCCTTTGGCCCAGGGCGCGATCCTGGAGACCCGGGATCGAATCCCACGTCGGGCTCCCGGTGTATGGAGCCTGCTTCTCCCTCTGCCTGTGTCTCTGCCTCTCTCTCTCTCTGTGTGACTATCATAAATAAATAAAAATTAAAAAAAAGAATTACTAAGTGAAAGATTATCCAAATTTTTAAGGTTTTTAATACATATTATCCTCAAATATACTGCTGAGATTCACAATTCTATCAGCAGTATACAGGAGTGCTTTTTTCCCACAATCCCCCACAATCCCAGCTCAAGGCACTATTTCTTCATTTGTCTACTTCCAACATTGTATATTGACTTCCCTGTATTTTAGGTGTGAATTTAATTCAGTTACACCACTCCCACATTCTATCCTCACTCCCATTATTGCTTGTTGGCTCATTAAATTAGTTTCTCCTTATATCTTTGAATAAAATACTTAAACCTTTATTTCAGTTTCTACCAATTTTCTATAGTATCTTTTGACACTTGATAAGTATTGTGACACTTCTACACTTTTCTCTACTCCTTTCTTCCCATCATCTGTCAGCTGTTCCTTTATTTTTTATTATCAAGATCGGTAGCATGTTATTTTTTGCCACTGTAACTAAGTGTTCTAAAAGTAGAATAACCAATAAAAGTCTTATAGAATAACATAGTCAATTGTAGAGCTGAGTTATGTGGCATAATTATATAGTGTTTTCTTCTCTCTAGTTCCATGGTCATGATCCTCATGTCAAACAAAGGAGAATTTGCATCGTGTCAAGATCAAATGGATTTGCTTTTTTAAAATGCAACAAATTGCTCACTAATGCCACTTTTTTGTTTGTTTCTTTGTCTTTCCTTAATTGAGAGGATAATAATAGGTTTTCATTACAATACTCCTAATATATTCCAATTTATTCATTTCATATCTCCTTTGAGACTATAGTCTTCTTAGAGCTCACTGAATTCTTATTTGGTCCATTTGCTTTCTAGACTACCAACCTATGGTCACTGATATTTAACTGGATTTCCAGTTGATTCCTTGCCATTGGATAGCCCTCTTTCTTCGTTTTCAGCCTTATTTTTCTGGAGTATACACTAAAAAAATGTACTTTCAGAAAGAGAGGTAAACTTTTTTTTGCTTATTTGATGAATTTCTTCTGCCTTCATAATGATTAATAACTTACCTCAGTAAAGAATTTTGGGCTCAAAATAATTTTTCTTCAAAACGATTTTCTTCCCAACACTTAATATTGAAAAATTTTCAAACTTACATAAAATTTAAAAGAATATTTTCATCAACAGGGTGCCTGGGTGACCCAGTCAAACATCATACTCACTTTTGGCTCTAGTCATGTCCTCAGAGTCCTGAGATGAAGCTCTGCCTCGGGATCTGTGGAGCCTGCTTAAGATTCTCTCACACCCTATCCTTCTGACCTCCCCTCCGCTTGTGGGAACACACTCTGTGTGCGCTATCTCTCTCTAATAAAAAAAAAAGAATATTTTAATCAACACTAATACATGCTTCACTAGATCCACCAATTGTTGTGCATATCACCACATTTTAACACATTTTCAGTATTTTTTTTCTAAATTATTTGAAAAGAAGTTGAAACACTCATAATATTCACCTCGAAGAACTTCTGCCTGCATCTCCTAAGAGTAAGAAAGTTCTAGAAAACCACAGTACCATGATCACATCCAAGACCACACTAATGAATAACATCATCAAATAGATAGCCTATATTTGAATCTTCTCAATTGTCACCATGTCTATAGATTTTTTATTTTCCTATACAGAATCCAATCAGATTTCTCACAGTGTTCAGTCTTTGTCTTTTTATTCTCTTCGTCTTCAATAGTGCAATACTTTCTTTTAGTTTCTAACAAAGACTTTTAAAAAATATTTTATTTATTTATTCCTGAGAGACACACAGAGAGAGGCAGAGAAACAGGCAGAAAGAGAAGCAGGCTCCATACAAGGAGCCCGATGCGGGACTCAGTCCCGGGACTCCAGGATCAAGCCCTGAGTCAAGGGCAGACACTCAAGGAGTCCTGTAACAAAGACTTTAAAAAAAAAAAAAGATCCAGGCCAGTTGTTTTGTAAAATATCCTTTGTCTGGATTTGTGTTATTGTTTCTTCATGATTGGATTCAAGTTAGACATTTTTGGTAAGAATATTGCACATATGATGGGGCACCCGGGTGGCTCAGTGATTGAGTCCTGGGGTCCTGGGGTCGAGTCCCGCATCAGGCTCCCCCCTGCAGGGAGCCTGTTTCCCTCTCTGCCTCTCTCTGTGTCTCTCAATAATAAATAAATAAATAAAATCTTTTTTAAAAGGAATATTGTGCATATGAGATTGTGTACTTACGATATCACATCAAAGGACATTTTCTATTAGATTCTTTTTTGAGTGAGTGAGCTCTATACCCAATGTGGGGCTGAAACTCATGACCCTGGGATCAAGAGTTGCATGCCTTGGGGTGCCTGGGTAGCTCAACGGTTGAGTGTCTGCCTTCAGTTCAGGTCATGATCCCAGGGTTCTGGGATCGAGTACTACATCAGGCTCCCCACAGGGAGCCTGCTTCTCTCTCTGTCTATGTCTCTGCCTTTCGCTCTGTGTCTCTCATGAATAAATAAATAAAATCTTAAAAAAAAAAGAGTAGCATGCCTTACTGACTGAGCCAGCCAGGCACCCCTATATTAGATTATAACTGGTGATTTTAGGTTTGATCACTTGGTTAAGGTGATAACTACTGGATCTCTTAACCACAAAATAATGTTTTTCCTTTAGAGTTAATAAAATAATCTGTGGAATACTACTTGGAAACCATGTAAATATACTGTTTCCTAATAATCTTTCACTCAAGATTTTTAACATCTGCTGAGATCCTTGCTTGAACCAATTATCACAAGAGTTGAAATGGTGTTATTACAAATAAATATTTTCTGGATTTACAGCCTGATAGTTTATTTAAAGAGTAACTTTACTTTTTAAAACTTCTTTCTCCCAATATTTTATTAATTTATGTTGTCATAATGCAATGGACTAATGCATTTTGATTAATCTTTTATTAACATCAAAGTACTTTTGATGTTCTAACTGTTCCAGTTTGATTAGGCAACATTACTTATGGCAAAGCTAAGTGCCCTCTGGTCAGTAAATAGCATGGGGACTGATAGAAACTATGAATGAACTCTAAATACTGGATGTAAATACCATAATTTGGGGTTTCCCTAAATGTGGTGACTGTTGCAGTTGGGTATGTCCCATGTGAGGAACCCTGGATATTATGCCTGTGAGTGAGTAAGTTATTGGCTCCTATGGGGCTTAAGGCGGTTACTCCAGGCTAGGTTCTGTACTGGAACTGGAGGGGTATCATTAGGGTGAATTCCTAGAAATAAGAATTCAGTGTCAAAGGGTAAATACATACATGATTTTGTTAGGCATCATCAAATTCCTCTCTCTCCACAGGAGTTGTAGTATTTTGTGCATGAGCTAGCAATAATTGAGAGTGCACTTGTAGTCTGCAAAGAAGAGCATTTTCAGACTCAGTTGATGTTGTCTTCAGACAACGCATAAAACTAGGTCTCTGTGAAATAAAATTAGGAAGTCCTAAGAAGATACAATGAGGGCTGCCTGGGTGGCTCAGTGGTTGAGCATCTGCCTTTGGCTCAGGTTGTGATTCGAGCGTCCTAGGATCGAGTCCCACATCAGGCTCCGAGGAGGGAACCTGCTTCTCCCTCTGCCTGTGGTCTCTGCCTCTCTGTGTGTTTCTCATGAATAAATAAATAAAATCTTTAAACAAAGAAGATAGATACAAGCACAAAAACTTTAAATTTCTGCTTATCTAAAATGCCATAAATAATACCAAAATATACATTGGAATAAACTATCAGCAGTGAAAATACCAAACACAAGGTTAATATTTTAAGATACAAATCACTTACAGAAACCAACTACAAAAAGGCATGAACTAATCATTCACAGCAGAAGAAATTGAAATGGATAATAAATATCTGAAGAAAGCACTTGATCAGTAATCAAAGAAATGCCATTGCAAATAGCAATGCCATGCTGATTTTTCTCCTTTCAAGTTAAGAAAGGTTAACAATGGCTTAATGTGAGAAAGGGGGCGGTGAGAACCTAGGCACTTTTCTTTTCTTTTTTTTTTTTTTTTTGTGAAGGAGCATTGAGAGCTTTGTTCAGACTCCAGGAAACTAGACAGCCATTCTTAGACATTATTGATGAAGTATAAATTTGTAGGATCTCTTGGGCAAGTGATTTGGCAACTTCAAAGAGCTTTAGGGATGCCTGGGTGGCTCAGTGGTTGAGCGTCCGCCTTCAGCTCATGGTGCATCCCGGGGTCCTGGGATCAAGTCCCACATTGGGCTCCAGAGGGATCCTGCTTCTCCCTCTATGTCTCTGCCTCTCTCTCTGCTTCTCATGAATAAATAAATGAAATATTTTTTAAGAGCTTTAGAAAAGCTCCTATTCTTACACCATACTTTTAATTTTAGGACTCGATCTCAAGGAAATTCTTAAAAAGTATGTACAACATGTCATGCACAAAAAGATCCATCCCTTGGGACACCGGGGTAGCTCAGCGGTTGAGCGTCTGCCTTCGGCTCAGGGTGTGATCCCGGGGTCCTGGGATGGAGCCCCATATCGGGATCCCTGCATGGAGCCTGCTTCTCCCTCTGCCTGTGTCTCTGCCTCTCTCTGTCTCTCATGAATAAATAAATAAAATCTTTAAGAAACAATCTCTTTTAAAAAAATCCATCCCCATGCTATCTATTATATTTAAAAATTAGAAAGTATTACATGCATAATGTTAGAGGATACCAGTTCAGTACAGTCCATGACATGAATATAACATAGCTTTTAGAAATTAAAATGTGAGTATGTATTGAGTAGTTATCTAAGTATTTTGCATTTGCTCACTGAATTCTCACTATAAGGATACTGTATATATCCTCCTTTGGCGCTTCCAGTGCACCCACCACTCTTCTCTAGCTTCTAACTGGTAAGGGCTGCATCAACAGGATCCCTTGCCTTCAAGCTTCTGGTTGGGATAGGTCAATGGAGAGGTGGGGAGGTAGGCAAGGAAGCTGGGTATTATTTGTTCTGGCTCCCTCTCTCGGAGTTTCCTGTGGGCTGAAAGCCTCCTTGAACTAAATGCTGAGACTTGTGTCAGGCAGCCCCTACCAAACACCACTGTCATCAAGTTCTGATAACTGCTCTCTCCCTTTACCTCTTCACAGTCATGCCTTCTTGCTGTCACCAGCCTGGAGGTACTGCATGATTCCTTGTGTTTTCTCTTCATCTTGCCCACATCTCTTAAAAAATTTCCTTTATGATAATCTCTTCAAATGATCTAATTAATTTGCTGTTTCCTAGTGGAACCCTGACAGATACAATGCCTTGGGAGATTCTGTATTTGAGGAGACAGGCACAGAGAAGTTAAGTAATTTGCCCAAGGTCACACAAGGGAGGAAATAATAATTGTACATAATACAAACAAATAAAATGAAGAAAATACCCGTATTTCCACTCATCTAACCCATCCATTATTTATTTAATAAGACTCCCACATTTTTTTGGCCAGCCAAACTCCTACTTCTGATCTTGGGCTTTATGTTCAATTGTCTCCTCTATAAACTTCATCTGGATGTCTCAAAGGCACATGAAACTGAATATGTCCAAAAATAGGCTCATGACCTTCCAAATTCTAGCCACAACCAAGTTCTGTCAATTTTACATGTAAATGTCTCTCATGTGTTCACAGCTCTCCAGCTGCCTTAGTCCAAGGCACCATCGCCTTCTTTCTTTGAAGAATTCCAAGCTTTGGTCTCCCTGTACCTATCTACTCTTGTGTCCTTCAACCCATTATTTATGCAGCAGGCAGACAGAAGGTTTCAAAACGCAATCTAGTTGTATTGCCCCTTGCTTAAAATCTTGCAGTGGCTCCCACTGCTTCAGAATACAGACCAAGAGTTTTCCTTTGGCTCAGCTAACCTCAGCAGTTTTGCCTCCCCATGCTCCTTTCCTTCTCTTGCTTAACTCCACTGTCTCTGGCTTTCACCTTCGCCAAGGAACCACCCTTCTCTCTAACACAGGGCCTTTGCCTACATTGTTCCCTCTTGCTGGGACAGTTTTACACACCTTCTCAAAGTTAACCTCCGGAGTGGTCAAAACACCGAAACACTTTCTTATCACTAGGAACTTTCCAACCTAACATTTATCAGAGCTTACTCGAACACCTCAAGAATGTGGTTGCCAATCTCCTTTACTAGCTCCTCTAGCAGACCATACAATGAAGGTCTTTGGCTGTCTTGTGTTGTCTGCACATCCCTAGTACTTTGCTCTGTGCCCAACACATAATATGAAATCAAATATTTGAATGAAAAGAAATAAATGCAACAGGGATAAGGAAAAGTTGGAGGAATCATATTAGAAAGGTCTGACTTCTTTATATCTATTATTTCCTCTTTCTTTGCTTCAAAGTCTTACAAGATAAAAATGATACTGATTTAGTCATAAGTCTCAACTACTTTTCTAGAAAGTAAAAGTTACTAAAACTGGATAAAGAAGGGTACTTGTGTAGTTCAGTGGGCTAAGCATCTGCCTTCAGTTCAGGGCAAGATCTCAGGGTCCTGGGATAGAGCCTGCCTGGGCTCCCTGCTCAGTGGGGGAGCCTGCTTCTCCCTCTCCCTCTGCACCCCTCCCCACAAGCTCTCTCTCAAATAAATTATTTAAAAAACTTTAAAACTGAATAAAGAAAATACTCTATTCCCTTAGTTTCTTTCTTTTTTTTTTTAAAGAGATCTTATTTATTTATTCAGTTAAGACACAGAGAGGCAGATACAGAGGCAGAGGGAGGAGAGCAGGCTCCATGCAACCCTTATAGTTTCAACAAGATTGTTTGATACAGAATGGGGGGGGGGGGTGTCGGGAGAAATCTTTATAGGTGGGCATGGGTTCTTTTATTTCTTTATTTATTTGAGAGAGAGAGAATACAAACAGGGAGGAGGGGCAGAGGGCCAGGGAGAAGCAGACCACCGCCTCCCCCCAACAGAGAGAGCTGAGAAAGGGGAACAATGTGGCTAGACCCCAAGAGCCAGCAAACATGACCTTAGCCGGAGGCAGACACTTAACTGAGCTGCTCAGGTGGCACAGATTCTACTTAACTTCCTGCAGGTCTCATCACTTACTCTAGATGTTATATCTATTTTGAGGGCTCTAGTGATGACAAAAACAGCTCTAGGAAGACAAAGTGGAAACGTAAAGGGATAAAGCTAGTAAAAGGCTGGTTACACAGTAAGATATGTACACTAAATATCTCCCTTTTTGGTAGGGTGGGGAAACACGGTTTTTTTCTTTTGTTTCTGTACCTTCACCTTCACTTTTCAAGTGCAGGTCCCACTTAATCCGTGATAACTGAGAAGTTTTTTCGTTTTTTTCTTTTTTGTTTTTAAGATTTTATTTGAGAGAGAGAGCATGAACGGGGAGAGACAGAAGGCGGGAGAAGCAGGCTGAGCACGGACCCTGACGAGGGGAGCTGGGTCCCAAGCCCTGAGGATCCTGAACAGAGCCCAAGGCAGAAGCTTAACCCACTGAGGGGCCCAGGAGCCCCTAATATCTGAGTTCTTGATTTTCTCGCCTACTTGCTGCGTTTGGGTCAAGCACCTCAGCTCGGACAACCCCACAGAGGATCAATAATGGCCAAGTAGGCCCCAAGTGGCGGTCCCCACTTCACCCCGCCCCCTCCCCAGGGAGGGGGTCCGCGGCTGCGCAGACCTCTCCCGGCCCCTCGTGACGTCACAAAGGAGCCTACCGTTGTGTGTGGCGTGGCCCTGTGACCCTGCCGGCCGGTCCCTTCAATACCCGCTTCCTAGGCCACCTGGCTCAGTCCTCCGTTAGTTAAGGCATGGGCACGAAAGCCCTGGGCTGAAACCCCCACGCGGCCGCCACTCGGGGTAGGCGAAGTAGGCGGAGCCAGGCTGCGGTCAACCGGGGCTCCCGGGGGCGGTTGGGAGCGCGCTGGGCCGCGACCCGGTGAGGCTGGCGAAGCGCGCGCCGCTGGGGGAGGGGCGGACGTAGGACGTCACCTGACGCCCCCCGCGCTGGAGAACTATGAGCTCACACAGCTCGGCCCCCGCCCCGGGCAGTGGCCGCGGGAAGGGCGGCGAGGCGGAGCTTGCCCCCGGAGCAGGGGGCACAGCTTCCCCGATCTCGGACCCGCACTCCAACTTGGGCGCGGCCACATTCTCCGCGTCCGGGTCCAGCATCCATTCAGAGTGGCGCACCTTGTCCAGTCCGTTTTCCAGCTTCCAGTCAAATGCATCCGTAGAGGACTCGGAACACCAGAAGAGCTCCAGCGTGCCGGCCCAACTCGGCTACATTCCCGACCCAAGGACTAACACAGACTCTAAGATCGGCCTTTGGGGCTTTGGCGCCCCACCTGGCCTGAACCACCAGATCTCCATGTCTGCCACCCGCCCGCCCACCGCGGAGGGGGCCGCTCCAGCCTCCAACCCGGACGCCGACCTCCCCGGGGTCCCGGTACAAGGATCTGTCCCACCCTCAGGCTCCCCCCGAGTGTCGACAGCTGACTCCACCCCATCCGCAGGGCTCGAGTACCCCCGAGTATCAGTACCAGGACGTCCTACAACCACCAACTCTTCCGGAGAGTCAGCGCAAGGGTCTGGCCCGCCCACGGTGCCCGACTTCCTCCGGGTATCGATGCCAGCACCACCTCCACCCAGTAACACTTCCCAGTTGTCAGCACACGGGTCCGCCGTGCTCTCAGTGATCGGCTCCCCCCCGAGCTCGGTGCAAGGACCACCTACACCCAATAACTCCCCCGTAGTGTCATTGCAGGGGTCCCGGCAGTTCTCAGTACCCGGCTACCCCCGACTATCAGTGCACGGATCGGCACTGCCCTCGGACTCCTCCGGAGTGTCGATACCAGGGTCCGCCCCGCCCTCAGTGCTCAGCTCCGCCCGGAGTTCGCTGTCAGGATCTGCACCTTCCTCAGAGTACTCCCGAGTGTCGATACAAGGGTCCGCCCCGCCCTCCGTGCTCAGCTCCCCCGGGAGTTCGCTGTCAGGACCTGCACCTTCCTCAGAGTACTCCCAAGTGTGGGTGCAAGGGTCCGCCGAGCCCTCAGAGATCAGCTCCCCCCAAGGTTCGCCTCAAGGATCGGTCCTGCTCTCAAGCTCCTCCGGAGCGTCGGGAAAAGGGTCCATCCTGCCCTCAATGTCCGGCTTCCCCTGGGATTCGGTACAAAAATATCTTACGCTTCTGAACTCCTCCCAAGTGACACAAGAGTCCACCCAGCCCTCAGTGCCAGGTACCCCCCGAACATCCGTGGAAGGATCGGCTCCGCCCCCGGGCTCCCCTGGAGAAGCAGTACCAGGGACCGCCCCGCCCTCCGTCCGGGGCTCCGCCAGGGTGTCGACGGAAGAATCAGCTCCGCCCCCGGACTCCCCCCCAGAGTCTGTAGAAGGGTCCGCCCCGCCCTTGGCCGCCTCCACTCCTGTACCTACGCCCAGCGAGAGTCTCTACCAGACCATGGCGAGTAGAGAGAAGACGAGTATCGAGGGCCACATGTTTGACGTAGTCGTGATAGGAGGCGGCATCTCAGGTCAGTGTGGACCGTAGTGGTAACCTGGGGGCCCTGGCCGGCCCGGGGTGGGGAGCTTGCAGTAGCGCCGCGGCATTTGGGGGTCTGTCGTGCGTGCTGGAGTGCAACAGTACCCGGCCCCGGATCCTGCAAGACGACAGTGGGGGGTTGGGCCAGTTTTGCTGGTGGTGGGAACTGGGGGGAGGTAGATCAATAATTTTACTACTACTATTAAATACTAGCATTTAATTAGCTCTCGCTGTGCAGTTATATTCAGTGCTTTACTTGCATTTTCTCAGTCCTCTGCAGTCCTGTGAGATGGGTATTATATTTGCTCCCACTTTACAAAACCAAGTAACTGAGGTCTAGAGACTTTCAATAACTTTCCAGAGGTCAAACCACTTATCCAGAAAGTGGCTGAACGATTTTTTTCCATTTAAGACCTTCACTTCTAATCCCTAAGGTGGCTGCTTTGGCTCACTGACTTCGTGTTTCTTTGCCCTAAACAGAACATCAGTGTTGGGATTTTTGTAGTGTCGAGGTAGTAATAGTGTTATTCTGGTCCTGCTTTTCTCCAAGCACTTTTCCTTAGAAAATTTGGTAAGTGAAGACAAAGTAAGAATCGTTTAGTAAAAGATTTTTTTTTTTAAAGGAGAGAGGGGGGCTCTCATTTTTAACCTATGCCTCCTGTGTTTTAGAACTTGCAGGAATGTGTAGGCATTTATTGCCCAAAGCGAATCACTTTTGAAGCAGACGTCCATAGCCCCTCAGAGAATGCCCTGCTGTGTCCTTTCATAAGAGCTCCCTGGGACCAAATCCTGTCCTGTGTGGAGCTGGTGAGCCTGAGTTCTCCTGGCCCCTGTCTTAGGCTTGCAGCTGACCAAGTGTGTGAGGCTTGCCAGTATCTTCCTGGAAACCTTATTAATTATGATTGATATAGTAAATCAATCATGATTGATATATTAAATTGTCACTTAGGCTGTCATAACTGCTAAACTTTCAAATTTAGGAATGGTGTTTCAGCCCTAGCTAGAATCCCACATGAATCTGCCCAAGACCTGGGAGGGTGTTAATTTCTGAAATATATCTGCAGGATCTGATTTAGAAAGAGGGAGAAAGAACGTGGAAGGGATGAAGTAGGATGGCCCCACAATAGCCATTTGTATGTATAATTTGGTGGTGGTGGGACTCTGATAATGCTTAAAAATTAATTTTGAGTGGAGATAGCTTTTGACTTAGTCTTTTGAGGATCAACAATCTGAATCACCAGAGAAGAGGTTGGCCTGAGCTGTTACTTTGAAACTCCAGCCAGTGCCAGCAAAAACATACATGTATGTCGGAGCATCGGACGAGAGCAGATCCTGGCGGAGAGTAAGAAAAAGAAGTATATTTCTATTGTTTCCATTCATTCATTCATCCATTCATTCAACAAACACTTGCTGAGTACCTGCAATGAAGAGAATTGGTGTTTCCCAAAACCTAATCCTCCCATGCAAGCCTCCTAGAAGGAATGTGATTGTGGATCACTGGGAAATAAATGTTCCCATAGCGTAATATAAATAAATAGATTAGTTCTCTCTCTTCCTCCCATCTCCATACCATCCATACTTCACAATTTGGGGTTCTTTCTGGGATTTTGTCTTTTTCTGTTCTTGTTCTGTGCTCCAGTATTCCTTAAGGAGCGTTTTGTCTTTTATTTTCCCTCTGCCTGATTACCTGCTCTTTCTCCCTTTCCAAACCTTATTCCCAGTGGTTGGTGGTGAGCAGAGGTGGATTTACTGTGTAGCTTGCAACCCTCATGCTTTATGGCTTACAGTTGCAGGTGCCTTCTGCTTCTCATTCTGAATAAATAGCTTTATACTCTGTCCTGTATTGGTAATTTTGCATTCTTTTTTCTTAAGGAAGGCACCCAGATTATATTATCTTCAGACCACTTGAAACCTGGATCTATTATCACTATGAATTATTAATTTATTTGTTTCATTTGGGGAGAAGTAGAAGGCCTTTCTTGCACAGTAGTTCACATATCTGTTCCAGCAACCAGCTTCCAGTCTCTTAGTGACAGTGGATCTTCCTCTAAAATCATCTCTATCACTCAGATTTGAGAGTTTTTAACACCAAAACTGACCAAAACAGTGCATTTTGGCTATGGTGCTTTCCCAGACAGTTCACAACTAAAATTAAAAGTAGATGCAAGTCTGGCTCAGGATAAACCCTGCACAAAACTGGGTATTTCATGAGGTGAGAGGCATTACTTCTCAAGGGTTCTTGAGGACCAGAAACACATTATCTTTGCATGTGCTCATCAAAGTGCCATGAGCTACTTAATCTCTATATCAGTTTTAAATGCTTTAGGGTATTTCTTATAACTTTTGTTGCAACTTGCACACCTTACTATACTATCCAAACACTTTTAATATATGGCCAATATCCAACATCTGCAGGGTCATTCCTTTTATATGACAAAGTAGCTCCTAGAAGAGTACAAATTCCAAATAGTATTCCTCAAGATCAATCCATAGTAACAGAAATGTCTTTCATTTTTGATAACTATCTTGGCTGCACAGAAAATGGCAGCATCTTAATATACTTCCCTCTTGTCGTTAAAAAAACCCATAGAGACGCCTGGGTGGCTCAGCACTTGAGCGTCTGCTTCAGCTCAGGCCGGGATCCTGGTCTGGGGATCGAGTCCGGCATCGGGCTCCCTGCGAGGAGCCTGCTTCTCTCTCTGCCTATGTCTCTGCCTCTTTCTGTGTCTCTCGTGAATAAATAAAATCTTAACCAAAAAAACAAAACAACCCAAAACCCCTCTAAAACAGGGGCACCTGGGTAGCTCAGGGGCTTATGCATCTGACTCTTAGTTTTGGCTCAGGTCATAATTTCACAGGTCCTGAGATCAAGTCCTGAGTGGGGCATCATCCTCAGTGGGGAGTCTGCCTAAACCTTTCCCTCTGCCCCTCCTCCAATCGTGCACACACCCGTGTGCGCTCTTGATCTCTTTCTCCAAAATAAATCTTAAAAAAAAACCATAAAACAGAGCCACAAACCCCCCTTTTCTGTTCACTAGTCAATTACATAATTGTATATACTGTGTCGGTGGAGAGGGGGAAACCCCCTGCTCATTTTTAAGTAATATAATGATATCTTTAACATGCTCTGGTTCTTAACCTGTCATCCATCATCTATCACCAAGTCCTTCTTGAAACTGCTTTTTTTTTTCTTTAAGAGTTATTTATTTATTCATTCATGATAGACATAGAGAGAGAGAGTCAGAGAAACAGGAGGAGGGAGAAGCAGGCTCCATGCCAGGAGCCCGATGTGGGACTCGATCCCGGGACTCCAGGATCGCACCCTGGGCCAAAGGCGGGCACTTAACCGCTGAGCCACCCAGGGATCCCCGAAACTGCTTTTTTTTTAAAAAAATTTTTTATTTATTTGTTCATGAGAGAACAGAGAGAGGTAGAGACATAGGCAGAGGACTCGATGCAGGACTCGATCCCAAGACCCCGGGATCACGACCTGAGCCAAAGGCAGACACTCAACCACTGAGCCACCCAGGTGCCCCTTGAAACTCCTTCCATTCTGTGACAGTTGGATCCTGAATCTTTATTCCACACTGATGGCTCCTTTTCTGTTCCTTTCATTGTGCCCATATTCTTGTGAACTTCGAGGTTTCAAATGGCCTCGAGGTTCAGTTGTTGATCACTGTTGTGCTCTTAGACGCTTTTCCCCCTCTTTTTCTCATTCTGGGACTTCAGATTTCCTTTATCAATAGAAAGTTCTTAAGTTTCGAGTTTGGATCTCAGAGTTTCTTTCTCCGAGATGCTGTTCTATAGCTTCTCTGCTCCTGGATATTTCACACTTTAGCGTTCTGTTCTTTGTATTCACCATGTCCAAAAGCTTCGTTGCCCTCCAACCCACCTTGTTTTCCTTACTTCCTTGGCTCCACTCTTGGCACCACCATCCTTTATATCCAGTCAACAGATCCTTGTAATTCCTCGTTTGGGCTCTTTTTCTTCTCCATTCCCAGTGACTCCTCCATCCCCAGGATAGACCCCGGGCCCCTTTGGCTCACCAAGTTATGACCGCCTTTCCAGTGGCCTCCCTTTACTTTGGGTTCTCCCTTCATGTCCATCCTGCAGTGTTCTCTAGAGCCGATTTTTTTTTTCAATTTGAGCATAGTTGACACATAATGTTACCTTCGTTTCAGATAAACAATGCAGTGATTGGATAAGTCTGTATGTTATTCTGTGCTCACCACAAGGGTAGCTACCATGTGTCCTGTTATGCTGCTATCACAGTAGTATTGATTATATATTCCATATGCTGTACCTTTCATCCCTGTGGCTTATTCATCCCATAACCAGACTTGATTTTTTTAAAGATTTTATTTATTCATGAGAGACACATAGAGAGAGGCAGAGACACAGGCAGAGGGAGAAGCAGGCTCCTTGCAGGGAGCCTGATGCGGGACTTGGTCCCAGGACCCTGGGAACACACCCTGAGCAGAAGGCAGATGCTTAACCACTGAGCAACCCAGGGAGGTGCCCCAGGACTTGATTTTTTAAAACACTTATTTCATCACCATCTTCTTCTGCCCAAGACCTTCCTTCACTGGTCTGTTAGCAGCCCCTTGAGCTTCCGTCCATACCCCCAATTATCTAGCCCTACTCTGTTGGATGAGTAGTGTCCCCCACTCCCCCCAGCTTGGAGTCACACTGCTGTCTTGTCATCAGTGCCACACCATGTTTATTTTGTCCCTTCACTTCTTCCTTGTTTTCGTCTGTCTTAACATGGGAGTGCTTCTCTCTGACCGTTTGTTTACATTTTATCCATTCTTCAACACCTGATTAATTATCTTTTTAAAAAAGATTTTATTTATTCATTTGGGAGAGAGAGAGCACACATAAGCTGGGGTGGGGGGGTGGGACGTGAAGAGTGGGGAGTGGGACGGAGTGGCAGAGGGAGAGGGAGAAGCAGACTCCCTTTCTAAGCAGGGAGCCCAACGTGGGACTCAACCCCAGGACCCCGACACCATGACCTGAGCCGAATGTAGATGCCTTATGATCTGAGCCACCCAGGTGCCCCTGATGACCCTTTCCTTAATCACTCAGGCTACCCTTGATTTTTCTGTTAGTTCTTATCATCTCTATCTAGCAATCCACACTTTCTGTGTCTAATTCTTGATGTTATATTAAAACTATAGCAATTCAATCATTGACCATAGATGCTGACAAAGATATAACAAATGACAGAAACCCAATGGCATACGATTTTAAAATCTGCCCTGAACCAAGAATTTCAAAATTGGCTCTCTCTAGGGGAAGGAAAAAAAGGAAAGGAAAAGAGGAAAAGAAAAGTAAAGGGAAAAAAAAAGCACACCTCAGGGGGAAATGTATACTTCAGGGTCTTTGGGCCAAAGGGGTTTTTGCAAGGCAGTCCCATCCAGTCACCTAAGATTTTAATCCTCTCACCGGCATCTCCTTGGTGAAGATCTGGCTGTAACTTTGAAAACACCTAAGAAAGCGGAATGCTCTGCCTCTCAAAGCAACTCATTATGAGCAGAGATGGCTCTGGTACCTGGACTCATTCAAGACCTTTGAGAGCCTCTACCATATGCCAGGCAGTAGCTATATCATGGGGAAAAAGGCATGATGAGTAAGTCGTTTCCCTGCCCATAAGGTACCCCATCCTCTTGGAAGAAGTAATCAACTAAGAGAATAATTGATATTCATACCGTGAGAGAAATATTATTGTTATGAATGTGAATGAAGTGCTGGGACCTTGTAAGATAAGCTTCTAAGTGAAAACAGTTCAATCATAATACTGGATAGTCCTGGGTAGTAAGAGCATTTTTCCATCGTTTTTGCAATTTTTAAGTGCCATGTGGAAAGAGATACTTCTAACTAGTGTCTAGGTAGCGGAACTCCCCATATTTTTATCCACAAGCTAAGCTCTACTGAAAGAACTAAGAGCACCAGCCACTCAGACTTGGTGCTGTATAAAATCAGTGGAGATTGAATCCTTTTCATCCTCTGAGACAGAAAAGCTATTTTGCAAGAAGATTGACTAATGTTCTGAATTCCAACAATTGAGTTCACAACATACCACAATTTCCCTTTTTGCCTGAAGATTCATTTCTGCTGAAAGCATTTTTGGCATTTTAACCCAGAACTTGGCGGCACACACTTTGTGGTTCTGTAATGATAAAGAAAAACATTTTTAAAATGCTGCTTATTTTTGGCGCCTTAGTTATTTAGGTATTCTGAGGTTCAGTGAAGAAGAGGCATTAATGTTCTGCTTTTTAGGACACTTCTTTGCCTCTGTTCTGTATTTTCTCTCTCTCCCTCTCTCTCTTTTTTTTTAGATTTTATTAATTCCTGAGAGAGAGAGATAGGCAGAGACACAGACAGAGGGAGAAGCAGGCTCTATGCAGGGAGCCCAAGGCAGGACTTGATCCCGGGTCTCTGGGATCACGCCCTGAGCCAAAGACAGACACTCAACCGCTGAGCCACCCAGGCATCCCTGTGTTTTTTTTTCTCAAACCAGGATGCCTTCACTTTAGAAACCTTTTTGATGTTGAACAAAGACAACAAGAATATTTGGGTTCTGATTTTTTTGGTATCTTCATGGTTGAATGAGATTTGGGCTTTAGCTGACATTTAATGGGCCATTTTCACATTTAGCCAATACTAATTAATTTGACTCAATACATAATTCTCAGCTAGTGTGAAAAATATATTTAACAACAGGTCAAAGTACAGTCTAATTATGTAAGTATAGTATGACTATAGTATAATTGTACCACAGAGACTCATAATGGAGAAAGAGAAAGGTAGAAGCTTGTTATTGGCGTATATGGGTCATACAATCTTTGTGCAGGTGTGACATACACTTATTTTATATATAAGCAATCTTGCCAGTATTTGGATTCAGGTGTACCCAGAAAGACTGAGGTTCTGTTGTAGCTTTACAGCACACACAGGGGTTTGCAAAAGTATAGCTATCCAGTCAGCACTTGTTTGAGGACTATGCTTGCATGTACGAGATGGGTAGATTTTGTAATGACAGCTCCTTTCTGTTAGGTTTGAGTGATCAGAACTGCACAAAATAAGCCAAAAGAAGTTTAGTCACATTTTTCACTATCATAAGGTCTGAGACAAGTTGATTGTTAGGACTTTTTTTGCCTCTATGGTAAAAAATATTTTATAGTTTTGCCAGGGATTTGTATTCTCTTCTGGATGATCTGTTCCTTATTATGTTGTCATTTGGCATTATGAATTAGGGCAGTTTAAAATATTTTTTTAAATATTGAAACAAATTTTTTAAAGTAATTTCTACACCCATTGTGGGACTCGAACTCATGACCCCAAGGTCAAGAGTTGCATGCTCCACTGACAACCAGCCAGGCTTCCCCAGGGCAGCTTAAAATCTCTAAACTATGGTTTTGTCATCTATAAAATCAGAGATTGGGTACGTTGGATTATGTTCTCTGTGATGTGTCTTCCAGCATCTCTTTTAGTAATTAGTAGTCTTCCTGCTGTCTGTCCTTTCAGCTTTCTCTCTTGGGACCCTCCCCCCAACATGTTTTTCCTTCCATTTTGTATTCTGGAAATGGTTTGCGTGATGTCTCATATTGACATCCTACATTAATTTAAGTCAGAGTCTGCGGCTTTCTTACACAGGTTCATTCACCTAGCCCGTGAATTCTCTGAGCCTTCATTTAAAAGCCCTTTTGTATGGGATCCCTGAGTGGCTCAGCGGTTTAGCGCCTGCCTTCGGCCCAGGGCATGATCCTGGAGTTCTGGGATCGAGTCCCACATTGGGCTCCCTGAATGGAGTCTGCTTCTCCCTCTGCCTGTGTGTCTGCCTCTCTCTCTCTCTCTCTCTCTCTCTCTCTCTCTCTCTGTGTGTGTGTGTCTCTCATGAATAAATAAACAAAATCCTTTAAAAAAATAAAAGCCCCTTTGTAGTTGTTGCTAAGCCAAAGTAAATAAAACCCCACTTTATAGCAATAATTAATCAATTGATTAGGGAAAAGTGTCAATAAGAACATAAAAATCAGATGATAAGCTTTGAGAGTTGAGTTTATTACATGTTAACCATGTTCAAAGGTCACAGAATTGTAACCTGTAAGGGCTCACAGGGACCAATGCAGAGGCTCAGAAGGATCAAGTGAATTACCAAATGCCACAAAGTTCTTAGCAGCATAGCTTGACTTGGACTCCTACAATGCTGACCACCAGCGCTGCTGCTTCTATACCCTGCTTCACTGGGCTTGCTGTATAGGCTTATTCTTAGAACTGCAGTAAACTTTATTTTTGCTTTACTTTGACACTTGATGCTCTAAAACCTAGTGACTATTTTTCACAGTAATTCATATTCTAGAATATGTTACACAACATGTTACTGCTTCATGGACATTCATACTTAAAAATATGGGACATTCCATTAAGGCCAGATGACTTTCATATGAAGAATTTATTTCCTTTTTTGATAAGTCCATACCTGGTGTGTTTAGGATAATGTGTAGCAATTGTTTGAGTAGTCCATCAGCAGTTCTTAACCTTTTAGATCATATGTCCCTTTGAATATATGTTGAAAGCTATTGAACCTTTCCACCAAAAAAAAAAAATGCATATTTTTACTCACAGAATTTTTCCCCTTGCCCCGGGCCAGCATCAGATGTTATGGAAACGTCTTCAGTGTTACTGTCTCTGTAGTATAAATATTTGGGGCTGAGACTGAAACTTCGTAGAAATGGCAACAAATAAGAATTCAAAGGATTCACTAGGTCACTAGACAGTTACAAGTAATGAATATGTAAACAGACAATGATAAAAACAGTCAAGACATCTAGGCTGAAAAATAAGGCACATGCATCTCCTGTATTAAGTGCATGATAAATAAATTGTGCAAGGAACCTGACATGTTTTGGAAAGAGAGAATTCAGGTAGACAACACAGGTGAAGAAAATGGAAGGCTGTGGTGGTTGATATGATTTTTTAAAAATAATTTTCCAAGATTGGTATTTACAGATTTTAGGTATTGGAATGAAGCCACTGATATTAAATATACATTTGTCATGGTTTACAAATCTTGGTCATTGAAGGCACTTGACAAAATTTGGACCCAAGTACAAGAGTTAAATTCTCTAGTTTCTCTGAGAGTCCACTTGTCTCTCCAGTGACCCTATGAGGCCCAGGAACCTTCCGTGCCATTCCTACTAGAAATCTCCAATGCTTTTGGTATTTGAGGTTGGTTGTGGGGGGGGGGGTGTTCAGTGGTGGCTTGACAAAGAAAGCAGGAAATGACAGACAAACAAAGGATTTCAGGAGGAAGTAATACTTGACAGAAGTACTGTGGGTTTTGGATAGATTCTAAAATGCAATTAAAAAAAAAAGCTTGCTTTCTTTCTTTCTCCCTTCACCAGTAAATCATTTCTTTTGTTTTTAAATTAGCAACATTTTTTTAATTGAAGTATAGTAGACATATCAAAGATGACCTTGAAATTTCCAGATTAAATGGGTTTGCTTTGAGCCATGTCTTAAATTCCAGACCTTTTTCCCACATGCCTGCTTGTACTTGTTCATTCATTCGTTCATTCATTCATTCATTTGATAAATATCCATTGATTGAGAGCTCACTGTGTGGTTTGAGCACAATTGGTGTTTTCCTGCTTTGGGAACGTAGCTTCTAAACCTTCAGTATGAGCTGTTGTTTGACTATACTTTTTATTGTCCTCGGAGTCTGGAGTCCAAGAGTCCAGACGTGCAGTTATGCAAGAACTCTGTTGACCAGAGATCACATTGCTGAATAATCGAAAGTTAACTTGAAAAACTTAATATGTGATGCACACTCGATACATTCCTAGGTGGTGATAAATGCCAAAGTTGAAGAAAAATGTCACTTTTAGGAATTAAGAGGAAGTACTAGGAGAGCCAGCCGAGAATAAGCTGTAGCTGCACTACAGTTGTGCTTCAGAACTCTTATCTTGTGCTCTAAGCATTGTTCACCTGGGTCCCTGCCCAGGAGAGTTTATTACTGTCAATATTTGATCAATCTTAGAAGAGATGAAACCAGCTTTTCCAAAGTGTGTTTTGAGGAGTAGTTTTTCTGAAAAGGCAAAAGGTGGAGAAATGCTGAGTTGAACAGGTCTCTTCACTACAGGACTTAGAAGGATCCTTTAATATGCCAGTGTGTGCCATACATTTCCCAGAAGAAATGGCATTTGTCACAACGGCCATGAACACCAACACTTTCCCTATGGGCATCTTGAATACTAGTATTCCCTAAAACATTTTGGAATTTATTGCTTTAAACCACACTGCATCCTAGTGTGCAGAATCTAGGGCCAGCAGTGTGGAGGGCCCTTGGTGTATTTTTAAAATTTTTTATTAATTTATTTGAGAGAGAAAGCATGAGCGAGGAGAGGGAGAAGCAGACTCCCCACAGAGCAGGGATCCTGATGCGGAACTCAATCCCAGGACCTGGGGATCATGACCTGAGCCAAAGGTAGACGCTTAACCAACTGAGCTACCCAGGAGCTCCGCTCCCCCACCCTCCTTGGTGTACTTTTAAAGTTTCAGTGAAAGAATGGGGAGGATCATGAATTAAGGAGTAATTGCATTCCCCAACTTGGGTGAGATCCATTTATCTAAAGTGAAGATGAATGCTGAACTATAATCAAATAAATTAGGACTGTCTAGACAACCAGTCTGTCGAATTCAGGGCAAATTGAAGTTAATTGTTAGCTTTCATCTGTTTGTCATTTGAGACAGCACTGTTTTTTTTAGCTTATCAAAGGGATTAGAAAATTTGGCATTTGTAAAAGCAGAGAATTATTTCTTTGAAAGGAAGCACAAAATACAGATGGATATAGGGATGGATAGATAGATATGAATGGTTCTATGTATCAGGGACAAGTTTGTGTGTATTGATACTCTCTGTTCTCTTTTGCTAAAAAGTACAATATTGGATCAGAGACCAGAGAAAAATGTACTAGTAGTATAGACACTGCTGACTTAGGTAGCCATAAAGGTTAAAACGGTTAAAGGTTTTAGGTTAAAGCCATAAAGGTTAAAAGGCAGTGCCTTTTCCCTATCAGTTTTTCTTAGTTGCTCAAGATAAATATAATCTAAGCATTAGAAACTTCCCTGTTGCCCTCATCCAGGTGAGAATGGTTTTGTTTTCTCAGTATTTGGTTATTCTATTCATTGCAACAAGCATTTAAGCACCCACAACATGGCAGGACCTGTTCTAGGGATGCAAATATGTACAACACTTTTCTGTTCTCAAGAAGGTCATAACACACTAGTTAAGAGTCAGCTCTCTGGGCAAGGGGTCATGGTGCCTTGGACGAGCGCAAAAGGCCGCTATGGCTTGGACAAGAGTGGCTATCGTGGCAGGGGGAAGCAGGAAGATTCAGAACAAATTCTGAGGCTACAGCTAAGAGGACTTGCTACTTGAAGGGATGAGGTATATGACAACGGAGAAGAGTCAGAAACGGCTTCAAGAGTTTTGACCTGAGCATCTGACTGAATGGTGGTGCCATTTACTAAGGTGCAAAGGGCCAGGGGAGGAATGAGTTGTGGGGAAGTATCAAGTGTCCTGTTTTAGATGTATTGAGTTTGAGATGCATCAAGTCAATGACCCCACTTTCTTGAGGGCTTCCTTCTAGTGCAGGTAACATAAACGTTGTATGTCTGGTGCCAGGTGGTGCTGAGTGCTAAGAAGAAAAATCGAACAGGCTGACAGGGACAGGGTGGGACAGAAAATTAAAACACTTCCCTGTATTTATTGAACGCTGGGGTCACTGGAAATTTTTCATGAGGAATATGCTACGTTTCAAGGTGTGTTCTGGAGTGGAGATACCACATCACTTGTCGTAGAAGGAAAATCAGAAATCGAACTGGAAAGGGTAGCTCGAGTCAAATGGATGGATTTCTTTTTTTCCTAAAATAGAAGAATATGAATGTACTTGAAGAAGTGTGAGAAGGGCCCTTGGCGAGGTCGAGGAGGCAGGGGTAAGCGTGAAGCTAGGTGTCGCAGTAACAAGTGAAGGATCATTTCTTCGAAGGCTTCACTGCGGAGATTATTAATTCCTTCTCCAGGTGCGCTATGTGGGTTAAATCATTCCCTGTACTGTTTCAATGGGGAGGTTAGCCATCTCAGGACATTGGAAGCAGTGCAGATTCCGTGGGAACCCAGTTTCCAGGGGCAGTGGCTTTAAGAAGCTGGAGCTTGGTTTGAGGTTGCCATAGCAGCACCGCTGCTGCCTGCATACATCATTCATCCAGGCCCTCCTGATCTAATAACCAGCATTAACAAAAAGAAGAAAAGAAAAGATGAGCCAAGTATTTTGCTTCTATTTTCTGTATAGTATTTCAGATTGAACGTGATTTCTTAGTTGCATTATATAAAAAACAAACAAAAGAAACCAATTGCCTGAACTCTCAAATGAGGTGAGCCTTTAGCAGACTTGCTTGCTTTTTTTTTAAAGCCTAATACATCCTTTAACCTATTTTAGTTTAGTTTATGTGAAACCTAAATGATGGAAGAAAAATCAGAAAAGGAATTGTATTGTTTTAAAATCATTCTTATTTAAAATATTTAATTGCGAAGTGATGAAAGATTTGCTTGTGCCCTGATCCTCTGATTTTCCTGTTTTTCAGATTTTTTTCTTTTTTTCTTTCCTTTTTTTTCTTTTTCTTTTTCTTTTTCTTTCTTTTTTTTTTTTTTTTTTTTTTTTTGCATTTTGCAAATCACTGGATCCTTTGGATCCTTATTTACACAGTAAGTCCTTATCAAACTCTTTGCCAGTGTAGCTTCTCCGGGCTCTCTACTCTCATAGAAAACCACAGGACATTTGGGAGTCCTGAGTTCTTTTCCTTCTAAGGAGTTGGATTTGCCATGATTTGGGAGAGGAACAGCTCTCCGTGCAGATGCAAGGAATGGTAGATTTTGCCAGTGCTCACTTAGACCTCTTCCCTTAAATGGACTCATGGGAGAACCGTAGACTTTAGACACAAGGACACCTGAGAGTCTAGGACACCTTTCCAGGGCTGTCCTTCATTCCTTACAAGCCAATGAATCTCATACACTTGCTGATTTATTTTTTTTATTTTTATTTTAATTTTATTTTTTTCACCTGCTGATTTAATACACACTCTTGCCTCCCTGACTTTATCACTCTCATCACAGATCTGAGGCCAAGAGTTTATACTTCTAACAGTGCATATGGGAGCTTGCTTCTACTGGCTGGAAAGGCCTCTTTCCAATTCCACATTCAATGATACCTCATTGGTAGCTTGAAATAAGTAGTTTGAAATCAGATATTACTGGAATGTCTGTACACCACAGAAACCAAAATGGTACAAATCAGATGCCCTCCCCACAGCCCAGAGATGATCGTTAACCATTTAGCAGCATACCACTATATCAAGCCCTTTCCTTATTTTGCAGGGGAATGGTGCATACCAGGGGGGCTGTATGGGGAGCAGGTGTCTTCTATCACTCAAAATTCCACGTGGCAATGAAATGATGGAAAATGAATAAAAGGAAGAGCTATAGTGTACACTTCTCTATGTTTTGGCTAATCTATATTTCTTTGGACAAAAATAACTAGATTTAATATGAGATTTTCTCTTTTCATAACAAATAGGAAAATAAAAATATTTGCTTATAAATTATTTTCATGGAAGGAATAAGTCACAGAGATGATAAGTCCAGAGTAGGGATTATAGTCAATGGTATTGTAATAGTGGTATATGTGACAGACAGTAGCTACCCTTTGGTGAGCACTATACTTCGACTAAAAATAATAAAATAAATAAAATAAAACCCATTTTGTAGTAACTACATTTTATTTTGTGGCTTGCCTTTAGACTTAAAAGCTTTTTCTTTTCTAATAATTTTATCCCATTTACCAAAAAAAAGTACTAAATAAATATTTTGAAAGATAAAGGCAGAAGCCCTTAAGGTAATTTGTGGAGTTGACAATTGAGATTTGATCTTTTTCTGCAAATGATTATTGAGTTTTGTGGTGATGAGAAGAGGGTAGAATGCATAGTGATACACAGAATAAGAATAAAATAGGAGTTAAGGAGTGTAATCTAAGGCTTAAATCTTGAAGCAGACATTGTCTTCATTTGTTTCATTCAAATCAGCAGCCACATTTGTTGAAAAACTTCCTGGACTGTAAGTATTTGCCTGTGCTTTACTTTCAACTTACTTACTTATTTATTCAAAATTAGTTATTATTATTCAAAAATAAATTTTTGGGGTGCCTGGGTGGCTTAGTCGGTTAAGCATCTCACTTGATTTCAGTTCAGGTCATGATCTCAGAGTTGTGGGATCGAACCCTGCATGGGGCTCCATACTTGGCAGGAGTCTATTGGAGATTCTCCTTCCTCTGCTCCTCCCCACATACTCTCTCTTTAAAATAAATAAATCTTTAAATAACTTTTTCAAAAAATGGCACTTTGCTTTTTTTTCCATATTTGGTATTTTCTAGTCTTCCAGTTATTGTGGAAGTTCCTTACGAGTTTTGTTCACAATAAACACACAAACTGAAACATTGGAACCCTATTTACTCAGTATTGTAAAAGAAATAGTTTTCCTAAATAGCTTATATCTTCCCTCCTCAAATTCCAAGATCTTTTTAAAGATTTTATTTATTTATTTGAGAGAGAGAGCCAGTGTGGAAGTGTGCTGGAGTCAGGGATGGGGGGGGGGGGGCGGACAGAGGGAGAGAATCCCAAGCAGGCTCCATGTTGAGCATGGAGCCCTACCCTGGTGTGATCTCAGGACCCCAAGATCATGACCTGAGCTGAAATCAAGAGTTGGATGCCCAACTGACTGAGCCAGCCAGGCCTCCAAGACCTTTTTAAAACCATTTTTTTTGAAATCCTAAATGTTTTAAACATATTCCTTATTTATTAAACTAAGAGTTGAAACTGTCCTTGCTGAGATAGGGCCATTTTCCTGGAATGTAGAAACAACCCTTGTGGTCCAGTTTTTAATTTTGTTTATATCCTTCAATATCCAGTTGCAAAATGACCTTTGTTACTGGTGTGATCATTTTCTGGACCCAGCTCGCCCTGTTCCCCACCCCTACTCACCAGCTCTTAAGTGGTACTTATTCATTATTGGCACTGAATGCCATTCCCTAAACTTGTTTAGAGTTACACATTAAATTTGATTTTGTACAGGCTCAAAGCGAGGGTGTGGGAAGTCAAATCCTTCACTTTTCAAGAGACTTTGTTGTGGTCATTTTTGGTGCTTTGCTTTCTCATCTGGAATATGGGGATAATGAAATCGACTCCAAGGGATGATTGTGAGAGGTAACAGGAAAGGCACATAAACCTGATCTGTATATGTAGCTCCAAACCAACTGCTAAGTTGCCTCAGGGGAGCCAAGGGGGAGCCAGGAGCCGATGCTGTGGGACTCACTGCTGCTGGAGGTCAGAGCCACCTCTGCTTCTTCATAGGCAGCATGCAGAGGGTGACTCTCTCCTCCTTTAGAAGAGGAGCTACCAATTAATTCTTGTAAACTGTTGGCTGTATTTTTCTAATTGGTTTATAGTTCTATTGATTAAGGTGAACTGGGAAAAACGTAACCTTTTTGTATCTGAGTGTCTCTGCTTTTATATACTTTGACATAAGAACAAAGATTTGTGCATAAGTATGCTTTTAATAACAAGTTCGTCCTTTTTTTAATGACCCTCAGCAGTGAGTAGCCTTTGGCTCTGTCCCAGAGAACACATTGCACCAAGGTTTCCAGACATTGGCTTGAATTTATTTAAATGTCATGGGATGAATGCTTTCTTTGTGAGCAGATTCCAAAGATTTGTTGCATACCTACATCTTTGATGAATGTCAGCCACAGAAGGGTACACTGTACACAAATTAGCCGATAGCAGTACTGGATATTATGGTTTAGCCTCCTCGCATTCTAGATCTTCTGGACCCTAATTCATCCTTGATTCTTTATAGGAACAAAATGCTGTGTTGGTCTGGGTCCTCTGAGAGCAGACATCAAGACATAACTAGCCATGTGAGAGATTTAGTGTAGGAAAAGCCTGCAAAGGATAAAGAGGAGAGAGAATGGGAGCAGGCAAGTTGTTAAAAATGAAAACCAAAACCAGGGTAGTCCTGTATGATTTCATACGATCTGGATTTTGTTGATCGAATGCCAGTAGTACCATTTAAACATGTTCCTCTGGCCCTGAGTATAAGCTCTAGAGGCTTGATCACATCAGAATTTAGTGTTTGCTCCTTGTCTCTCTCCCCTTCCTTCCGCCCTAACTACTTCACAGGTGCTGGTGTATTCTTCCATTGGGAGGCAGATAGCATCTGGTTATCTCTCTGTGTGTGATGTTAGCAGATGTTGATGCCTCTTACACTAGGTCCATCAATTTATTAGGCATTGCAACATTCTGATATTCTAATTTTATCTATCCTCACTTACTCACTAGCATACTTTTACACAGCAGAACCTCCCTCCCCCTTTGTTAGTTCTTTGGTTGTTTTGAGGTTCACTGCAAATAGGAAAGGTAGGATGAAGGCCAGATCCTTTTCGTTTCCTTTAGTTATTTTCAAAATGGTAAGGTGGTTCCTTAGCGTTCTCCAGAGAACCTATGAGGGTTTTATGTTTAGTATGATTATGAATTCATGGAATTAAGCCATTGCTGCTGTTATTTTGCACTCCCCCGCCCCCCGCCCCATCTCCCTCTTGCAGTTGTTATTTTGATTTCATACTTAAACTTCCATCTTTGGCCAGTGGGAGTTTCTATAGGTAGGGTTCCTGAGCCTCTTGGTCACAGTCTCTGAAAGCCTTCTTGCTTTGTGGTATGACCTGATGTTCATACTTTTTTTGTAATGGGAGTTTAAAGATAACTAGGTATAAGATAGCACTAACAATACAAATAAAAGTAGATTTAAAAATAAATGTGTGCACACATATATTTCCTTATTCTGTGAGCTGAGAGATCCCAGAAGCAATGACACCCCAGTAGCAAGGAGCACACCTACTGCCCAGATCTTGGTTTCTTTCTTTTTTAAAAAAAAAAAAAAAACGATTTTATTCTTATTTATGTATTTGAGAGAGAGAGACAGAGCATGAGTGGGAGAGAAGAGGGAGAGGGAGAAGCAGATTCCCCGCTGAACAGGGAGCCCGAGGCAAGGCTCAATCCCAGGACCTCGGGATCTGACCTGAGCCGAATGCAGATGCTTAACTGACTGAGCCACCCAGGCACCCCCAGATCTTGGTTTCTAATACTATTCTTCAGGGCCACTTGGGGTGCACAGTTGGTTAAGTGTTTCTCCTCAGGTTGTGATCTCAGGGTCCTTAGATGAGCCCCATGTTGGACTCTGCACTTAATGTAGGTCTGCTTGTCTCTCTCCTTCCCCCTCTGCCTCTCCTCCTGTGCACTCTCTCTCTCTCTCAAATAAGTAGATCTTAAAAAAAAATACTGTTCTCCAATAAAGGAGCCAAGGCTCATTGGAGACATGGCTGATTCTAGGCTTGAACAGTGAAAGACAAAGTGAGCCTGAAACATCTTGTAATACCAGAAAGTAAGGAATTGGCCGAAGCACACGCGCATGCGCATGTGCGCACACACGCACACACACACAATGATTGGGATGCGTCAGAAGGACACAGAAGCCAACTGAAAGAACTCCCAGTGACCAAAGTTGGAACAGTTTGAGCAAAAAAGCAAATAACATAATATCAGATTATAACCCCAAGCATAAAACCACTATTTATGGGTCCATAGTGATACAAATAAATGGGCAAATAACATAATATCAGATTATAACCCCAAGCATAAAACCACTATTTATGGGTCCATAGTGATACAAATAAGGAAATAAACAGAGGAGAAGAGAGAAATCTCCTTTTGGAAGGATTCCTAATAATTTATGTAGATAGTTCACCCTCAAGGAAGCAGAACATAACTTCCTGTTCCTTGAGTGTGGGCTGTGCATAGACTTCCTTCCAAAGCATATAGGAGGGAAAGGGAGAAGAGAAAGTAGCTTTATCGTGAAGAAACCTGGCAAGCACCACTTCAACCAGATGATCAGGATTAACATCAGTGAAACTCCACATCGATAGCATGCATTCTTGATGTAATGGTAATCCACAACATTTTCTCTACTTTTCCAATATTACTTTACTGGGTTTTAAATCTATCTTTTGTGATAGTTTTTATTTACATTTAAAAACCTGCTCTAGGCTTTGAGCCAACTAATAAAGTGTGATGCATGGTTCCTACCTTTGGTAACTTTGAATCTAGTGGGGAAAACAACATCTAGCAAGAATATAAGTCATAGGATGTGATTTATAAGGGCTTTGTTTTAAGTAGGCTTCACGCCCAACGTGAAGCCCAACATGGGGCTTGAACCCACCTGAGCTGAACTCAAGAGTCAGGCGCTTAGCTGACCAAGCCACCCAGATGGCCCTGTGAGGGGTTTTTCAGTTGAGAAAAGTACTGAGGGCTGGTGTAGCCAGGACAAGTTTCCAGGAAAACATACTCTTCTGTTTATGCAATCAGGTTTTCTGGAAGAAGGGCACAATAAGGGTGGATTTAGGGGTTCAACACATTCTCTTAAATAGGATTTCATTACCACTATATATATATATATATATATATATATATATATATATATTTAAAATAATTACAGTTTGTCAACCAACCTTACGATAGTGGAATGATTATAATGTAATATAGGATGAGTTACAAAATTGGTGCCTTAATTAATCACAGTGTGGTCAGACTTTATTAGAAAGATAGCAAAATCAGTGGATTATGTATAAGGTCCTGCGTTCATTTGATGTGTAGATCTGGCTAAGTCTTGGATGTCTCATGTTTGGTTCTTAATATGGCCCTTGATTTTGTGTTTGTTTGTTTGTTTGTTTCCTTACAGGATTGTCTGCTGCCAAACTCTTAGCCGAACATGAAGTTGATGTCTTAGTTTTAGAGGCACGAGATAGAGTTGGAGGAAGAACATACACCGTGAGGGTAAGTGATTTTAATACTTACATATAATCTCTCACTCAAACTAGAAATGGGGACGCTGGAAGTCACAGAGCTAGAGGTGATCTCAAGAGCTCATGCAGTTAAGCCATTTGTCCTGCAGAGCCCTAAACTGCTCCAACAAACACTCTTTTCAACAAACACTCACTGAAGAGTGACAGCCCCTGACCTTCAGTAACTTGTATTCTAGTGATGAAAACAAGCGTGAACAAATAACTTCAGTGCACTGTCAGAATTTCCATACTAGAGACCTAACTAGAGTATGCAACGTCTCAGGTGTGGTTACAGTTTGGCTGGACTTGAAGTGACTATACATCTATGGCATGTGTGCACATGTGCACGTGTGTGCACGCACAGTATAGGTTTCTTGTTTATTTGTCCAAGGATGCACAACTTAAAAGTGGGGCTACAGTAAGCAGAAGCAAATATAGCATTTTTTGTGCAATTTGTCCTTAGTCTTTGTTCCCTAAGAGGAATGCTGCTGCCAGAGACACTCTTCAGGTTGGCTGGACATGAGGAGGGTGGTCAGTTCTTGCTGCATCAACTGCGTTTTTATTCTTTGGCTAATGTCACCATTCTAGAAAAATGCATGCTAACTATTGTTTACTGTTATTCAAGGACATGGTCGCAGGCAGTCAAGACTGTGGGAGCTGTTGAGAGTGCACAGGGAGATGACATGGGGTGGGGAGGATAGGGCCAAACATGGAGGCTTGGGTAGCACAGAGCTTTAATGAGGGCAGCAGCAGAGGAGCCAGAAAAAAGCAGCAGAGGCAGAACAGTGCCATGCAGATCAGTGGAGGAAAGAGAAAGGGAGGATGAATAGAGCCAGCTGCCAAGGGCATTTGACATAGGATGAGGGCTGAAAAGAGGTCCCTGTGCTTGGCAGTTAGATCATGAATGAGGGCCTTTTCTAGAGCACACAAATGGAGTGTTTTAAAGGCTGGGGACTGAAAGGACAAAACTAAACAGTTGCAGTGATTGGAAAGAGAGGAAGCCATCTATCTAATTAGAAGATGAATCAGACTTATGGCAAAATGTTTATATGGTGCTCATTACAACGGCTTGAGCAATACAGACATTCAGTTGTTTTGCATTAAGAAGTCTGGTATTGGGGAGCTTAGGCTGGTGCAGGGGCTCAACTTTGTCGTCAAGGCTCTAGTCTCTTTTTGTCTTTTCTGCTTAGCCATTCTTTGCATGTTGGCTTACTGCCTAGTGGTAACCAGATGGCTGCCATGACTCTAAGCACTGAGTCCTCATTTAAGATAAGAAAGAGCATGAAGAGGCAACCCCAGTTTTCCTTTTACGTTTTTATTTAAATTCCTTAGTTAACATGCAGTGTAGTATCAGTTTCCGATGTACAATACAGTGATTCAACACTTCGTACAACACGCAGTGCTCCTCACAACAAGCGCCCTCCTGAATCCCCATCCCCTGTTTCCCCCATCCCGCCCCCACCTCCCCTCTGGTAACCATCTGTTCTCTAGAGTTAAGAATCTGGTTCTTGGTGAGGCGGCCCCAGCTTTATCTGCAGCAAAACGTTCCCTGTACCAGAAGATCCCGGCAGACATCCGCTAGTCTCCTTGGCCAGAGTTGGGGCAGAGAGCTACCCTCAGCTGCTAGGGAGCCTGGCAAAGCAAGTATTTAACATTTCCAGGCTGCATCATAGAAGCAGGCATGGGCAAGGCCGTATGAACAGAAATGGAATAGCCAACCAACATCTGAACTAGAATGTTGTACAAGCTTTCACTGATACCACACTACGTTCCCCCTGTCATTTGCTTCCTACCTTTTTAGATGTATAGGGATGTACCATAGATCTGCTTTCACTTTGCTCTAGCCTTGCGACTCAAAGTGTGGTCCATGGCCCAGCAGCCTCAGAGTCACCCAGGAACTTGACAGGGAACTTGACAGAAATGCAGTTTTTTTTTTTTTAAAGATTTTTTTTTAATTCATGAGACACAGAGGGAGAGGCAGAGACACAGGTAGAGGGAGAAGTAGGCCCCTCACAGGGAGCCCGATGCAGCATTTGATTCCAGGACCCCAGGATCACACCCTGAGCCGAAGGCAGATGCTCAACCAGTGAGCCACCCAGGCGTCCCAGAAATGCAGAGTCTTAAGCCTTGTCCCAGACCCACTGCATCCAAATCTGCATTTCACCAAGTTCCCCAGGGGATGTTACAGAAGTGTTGCTCTATGGTGTATGTTTGCTTGCTTGCTTGAAATTAATGTAAATGCAGATAAATTGTATCTAGTGAATTTCCAAGTACTTCTTCAGACATAGTCCACTGGGAAGCTGCTGGTCTGGAAGTGAGGAGACAGGATTCTGGCCCCTGTACTGTCTGACACTCTTCCCTTGGGGAAAGTCCTGTTGGCTCTTTGCATCTCCATTTTCCCATTTGGGCAGTGAGATACAGTCCACATGTACTCGAAGCTCCCTTGCAACTTCAAGTTCTAGTTGAAGACGGTGTATTGTAGAGCAAAGGAGGATTGCGTATCACACATGTCTGACTTAATTAGATAAAATTCTCCTGTCATTTTCTGAAAATTATTTCTTCACTTTGGAGATTGTTATTAAATGATTCCTTAGCCCCATGTTTCTTATCTCTCAAATCTTGTGGATATTAAATAGGAGCATCAGTCATGTTGCAGTTTCTCAGTTAAGAACAGGTTTCTTGCTATAAGGGAAATGAGAATTTCAGCATGCCTGTCCCCATCTGTGTTATTGCCCCAGGCTGATTTTCCATGCTGCATCATTTATATATGTTAGCACCATACAGACACTATTGTGTATTTAGCATGATATTGTAACTCATCAGGTATATGAGAAAGGAACTTTGAAATACTTACAAACTAGACTTACCTTTTATAAGGTTTCCAGTGAATAAAGGAGAAAAAAAGGGCTTTGCGAAAAAGGGACAAAAATACTATTTAATAAGAAACTGAATTGAATATTGTTAGAATTGCTTCTAAGAGTATAGTCAATTAGGATAATTTGGAGTGGAGATGCCCTAAGAGTTCCTCTTTAAGTTCTGATCTTTAAGTTTAGATCTTTAAATTCCGAAATGTTAAATTTGGTATTGTACTTGACAGCTATTCAGATAGATCTCCTATGAGGTCAGAACTTCCCAATTTTTCAGGGTGCCTGGTTGGCTCGGTTGGTGGAGTGTGTGACTCTTGATCTCTGGGTTGTAGGTGTGAGCCCTACGTTGGGTGTAAAGATTGCTTAAAAATAAAATCTTTAGGGGCACCTGGGTGGCTCAGTCAGTTAAGCATCTGCCTTTGGCTCAGGTCATGATTCCAGGGTCCTGGTATCAAGCCCTGCATTGGGCTCTCTGCTCAGTGGGGAGCCTGCTTCTCCCTCTCCCTCTGCCCCTCCTCCTGCTCTCTCTTAAAAAAAAATAAAATCTTTTTTAAAAAAGAGAGAGGTAGAGAGAGAGAAAGATGCAGAGACACAGGCTGAGGGAGAAGCAGGCTCCCTGCAAGGAGCCCGGTGTGGGACTTGATCTCGAATCCTGAGATCACACCATTGGCCAAAGGTAGATGCTCAACCGCTGAGCCACTCAGGCATCCCTAAATAAAATCTTTTAAAAAAATAAAATCTTTAGGGGTGCCTGGCTGGCTCAATTGATAGAACATGTGACTTTTGATCTTAGGGTTGTGAGTTCAAGTACCATGTTGGATGTGGAGCTTACCTAAAATAAATTTAGAAAGAAGGAAAGAACTCCCCAATTTTTTCTTAGTGCAGTTCCTTTATAATTCTTCAGGACCATATTTATGAAGTCGAAATGCCTGCATGGCTATCATAGGGATGGTGTATTTGTTTCTATCTAGTTGCATGTTTGTGGCCTCTTCAGAGTCTGAGACATAAGATCAAAAGCAAGACCCTCAAGGTGGAGGTACAACAGAGCAGAATATGGTAATACAGTTCTGATATCTTCATGCTGAACCTGATGCACCTCCTTTAGAGTCTTTCACCTTTGTAAAGAAACATTCTGTAAAAGAAAACAAATGAACACAAAGACAACAAACAAACCAGAAGCCAACTAAGTATAGAGAACAAACTAGTGGTTGCTAGAGGGGTGGTACCTGGGTGGGGAGGGGGTGGACGAAATAGGTAAAGTGGATTAAGAGGTACAAACTTCCAGTTATAAAATAAGTAAGAGAACTTTTCCCAGGGTTGAAAAGTACAGCATAGGGAGTATAGTTGATAATATTGTAATAGGTTATATGGTAAAAATAGGAGTATTCCGTAAAATGCCTCACACGTTTTACTACTTCACTTAGGATTATTTGCTTTAAAGATAGTTTCAGTACTCTAAAGGCATCATGTGTGGAAGTTCCCATGAGTCCTCTTGCTGTCTTTATTAAAGCCTAGAAATTTATTGGAGTAGTGACTCCAGTTTTGTTTTATATTTAAAAGGGGTGCTGGAGATGAGAGAAGGTTTAGAGAACAGTACCAGGAGTTAGTAAAAGACAATGTAAGGATTATATAAGGGACAGGTGAAAGAAGTCAAAAGCACATGTCATTTCTGGTATTATGACAGAATGGAAGCCCTGATTAACTGCCTCCATTGAAATAAGTAGAATGCTGAATAAAATATACTCTGCCGCCTTGACATGGAAATCAGAAATTTGCAGACCTCCTGGATGTTGAACGGACATCTCAAATTTCACACACCCTACCTGAACTTCTGATCTTCTCCATCAAGAACTCCATTCCAGCAGCCTTCCTTGTATCAAAGGATGGCAACTCCAAAAAACTCAAGAGTCACACTCAAAACTCTCAGGCCTCACATTCACTCTGTTGACTCTGCCTTCAGATATATCCAGAATTCACTGCTTTGCATCACTTCCATGGCTACCACCTGGTGGGAGCCACCATCATCTCTACACCAGATTGCTGAAATGATCTCCTAACTGATTTCCCTGCTTTCACCCTTGCCTCCTAGAATCTATTCTTAGTGCAGCAGCCAGAGTGAGCCTGTCAAACCTAAGTCAGATCTTTGGCACATCTCTGCTCAAAAGCTTCCAAAGGCTTTCCTTCGCACTCAGAGGCCAACTGGTGTCCTTACAATGCCCCGTGAGGCTTTCCATGACCTGCCCCCTAATAACCTCTCTAACCTCATGTCACATTCTCTTTTCTTTTTTTTTTTTTTGAGAGGAGAGAAGAGTAGAGGGAGAGAGAGGGAAAGAGAATCTCCCAAGAAGGTTCCACATCAGCACAGAGCCTGACGTGAAGTTTGATCTCACGACCCTGAGATCATGACCTGACCTGAAATCAAGAGTTGGACTCTTAACTGACTGAGCCACCTAGGTGCCCCTCCAGTTCTCTTTTCCTTGCTCACTCTGTTCTAGCCAACTGGCCTCCTCTTTCTTGAACAGGCTAGTCACCCTTCCACCTTAGAATCTGCACTGGTTGTACTTTCTGCCAGGAATGCTCTTCTCTTGGCATACGGACAATTCCTTCATTTCCTTCAAGTCTTTATGTAAATATTCCCTCTTCAAGGAGGCCTACATATGCATTGTATCTTAAATTGGAATCTTTCCTCTGCAGTTTCAGTCCCCCTGTCCTATTGTTATTCTTTGTCTTTTCTTGTTCTTGTCAACCTGAGATAGTTATTATGTTTGGGGTTCACTCCCAATGGGTCTCTTCCCACTTAGTGTAAGTTCCTTCAGAGGAGGAATCTTTGCTTTGTTTGCTGATGCAACAGAATCTCTTTGAAGAGTACCTGGCACCTTGTAGGAGAGCATGATCTATTTGTGGAATAAACAAGTGCATCCCCAAAGCAGAAGTAGACTCAAATCCTTTACACCCAGGCCTCAGATTATTTACACAGGGAAAGTTCCAAAGAAAATAAGTAACTCATAGTTAAAAATGAGAAAGCACACAAGGAAACAAGGCACCACAGAAGGATAAGCATAAAAAAATGATCCAGAAAGATTTTGTAACAGTCAAATAAGACAGAGTAAAAAATAACTGTTCAGCATGGTTTTGTTTTATTTATTTATTTATTTATTTATTTATTTACTTACTTACTTACTTACTTATTTATTTGGTATTGTTTTATTTTTAAATTTGTAAATTAATTTATTTTTTAACCTTTGGTTTTTCTGTTTGGCATGTTTTAAAGAAGAGAAGTACTTAGGGGCCAGGCCCCTGGGTGGCTCAGTCAGTTGGTTGGGTGTCTGCCTTCAGCTTGGGTCATGATCTCAGGGTCAGGGGATCAAGCCTCCAGACTCTGCTCAGCAAGGGTCACTTCTCCTTCTGCCTTTGCCTGCTGCTCCCCCTGCTTGTGCTCTCCCTCTCTCTGTCAAATAAATAAATAAATAAATTTTTTAAAGAAAAGAAGTGCTTAAAACTAGGAGCAGAGTAAAGAAACTAAAAAAATGATCAAGTAAATTAAAAAATAATTTCTAGAAATGAAAATATACTAATTAAAATGAAAAAATTCAGCAGGCATATTTAATAGTATATTAGGCACAGCTGAAGACAGTGAATGAACTGCTAGAACTGAAAGAATTATCTAGCATGCAGCTCAGAAGCAAAGATTGGAAAATATGTTTTCAGGGGTGGCAGGCAGCTAAGACACAAAAGATAGAATTATCATGGTATAAAGAAATAATAGCTGATGATTCTCAGCATTGTTGAAAGACACGAGGAAACCTATCAGGTCCGACACATGATAAACAAAAAGAAATTCTCACTCAGGCACAGAGAAGCTGTAGTATACCAAAGAAATAGATCTCACAAGCAATTATTTTTTAAAAGACAAAAAAGATAAATCATACATACTCTTAAAAAATCAACAATTAGATTTATAAGTGACCCTTGGAACAACAAAAACAGATGCCAGAAGATATCTTCCGTGTTCTGAGATAGAGAGAAAGAGGAACTAAACTGAATTCATTACCTGCTTGAACTGTCTTTTTGCCAGAGTGACAAAAACAGAGACTTTAGGAACCAGTTTGGAGGAAATTATAAAGAAAAATGTATTTCAAGCAGAGGGAAAACAATTACAAGCAAAAGGTCTGAGATTCAATAGGGGACAGTGAGCAAAGATGTTGGTAAATATTTAAATAAAATTCAGCAGCATCAAAAGCATAAAACAAAGTAATGTCAATTTTTTTGGAGACAAACCCAAACCAAAGTACTTTTATAGCTTACAGATTGGAAAAAGGATGATAACAATTGAAGTATAAAGATTTTTGTATTTTTCAGTAGGAAGATAATCTACTGATAAACTTTAGACTATATTAAGTATGCATGTTAATATTGTTAGGAAAATGTCTAAAATAGGCCTGTCTGTATAACTTCCAAACAAGTGCAAGAAAAAACTAAGAGAAAAAGAAGAGAGCCTTCAATCCAAAAGACAGAAAGAAATCAGGGCAAAAACTATTTGAAAAAACATAATAGGGGATCCCTGGGTGGCGCAGCGGTTTGGCACCTGCCTTTGGCCCAGGGCGCGATCCTGGAGACCCGGGATCGAATCCCACGTCGGGCTCCCGGTGCATGGAGCCTGCTTCTCCCTCTGCCTGTGTCTCTGCTTCTCTCTCTCTTTCTGTGTGACTATCATAAATAAATAAAAAAAAAATTAAAAAAAAAAAAAGAAAAAACATAATAAAATAAGTAAGTTAAGACATTTAAAAAGGAATAATAATAAATATAAATGCTAAATTCATCAATTAAAGGAAAACAATAGTCAGATTTAAACTCTAACTGAAAGACAGAGAAAGAGATAGACAAAGGGACTCCTGGATGGCTCAGTGGTTGAGTGTCTGCCTTTGACTTGTGATCCAGGGTCTTGGGATGGAGTCCCACATTGGGCTCCCTGTGAGGAGCCTGCATCTCCCTCTGCCTATGTCTCTGCCTCTCTCTGTGTGTCTCTCATGAATAAATAAATAAAATCTTAAGAAAAAGAGATAGTATTAACTCTATTAATATCAGACAAAGTAAACTTTGAGCAAAAGCATGTCATTGAAGTAAGTGTCTGTACATAATAATAAAAGACCCAGAAAATCAAACAATTCTGAACTTGTATACAGTGAATAATGTGCCCCAAAATATAAAGCAAAAATTAACAGGAATCAAAGATAAATGCCCAATGAAGTAGGGGATTTTTTTTACATAATTTTCTAAGTTAATGATAGATTAAGCAAACGAAAAAGCTCATTTTTTAAGCTTATTCTAATGGACATATATGAACTATGCATATCACTTTTAGAGACTATATTGTTTTTTTCGGGCAAATATGAAAAGTCTTTGAAAATTGATCATGTATGAGGGCCTAACATGAGCCTCAAGAATTGTCATAAAATCCACATTCTTTGAGTACACTGCAGTTATGACAAAAAGATTAAAAAAAATCCCAGCTGTAGACGTTAAAACCCACCAAAGTTTATAGAAACATGAATCTAAAGAGAAATTGTAATGGAAGTGCGAAAACACTTAAAACTGTACAAAGGAAATATTAAACTAAAGTTGTGTATATAGCTAAAGCAGTATTTAGAGGAAGATTTATAGTCTGAATTCTTCCATTGGGAAAGAAAAAAGGCTCAGTATGAATGAACTCGGTATGAATGAACTCAGTATGAATGAAGCATAAAAGGAGTTAGAAAATTAAGAATATAATAAATCTAAAAGAGACAGTGAAATTGCATAAATCAGTGATACAGAAAATAAACATTCAGTAAAGAGGATCAATGAAACAAAGGTTGATTCTTTGAAGAGACTAAAAATAAAGAAGTGTCTGGTAAGATTTTTCAAGAAAAAGAAAAAAGGGACATCTCAAATAAACAGTAAAAGGGATGAAAATGTAAATCTAACTACTGATTCAGTAAAGAGTAAATGAAAAATTGATGTCATGAACTTTAAACCAACAGTTTTGAAACATACATGAAATGTATAAGGAAAAATATGCCTATCAAAATTAACACTGATTTAAAAAGAAACAGAAAATATGGGTCCTACTTTAGCCTCGAAGTAAATTGAATCTCATAGTTTAAGATTTTCCCAAAATTGGGCAGCCCAGGTGGCTTAGCGGTTTAGCGCCGCCTTCAGCCCAGGGCGTGATCCTGGAGACCCTGGATGAGTTCCACGTCGGGCTCTCTGCATGGAGCCTGCTTTTCCCTCTGCCTTGTGTCTCTGCCTGCCCCCCCCCCTCTAATAAATAAATAAAATCTTACAAAAAAAAGATTTTCCCAAAATGAAAACGGCATGCCTGGATAGCTCTAGAGGTATGTTCTACCTAATGTTCAAAGAATAAATCATTCTATTTATATACAGACCCTTCAAAAGGATAGAAGAAAATATGATCATTGATTTATGAGATTGGCAATACTGTAATGCAAAAGACAGATGAGGATGAGGTAGAAGAGAGGAGAATCTCAATTTCACTCATGCCTTTGGCTATAAAAATCCTAAATAAAATGTTAGCAAAGCTTATCCTGCAATGGAAAGATAATATCAGGTTGGGTTTCACCAGGAAGGCAAGGCTGAATAATCTGGAAATAACACTTGAGGTGAATTGTCCCAATTCTGAATACACAGAGATTGGACAAATTGCACTGTACACACACCCACAGATCTCTGAAGCATCAGAGAACTAAGAATGTGGTAAAGAATCACTGGGCCATCATCTGGAAAGGATTGACCTACTTTTCTCCTGGAGGTGGGGAGTGGGAAGTGGGAGTTTACTGACCACCGAAGAAGCAAATGAGAGGCTGAGTAGTACTTTCAGAAGTCATCCAAAGCTAGAGCAACTGAAGGTCAAGTCCAGAACCCACCAAAGTGGGTGCATATGGAGGGAGGTATTGGTAAAGTCCTCATACTTTGGGTTGGCCTGTGTCCTTGGACTAAGGGTGAACTTTAAGAAGAATAGAGCAGGTGTGCATTGCAGCCCAGCTTCAAATCGTCTCAGGCACAGGAAATGCAATAAAGTTACCTGGTATCATAAGGGTCCCCAGGTGCTAGGCAGAAACAGACAAATCCTCTCTGAGAAAGATGATCATCCTCCTAGGATTCAGATTCTTTCCGTATTTTTTCAAATTCAATGAGTGGCATGCCATAGAAAATCATCAGGCAAACAAGAAACAAACACAACATGGATAAGAACGGGTATAAACAACAAAATAAAAACAGACCCAGAAGTTATTACAAACACAGGGAGGGGGTGGAAGTCACCAGTATGTCAGTCTATTGATTAAATTACCAGGAAATGTGTTAATAAAAAAAGCTGGGGAAAATAGAGAACTGCACACAAGAAGAGAAAGTAAATTTTAGTTTATGAAGGAAGGATGGTGCTATTTATAAAAAATAATTTGTTAGGTATATGAATCTTTTTATACCTTTGTGTACCTTTTTCTGTGATATATTTTTCCCAGCTAGTATTTTTTTTTTAAGATTTATTTATTCGACAGAGAGAAGAGAGTATGTGATCATGAGCAGGAGAGAGCATGAGCAGGGAGAGGGGCGGAGGTAGAGGGAGAAGCAGACTCCCTGCTGAGCAGGTAGCCCAACGTGGGACTCGATCCCAGGACCCCAGGATCATAACCTGAGCCAAAGGCAGACACTTAACCAACCGAGCCACCCAGGAGCCTCATTCTGTTTTTTTTTCTTTTTCTTTTTATTATTATTATTTTTAAAGATTTTATTTATTCATGAGACAGACACACAGAGAGAGAGAGAGAGGCAGAGACACAGGCAGAGGGAGAATCAGGCTCCATGCAGGGAGCCCGACGTGGGACTCCATCCCAGGTCTCCAGGATCACACCCTGGACTGAAGGCAGCGCTAAACCGCTGAGCCACCCAGGCTGCCCGATTTTATTTATTTGACAACGAACACGAATGGAGTGAGGAAGGGCAGGAGAGAAGCTGACTTCCCACTGAGCAGGGAGCCTGATGCGGGGCTCCATCCCAGGACCCCGGGATCATGACCTAGGCGAAGGCAGATGCTTAACCAACTGAGCAATCCAGGCGCGCCCCACCCTCCCGCTCCAGCTGGTATTTTAAAATAAGCTCAAGAGCCCATCATTGTGGGCTGATTTAAAACTTCATCTGTTGGAAATCGGAGAATTAGGCCTATACCAACAACCGCAGAGAAAAGCATAGATAAAAACTTTAATGCTTTGAAAAAGATCTAGATTGGCACAATGTACGATAGCATTCTTTATGTGTAATGCATGTTATTGTCGAATTGCCTCACTAGTAGCTGTACAAATGGGATTGCTTAGTGATGAGTGTCATACAGGGTTGTGTCCCAAATCCTTGGGTGGAGGAGAAAGACTTGCTGCTTTCTTAGGAGAAAGTGAGATATTCGTTAGTTGTAAAGAATAAATGTTTTTGTCTTTAAGACCTAGAAACCTTTTTTTTTTTTTCCTGAGTTTTAACTAAAGTCTCCTGGTCACTTTTTCTCTTTCTACAGAATGAACATGTCGATTACGTAGATGTTGGTGGGGCTTATGTAGGACCAACTCAGAACAGAATCTTACGACTATCTAAGGAGCTGGGTCTAGAGACTTACAAAGTGAACGTAAATGAGCGTCTTGTACAGTATGTCAAGGTAAGTCTGACATTTTACTCAACCTGTGGGAGAGCATCGTATTTGAGAAAACATTTTTTTAAGATTTTATTTATTTATTCATGAGAGACAGAGAGAGAAAGAGGCAGAGACACAGGCTCTCCGCAGGAGCCCGATGTGGGACTCAATCCCAGAGCCCCGGATCATGCCCTGAGTCAAAGACAGACACTCAACTGCTGAGCCACCCAGGCGTCCCTGGTTTTGTTTTTAATTGTTTTTTCCTCAAAACAACTGTACCAATAGGCTCTCAACTTTACAGCAATTATTCCACCTTTTCTTTTTCTTTTCCTTTAAAAAAGAATCCTTGTGGACTCTGGGAATCACTGCCCCGGGTCAGGCCTCAGCTTGGTTCTCCTCTACATCATCCACTGTTGCCCTTGGAGGCTGCACTCTCACCCCCAGTCCAACTTGAGTGGGGGTAGGAGGCTCTCAGCTGTTTTTCTGCTTCATCCTTGATGGGGAATAGTGGGGGGCAGGAGTCACCTGTTGCAGACACCCACAGACACAGAGCCCCAGGCAGCCCCTGAAGCACCTATGAGGCGATTCTAAGGCCCTAAGGACCACTTCTTAAGACTGAACACATATTCATTCTCATTCTTACCTGACATTTTTTTTAAGATTTTATTTATTTATTAATGAAAGAGAGAGAGAAGCACAGACACAGGCAGAAGCAGGCTCCATGCAGGGAGCCCGACGCAGGACTCGATCCCGGGTCTCCAGGATCACACCCTGGGCTGAAGGCGGTGCTAAACCACTGAGCCACCCAGGCTGTCCTTACCTGACATTTCTTTGCACACTTTGATAATTTCCTCTGTATTGGGCCTGGACTCTTGGGAGGTCTAGCTGGGTTGTGTAGTTTCATGCTGTTGAAATGAGACTGTTTAAACTCTGCTGTTATCCATGCAAGAAACGGCAGCTGTTGCCAGTGTTTTTCTGTCTTACTGAAGCCAAACATGGAGCAGCTGGGGTCTGGAAATGTGCCTTGGGAGGTCAAGTTCTGTGATCTGCCCCTGAGGCCCACTTCCTGGAACTAGCATCACGAGGGCAGGCATAATTGACTAATTTTTTTGAAGATTTATGTATTTATTAGAGAGAGCACATGGGAGGAAGGGGCATAGGGAGAGAGAATCTTAAGCAGACTCCACACTGAATGGGGAGCCTGACACAGGGCTTGATCCCATGACCTTGAGATCACCACCTGAGCCAAAACCAAGAGTTGGGCACTTAACTGAGCCACTCAGGTGCCCCTCATTTACTCATTCTAATGCCAGGATTGCCATGCCAGTAACCGCATCATTTCTCAGCAGCTCTACCCCAGGCAATCACGTAGGTCTGGAGCCTCCAGGGACTTTTGGGCTTCAAGTTAAGGGTACTTGTGATGTATGCACACTGACACACAATCAGGGGATTGTGGGAAATTCTGATAGCTGGTTTGGGATGATTCGGGATGCTTAGGGGAAGTGTTTGGCCAAATTAGGTTCAGAGGTCAAGGGAGGAATGAAGAAAGTATAAAAGTATAAAAAATTATACAAAGTGTTGATGAACACTGGCTTCCATGGGCTTCACAATCAAAAAGAGAAAAATCCCTTTGCTTCCCCACTATATCTTTTCTGCACGGTATGGTGTTTCCCTGGACTAGTCAATAATAACAACAGTGAGAATGATAGCAACTAACATTTACTGAACACTTTTATGTGAATTAACATATTTAATGTATTCACACTCAACTACTCGTTAAATGGTCATGCAAATTCACTGTCCAGTCCAACTGGAAAGCAAGTGAGTCTGATGATTGTTCTGGAATCCGAGCAGACTCATGCTTATAATCTCTTCCTCTCTAACATTCAGGTGCTGAGAGATTTTTATTTTCCCTGGAGGCTCACAGTAAACAAGGAAGTGCTTTTTTGTTCTTGAACTAATGACATCCACCTTTTTAGGCAGGCACAGTTACCCGCATTTTACAGAGGAGAAAGTTGAGGTTCAAGAAGTAAAGCCAATTGATAAGTAATGCTCTACCTACCCTGTGAGCTTATACTGTTAATGAATTTTAAGACTGACAAGGTAAACTAAAGATCACTCTTTTTATTTAAGACATAATCTCATTTAAAGAAAAGATGGTCTTTAAAAATACTATTAAACTATCCTCTCACATACTTTAACCTGCCAAAGAACACATACTTCCCCCCCAAGTTAGACAGCAATGTGAAGATAAAACAAATAGTGGGTCAGTTAGAGGTTAACTTATTTTATCTGAAAGAGTGCCTTTCTGCTAGTGTTTCTAATAAATCATATCATTTCTGCAATGAGAAATAATCAGTGTAGTAGATGTTTTTATAATGACTAGGGAGCTATAAAGTGAGGAGGCCAGATTAGGGAAATTTTATATTCCATGTAAGATTATTAATAAACCATGTAACAAAACATAATTCTACTTCTTTAAAAATATCTCAGCTCTCACTGTTCCATCCACTTTTGGGGAGACACATGGACTTTTCCCCATCACCGTAGTGTATCGGGTTAATATTCCAAATTATCTTTGTGGCACTCTCTGTATCAGCTCTCATGACAACCTCAGCTTCTATAATCTACCACAGTGCATTCTTTTCAGTAAGTAATACCAAAGTGGTGGTGGGTGAATCACCAGAAGATTGCGATTGTGTAGTTAAAACTGAGCCATATTCTTTGTGGCTCAGATTGCTTCAGCTTTTAAATTTTCCCAGTATGCAGCCTTAGAGAATGCCTCGATTATTTCTTCTGTCAGCAGACTGACATTCCTCCAGTTTCAGTTTATTCCAGGATGATTTTTAGTATTCACCAAAGAATTATTCTTGACCTTTGGTAGATTGCATTTACAGTGCAAATTCTGACTTGACAATGTGGAGTTTCAAGCCTGAGCCTCTGAGCTGAGCAATGGGGATAAACGTTCAGTGGTATTTTGCACCCTGTAGCCCTTCCCAGGGAGTCTATTTACTTCATGCATAGAAGGTTCACATCGTTATTGCCAAATTCATTCATTGGTTCAATAAATAGTTACTAGATAGTCTCTTCTGTATAAGACATTGTTCCAGGCTGGAAATACAGTGGTAGACAGACAAAGTTTCTGCTTGCATGGAGCTTACCATTAGCTAACATTTCTGCCTGTATCCTTGGATCTTATGAATAGAATACATATTCTAATTCTAGTTTGGTAGATCCTGATGCTTTTTTCTTTTTTAAGTTTGTTTGTTTCTGCTTGGTTGGCTTTAGTAATCTCTACACCTGATGTGGGGCTTGAACCCACAACCCCAGGATCGAGAGTCACATGCTTTACTGACTGAGCTGGTCAGGTGTCCTAGTAGATCCTGATTCTTATACAAAAGGTTCTTGAACAGGTTTTCTAATGTAGTAAATTTGATATGGGTCTATTTAGGAGACTCTGATTTGTGAAATTAAATCAACCATGTTGTCTTTAACTTAAAAGGTGGATTTGAAGTGGCATCAGCTAGGTGTGTTTAAAACATTCTCTTTAGGGCACCTGGGTGGCTCAGTTGGTTAAACGTCTGCCTTTGGCTCAGGTCATGATCCCAGAGTTCCAGGACTGAGCCCCTGGTCAGGCTCCCTGATCAGTGGGGAGTCTGCTTCTCCCTTTCGCTCTGCTCCCCGCTCCCTCCAGAGGTACTCTTTCGCACGCTCTCCCTCTCAAGTAAATAAATAAAATCTTTAAAAAAGATTCTTAAAAATTCTCCTTATTTCTTCTTTTCCTTTGAATGATATAAGGGAAGCAGGTGGATTTGAATGCTTCTTGGATTGATTGATCCATAACTTGCATTAGTAAATTAGATGCACCATTATAATTATTTTATGAGTAAGTTTCATTGAGTTGCGGAGACTTTTTGTTAAGTTTTGCAGTGCTAAGTCTTGGAGAGGAAGGAAGAAACGCTTGATTTCTTTTTTTTTTCTTTTAATGGGATCTTCCAGATCTTAATAATGCAGGTAGGGTGTAGAGAGGGCGAACACTGCCTCCAGAGATGGAGCAAGGCATTTTGCAGGCACTGCTTTGAAGGAGAAATCAGCACATTTCTGCAATCCCACTTTCTCCTAGCTTTCACACCCTAAATGAAAATCGAGACTATAAATATATACCACACATTTCTTTTTAGAGAATAGTGTGATGAAGATTTATTTGAAACAACGCAGGCTTTCCTGATAGTAACAGCTCACCAAGCAAGTTTTCCTAGTATTGTTTCTGTTCTTCCCACAGCCATTTACTTCAGGTTTCTATGCCAACAACTGAAATCAGAGGCTTTGCAGAATGTGTGTGCTCTGGAATACTAAGTAAAAATTTTTCTGTCGTTGCTAAGAGGTGAACTTTGTTTTAGCCAGTAGGCCATGCTGAAAGCAGAGGATTTATTTTTTCATAGTTTGTCTTAATGCTCGCCAGAAATAGCTGCGTCTTTGACCCCTTGATTTATAACAGAGTGTTTCTTTTGGATTAGGGACATGTATTTTTAAGCTGCTTTCAACACTTTTCCATACTAACTCACAGAAGGTGTATCTTTTGTGTTCAAAGAAAGTTATGCTTTCACTTTCAACTCTGCTCGGTAGGAACAGCAAGAAACCAAGGCATTAGGCTTCTTGTGGGGATGTTACTTGTTGTGTTTTGGTCTCCTTTCTTTTAATCACGTAAATCCATCCCTCCTCACCCCGTGCATAGGTATTGCCTTCCATCTGTAATGTGCCTATACTTATGTCACCTCGTTTGAGTTGCCGAGTGATCCTATGAGGTAATAAGCATTTCCTCCCATCTTACAGATGAGAAAACTGAGGCTCAGAAATCTTAGGTGTGCCAGAGTAAGGCTTTCTAGGTCTTGAGCCCAGGGTTCTACGGATCACATCACATCATTCCTTATCCCACAGGCATAAAGTCAACTTGTAAATCCTTTTAATAAACTACTGTGAGGTATGACAAAAATCACCTTACCCTAGAGGGTTCTGAAGTCCTAACATGCAACTCAGGTGGGAGGAGCTCCTGCGGACCTGGCCTCCTGTGGACACAGGCACATCCTGGGGAAGTGCCGGGGAGCCATATGTGATGCCATTCACCAGGGTGGCTTCTTCTCTTGCATCCTGAGCCATAAATCTGGAGTCCCTCTGGCCTTCAGTGAGCAACTGACTCCTGAGCAACCCCCAGGCCATCCCAGTCAGGCACAGCAGGCTGAGGACTACAGATGAGTTCTATTACTGTGTTAAAATACGAAGTCCAGAAGTCTAGGGCATGGTTTGGAATTGTTGGTTATGTATTCTTTTTGCTAAGCGATTTATGTGAACTCATTAGTCAAAGTATGATGGAGATAAGAGTATTTTATTTTATGTCATTATATCCTGCTTGATTTAAAAAGAAAAAATAATAAAAAGAAAAAAAGGTAAGGTGCCTGGGTAGCTCAGTCGGTTGAGTGTCTGACTCTTGATTTTGGCTCAGGTAATGATCTCATGAGTTGTGGCAGGAGCCCTGCATCGGGCTCCATGCTCAGTGAGGAATCTACTTGAAGATCCTCTCTTTCCATCTCCCTCTGCCCTTCCCCCCCCCTCTAAAAATAAATAAACAAGTCTTTTACAAAAAAGAGAAAGAGAGGATTTAAAATAATTTATAAAAGTCAGGGTAGAGATGAAAAAAAAGCCATTTAGGTAAGAACAGGCACATGGTGATGAGAAGGTACTCATGATAAGAAATTCTGTTTGATCATAGAAATGAAGTAATATAAGAGGGATTATTTGCTTTCTTCTCTAAATTACAGTTATATATGGGTTCTTAAAAGCAAAGAATAACCATGTTCATATATTTTCACTTTGATCTATCATTTAGTACAAAGATATATGGATGTCACTTGTAAAAAATAGTTTTTAGTAACTTCTATTCTTTTCCACCCTCCATTTTAAAAAGACTTCATTTCTTTCTTTTTTTAAATTTATTTCTTGTGTTTACAGGAGAGTGTAGACAGAAATTACTCTTAAAGCCTTATACTGTTTAGAAAACTAGGTCAGGATCACCTGTGTGGCTCAGTTGGTTAAGCATCTGCCCTTCTCATGTCATGATCCCAGAGTCACAGGATAAAGCCCTGCATTATACACCTAATGGTTAAGATAAATTTTTATGTTATGTGCATTTTAACACAAGTTTTTTTTTTGTGAGAGAGAGAGCCTGTACATGTGGGGTGGGGAGGGGCAGAGAGAAAGAGAGAGGGAGAATCTTAAGCAGGCTCCATGGTCAGTGTGGAGTCTGAGATCCCATGACCCAAGATCATGACCTGAGCTGAAAAAAGTTGGATGATTGACCAACTGAGCCACTGAGGTACCCCTACAATTCTTTTAAAAAAGGGAAAAAAACAGAAGGAAAAAAAACATAGCAACTAACCTGACTTTTCTATATATTGGGATGTCACTTCAACCACGTAGAAGCTTTATGCTCTACAAACTAAATCAGAGATTTCTCCCTGAAAATTTATAGGAAAAAAGGAGAGGCTTTGAGAGAAAGTGGCTAATGTTGACCTAGCTCTATTTTTTTATTTTTAAGATTTTTAATGTATTTATTTGAGAGAGAGAGCGAGAGCACACGTGTGCATAAGCAAGGTGTATAATTCAGTGACATTAGATATATTCACACGATTGTGCACCCATCATCCGTTCACAGAACTCTTTTCATCTTCTTGCTATTCATTTTTATTTTTTATTTATTTATTTATTTATTTATTTATTTATTTGAGAGAGAGAGCACGAACAGAAGGTGGGGAGAGGGAGAAGCAGACTCTCCACTGAGCTGGGAGCCCAATGTGGGGCTGGATCCCAGGATCATGGGATCATGATCTGAGCCGAAGGCAAAGGCTTAACTGACTGACCAACCCAGGGACCCCTTGCTATTCATTTTTAATAGTTCATCACAGCAATCCTTTTCTAACCATTCCTTGAGAAGTTGTCTAGAGTCACCCTCTGTGACTCAGCGAACTGGCTTTCAGTGGCAGCACAGAAAGGGCATTCGGTCAGACACAAAGGATTTCTCTTAAGGCTGTGGAGCTTTGCAGTCACCTCCTCAAGTGGGGCCTGGGCATTGTGGTTAATGGCAAAAAGAACCTTATTAGTGGAATGAAACATCACATAAGCAGCTTCCTTAAGAGAAATTGCTCTAGGCTCCATGATAACCCAACTGCTGGAGGTTCTGAGTTTTCAGATTATAATGTAGTTGCCAGTTTGAGATCACAATCTCCTTTTTCCTCCCCCTATTTTCTACTCCCTCCCTAGTCCGACTTTCTCCCTATTTGCCCCCTCTGCAGCCCCTACCTTGCCCCCACAGTACACACCCACTATCCCAGCCCAAAGACTTAATCATTGGTCTTGAAGTTTCAAACTTTTGTAGAATAGCCTTCTAACAGTTGAAACCTGAAACACCCTTGAATGTCTTTTTTTAAAGATTTTATTTATTTATTCATGAGAGAAACAGAGAGAGAGAGAAAGAGAGGCAGAGACACAGGCAGAGGGAGAAGCAGGCTCCATGTAGGGAGCCTGACATGATACTCAATCCTGGGTCTCCAGGATCACGCCCTGGGCCAAAGGTGGCACTAAACCGCTTAGCCACCCAGGCTGCCCTAAACGTCTTTATAAATCCCATACCTGGTCCATTCTGGGCACTTCCTGAAGAAGGGAAGTTCCGGTGTCCCAGGAGCACACATTGACCCAGCCAGAAAGTCTTTGGTGTCCTTGCCTTGTCCTGCCATTTAATGGGATTGATGCTGCCATATGTAGCCCTTCATTTCAGGCCTGGACTTTAATAAGCTTTTTCACTTCTATGTCAAGTTCATTGAACGAATACCTTTTGAAGACAGGGTGGACTGCAGAGTTTTAGTAAGTGGCAGTTTCCCCTACTTTAGAGGTAGAAGAATGCCATAAGAATGCACATATTTGGTTCAAGGTCCTACAGAAGTGAGTGAGAGAGACAGACAGACAGATATGGAAGTGGAATTGATAACTAAATTTAGCACACATAGAACTTGAATCTGAAGGGACAGATAATGATCACAATGTGGATACCTTCTATTTGAGCAGTCTAGTATTGTTTGCATAACACTTCATTTTGCTGTTTGCTTTGTGTTTGGATTTTATGCTGCCAGAAGAAGAAAATTCTGGGTGGAGTCACAGAAAATGTGAGTGTTAATTATAGTTAATTGTAATGATCACTTTGATCCCGAAAACTGTTGAACTGAGTCCTTTTCATATAAAGGACTTTACTCATGGCAGGCTCTCCAAGCAGAGGGATCGATTCCTGGACTCCTAGTCCATTACCTTTCATTCTGACAGCGCTTGTGTCATTTGTCAGACTCAAATGATACGCTGGAAACCTCAGGCTGAGATTTAATTTTGTGTGTTTGCCAAAGTACCCAATGGCCTAGTTTCCACAGCCAGATCCAACAGATAAATGTCTCTGTAAAAAACCTCAGGCTTCCGACACGATGGGAAGAAATCACCACTGGCCCACATTTGGTGCCCAGGGGGAGTCATAAAAGTGGACTCTGAAGCACAGATATGGGCACAGTTGCTCATTTACATAATTATTTGGGCCAAAAAAGCCCTGAGTGTCCCTGACTTTTCCCAACTTGTAGATTTTTAAAAACTCCTCTGATGTTCAAATGTAGGAAAGATTGTGCTGAGGATTTAATCGCTCCTGGTCCCCTCTCCCTCCCACATCTCCACCGTCGTGATCACAGGAGCCACTGCTGAAGCAATTCCATGCAGTAGAGTGGCAGGGCTGCATCTGCCCAATCACTGGGCGATGCAAGGTGAATGCACTCAGTTCATAGCCAATCTGGCAAGAAGCTCTGCTTTGACCTTGACCCTCTCTACTTGCTCTGACGTACTTTCTCATTGTACTGCCTGGTTTCCAGGGGCAGAGTCCCAGCCTCGATACTCAGCACAGAGCACTTGCAATTTTAGCTCGACATACAAGCAATTTCATTTGATTTCTCCTGTTTGACTCAGTGTTGTGGGATGACATACATTCTTGTTCAGGAGACGTTCACATGAGACTGTATTCCCATTAGGGTCCTTTGGAAACTAAGTCCTTTGGTTATCAGGACTCCTCTTTCTAGTGCCTGTTCTTTGTGTTCCCTCAGGACCCTGCGAGCATCAGCCAGAATAGGAAGAAAGCATACCTAAGGGAATATTTTCTAAGCAACACTAATCCCAAAAGTGTTTTGCCAAAGAGGGAGTTTCCTGGTCAGATGTATTCTGGAAATGCTCCATGTTCTGCCCCTATCGTTGAGTGCCAAGATGTCTGTTAGCATATTAGGAGTCCTATGAGAACTGGCAGAAGAAAATTAAACAGAAAGACTTTAACTATAAGCTGAGATGTCCTAGATCCATGACCATGGAGCCCATTTTCGGGGGTTCATCCGTAAAGAGTAAAGTGAGAAATACTCACACAGGAAATGGTTTTTGAGATTTTCATCTTTTTCTCTTCCCTTCAACACCTGACACATAAGGAGTTCGAGTAAATTTGATGGTAGTATTGATGATGGCTGTTTTAGAAAAGGTATGTATGTGGAGTTGATCGTTAAAAATCAGTGCTAAATTGGTATTCATTAGAAGATCTTGTCTGAGGTGGGAAAAGAGGGTGTCATTTTGCATAGAAAGAGGCTGGACCCTTTCTGGAACCTGGAGGAGCTAGATGTGATAGGAGATGGGCTCTACATGCAAGGCTTGTATCCCCCCCTTTTTAAAAAAAGGCTTTTATTTATCCATTTGAGGGAGAGAGCAAGAGAGAGCACAAGCAGGGAGCAGGGCAGAGGGAGAAGCAGACTCCCTGCTGAGGGGGGAGCCCGATGAGGGGCTCCATCCCAGGACCTTGGGATCATGACATAGCTGAAGGCAGATGCTCAGCTGACTGAGCCATCCAGGTACCTCTATATTTCCCCCTTGTATTCCTCCATTTAATGAGTATTTCTTGGAACACTGGTATATACAGGCAGTGTAGGAGATACAAATATGTGTGAGGCATAGCCCTTGTCGGGTGCATTGAAACTAGTTGGGTAAGTTCTTACATAAGTCAGTTTAATAGTATAGAAAATAGTGAGGTGCTATGAGCAACAAACAAAGTGCTCTAGTGTGTCAGAGGCAGCAGAAGTCATTTCCAGCTTCGGCAGCTAGGTAGGATCTTTGGGACCATGTTTCTCCCAGAGCTATATTTACTCATGCCAACAACCTCCAGACCTAGAAAGCACATCCTCTTTTTTAAAAATTTTATTTATTAATTCATGAGAGACACAGAATGAGGCAGAGACACAGGCAGAGGGAGAAGCAAGCTCCATGCAGGGAGCCCGATGTGGGACTTGATCTCCGGCCCCCAGGATCACGTCCTGGGCTGAAGGCAGTGCTAAACCGCTGAGCCACCCAGGCTGCCCCTAGAAAGCACATCCTAATAGGCTCCCAATGAAGGATTCAGCTCAGGGTCACTGCAGGTCCAATCTTCCTAACATCTTAATAAAGCTGTTCTGGAAAAACAGCCACTCATCCTCACAGTATAACACGTTCATCTTTTTTTCTAGCCGCCTATTTCTCCTGAGTTAATGGCATTTGTGAAAGAGGAAAATGCTCTGTCAATGATCTTTGCTTACCCAAGAGCCTCCAGAAAAGCTCATATTGTTGCTATCCCAACTGCTTTGTTTATAATGTCTGGATAGAACTAGAATCCCTTTGGAAAGGTGGCATGAATATTCATTTGAAACCTTGCATTCTTGATACCATGGCATCATTTGCACCTGAGCTAATTTTTAAAAAATATTTTATTTATTTATTCATGAGAGACATAGAGACAGAGGCAGAGACATAGGCAGAGGGAGAAGCAGGCTCCCTGCAGGGAGTCTGATGTGGGACTTGATACCAGGACCCTGGGATCATGCCCTGATCCAAAGGCAGATGCTCAGCCACTGAGCCACCCAGGGGCCCCAGTACCTGAGCTTATTCGTTGTCTTTTTCCTGAGATGAGACTGTACAGCTCCAGTGCTGCTGCACTGACGGATAGCCATGCTGGTCCTGAGAGAGGAACTGATAATAAGATGAAGTACCAGGTCCTGAGCAAACACCCAGGAATGTGCTGCCAGCCCTTGAAAGTTGTGTGAGAAGTTGTACATAGCAGTTTGGAAGTTCTCTTCAATACAGAGGAAGCAGAGGCATGAAAAATGCAAACCATAACACTGTGCACATAGAAGAACAAACCCAGATATTGGCTGAGTTCCCCAGGGAAGCGGGTGGGCAGAGGAAAAGGCTGAAGATCGGACCCTGGGGAGTCAGTGGATGGAGGAAAGGAGGATTTTGCAAATAAAGCTGGACACTAGTTGGAGACTTGGCGCAAGCCGTGCGGTATGATGGGATAGATGTTTCCGTATCAGTTAGGATGGCTTGTATTCGGTAGAGTGTAATGATTTAGGTTTGAAGAGAGCTTGGCTACCTGCATTTGGAAAGAGGAAGAAAATGAGTTTTTCAAACTATGAATACGACATAGTACCACCATCCTATTGAATGGGTGTCTTTTTTGATAATATCTTTATTTGAAGCATCATATGTACTGTAGAAAAGAAACCACCAAAAGATTTCTCTTAGAGACTTGTCAAAACAGTGAGACAAGGATGCCAAGGTATTCATATGAGTTGGATAGACTTGTTCCTAAACCAGTCTAGAACATATCTGTTTATCTTCAAGATGATTAAAAAATATTTGGCAGCTCTCCTCGATGGCCTTTGATACTCTTTAATAACACACACTTCCTTTTGTTTAACTAAAACAGAAAAGTACAGAGAGATGAAGCTCTCCAACATGCCGGTCAGTAAATGTTACTAGCTTACTCAATACTTGGTATATTTTATTGGACCAACAAGAAAGAATGATGTGGGAGCTGTAAACTCTCAACTCCTGGCAATAGTCTCTTGTTATTACGAACTTCAGTACGTTGAGGATGTGGTTTCTCAAAGGGATTTAAGTATTTTGGGCACAGTTCCAGGGACATTGTGTTCTACTCGACCTCAACCATTTCTACTGTGTCAGAGACACTATGCTTTAGAGATTAAAGGCCACTTTGGAAGGCTTGGAAGGCTTCAAAGTATAGGTACAAAATGAACTTGACCTTTACCCAAGATTTTGTTCCTTTTATTTTTCAAGAGCAGTAGCCATTTGGAAATATTGAGGAAGTCCTGACTCTTTTGTGAGAAAATGATACAATCATATTTAAGAGATTGAGAAGGTCTGGGTTTGCAGGCTGTTCTCACTCCATCAGGAGGCAGCTCCAGGCCCTGCTACTACACTAATTTAGGGATTCACACACATAAAAAGTAGTCTTGAGTTCTCTAGTTTAGAAGCAGGCCACGGAGGAAATAAATCTCCAGGGGTTTCTGAGAAAGGAAGAGGTGACATATAGGTGCTGCCTATTTCCACATATATCCATTTCTTTAGCAAACTTAAGTTTTCTTCTTTTTTTTTAAGATTTATTTATTCATTTTAGAGACAGAAGGATCACGAGTGGGAGGGGCAGAGGGGGAGAGGGAGAGAGAATCTCAAGCAGACTCTTCACCAAGTGTGGAACCCGGCATGGGGCTCAATCTCACTACCCTAAGATCATGACCTGAGCTGAAACCAAGAGTCAGATGCTTAACCAAGTATGCCACCAGGGATCCCAGATTTAAGTTTTCTATGGAATGAGAGCAGAGAACCTGAACATGAAGAGTGAAACTAATTAATGAAATCCCTTTATCAACTTGATACCTCTGTCAATAGGATAAAAATTAATGTCCTAATGGGTCTTTATGATCATCTTTTAGAATTTCCATGGCTCCTGTTTGTAAAATGATTGCCAGGCTGGACTCCTCTCTCCTTGAATTGTTTACTTTTCCTGCCACCTCTTTGTTTATCAAGGCTCAGATCATGGGGCCTTTAGGCCGTGTGTGAAATAAGACTCTGGTTGGCATCATCCTGAGGAGAACTTGATTAGAAATGTGGGACACAGGATCCCTGGGTGGCGCAGCGGTTTAGCACCTGCCTTTGGCCCAGGGCGTAATCCGGGAGACCCAGGATCGAATCCCACGTCAGGCTCCCTGCATGGAGCCTGCTTCTCCCTCTGCCTATGTCTCTGCCTCTCTCTCTCTCTGTGATGACTATCATAAATAAATAAAATAAAAAAAAAGAAATGTGGGACACATTTGTTGAATTATATTTATGATACTTAATGCCCCCAGATGATTGAGCATGTTTGGTTTTATAAAAAGAAATACTTTTTTTTTTTCAAAGCAAAGATCGATTTTGTATGAGACTATTCCTTGAGGATGAACATATTTTACAGAGGAAAATGTAGATTTCCCCCGATTTCAATTAAGGGAAGAACTGTAACAAGAACCAGCTGCTCTGAAGGCTGCCCATGAGCTCTTAACCCCAGTTGGCCTCCTCTCCAAAGCTAGCATAGCCTTCTGGGTAAAATGTCTGCCCATTTTTCTCCAGACATGCTTCCTCATTTTCCTTGGTTGACCCTGTTTTCTCAACGTACAGCTTATACCCCAGAGCTTCTTCGTCTCCATTTTTATTCCTTTTAAACATAAAAGATTTGTGTGGAAGATTTCTACATTTCACATTTCCACACTCTGCCTTATCCAGTTGGGATGGTTCAGATATCTCTAGAACAAACCTATCTCTACATTCTATCAACCCTATAGGAGGGACAGAAAGCTTAATGTTTATGAGCAAAGGCTTTGGGAACAGGAAAATTTCCGTTCTACTGTTTTCCAGCTAATATCCCTGGGCTTTAGTTTCCTCCTTTATAGGATGGAAATATTAATAGTGCTTGCCTCCACAGGGTTGGGGGGAGAGAATGCGTATGGAGAGCTTAGCCAGGGCCAGGCATGGAGAAAGATCTCAATAAATGTTAATAATAATGGTAGTGATAGTGGTGGTGGTGATGATAAAGGTTTGGAGTCTCAGATAGTCCTATTGCAGCATTACAACATCACATTTTTCAAATAAGAAATCAGATCACATAATCTGCCAAGGTTATTTGAATTTGCTACTGTGGCAGGCAAAATTAGTTGTCACTTAATGGCTGCCGTATAGCGTTACTCAGTTGAAGAGTGCATGGGCGCACGCATGCGTGTGTAAGTGTGTGCACATGAATGCAAATACTTTTAGGTCTTATGTCCCTACCTTGATGGTCAGGAGTTTTGCTTTAGCTCTCCTCCCACGTTTTTTTTTTTTTAATCTGACACAGTAGTTAATATTGTGCAGTGCACACAGTAGGCTTTCTGCAAATATTGAGTATGTTTTTATTTGATAGAAAATAACAGTCTTGTGCAAAATTGAATAAATAGACAATATTTTGATCTTATGAATGTTCTATTTTTAGAGGAACTACATTAGGAATAAAACCTTAGAAAATACCTAGACCTGGTCTTCTCAAGGATTCACTTCCTCCTCACTCTGGTGTTTGCATAGCACAAGACTTGTCCCACAATGGAAATGAAGTCAATGGTGGCAAATAATTAGCCATCTTTATGTTAGCTGTCTCGGTACCAAGCAATAGAAAGCCAACCTTGGCTGACGAGAGATTTATTTTTTTTTAATTTTTAAAAAAGATTTTATTTATTTATTCATGAAAGACACAGAGAGGCAGAGACCTAGGCAGAGGGAGAAGCAAGCTCCCTGTGGGACCCTGATGTGGGACTCGATCCCAGGACACAGGGATCACAATCTGAGCCAAAGGCAGGTGTCCCTAACAAGAGGGATATAGTGAACAGTTGTCAAAGAGCCCAGAGAATCAACAGGAGACTGGAGGGCCACGTTTAGGAATAGGCAGTAATCAGGGGAGCTTTGGCAAGTTACGGGCAGGAACCACAACCATGGTCTTTAGAGCTGGAAGCATCGTGCAGCATGCTGCCATGGGGAAGGAGAACCCAGAGTTAGCTTTCTTCTGTTGTTGGGTGACTCATTCGAGGATTAGAAGTCAGAGGGGTAGAGAAAGGATCTAGCCCATCACCTTCGATAATGGGAGATGATACCCAGGACCCTCCTCCCTATACATCTATCCACAAAGGAGGAGAGACAGTTCCCCAAAAAGAAACCAGGATAATAATTGGGAAAGAAACATGGATGCTGGGCAACCAAAAAATGTCAAGTGCCCATTATTCTCTTTCTCATATGTTGAGTCATGATGTTAGGCATGGTCGGTTGTCCAGCCGATCTTTAGTGTGAACCCTAAAACACAGTCTGAGATGTTCTGCTTTGTTGTTCCAGTCTTCTGGGTGGTTCAAGGATAGTCTTCCGTGTCATCATCCTGCTCTCATCTGAGTGGGAAGCATCCCTTCCAAAGAGATTAGATAGGAACTTGAGGGTTGAGAATATTGTGGCATCAGCATTAGATATTAGGATGAACTACCTTTATTTATTTTCTCTATATAAGTAGGAGTAAGTTCACAGCTATTTTTTACTGTTAATCAAATACAGGTAACACAAACACAGGGGACTTTTTGCTAATCTAACTGAAGTTTGGGGCCTATATAAGTAAAATATATTTACTTTCTATCAAAGGTGATGCTTTTGCAACAGGAGAGGATGCTGCTAGTTTGAAAATGGCCCTTATGTTGGCTGGGTTTTGTTTTTTAGAATGCCATTCTCATTTAAGGTATTATCCTTTGCTTCTATGTTGTAGGGGAAAACTTATCCATTCCGAGGAGCCTTTCCTCCGGTATGGAATCCTATCGCGTATTTGGATTACAACAACCTGTGGCGGACATTGGATAACATGGGGAAGGAGGTAAAGTGTGTGTTCAGCTTACATGTGACCTGTTACTAATAACAACAGCAACTGTTTAACATCCTTCAGTTCAGGGAACATTGCTCTGGACATTAACACATATCATTTCCAATGCACCCAGATCCTCTGCGAAGTCGATAGTATTTCCCCTTACGAGGAAAATGGGTGCAATGAGGATTATAGGGTAATTTCCCCAACACCACACAGCAAGGGAATCAGGATTCAAACCCACATCTCTCTGATTGTAATGTCTATGTGCTTTCAACTTTATGCCACTGAGAATTTGTGTGGTGTATTTTTGCCAGGTATCCTACTCATAGTTGCCTTATCCATGTGTGATGCTCCTTTAGATAGTAAAATAAAGAGGATTGTTCCCCCACAGTTTTTGTACCTAGTGCCAGGCTCTATAAGATCACTCTCACACACTTAAATTGGGGACTTAAAATGGGCATTCGCTTTCAATAATAATAATCATCATCATCATCATCATTACATATTAATTTACATACACATTTATTCCCCCCCTTTTGCATGACCATCATAATAATTATTATCATCATTATTATTATGGAAACACCATTAAGGCATAGAATCCAGAGATATATCCATCCCAAACCCATCACTATCTATATTAGAAATCTGTGCCAATCACACATTCCAACACAGACACAGAGACTGCTTTTCAGAGTTTGTCCTGAAGGCCTCTTGGCAAGATAGTGGGCAGTAACCATTACACCTGAATGTGGGCCCTTCTTCCTCCACAGATTCCAGCAGATGCACCATGGGAGGCCCCACATGCCGAGGAATGGGACAAGATGACTATGAAAGATCTTATCGATAAAATCTGCTGGACAAAGTAATCTTGACTATTTAAAGTTGACTTACTATCTTTCCTTTGGATCTTTCTGTCCTATCTTGAACTACAGTGGGGTTTTTCTCTTTTCTTTTTTTTAAGATTTTTATTTTTAAAGTATTCTCTACATCTGACACAGGGCTTGAACTCACAGCCCCAAGATCAGGAGTTGCATGCTCCACCTACTGAGCCAGCTAGGCACCCCTGCAGTGTTTTTTTTCAATAAGTTATAGGAAAGAAGGTTAGAGGAAACCTAATGATCAGTCAGTAGCAACTTTGAGGTAACTTTAGACACTTCAGAGTGGGTTTAAACATAGAATGAATCTAAAACATAAGAAAAAGAGGAGGTGAATTAAGTGGAATTTTTTAATGAAAGCACTGTATGATTTGCAGTAAAACAAGTAATTGTGTATTCAAATTATATAGCAGTCAGCTACAGAAGCAATTTGAGAAGATATTAAAGTAATTCCATACAGATGTAGAAAAATGTGGAACAGAAGGCAAGCTAGTCTATTTTAATGAAAAATATAAATTTTATGATGTTTTCAATGAGAACCTGTGTAATGAGTTGAGTTACTTATAGATTGTTTAGTCAGCTTTCTGGGGCTGCTATGTGAAAGCATTGTACCAGTCAGTGAGGAATGGTGGTGAAAGCGTTAGGCGTGGCCTCTAAACTCATGGAGTTAATATTATTCTAGCAGGAGAGACTGACATTATCCACATAATTCCATAATGTTACCAGAGTGATTGTAACAGGGCTTTTGATCTGAGGGGTAGGAAGAGATTCTTGGATACAGCAATCTTTAAACATAAACCAAGGACTTAGTGCATCAACTAAAAATTAATCACAGAAGATGGGAGGAGATAGGAAAGGGTGGACAGTGTGGAGGACATGGTATTTTCCAGGAATACCATATAGTGGATGAGAGAGAGAGAGAGAGCAGAAAGATGATGGTGTGGAGGGAAATGTCTTCTAGAAACGAGCCATAATATTTGGGTACAGACAAGAAGGGAAGATGATGTGGGAATATCAAATCTACAAGGAATGTGCCACAATGGATGAGGGGAGACCAGATGTATAGATAGTATGGAGATGACATGTTCCAGGAGTGAGCCTTAGCAGAAAGGAAGAGTGGATGGTGTGGGGGAATGGTATCTTCAAGGAATGAGCCACAGTGGAAGGGGTGAAAAATGAAAGTTGGATGATGTATGCATGCAGATGGTACCATCCATGAATGAGCCACAGTGTATGCTGGTAGACAAAAAAGCTGGATGTTGTATAGGGAGAAGTTATCTTTCAAGAATGATCCAATTGATGGGGTAGAGAATAAGGATGAAATGTATGAAGGGATGGTATTTTCTAGGTATGAAACCAAGTGGATTGGGGAAGGCAAGAATGGATATTTGGTGGGATGTATCTTCCATGAATGAGCTTAATCATGGAGAGAGACAGGAAAGTTTGACCATGTGGGGGAATGCTACCTTCCAGGAATGAGCCACCGATGGGGGAGACAAGAAGAATGGAATGTGTGAGAGGATTGTATCTTCCAGGAATAAGCTACAGTGGATGGGGGTAGATAGGAAAGATGGATGATGTGAATAGATTTTATCTTCCAAGAATGAGCCACTTGGATGGGGGAGTGGGATATAGGAAAGCTGGATATGTGGGGGTGATGGTATCTTCCGGGAAGGAACCAAATGGATGAGGGGGACAAAGGAAGAGAGGATGGTGTAGGAGAATGGTTTCTCCCAAGAATGAACCATAATTGACGGGGGAAATAGGAAGGCTGGATGATGTGAGGCAATGGTAACTTCCAGGAATGAGCCACATGAATAAGGGGAGCCAGGAAAGCTGGATGGTGTAGAAAGATGGTTTCTTCCAGGAATGAGCTACACAGATGGGAGGAGAGAGGAAGGATGGATGGTGTGGGTAGATTTTATCTTCCAGAAATGAGCAACATGGATGAGGGGTGGATAGAAAAGGAAGATGGTATCTTCATGGATAGAAAAGGTGACAGTATCTTCCTGGAAGGGGATAGACTGGAAGAGTTGATGGTGTGACCAGATGGAATGAGCCCTGATGGATAGGGGAGGAAGAAAGGATGGTACCTTCCAGGAATAGGCCATGGTGGACAGGGTGGGGAAAAGATAGTAAGGATGAATGGTGGGATGGCTTCTTCCTGGAATAGCAGTTTATGGAGGTAGACAAGAAGAGTGGATGGTGTTGAGGGGATGGTATCTTCTAGGAATGAGCCACAGTGGACTGGGGGAGATAAGGAAGGGAGGATGGTATGAAAAGATGGTATCATCAAGGAAAAAGCTACAGTGACTCTGGGTGGGGGACAGGAAGGGTAGACGATATGGAAACAAGGTATCTTCCAAGAATGAGCCAGTTGGCGAGACTGAAAGGATGGTTGATGTGGTGGATAGTATCTTTGAGGAATGCATCAATTGATGGGAGACATAGGAAGAGTAGAAATAGTTGAGGGGATAGTATCTTCCAGAAATGCACCACTGTAGGGGGACAGAGGAAGGGTGGATGGCTGGAGGGGAAATTTATTTTTCAGGAAAGAATAATAGTGATGGAGGTAGGGGCGGAGGACTGGGAGACTGGATGATGTAGTCCAGCTATCCCCTTAGAAACAACGCAGTGGACGTAGGAGGGAAGATGGAGGTTGGGAGATGGTATCTTCCAGGAATGAGCCACAGGCTATAGGGGGACACGTGAGGGTTGTACTGGAGAGAGGGGAATGGTATCTTCTAGAAATGAGCCATATAGATGAGGGAGATAGGAAGACTGGGTAGTGAGGGTAGATGGTATATGTTAGGAATGAACTACATGGATGGGGGGGGAGACAAGAAGACTGGGTAATGAGGGTGGATGGTATCCTCTAGGAATGAGCCACACGGATGGGGGAGTCAGCAAAGACTGATGTGGTGGGAAATGTTACCTTCCAGGAATGAGCCATAATCCATGGAGGTAGACAGGAAGGATGTGGAGGTGGGGGGGGCTGGCGGGCAATGATATCTTCCAGGAATGAGCCACAGTAAATCGGGAAGACGGGAAAGCTGGATGGTATGGAGGAATGGTATCACTCAGGAATGAGCTACAGTGACTGTGAGGGGAGGTAGGAAGGGTAGATCAAGTAGGAACATAGTATCTTCCAGAAATGAGCCTCAGTGGATAGGAAAGACAGGAAGGATGGATGGTATGGGGAGATGATACATTCTAGAAGTACACAGTAATGGTTGGCAGGGGAGAGGATGAGTAGATAGTGTGGTAGAATGGTATCTTCTGGGAATGAGCCACTGTGAATGGGGGAGGCAGGAAAGTTGGAAAGTGTGGGAAGATGGTATGTTCCAGGAATGAGCCGTTGTAGAATGGGAGGAGACTGGAGGTGTGGTTGGTGTGTTGGGAAGGTTTCTTGCAGAAATGAGCTACAGTGTTGAGGGTGGATGGGGAAAGGGAGATGGTGTGGGTTGGTAGTCTCTTCCAAGAATGAACCACAGTGCATGAGGGAAGACAGTAAGGATTTGTGGCTTGGTAGGATGGTATCTTCCAGGAATGAGCCATAGTAGATGTTGGGGAATAGGAAGGGTGGATGGCCTGTTGCGAGTTGGTATCTTCCCGGAAGGAACCACAGTGACTCAGGTATTGGGATGAGGTGGGGGGGAGATAGCAGCTACAGGAAGGATGCATGGTTTAGGGGATGGTATTTTCTGGTCGTGAACTACAGTGACTGTGGATGGCAGACCAGAATACAGATGATGTTTGGACCCAGTATCTTCCAGGAATGAGCCATAGTGAATGGAGGAGACAGGAAAAGAGAATGGTGTGAGGGGATGATACTATCCAGGAATGAGCCACAGTGACTGAGGGAGGAAACTGGAAGGGTGAATGATATGGCAGGTAACTTCCAGGAATGAGGTGTAGTAGATGAGTGTAGACAGTATAGAGGAGTGATGCTGGGGGATGGTATCACAGGAATGAGCCAGGCATAGGGGAGATATAAAGTGAATGTTGTTAGGGGAATGGTACCTTCCGGTAAAGAACCCCTGAGGATAAGGGAGGTCGGAGGGGCGAATGGTGTGATGGGTGGTATCTTTCAGGAATGAACCACTGTGGGTGGGGGAGGCCGGAGGGGCAAATGGTGTGATGGATGGTATCTTCCAGGAACGAACCACTGGATGGGGGAGGCTGGAGGCGCGAATAGTGTGATTGGTGGTATCTTCCAGGAATGAGCCTTTGTGAATGGTGGGAGATAGAAAGAGTGGATGGTGTGGGAGATGGCATTTTCCACATAGAGAGAACAGAAAACAGCTCTTGAAGGCCTTGAGATGGGGAAATTGATATGTTTTTGTTATGATATGACAGTATGCCTGGACTCTTAAGGATATCATGAGAAAGTAATGTAATTAGCTGGCGGAGAGTTGGTTGAGAGGCTGATGGTGGAAGATAGAACAGCCACATTCAAGATTTTTGCGTATTGCCATGAATGCCATTGAAGGGTTTTGTGGCAAGTGGTTTTTGTTTTGTTTTGCATTGTCAAGACTTCATTGGCTGTAAATGGCAAAGAATGAAAAGGGGCTGTAGTCATAATAAACCAGATAGGGATTTACCAGGAGGAGCCATCACTTTTATAACCCAGGTAAGGGACGTTAGACTAGACCAGGGTGAGGACAGTTGTTCAAATAAATGAGAACTGTATCCTTAACGATCCCTCATAAGCATATTGACTGTTTTTAGACTGTACCAAAATTAATATATTTGGAGCTAACCTGTAACTGCCTCAAAGCAGAGGAAAAGTTTATTTTCACCAGGAGTTAAAATATGTATTCCTTCAGAGATTTGTTTTTTTTCCCCCAGATGCAGTACACATGCTGTTTAACCACACTAAATTGTGTTTTAAAAACATGCTGTCCGGGGCGCGTGGGTGGCTCAGTCAGTTAAGCATCTGCCTTCCGCTCAGGTCATGATCCCAAGGTTCTGGGATCCAGCCCCGCGTTGGGCTTCCTTCTCACTGGGGAGCCTGCCTCTCCCTCTCCTGCTGCTGCTCCTCCTGTTTGGGCTATCTCTGTGTCAAATAAATAAAATCTTTAAAAGACAAAAAAGATGCTGTTCTGGGCAGCATGTCTGTATTTACACCTGACTGCCACTTTTGTTGTGTGACCAGGACTGCTAGGAGGTTTGCATCCCTCTTTGTGAATATCAATGTGACCTCTGAGCCCCACGAGGTGTCTGCGCTCTGGTTCTTGTGGTATGTGAAGCAGTGCGGAGGTACCACTCGGATATTTTCGGTGACCAACGGGGGCCAGGTATGGAGTGTTTGTTTGCGCCCTCTAACTTCATTTGTGGTTTTGCCCTCACCCAATGTGCCATCTTAATAACCACTCCTGTGTTTGGAAACGTGAGTGAATTTGAACCGTGAATTTTTGAAATAGTGTCAACCGACTTGTCTGAAACCAGAAGTTCTTTCCTTTTTCTCGTTCCTGGAGATGAGTTCACAGCTAAAGAATGTTTCGTTTTGAAATAATTAGGTTTCGGGAATTGGGTTCCTTCCTTTTGTGGGGAGGTGGGTAAAATTAGTCTAGCTCTGTGGGAGGAGCTTAGTGACTCCGACCAACTGATTTTCAAAAACTTCCAGAACCAGTAAAATCACTGTACTTAAAGTCGGCTCTGGTCCAGACAGGCTCTTGTCCCATAGTGCAAGGTGTAGAGTCTTTCTTCACTAAGTGAATAATTCCTCTCCTCAGGAGGTCTCCAGAACTCCCTAAATTCTTGTGGCCACAAGAGTTATTGGCCATTTAACCCTTAGCTTTAGCCAGTGTGGACCAGTTGCATCTTGGAAGTGTGTTTATACTTAGAAATTCCCCATTGCTTCTTTTGACCTGTGTTTTGCTTTCTGACCTATTGACGACCAATATTTGGTGATTTGGTGTTTCTAGTCCTCATTGCCTCCCTTCTTCTATAGGAACGGAAGTTTGTGGGAGGATCCGGTCAAGTGAGTGAACGGATAATGGAGCGCCTTGGGGACAGAGTCAAGCTGAAGCGCCCTGTCACCTATGTTGACCAGTCAGATGACAACATCATCATAGAGACACTGAATCATGAACTTTATGAGGTAATTCAGCCTAGTCAGAAGGAGCACATACTAGATAGGCCTCATGTCTTCGGCGGCTTCTAACCAAATATAATCCAAGTAGTGGTATAATTTGTGCTGGTAGGTTTTCAGCTCCGTCTTTCAAATTACCATTTATGATTCGCCTGCCCCGTCTGTGAGTGTGGCCTCAGTTTGTATTGTGGTTACTGCTCAGGGTCATTCTAAATGATCACCATGATGTTTCTCACCATCTGTACAGACTGGGACTCACAGGTCTGAGGTGGTATTCCATGTCTGTTTTTCAGTGCAAATACGTGATTAGTGCCATCCCTCCAACTTTGACCGCCAAGATCCACTTCAGACCAGAGCTGCCATCAGAGAGAAATCAGTTAATTCAGCGTCTTCCAATGGGAGCTATCATCAAGTGTATGATGTATTACAAGGAGGCCTTTTGGAAGAAGAAGGGTAGGCTGTGCTTCCTCCTGTTTAAATTGCATTAAGTGAAGGGACCCCACTCTTTTTAGGGACCCTCAATTCTAGTAGACATTGATAGTAGACATTGAACAGGAAAAAAGACTACAAAGATAAGTATTTTTAAATTTGTAGAGAAAGGGCCAGAAATCTCAGTCTGTCCATCTCTTCGCAGCCCCAGGCTATGAATGACCTCAAGAGCACTTACTGTCAATGAAAGGGAGGGAAGGAAAAGATCCTACCAAGTGGCGGAGGCACCATTGCCCTGCTTCCTGGCATATGTCCTGCCACTTACTCTAAGTGAGCAGAGTGACTCAAAGGGGTACTGTGGGAAGAGTACCCACACTCTTGGGCTTCACTTGCTTACTTAGCTGAGTGGCCTTGAGTGTGATACTGCCTCTCAGTGTCAGTCTTCTTGTGTAGAATAGTAACAGCAAGACCTGCTGTCGGGAAGTTGCGAGAATTAGCTGAGGCAGGGCCTGGGTGGATATGGTGGCTCTTGTTGGTAAACCTGCTCCTATTCAAAGGATTCCTTCTCCCACCTTCTTCCATGGGTTCCTAAGGGTGATTCCCTCTGATGCAGACCTCTATTTCCTGTGTATTCTGGGTCTCCGGGGCCACATTACAACTTGAGCCCTGCATTGGTCATACAATGACTTTTATCTAAAAGTCATTGGGATGGGTCATTTTCTACGTCTCTGGGTCAACAGACATCCTTGTATAGTTAATGTGTGTATTTAGTAAGGAAATATCTTCTAGAGTTGGGGCAAATATTTGAAATTTGCCTTCCTTTTAGCAAAAGAGTTTATGTTTGGGTATGTATATGTGTGTATAAGAATATATACACAATTTTTTCCCTAAATTTTTCTTGAGGTCAGTTTTAATCTCCTATGGATTTTCTCCTTATTAAGATTACTGTGGCTGTATGATCATTGAAGACGAGGAAGCTCCAATTTCAATAACCCTGGATGACACCAAGCCAGATGGATCGCTGCCCGCTATCATGGGGTAAGTTAGAGCTGGATGCTTTGCGTTTTCTAAATTGTGTTGGTGTCTTGGTGTGGATGCTGGCAGAGCATATGGAATTGAGCTCAAGTGATCATAAATAACACGACAGAAATATATCATTTCCATGTTTTAAAATATTAATGTTTTGTATGCAGCACAAAACACTGGGGAAATTTTACAAAAACTGACACTATTTTGAACTCGTGCTCATTTCTTTCTTTCCCCCATGAAGCTATTGAGGACAGAGCAAAGGAAGCAGCTAGACAGGTGGTATGGTAGACAGCCCCGCCCAGAGGTAGAATGTCCACAGTCATCTAGAATGAGAATTGACTATTTTACTGTGTAAAACCTTTCAAAGTTTGGGTTTCTGGGCTATAGCCTTTTCTGCACTCCAGACATCGTTACACAGCAAACGTTAGTATGTTAATTGTTACCCAGGGATATGATACTGATGAGTAGTGAAGAAATGCAGTTTGAGGAAGAGCCAGGCCTTGAGTGGGTGTCACTCTTTGTGATAGGTCACTCCACAGCTGTCCGTCACTAGGGATCGTCCAGGGTTTGGTTCTGTGTCTGGAAGAGGAGAGCTTTCCCCTTCTCTGCCCAGCACCCCTCCCCCACCTGCTCCGCTCTTGGGGGGCTGGGAGTCCAGAGAATGAAGCAGTGTTTTCACAAAGGAATTGGCTAAGGAGTCCTCCGCCTTCCCCGCTGTCCTGCCTTTGACCCTTCCTCAGAGCTCCACATATAAAAGAGCTGTTTATTCTAGCACATTACAACGGAAGAGCTCAGCTTCTATAGCAGCCAAGTGACTTCCAGAGACCAGCGCTTTTCCCCTTCACCCTTGGGAGAGTCGAACTCACGCACATTGCATCACTGCAGGGAAATTACAAAACCAGAAGGCGACCCATGACCCCAGCCAGACTTAGCAGGCTCTGCTCCTGGACTGCCCACAAGACATTTTTTTTCCACAAGACATTTTGTAACCACTTCTCTGGCTGCAAAATACCAGAACTAGCACCAGCCTCCCTGGGAAGGGCGGGTGCCCACAACCTAATAATCAGAGGAACAGCACATGCTCTTCAACTCTAACCCCACTGGACAAGAAAGGATACAGGCTGTGGGCAGGTTGCCATCACCTTCTGTGTGCCAGAAGAAAACTGAGGGTTGATGTAATGGATTCAGGAGACACTCAGGACCAATCCAACTGTGGATGATGGAAGGACATGGATGTTCTTCTTGCCCTGAGAGTTAGATATTGTGGCATCTGCCTTCCTGGGCTGTCTTCAGCTTTTTTAAGCCAGAACATGTATGGCAGCAGCTTTCCAGATAAGAATGGGGTTATTTAGGCAGTTCCTAAAAAGTGATACTCTAATCTTTTTTTTATCTAGACAGTTGCCTACGCCCTGCTCTTACCTTGACACTGCATTGTCTCCACCCTGCTCTTTGCTCTGGGCAATGAAACCCTTAACTACCAGGTGGTAATTGTCCAGTGCTGTGTTTGTGATACTCGTACCTTTTAGCAACTAGAAAGGACCTTGTACTTTCAAGCCGTGAAATGTCCCCAGCCCAAAGCCAGTATGTTTAATTTCCTCAATAAAACCTCACTCACCGGAATGGCCAACACTAACTGCCCTTTAGAAAAGGAGTTTTAAGAAGCACCCAGGATCTAAAAAGGTTTTCAGGGAAATCATTTAATGTTTCATCTGATACTGATGGTTTTCACTCAAGTCCTGTGTAATCCTCAAATGACTGATTCTTACATAAACTTAAAATTTAACCAGAATCATTACTAGCAAGCCATAACATAAGTGTTAAATCAAGCAAAATTATGACTATGTCCCATAAAGTTCATTAGTTCAAATGTCTCAAGTAGTCCACAGATTCCTCTGAAATGCTGTTCTCTAGATTAACGCAAATACATTTTGTAATCTTTGCTTCCTATAATGATCTCAGATAACAGCTCTGAAGGAATTGCCAATCAAATTTTGGAGCAGTTTAATTTGAGGGTGAGGGAGAAGTCGAAGTATCTGTTTTTGGCTCTTGCATTCTCAGTCCTTATCTACTTGTCTTTTTTGGTCTAGAACAAAAGAAACCAAAGTGTAGTACTTGTTTTTAAATGCAAAAGTAATTTCCTTGTCCTTTAGCTCATTTGGATTTTTGAGCACTTTCTACTAATAGCATATGGAAGGACTTCTGGTCATAATTCAGGTCTTTAAAACATACATGTGATTTAGTAATATCAGTATTTGTAGATAAATTATAACTGAGTTTTACTGAGTTACTGAATTTGGGGACTGGGCTAGGTCAGTTTCCCAGAAGCCAACTTGGAGATGGAGATTTGGGTACAAGGGGTTCCCCAGTGTGCTCTGGGGTTGCTCCCTGTGGGGAAAGGGAATGAATCAGGATCGTGCAGAGGGAGAGTTTGGGCTCCAGTGTTGTCCCCAGCAGAAGGTCTCAGCCATCACACGAGGAGCTCTAGAACTGTGATGGCCCTTCAGAGATGTCATGCACTGAGTGGACTTTCATACCCACTGCACTCCAGAGCCTATCACCCTGGGGAGGAGTGGGACCTTGAGCCAGGCAGCCCTCTGCTACAGAATGCAGTGGATGGGGGAAGGGTCTAGCCCTGAGCTGAGGGTAATGAGTGTTTGGTCATAAAGAGGGATCTGGGGGGCCCACCATGGCATCTACTACAACTGCTTTTTTAGATTTGGCTTTGCAGCTTTTATCAAGTATTTGGCAGAAGGCAGCAGTCAATTACCAGGATATCATTTAACACAACATTAATTCAACTAACATTTGATTTCCAACTATATACCAAGAACCACACTGAACTTTGGGGGTAAAACATTGAGTGGGAGGTGACCAGTTACTTAGGAGCCCACAGTTTAGAGGGATTTTGGAGCAAGGCAGATGGAAGACAGTCTGGCATTTGCTCTAATAGAGGGAAATAATGGGAGTGCGTGGGAGAGTTCATCAATGCTGAGTAGGCGGAGGCAGGAACATTTTAAAAAGAGGAGGCAATTCTCCTGTCACCTAATCGTTCAAATGTACCCTCTCTCTCCAGCTTCATACTTGCCCGAAAAGCTGACCGACTTGCCAAGCTCCATAAAGAAATAAGGTAAGAAGTGACATCTGAAACATACGTAAAAGCTTAGCTTTATATTGGGCTTGTGCACCAACAAGTATGATGGCATCAATGAAAACACCACAATTCACCAATAGGCTTAAAATCCCAAAATATCAACCTTTTTGTCACCATAGCAACCTTTTTGTGACAGTCCCCTGGACTCAGTGCTGGCCCATAGGGGCTAATTAATTTAGTTTTACATATTTGTGTTTATTTTACAGGGGTTGAGAGGTAGGGTTTTCCTGTAGGGTAGATGGAGAAAAGTTATAGGAAACAGTTGTTCAAAAAGCTTTAGAGGCTGAAACCTGATCACCCTGCAAGACCATTATCCCTTTTCCAAGGTTCTCTGAGTGTACTTTTTCTGAAAAGCAAATCCATGCATGTGGGTCAACTTGTATACATAAAATGATCCCCCTTTGATTATCTAGGATACAGCTCTGATGTTCCCTTCTCCTACTAGCTTCCTCGTATGAAACCATCATTTTAGAGGACAGTGGCTTTTTTTCTTCCTTTCTCCCTTTCTCTTTCTGGCTTGTTGTATTTGTTATGTTTTGCCTTGGGATCCTTTCCTTTGTTCAGATAAAATCTTACTGGGAACTCTTATCTGGAAACAGTCATTTTGCTGTTGGGGGAGTTGGAGGGTTGCCTCTAGAATTTCTGGGCTTCCTTTCTTGAGGGTAGCCCTAAATCCTTTGTAGAGGACCAGGACGCGCACACGCTTGCACACACACACACACACACACACACACACAATTAAGCAGGAAATCCCCAAGCAGCCCTTGGTTTGAGAGTTACTCTGATGACTTTGGGATGCAGGCTGCAGAAGTTCTCCCATTTGCACACGAATTTGTTCACTTGAGCTACTGTGAGGTCTGATTTCAGGAAGGGAACCACTAGCTCAAAAGAGGAAGAATGGGGCTCCAGCAATAGGGAATGGTTTGTCCAAGTTTCTCAAGCTAGCTTGTGACAAAGGCAGGCCTAGGCTCCAATGCATACTTTTTTCCATTATGCCGCCCTAGCTTGACATTTTCTTTTGGATTTCCTGCTTTCCCTCTTTATTAATAGTAAAATAAATAACAGCCTGGATGTAGACGTTTGGTTATGATTCCACATGGTGGCTGAACTTCTCGAAAGTTTTTGTAAGGCAAAAAACGCTTAGAACTCTGAATGTATCTTTGACTGGAGCAAGATTCCCAGAACTGACTGTGTCAAAAATCTGCCAGAGAATGTTTGTAAAATACATTTTTTTCTGAGGCTGATAGATTATTTGGTAGGTTAGGGGTGGGGCCTGAGTATTTTGTATTTTTTAACAAGCTTTTCAAATGATTATGACAAGCAGCCAGGTTTAGAAACCAGTGCGTAAATACAGCTATAAGAAATTTGCACAGTGACATCTTTTGGCCATCATTTAAAATATGTTCTATTATTTTTAGAGCCGAACTAACAGATCAGCAGGCTCTAACATTTTTGACTTATATTACCTTCCCCAAAATTTTACATTTTAATGGGAAGAAGGGATGGAGAAGATAATTTCCTGATGGATTTATATGAACTCATCCTTGACTCATCTAATACTGTGAAATACAGTAAATAATGACTTCATTTCTATTATAAGTGGTTTACTGTCCATGAGTGAAAAATTAACTGCAAGGTAGGTTATTAGATTTTAGATTTCATTCTGTTTATCTATTTATTTTTTTAAGTTTTATTTATTTATTTATTTATTTATTTATTTATTTATTTGAGAGACAGAAAATCAGCAGAGAGAGTGACAGAGGGAGAGGGAGAGGCAGACTCCCCACTGAGCAGGGAGCCTGATGTGGGATTCAGTACCAGGACCTCAGGATCACGACCTGAGCCGAAGGCAGACCTTCAACTGACTGAGCCACCCAGGCACCCCATTCTGTTGGGATTTTTTTTTTTGAAGATTTTATTTATTTGAGGGAGAACAGGCACGAGCAGGGTGGGGAAGCGCAGAAGCGCCACTCAGGCTCCCCCTCATTCAGCTTTTTTTTTAAAAAAAAGATTTTATTTATCTATTCATGAGAGACAGAGAGAGAGAGAGAGGCAGAGACACAGGCAGAGGGAGAAGCAGGCTCCATGCAGGGAGCCTGGCGTAGGACTCGATCCTGGGACTCCAGATCACGTCCTGGGCTGAAAGCAGGCACTACACCGCTGAGCCACCCAGGCGTCCCCTTAAAAATGTTTTCTAATGAAATTGGCGACATAAAATTGTCATTTAAAAAAATTCATGTTTCTTTTGTTACTAGTAAGCATATAACCTTCTCTCCCCTCCTTTTCCCCTCCTCTCATTTTTGGCCATTTTTCTCTTCAGCTTTCAGTACTTGTCTTTCAGATTTGAGTTAAACTCTTGGCCGCATTTTGTAGCAAATTTTTTTCCAGTTGTTTATTAGTGCATAACAAGTATTTTGGAGCAGTTTCAATGTTTAAACTCTATAAAGACTAAAGAAAGTAAATACCAAAGCATATAACTGGTTCAATGTGAACCTGTTCAAACAAATCCTGAAATTGAACCATTCATTTCTAAAAGGAGTGATTTTAGTAAATTAGCACTTTTTAATTTCACCAAGAGTGATTGTGACTTTAAAAATATATGTTTCAAGAAGTGCTTAGATCATTTAAGTTACTGATTTTTAAAAATTTTAATTTATTTATTCATGAGAGACACACACACACACACAGAGGCAGAGACACAGGCAGAGGGAGAGGCAGGCTTCATGCAAGGAGCCTGACGTGGTCCAAGGCATGAGCCCCAGGATCATGCCCTGGGCCGAAGGCGGCGCCAAACCGCTGAGCCACCTGGGCTGCCCTAAGCTACTGATTTTTAAGACCTACCGCATATCATGTTCTGTGAGAATCATTTATATAATGAATTATGAAGGCAGCCAAAGACTGTCTGAAGTAGCATCATGTAGCACATCATGCCACTCCTGGATACCCCTGTACACAGACCATTATGTCAAGTTACCGACGATGACTACAGTAGAACGATGATAGGCCTCTCATGGTTTAGCATATTTTTATTTATTATTATTATTTTTTAATTATTTGAGAAAGAGTGTGTGTGCGCGCAGAAGTGGGAGGAGGGGCAGAGGGAGAGTTCTGAAAAAGCAGGCTCAGCAGGGAGCCTGCAGTCCGACACCGGACTTAATCCCCAGGACCAGAGAGCATGACCTGAGCTGAAATCAGACACTTAACGGACTGAGCCACCCAGGCAACCCTATTTTATTTTTAAAGATTTATTTATTTATTTATTTATTTATTTATTTATTTATTTATTTATTTATTTAAGAGAGATTGCAAGAGGATGCTCATAGATCTTAAAACATAAATAGAGGATAGTTAAAAAACACTGTCCTAAACATTATATGGTCTCATTCATTTGGGGAATATAAAAAATAGTGAAAGGGAATAAAAAAGGGGAAAGGAGAAAAAATGAGTGGGAAATATCAGAAAGGGAGACAGAACATGAGAGACTCCTAACTCTGGGAAACGAACTAGGGGTGGTAGAAGGGGAGGTGGGCGGGGGGTGGGGGTGACTGGGTGACAGACACTGAGGGGGACACTTGATGGGATGAGCACTGGGTGTTATTCTATATGTTGGCAAATTGAACACCAATAAAAATATAAATTTATAAGAAAACACTGTCCTATGGACTATAGACATAACAGGGAATATTCTAGAATTCTACATATTCTAGGAAAGTGATTTAACATCATTTCCTGCACTTAATCTAATCTTACTTTCCCCATTTGAATCTTGAACATATATGATATTGGGCAGTAAAAGAGGAAAAAATGTAAAAGGAAAATTCTGATGCATTTTCAAGTCAAATGACTATATTGAGGCATAGAAGGTTAATCTGAGTGCAAAGATTCATGGAACTGTTCGTGTTGTATAGTTACCAGTGATTTTAGTTTCCCCTTAATACATCTGGTTCATTGGTGAAAGCCCTGAAACTCACTGTGTTTATTCTATACTCCTCAGTTATTACTTCCTTAACTTTTTAAAAAATTCTTCTTTATAGGAAGAGGAAAATCTGTGAGCTCTATGCCAAAGTGCTAGGATCCCAAGAAGCTTTACAAGTAAGAAACTCTCAGCTTTAATCCCTAGAAGGTTCTGCTCTGTTTGCTCTAAGTGGTAAGGCAAAGCAGAGTCTGGTTTCCTGACAGTCTTATGAAGAGAGTCTTATGAAGGGATATGCTTACTGGAGGATTAACTTCAGTCACAAAAAGGCCAATGAAGGCTGCTGCCGTCAGGTGCATGCAATTTCTGATGCAGCAGTTCTTGGGCTGTTTCACTATTCCCTGGATAACTGGTAGCCAATTGCAATCAGGGCCTGGAGTCACAGGTATTATCTCTGGAGTGAGTGAGATCAGTTCCCAGAACAGAGTTCCTGCCCTTCTGTCAAAACCAACTGACTGCTTTGAGGTAAAATCCTAAATACATCCTCATTTGTTGGTGAGGGTGCACTAGTGTATACTTGACAGGATGGGTGTAATCTAGACTCTCTCAGGTCAAAGCCACACTAATTGATTTTTCCATCTGTAGACTCAATTCGCAGCTCATGTAGGGATTTTGGTGCTTTCAATCTGCCACTGAAAGTGATGATGGGAATGAAATTCTGTCTGAAGATCCTATTAGCTAGCTGGAGGCTCTTTCAGGGGATTATCTCTGAACTGTTCAAATAATAAACTTGCAGACTCTGTTAAGGAAAACTCAGAGAAAGTTCTCCCATGTCTCTTGGAAACTATTGCTCATCTTTAATTGTCTTCATTTTAGCAGGATTCCCATCATTCACTTTCCTGAACCTGATTGGTTTTTTTTTTGTTTTTATTTTTTTTCCGAACTTGATTGTTGAGGGGGTTTCCCCAAAGACTTAGTCTAAAGATTTCAGAGTCTGCACGGCAACACCCTGTCTCCCAGATATTGAAATATTCCATGTCTCCCCTCGTCAAGAGGTTGAAAAAGTCAAAGTACACATGTTTTGTCACTTGCTATCTTACCACAGGCCATTTACTTGGTCCTGTCAGGTTTCCCCTTAAATGAAACAGAAAGAACCAGGGGCACCTTTTTTTTTTTTTTTTTAAACATAAACTTGTTAAAGTAAAATATACGAGAGCCTTCGTGGTTGGCTGGTAGCATTTCAACTTTGTCTTCCCTTTGGAATTCTCTCCCCCACTGAATGCAGCCCGTACACTATGAAGAGAAGAACTGGTGCGAGGAGCAGTACTCCGGGGGCTGCTATACCGCCTACTTCCCCCCTGGGATCATGACTCACTACGGAAGGTACTGGCCAGACACTGTCCCCATTCATCAAAGCCATGCACTGACCTTAAACCCATAAGCGGAATTGGATGGGAATTTTAGAAACAGTAGCATTCTGACTGTGAGTGCCCCGGGTAGTTAGTATGTGTATTTCTGGATATCTGTACATAGAATAATTGCTGTCAGTGCCCAGAACGGTAGCAGAACACCTGTGAGGAATTCAGGTGTCAATGCTCTGTGTGAGAACAGCAAGCTGCAGTTGCTTGAGCTCAATTAGACATTCAGTTTCACACGAGTCCCCTGGGCTTCTGGGTAGCAGCTATACCTAAGGACGTTGGGCTAAAGACATCTTGCTGCAGCCACTCCTCTTCGAGGGGGTGGGGGGCATCCCTGGCGTGGACAGCTAAAATGTGAGCAGGAGGTGATCCTGGCATAGATTACAGGAAGCCCACCTTGGCTTCGAAGCCCCTGCCCCAGAGGAGCCACTGTCTCTTCTAACAGCCTCATCGGTACGGTGTCTGTCCAGGAACATGCCTGGCTGCACAAGGCAGGACACTCAGGGAAGCCCAAAGGGAGAGCCTCCTGCTGGGTATTTGCAATGCAAGACACTCTTCCTGGCCCAGATGCAATTACCAGTGTGGCAGGAGGCATTTTGGCATAACTAGTGTCTCCTGGTACCCTCCCTGGCATGATACCTTCCGTCAGGTTCTCAGGGGAACCGAGCTAGAAAGTTAACTCCAGGTAACACATGTCCACAGAGAAAGAGGGCCTTCTTAACCCTTTCCTTACGTGAGCTTTTTCTTTGTGTTTATTTCATGAAATCAAATAGTCTTTGTCAGTGATAAGAGGGATTGATTAACTGGGGTAGTTCTGAGGGCAAAGTAGAAGCCTAGAAGTAGAAACCAGGGTCATCAACAGATGAAACCAAAGATGCCTGAGTTGGAAAAAGGTGTGGAGGCCTTTGAGGGTGGAAGGTGTGCCACTCAGGAGACTGTATGAAAGTGGTTGCAGATACGGTAGGGGGTCAAAGCCCACAAGCTGGGAGGGGACATTTGCCCATTCAGCTCAGCCCTTCTGTGGCTTTCTTTGCTGAGACCCCTTTATAAGAGAAGGCCCGTTTCCCTGTCCTCAGATAAATCCACAGAAGCTGTGTCCAGAGGTGGTTATTTTGAGACAGACGTATAATCCCTTGGCTCCATCCTTTGCTAGAAAGCAGTTCATCTCTGTCTTCCCACTTGCCACTGTGGTTCCTCCTGATACCCTGGGAGTGCCCGCATGGCTGGTGTCTGCTGCCAGATAACCTCTTGTGAAGAATGCACCCCTTTGAAAAGATGGTGTAGGGAGCAGGATCGACCACAGATAGGAAGCCTAGTACAGAGAAATCCGACTGTGGGTTTCATGCATGTGCTTGTAGTCTAATCCTGGCTGGCTCGGAAAAGGCCAGCATCACCTTTAGTGATTGATGATCTGACAGCCTGATTCTCTCTGGCTTGAAAGTTCAGATCCTTGGGCACAGGCCCAGGGAACAGGGAAGAGCCTTTCTCCTTTGGCAGAGCCAAATGGGAGTTTTGGGAATGATTGGGGCTGGGCTCTGTTCTCTGGGATTAATGAGGGCAGCAGCGATGGGCTCGTTTACCGTCGCTGCCTTCCCAGGTAACTCTCCATGACCTCTCTGTTCTCTCAAAGGGTGATCCGCCAGCCATTTGGCAGGATTTACTTTGCTGGCACTGAGACGGCAACACACTGGAGCGGTTATATGGAAGGAGCTGTAGAGGCTGGGGAACGGACAGCTAGAGAGGTAAGGGAGGGAGCCACGTCACCCTCCAGTGGTGTTTTTGGCATCTGGATCTTTCTGCATCTTGACACTGATCAATTTGTACATCCACTTCGCAGCTCACTAAACTCCTGGGTGTGGGGGCTCCTCTATGGCTAGCAGGGACCTTGGCATCCCTCGGAACTATAGAAGCTCACTTCATAATCATACCATGGCCACTTTCTTGCAGGTTTTAAATGCTCTCGGGAGGGTGGCAGAGAAAGATCTGAAGACCCAGGAACCTGAATCAAAGGTGAGTTTAGTGGCTTCTTCTCCATGGATTGGTAACTGAATGTAAAAATCTTGACTCTCACCTTCTCGCCTATGAGGTCATTGTCGATGCCACCCTAGGGCAGGCGCGTGCACTGACATGGCAGACGTGTTCTCCCCACCCTTGTCAGTACAAGTAAGAATGCTCTGCTAACGATCTCTGCTCATCCATCCAGGATGTTCCAGCTATGGAAATCACCCACACCTTCTGGGAGAGGAACCTGCCATCGGTGACAGGCCTGCTGAAGCTCATTGGATTTACCACATCAGTAACTGCCCTGTGGATTGTGGCGTACAAATTCAGGCTGCTGAGGCGATCCTGAGTCTTCAGCCCCACACTCTCTGCTTACTCTTCCCCAGCACCACCATCAAAAGCAAAATGTCGACAAAGGCTGTGTCATTGGACCATCTTTAAATGCACTGATTTAAGTTTAGTCTCAGTCAGTGTCATAAGTAAAATCAACCCAAAGAATCACCTCATTAATTTCAATAAGATCAAGCTCCATCATGTCATTTGCCTGGGTAGACTAACTTGTATTGGTTGGTAGAATAAAACCTGTGATTAAGTCCTTGATTTCAAGATGTCTAATTGAAGTGCTGATCAGAAACCATTTCTGTGTCCTGTTTGTCTCCTCTTTAACACGAAATGCCTGGTTGATAGCAGAAATGAAGCATTTCGCTTTCTGTGTGTAGCGGTTGAGTAGGTGAAGGCCTAGACTGTGGCTGTCCTTTCCAGTCCTTAGGAAATAGAGAAGTGTAGGTCCAGGGCCCAGGGGCTCGCAGCTTCCTGGGGGTGAGCAGCTCCCCCTTTGGCTAAGGAGTAGTACTTTAAAGCAGTGGAGGTGTAGGCCATTGAGGGATGTCTTACGGACTGCGCCTCAGGGGTCTCTTGGCCACTTCTAAGTCCTGTGAAGTTTCTAGACAGCTAATCCAATGTTTCGTTTGACTTGCTGTGATTTGTGTGTAGCTCTCCAGGGGAGCAGAGTAAATTAGTGGCAGGACTATTTGCGAGGAGGCCTCCTAATGAGCTCCACATGACACCAACTGCAAGAGGCATCTTCTCCTCCTCCTGGAGGATGGCTAGACATGCCTTCTCTCGCTATCGTCGATAACCTTCTCTGCCAATTTCAAGAAAGCACTTTCCTCCTTTCAGGTAGACCTTGGCTGTCTGAAGGCCCCTAGTGGCATATTTTTTTTCTTTTTCCTTAGGACCAGAGTAGAATTAGGCAGATCTGTTAACTAAAATGACAGGGTTACCTTTGAGTAAATATTAGCATGCTGATCTCTCTCAAAAAGGAACTGAAATACACATGATGAATTTCTGATTGCTATTTGTTGAGATTATCAAATAGAGAAAGGAAAGTGGGGCTTTATATTATAACCTCACTGGCTTCAATTAAGTTTGTAACAGACATGAAATTGAGTGATTTTAATATGAAGACTGAGTTCTCTATTTGAGGAATAAAGCAGGCCCAGAACAGTGCCCGCATCTTTCTGGCCTCTCCCATTTTAAAAACTCAGATTTTTTAAAGCTCCTTCCAGAGGTTCCAGCCATAAAAGACTACTTTTTTTTTTTTTTCATATAAGCGTCTGGGAGAAAACACCAATGTGATCAAATAAAGCAGTTGATAAGATTCAGTGGATCTGGGTACACAGGTGGATAGTAGTAACACCCTATCCCACATCACGGATGAATGAGGCATTTCATTTTAGATAACTATACTAAAAATTGTAAATAAAAATTTTGATGGGCATACATCCACACATTCAACAAGCTACATTCAGATTCACCTTTTTAAAATCATCAGGTCAATACTTATGTGTCTTGATTATTTTATGTTTTATAAGAAAGTAATACCATTGTGTTTGCCTCTCTGCTGAATGTCATATGATTGTTTTATAGCTGATGAATTTGTTTCTCTTATACTGCTCCCATATTCAAATTTTTATTTCATACCCTTATTATCTCCTAATGCCTCTTAACCTAATCTGTCTTCTGTTGAATGGGAATGATAGATTGCCAGAGAAGATCAACCCAAGTTTATTACATAATTAACCTTACAAATTCACAAGTCACTGGATCCTGATAATGAGGGCTTAAGGTATTTCAGTTTTGCCTATCCTAAGAGCAAAGAGCATGATTTTTCTGCCACTGTTTACTTTTTAATTGAAAAGCGTTTAGCTAACATAGGAGTTTGGGCAATGTCTTGGATATGCTCCAGTCCATAAGGAGTTGCCACATATTATATCAAACTGCTCAGAGAAATCACATCCCTGATCTATGTCAGTTGTTTCTGTTCACTTACTGATTAACTTGTTTCTGACACACCTTTTGGGAAATGCTGATTTAAACTTTTTAACTGGCAACAGTTTTAACAGTAAGGAGGTTGTTAACAGATCTAAGTCTCTAATGTTGAAGGACTCTTGATTTACCCTCTTCTCAAACTTTTTTAGAAAACCAATTAATTTACCCTAATGAGATCAGCCCTGTTAAACTATAGATTAAGCTTAAAAATGGATGTTAGTTTGGGTGTGCCTAGATAGGAAATCAGAACTGAGAACTCCCACCATTTTATTTGTCCAGCACCAAGATAATCCCATAGGTCTTTTTTTCCCACCCTAAGAAACTAAAGGCAGTTGAAGCAGCTGAGAGAACCTGGCACCTCCTTCACAGTCCTGAAAGCAGCATTGGCCTCACTCCATGGGAAGGTCAAGAATTAGACTTAAAAAGGTAATCTTTTTGTCACAACTGTTCGATGAGGACCTGAACCACCCTGAAGAGAAAATACCGAAGGATTGTAAACTGTGTTTAGTTTGATTGTGAACTTGGTGCTGGATGTTCTGTCTGAAATGTGCCCAAATGCTACATGTGGGAGTACACATCTGTGTGTGTGTTGCCATTGAAGTGATGATTTTTCCTGTATGGTACTGTTTTATTTGTTAATAAAGTGCACTACCATCCCTGATTCAGACCTGGCTCTTCTTTTGAGTCAATGGGGGGGAGGTGAGCTTAAAAGGCCGCTTTGTACTGACTCCCCTAGTTCCCCCGGTTCCCTTGGACTCATGTTCCATCACGGTTTCCTGGGAGCTGATTAACTGCTAGTGTATTGTGTTCCTGACTGGGTCACAATCAGTGTGGAGTCCAATGGAAGCTTTCTCTAGTAAGCTTATGATACCTTGAGCAGATCCCTGTGGTTCTCTGCTTCAGTCTCTCCATTTGGAAGAGAGTGGGTTGCACTTGAAGGCTTCTAAGAATTCTTTTCATGGCTGCACAATGGAATTTATACATTTGCCGCCAGCACTCCTGTCTATTTTGCCCTCTATTGGTATGGCGGGGGCAAGTCACTCAGCCTTCCTGTATCTTGCTTCATTCCTGGTCTTAGGTTGGATTCCCTGGAAACAAACAGATGTAGAATCGGGGCAGAAATTTTTCTGGGGACAGCTCTCAAGAAGCACAAGGCAGGAGTGGGCAGGAGTTGACCTACAAAGGAACTGCAGCTGAGGCCTCAGCAGATCCTAAAGGGGAGCTGGGAAGGCCCTTCAGAATTGATTTCCATTAAAACAAGGGATCTGGCTTCTCTGCCTTCATTAGCTGCCTTCTGGGAGGGAGTATTACCTTGGGTTGGGTGAGGCAGGTCCAAGAACCGTTTCTAGTGAGGAACTGTAGTGAACTGAGCTAGCCTGCATTCCCAGTAGCTGGTGGATCCAGAGAGAGGCACCCAGAGTATCCACTTTACACCCCACGAGAATACAGTTGCCCTTTGTCTTGAGCTTTGGTTTTACAGATAGAATGGTGCTATCTGTGAGCCTATCCCTGTTAGATAAAGAAATTACTTTTAGAAGGTTGTACCTCTGTACTAGTTATGTAGAAGAAAAAACTCATAAGTGGAAGAAACTCTGGAAGTGAGTCAACCTCTATCTCAATGAAGAAACCCCTTCAGCAGGTTACTAACAGATCAAATGCAGGGGTGAGAGAGGGATGTGCATTTATAAGCAGGGGACCAAAATCTGATGTTTTGGGGAGTTAGGCAGCTGAAAATGAACTGTAGCAGGTATGATGTATTAGGGAGTAGTAGGGATTGTGGCTGACCTGGTGAGTATCTGCCTCTCTCAACAGTATCTATATTCAAATTCCTAAGAGATTGTTAACCAATGAAAAGCATTTGAAAGCTTTGCTCACACATCACAATTGTTCCAAAGTCTCTGATAAGTAAAACAAGCTTTGGTCTTTTAATCTGGTCATTTTAAAAAATTACAGATTCTTTTAGGGCGCCTTTGATTTTCTGTGAAATGGCACCAAGACCAGCAACCATTTTGTATAACTATTTAGAACAGGTAAGAGAGGCCTGTGTTGGAAGGGCAAAAAGACCAGGGTGGGGAAAGAACCCCTTCCAAGCCCCTCTTAGACCAGAAATCTCCCTCAAGAACTAACCCCCCAGCCCAGCCCGGGCAATGCTTATCTGCCACCATGTCAATGTCATGGTTGACAAGACCAGTGCCAAACTCTGTCGGAACAAACTCATCCTCTTAGTGGGATTGAACTCACAGCTCTTTTGTCAGTGTTCAATCTGTGCTGACTACAGTGTAATTCTAGTAAACAGGGCATCAACATTGGATGGATTTTTAAATCTATGAAGCTACTATCTGCTTTATACCAAGGTGGTGGTAAAATGCAAGGTATGTCCCTTAGCCTGAAGGGGCTGGCTGGGACATTGGAAGAACAGACAGTCATTCAACACACGCTTACTGAGCACTGACTATGTGCTGTTAGGCACCATGCTGGGATTCAGCAGTGAACAAGGTAGAGCCCAACCTCGTGGTGCACAAGGTCTAGTGTAGACGCCAAGTAACACATTCACTGTGGCTCTGGTCAGTGCCATGACAGAAAAGCATAGCATAGATGAATGCAGGGGAAGTGCTCGGGGTGTGTGGGGGGGAACATGAGATTTAATGGGAAGTTTCTAGTTTGTCCTCAAGCCTCCATGAGCATCACCATGTGGCAAATCAGTGAGACTACTTCATTGGGTAGAGAAAGGAAGTTACAAAATAACAGGATATCTTAGTCTGATGGGGCTGTTAACAAAATGGGGTAAACTGGGTGGCTTATATACAGCAGAAATTTGTCTCACAGTTCTGGAGGCTAGAAGTCCAGGATCAAGTCCAAGGACTCCACTGAGCATTGTTTGCCTTTAAGTCTTTTTACTGTTCTCCACTGGGCCCTCTTCTGGGCCCTCTTCTGCGCCTGGAGATCTGTATCACCAAAGACTATCTTCCAGCCCCCTGTATGGAGGAGCCGCCTAAATTTGTTTTAAAAGAGTGCCATCTTCTGGCCAAATACTGCTGATTCAATGGAAAGCCTAAAGTATCCAAAAGTCGTTCTTGGGGGAAACTAACAGGTGTCACCTCCATCCAGAATTTCCTCCAAACACATGTCTGTTCTCTCTTACTTCCCATTTGCTGCATGGATCAAAAACATTTAATGTTTAATATCCACAGCCTTTCCTCTGCCCAAATTCCCCAGGAAGAATTTTTTGTTGTTGTTAGAAAAAAAAGCTGGGCTTGGTTGCTCAGCTTCTATTGTGTCCATCTGGATCCTGGGAGAGGAAAATTGGTGGAAGGTGCGAGAAGTGGAAGGGATTGCTTTTACCTTAGATAGGGCAGGGAACTAATCCAGGAAAAGCAGGAGAGAGGGGCTAGGGGGGAGAGAAAGTTCTAGAAAACCAACTTGGGGCTATGGAGTGCAGCTGGAGAGAAGGGAAGTTTGCAAAAGCTGCCTTGACCACCTAGGAACACAGGAAGTGAGGAGGGCTTTTAGGAAGTCTGGCTAAGAGTCCTGTGGTGCAGTAAGGATCTACATTAGCCATTATACCTTGAAGGTCTAAATTGTGTTTCTTTTAGATAATGTGTTGCACTGGGACCACTTTAGAGGCCCCCCAAACAGCCTATGTTATTCTGGGCTATATAAATTCAGAAAGCATATGGTTAATAGTGCCCGGCATCCTGAAGTGTGTCTATGAGTCCTGTGGGTTCAGTTAATGGGATCTCAGATGAACTAAACAGAAGACCTCAGCAAATGTGCCCTGGAAAGACATCTAAGCTGGTAAACTGTGCACCCCAGACTGGATAGACACGAAATAGGTCTCACAATGAATTAGATTTATATTAAGGAAAATGAGATCTTCTTGCCCATAATGTGTTCTCAACGGACTCCCATGGAACATTATATTGGCATCAACCAGTAAAGGTGGGACGGGCAGATGTGGGGCCCCTGTGTGGGCATAAAGAGGCTGTCAGTGTCCAATGGGCTTTGTATTTAGACAGCGCAGAGCAGGCTGGAGTGTGCATCCTAAAGACAAGTTGGGTGTTGGAGTCCATTGAGACAGGCTAAAGGCAGATGAGCTTTTCCAACACACCAACCACCAATGGCCATTTTAACTCTATGGGCTGTATTGGTTTCCTATTGGTCCTATCCCAAATGACCACAAACTCAGCGGCTTAAAACAACACGAACTTAATATCTTACAGTTCCGGAGCTCAAAAGTTTGAAATGAGTCTTCCAGGGTTAAAATCAAGGTGTCAACAGAGCCAGTTCTTCCTGGAAGCCCCAAGGGAGAATCCATTCCTTACCTCTTCCAACTTCTAGAGGTTGCCAATATCTTTGGCTGGTGCCATATCACTCCACTCTCTTGCTACCATGGACACATCACCTCCTCCTCCTGACTCCTTTCTATGAGGAGACCCATGTTAATAATTGTGCCCACCCCAACAATCCTGGGTAATCGCCCTATTTTACAACCCTTAATCCTATCTGCAAAGTCCCTTTGCCATGCAAGGTAATATATTCATAGTTCTGGGGTTAGGACGTGAACATCTTTGTTAGGGTCAATATTCAACCCACCCCCTGGGCCATAATGCTCTTGAAAGCCAAGGATTAAAAGCCAGCATTGGTCTGTCCTCAAATTCCTGCTATTTCAGGCACCTGAATCTGGAGCAGCAAGCAGAACATTTAATGACTTAAAAGCAGATGAGCTCGCTCCCACTTCCACAAATGCTGCCCCTCCCTGCTCCACCACACACACATCTGAATATAGCCATTTCTTGCTTTTGTCCTCTAGATAGAAAAACGCTGGAATCTGTGATCCTCAGAAGCAAACGTATTTGTTCTACATAAGCACAGAACCAGACTCCAGTTTTGTACCTTCCATAAATGAGAGAACAGAAATTTTTATTCTAACCCAACTTCCTTCAGCCTTTGCTCATGACTGAGTGCTGTGCTCTTACAGGAACCTTCTCGGTCCTCCCTTCAAGTAGCAGAGCCTCAAAGTAAAAGTACCTACCAGGCACCTGTCAACAAGCGCTGATCACCCAAGAGATGAGGCAACATGCTGATTGAGCAAAGCTAAGTTTATTAGACTCGCTGTGGTGAAGAATATCCCATTGGCAGTGTTAGCAGTGTCTCAAAGTGGAGAAATCAGGGCAGAGTTTTTAGGTTTGTAGGGTTTTCGACTTGGGCTCTGTGATTTGCAAGGCTGATCTTGCAAAGCAGAAAACTGGTTGGGGTTGGCAGAGTCTATGACATAGTCATTCAGGATTGCTAGGCACAGTGAGGGTGGGGTCTTTGAAGTGAGCCTCAGTAGGTAAGCCATTTTTGGCAGTTCGAAGTTTCGTGTGCCAGGAACGAGTATGTCCTGGGACAAGTAGCCAAGTTATTTTGACTGGTTCCTGTATTGTTCAGCTCAGGGACAGGAAAGCAAGTTGGTTTCAGTTCTTAGAACTGAGAATACTTAGGATTGTGACATGCACATTTTGATTTTTTAAAAGATTTTATTCACGAGAGACACAGGCTTCCTGGGGGGAGCCCCATATGGGACTCGATCCAGGGACTCTGGGATCACGCCCTGAGCCGAATGCAGACGCTCAACCGCTAAGCCACTCAGGTGCCCCGCAGGTTTTGCTTTCTTAGCCTTAAGAACTCTTTAGAAACAGATTCCTTGAGGCACCTGTGTGGCTCAGTCAGTTAAGTGTCTGCCTTCGGCTCAGGTCATGATCCTGGGGTGCTGGGATGGAGCCCCACATTGGGCTCCCTGCTCAGCAGGGGGGTCGGCTTCTCCTTCTCCCTCTCTCCCTTCCCCTGCTCATGTTCTCTCTTAGATAAATAAATAAAATCCCAAAACAACAACAACAGAATCCTTGTAAAGTCATCTTCCTTTGCAGATAAGCATATGTGCTAAGAGCTTGGGTTTCTGGAGGCAGCTGGGCCTGGGTTTGAATCTTGATATCGAGCATGCTTTTTCTCATCTGCTAAATGGAGCTCGTCAGTTATTCTGAGAATTCAGTGGGATGATGCCGGTGAAAGCTGTTAGTAACGATAAATGTTAGCCTTAAGAAAAAAAAAGAAAAAGAAGGTTTGGGATCACAGTTTGTGGTCTCTTATGACTCCTACTTCTAAAATACACCTAGAATGACTTCTTTCCTCTGCTATCATCTGTCTGGTCATCTCCTGCCCAAATGTCTGGGTGTCTCTTTTACCATACCACCGGAGTAGCCTGAGTGATCTTTTTAAAAATGCAAGTCTAGTCCTGTCAACTGGGGCTCAAGGCCCTCCGTAGCTGCTGGTTGCACTTTGGGTAAGAGCCTGTCTGGCGGCTTGGAAGGCCTTGTCTGCTCTGTTCCCTGCCTGCTTCCCTAACCATGCCTCAAGCCACTCTTCTATCTCTCAGAATATTCTGGCCATCTAGATCTGCTTATAAATCCTCAGACATATCCAGATCTTTTCTGTCTTCAGCTACCTTCTCTTTAGAAGGTTCTTTTCCCTATTCTTCACTTGGCTAAACCCTTTGGGGCGCTGATGATATATCATTTCCTCAGTGATGCCTTTCCTGATAATGCCTTTCCCACAATTAATTCTCCATTATAATCTCTTATTATTGTCTCCGCTTTTCCTCCCTAAAGCTTTGAAGTTGCCCATTTATTTAAATGATGTTTAAAAAATATTAAAAAATAAATGACATTTAATCGCTCCCCAACTGGTAGCTCCCACCATGAATGGGGTGCATGTATGCAGAGATCTGGGGGCCACCAGACCTCCGGGCAGAGGGACAGGGTCTTGGGTGGCCAGAGCCCGCAAGCTGATCATTTCCCGGCATGAGGTGACCTTGGCCATTTACCCGATATGCCATACAAATAGAATCATTTTTCCCCCTGTGTCATTTGTGAGAAGCACTGACTTCGGCCAGTATTTTTGGCACACATCAAGATATAAGCAAATAAGGATCAAGAAACATCATTAATATTCACATTTTCCTAAGCAATATCACTTGCAAGAGGAAAAAAAAAACACCAAAAAACCTAAAACCTACTGTCATTTTCCTGAACCCACAATTTCATATGGTTCCTGGCATCGTAATGGTAATGACATAGCTTCAAACGTACCCAGCCACAAATTTAAGTTTGCTGCTCTTTAATTATTTTACTTCCATTGCAACATGTCCTCAAAAGAAGGAATTTAAATGAGCCAATTAGTTACCGGAGGTCAGTCTGGAAGAAATAATTGACAGGAGTAGTCCTCAGATCTCACCAGGGCTCCTTGGATTTAAATTGGAATCTGAGAGAGAGGCATTTATTCATTATTTATTTCGCTCGATCATTTATGACATGCCTGGTCTTGGGGGGAAGCTGGGTATCTGGCTGAAATACAAAATTAACAAATTAAAACTAACAAGCACAGAGAGGAACGAATCCAGTCTCACCCCCGCTCACTTCAAGGGCTGGGACTGACCCTGGGTGCAGCCAGGAAGGGTGCCCCTGGCTTCTTAAAATTTGGCCAACCTTCTCTTCTGGGTGCCCCCCACACAGCTGCCCCCCACACACACCCCTGCACTCCCAACTCCCAGCAACATGCAAGAATCTGTCCATGGTGGAAATTTCTGGTCAGGTAAAGAAGACAGTATTGGGACAATATGAGGGTTGTTTACCATTAGGCGAGTGCTTTCAAGCATTCTGCAGAGAACAATCCTCAGGATTGTTGGATGAACATCTAGGAAAACCGGCTCTGCATGGCCAGGCCCTCTGAGACAGCAAGGAGCCCATGCCCGGTGCAACGTCATGTCCTCGTGGACTGGCCAGGATGAGCAAAGAGCAGCGGCCTTGGTGGCTGGGGAATGTTCAGAGAGAAAGGTGGGCTTTCCAAGCAAGTGTCCAGCCATTCTCAGTCCAGGTTTCCAGGGTGTCCTGGGAGGTTGGCAGAAGGCACCAGTAGGAAATCGGAATCCAGAGCCGGGCATGCTTTGGAGCTCAGGCAGGAGGGCCCCACATACATAAAGCAACAGAGACCCGTCCTCTCGCAGAATTCCCAGGGGGCTGCTGGTGGTTACAGGACACAGAGCTTCAGTCCTGGTCCCTGAGGCAGACCCATCTTTGCCAGAGGATGGGGTCTGGACCCAGTCTTAGGCCAGCGGTCTGCACCAAGCACTTTAATTTCCCTGTTCTCACCACATCCCCCTATGAGGCAGGGGTGTAGCTGGAACCCCCATGCTTCCAATCTCCCACCCTAGTCTCCCAGCTCTGTATGACTCTTCATCCCCTTGCTAAGGGCTGGACCTCTGAGTCCACCTGCCCTAGTCTCCAGGGACCTTGACTCACCCCCCTGCCAGCACAACCCCCCACCCCGGGATCCTGCCGTTCCACTCTGCTCACCTGTCCAGGTGACTCTCCCAAAGCAGGGGTACTGTGTGATGGCCGCTGCAAGCCTCCATGGGTTGGGATGGGGGCTACAGCCTCACTGGCCCAGCCGACTCTCCTGCCCCTGGCTTCCTGAAGGAGGACATTGTGGAGTCAAGCAACTGAAGACAAAAAGTAGGAGTCCTCCAGGCTGACAACAGGGGAGGCAGCCCAAGACAGGGGAAATAGTACTGTCTGCAGGTAGAAGTCCCAAGGGACGGTTCTCAGGCCACAGTCTGCTGGGTGGACAAAAGGCCTGCTTTTTCACTGAGCTCATTCATTCTTTCTCTTTTTCTTTCTTTATTTCCTTTTCTCACTCTTTTTTAGAACATTTTATTTATTTATTTATTTATTTATTTATTTATTTATTTACTCATGAGAGGCACAGAGGAAGAGAGAGGCAGAGACACAGGCAGAGAGAGAAGCAGGCTCCATGCAGGGAGCCCCATGCAGAACTTGATCCCAGAACTCTGGGATCACGACCTGAGCCGAAGGCAAATACTCAACTGCTGAGCCACCCAGGTGTCCCTCTTTCTTTCTTTCTTTTAAAGATTTATTCATTTAATTTAGAGAGAGAAAGAGAAAGCCAGGGGGAGAGGCAGAGGGAGAGGCAGAGAGAATCCCAAGCCGACTTTGCACTGAGCACAGAGCTCAATGTGGGCCTGATCCTATGACCCAAGATCATGACCTGAACCAAAACCAAGATTCAGACGCTCAACTGACTGAGCCATCCAGGCACCTCTCACTGAGCTCTTTCAAACAGGGAACATAGGTCCGAGGTCAAGCCATGAAAAGTATCTTTCAGCATCCCCCTCCTGACCCCTGAGAAGCATGGGGCACATTTGGGGCCCTCCTTGCTCTGTCAGCAGGATCCTGGAGAAGAAGGGGGTGGCCCACTGGAAGCACACCAGGAGGAAGCCAGGCAGGGGCTGGGGGAAAGGGTCATGACTTTCAAGGAGGAGCCTAGGAAGTGAGGGGGAGGGAGAGATCACGGGCCTCTCGACATCACTCACCTCGTGCGGACGCTGCTCAGAAGACCCCTGTTCAGAGTGGATTTTATTTCTAGGTTGACCACAGCAGGATGACGCTTATTCACACCAGGGTAAGATGGCCAGAATCCACTTGCTGGGCTGGATGTGCAGTTCGAGAGACCTCCTCTCCACGAGGCTGTCTGATGTAATATTTCAGACGGTGTGAAAAAATAAAATAGGGACCCTTCAGGCCTTGGTCACTGTGTCCCCGCTGGACTCCCTCAGATTCCTCACCCGGACAGTCCTTGCCCTTCCCTTCCCGGTGTCCAAATGCTTGTCTACGATCTCCTCCATCCTCTGCTTACCTGCCATCTTTTTTTTTGGGGGGGGGGCAGGGGACACAGGTCTTGATTTTCCATTTTGTTTTATTGACTTGATATTTACACATATAGCTGTATGTTGCCTCAAATCCTTTGGGAAGTAACAGACAACAAGCAAATACATAAATAACAGGAGCGGATTGTCTAGCCAGGTTTCTGGACACCGGAAATCTGGAACAGAAATGTTTTCAGGAGACTTTAAGAAATAACTACTCACCTTTTAACACCAGGTTATTACCATCATTGAAAAGCTATAACAATGTAGCTTATAGTGGATGATCAGAGTGGAGTCACAGTGGTCCCTTTGAGCACACCAGATATGTTTCTTTTTTTAAAAAAAAAAATATTTTATTTATTTATTAATGAGAGACAGAGAGAGAGAGAGACAGAGACAGAGACAGAGACAGAGACAGAGACACAGAGGGAGAAGCAGGGAGTCCAACGTGGGACTCAATCCCAGGTCTCCAGGATCACGCCCTGGGCCGAAGGCGGCGCTAAACCACTGAGCCACCCAGGGATCCCACCAGATATGTTTCTTATAGGGATCACAGCTATTTGTAATGAGGAAATACGTATGGAACGTGTACACAAAATGTTTGCATGTCTCAGGGTTCATCCTCAGACATTTCTCTATCTGTACTCAATCCTGCCCCCCCCCCAAATTATATCAACAGCCCCAATCTCTCCCCTTAACTCTAACAAGTATGGTCAACAGTCTACCTGATGTCCTGCTTGGATGTTCACGGATACGTAATAGATCTCTCCAGTGTATCTCAAGCGGCCCAGAGTCTCTGGCTTGGACAAAGCCGCCCCGGCCTCCTAACTAGCCTCCTGCTCCCACTCGTACAGCATGATAGCCTGCTTTCCACATTGCAAAGTGAATCACAGGCTGAAGTCCCCAGGAAGCTGACTCCAGGTTGGAGATTTGCGTGCAGGGAGTATTCTGGAGGATGCCCTGGGGATCCATACCTGTGAGGGAGCGAGGGAAACAGGATTGGGCAGAAGGTGAGGTTCAACTATGCCCAGCTTGCTGGAGAGCTGTCCGCTGATCCCATGAGAGCTCTGGAGCTGGGATAGTCTTCTGTCCCCACTCCATGCCCAGTCATTGGATGTGGGCTACTCCTAGGAAGGGGCAGATCTTTGGGCCAGGGTGTTTCCTCAGCCTACAGAAATGGGCACAGCCACGAGCTATCAGCTTCCCAACTTCCAGGGAGACTGGGTGCCCTCAGTCCCACAGGAGGGACCTGGGTGGCACAGCACAGTCTTCACTACCAAGCAATTCTTGTAAACATTTGCCAACCCCCCTACAAGAAACCCTTCAGTGGATGATCTTCACACTTGAAATAAAAACCAGAGCCTTACTATGGCCTAAGACTTCCTACGTGATCTGGCTCCCATCAAACTCTCCCATATTACTTCCTACTGCTAATTTCCTGTGACTATTGCTCCTGCCTCACGGGCCCTCCTGCCCTTCCTTAGATGTTCCAATCACATTCTCACCTTTGGGCCTTGCCCTTGCTGTTTCTCCTGCCTGGAATGCTCTTCCCCCAGAGAGCAGAATGCTCCCTTTCTTTATTTAGGACTCCGTCTAAACATCACTTTCTCAGTGAGGCCTAAGCTGACCACCCAGTGTACTATAGTCACCCTCTCCCCACATCACAACATTTTCCTTGCCTCTGCTTACACTTTCTTAATGACATTTCTCTCCACTGACAGTGCATCACAGTGTTGGTTGATGGATCATCTACCCATTAGCAGTTAAGTTCCATGAAGAGAGGGTCTTCCTCAGTTTTGTTCACAACTATGCTCCCAGAACCTAGGAAAAGACCTGGGATAGACAGTATTTGACATATGTCTGCTCACTTAGAGTTGAATGGTGATCATTCCTTAATCCGTCTAATGCAATGGGCAAAGAATACATCAGGAAGATGTTGGGGTTAGACTGAGCAGTAAGGGAGCAAGCACAAAAGAAGCTGTCTAAGCTTTGGAAATACCAGCAACTCAGAAAGATCAGGCCCTTGGTGTTCTGGATAACTTCTTATAAGGCTGGCTCAAGGAGTCAAGAGAATACTCAGAGGTTTGGAACAACTTCCAGGTGGGTTTGTAACTGATTTTTTTAAAAGGATTTTTAAAATTTTATTTATTTATTTATTTATTTATTTATTTATTTATTTATTTGAAAGAGAGATTGGGAGAGAGAACACAGAGGGAGAGGGAAAAGCAGGCTCCCCCACTGAGCAGGGGCCCTACTATGGGGCTCGATCCCAGGACCCTGAGATCACGACCTGAGCTGAGCCACCCAGGTGCCCCTCCCAGGTGGGTTTGAAACCCATGGCCACCTCTTACTGATTCTAGACCTTTGCTTTGTAGCATCTTTGAGACTCAGACTCCTCATCTGTAAAATGAAGATGATGGGGACGATTTCAGGATTAAAAGAGATGATGTACAGTGTCTTGTAAATAATACATGTTTAAAGGAAGTAGCTGTTATTATAATACAATTAATAATAAGCATGATTATTATCCAAAGACAATCTTATAAGAAGTTCTTAAATTATGTCAAGTTGGGTGGGTCTTTTAGGATGCTTTGGACTGTAAGTACCAGAAAACACATATTCAAACTTGTTGAACTTATTTCTCATATGGGCCAGCCATCCTGAGACAGGACCGGCTGTAAGTAGGTGCATCAGGGATGCAACTCTGTACCTCTGTGACTATTTTGGCCCTGATCTGTTCTGTGTATGGGACTCATCCTTGGCTTGAAAGCCAGATAGCTATAGAGATGATAACTATCTCATCCAGACACTTGCAATGTCCACAGGAAGGATGGCATGGGGCTTTTTATTTCATGGGTCTGTTTTTTTCTAGATTTTATTTACTTATTAGAGACACAGAGAGGCAGAGACATGGGCGGAGACATAGGCAGAGACACAGGCAGAGGGAGAAGCAGGTTCTCTGTGGGGAGCCCAGTGTGGGACTTGATCCCAGGACCCCGAGTTCACATCCTGAGCTGAAGGCATATGCTTAGCCACTGAGGCACCAAGGCACTCCTCATGGGTCTGTTTTTAAAAGTGAGGGACCCTGGGGTGCCTGACTGGTTCAGCCAGTAGAGCATGTGACTTAAGATTGTAAGCTTGTGCCCCATGTTGGGTGTAAAGATTACTTAAAAACAAAATCTTAAAAAAATAACCTCAGTTTCCTAGAGGCTCCAGCCTACCCACCCTCCACCCCCACACACACCCAAGAAGACTGCTTTTGTTCCATTAGTCAGAGTTGCACAACATAGTCAGGCTTAAGTCAAACATTGACAAAGGAAACAGGCCCACCACCATTGGTGTAGACTAAACAATACCCACACCTTGGGGCTGAAGATGTGGCCAGCTTACCCATCCCACAGCATAGCAGTGGGTGAATAGCTGAACAAAATCAAGATTAGGAAGAGAGTGGAAGGATGCATATTGAGTAAGCCTAATACCCAACATTCCCCCTACCTTGTGGCTCAAAAACATGGCCATTGCCAATGGACATGGCCTGTAAATCCAGAGCCCCCTCTTTGAGCCCTGTTCCTATATTGCTCTTTTCTATGGCAGGTTTCATCGCCTATACTGCCCTTTGCTTAAGTGGCAACTTTGACTTTGGATGCCTAAAATAAAGGGGGCTCGAGGATGCAGGGAGTTGGCAGGAAGGCTCTTATATTACTTAAGGACACAATTTACTTTCTGATTTTAACATTCTAAACAGCTTTCAGAAAAATGTTACTTTGAAGAAAATCCTGCCCTAGCAGTGCTTCTAAAACATAGAAATGCATAGGCCAATATCACCAGTGAGCCTCGGGCTCCAGAGGGAGTTATATTTATCTAAACCCAGCCTTGACCAGTGGACTGGAGCCTGAGCATTTGGCAGCGCTGGAGGTTATGCAGCAGAAGAGAAGAAGAGCAGATGGAGGACAACAGGAGGTCAGAGAAGAGGAATGGGTCATGGGGATGAGGGGCTTGTGGCTCAAGCCAGCTCTCAACCTCTCCTGAAACACCTGCTGGTCTTTTCCCCACTACCCTCAACCCTCCGCCATAACTTCAGGACTTTCTCCATGCTTTTCTATAACCCAGGGAAGATTCTAGTATTGAAAAGCACTTGACAGCAAGTTAGGGAAAAGAAAATATAATACAATGAAATGGCCCAGAGGGAAGATAGTTGGATATGTCAAACTCAAGTGCAAAAGCTCAGTGCCACTCAGCATTGTGCCTTGCAGGGAAGTAGATTTTCAAAGAGAATAAATTGAGCCAGAATGCTTAAGGAAGAAATGGTTGGGGATTAGAGGAGTAAATAAAGGTGAAAGAAGAGGTCAAAAGGGGTCATGGATGGGGGCTAGAGGCTGAAATGTCATTCTGCTGGAGTGCCATATGATATTTCAGTGACTCATTGCATGGTCTCAGCAGAAATGACAAGAGCAATCACATCAGAAAGGAGCAGCCCAGAGTAAGGGCAGGGTCTGATTAGATCAGTTATTTCTGATACCGGAGCTGGGCTTGTAGTGTCCACAGACTGAAATGTCATTAAGATCACTCTCCAGGAGAATTTCTAGCTCATGTGAGTCTTCCTCATCACTTAAAAAAACCAAACCAACAGGAAACAAACAACAAGAGCAAACCCATCACATCACATCAGATTGTCTACACAGTCCCCTAGAGTCCAGAACATTCTAGACTATTTAGTTTGGTTTACAAGGTTTAATCCCTTGGGGATTTCGTTTTGTTTTTTAAACATTTTATTTATTTATTTATTTATTTATTTATTTATTTATTTATTTATTTGAGAGAGAGAGAGCACACACACGAGCAAGGGGAGGGGCAGAGGGAGAAGGAAGAGCAAACTCCCCACTGAGCAGGGAGCCTGATGTGTGGTTATTACCATCTATTCTTTCCAGCAGAGACTGTGTTTCTGTTCATTTTTTCATCCTCTGTATCTTGTATGGTGTGTGGGCCACCATGGTATCTCAAAAAATAAATGGACTCCTATAATTTTCATTATAGTTCTGTTATTTGTAATTGTGACAATCTTGTTACATCTGTTTACTCTTTGTAAAGCAGATGTTCCTATGCCTTCTTTTGCAGAGAGTTAATTCTAATTTTTTCTCCTACTGATTTTGAAAGTATTGTCTTCTTGACTATATGTTAGTTGATGTAGCACTACTAACTGTTTGAATCCAGTTTCCTTTTTGGATAGATTGAGTCTACAGCCATGATTCTCACCTGAGGGTGCACAGCAGAATTATTGGAGTGCTTTGGAAAGAACCGCATGCCTAAACTTTACATGGAGAGTTTAATGTAGTAGGTTGGGTAGAAGGCAAGTGTCTTCATAGAGCTTCTCTGTGAAGGTCTGAAACTGAGACTTTCTCATAGGACTGCTGCTCTGCCTTCATTCTCTTTTAGCTAGTCAGCTATACCCGGGTGAAAAGAAGATGCTTATAAAACACTTGGAATAAAAGTAAACAGCATTGATCCCTGAAAGATAAGCATGGATCCAACAAGTTAAAGAGTAAGACATGTTTCTGGAATCATGGGAACTACTTGACTTAAGAAAGGCTATCTTTGGTTGGGAAGCATGGTTGTCTTCAGCTGGGTCCTCCCCCAGAAGCAGAGCCTGAAGCACTGACTTTGATGCAGACAGTTCACTCCAGGAAGTGACCTTAGGGAGGAGAAGTGGGACAGGAAAGAGTGATACAGGGAAGGAAGGAATGCCAGTCCCCAGGGTGCAATATCTGGGGCTTGGTCCTTCTGGGGAGCCTCTGAGGAGCCATGCAGAACGCACCTAGAAAGAGATCACCTGAGGGAACCAAAGAAAGGAGTATTCATCTACCGTCAGTCAGAGTTTTCCCTAGAATGTTTAACTCCCTTACACTTCCAGGGTTGCCCATGGATCCGACTGGCTGCTGGGGATGGTGCTGTCAGTAACTTGTACCTCTGGTCACTGGGTGCTACAGCAACGGCTAGAGTCAAAACACAGCCTGAGAGGACATGGTGGTGCCCAAGAGGTGTCCTATACACAGCGGCCAATATACAACTTAGAAGCTAAGAGAGGCACAGTATGGCTTTTTTTTTTTTTTTTTGTCCACAGCTGAATGGCATGTGGTTCTTTCCAAAGCACTCTTTCTCTTCCACTGTTCATTTAAAGCTGCATGGTGAGAGACTTTCCTTCCCTTCTTGTGTTCAAACACGCTGGCAGGCCTATGGTTCTACTAACCACTCTTAAATTAGAGGCAATCCGAAGGTTTCTTTAAGTCACAAATCACAGTTTCAATTCAATAATTTGAATGCCCCATATTGTAGAACAAGCAAATCTCTGAACTCAATTTATTTTTTATTTTATTTATTATTAATTAATTTATTTATTTATTTATTTATTTATTTTTAAAGATTTTATTTATTTATTCATGACAGACACACAGAGAGAAGCAGAGACACAGGCAGAGGGAGAAGCAGGCTCCCTGCGGGGAGCCCGATATGGGACTCGATCCTTGGACCCAGGATCACGCCCTGAGCCGGAGGCAGACGCTCAACTGCTGAGCAACCCAGGTGCCCCAACAGTTGTGGGGTTTTATTGGGAGACTTTCATGCTGGCCCTTTCTGACTTTGACTACCCCAACACAGGCAGTGCCTTCCTTGGGGTTTATTTTATTTTATTTTATTTTATTTTATTATTTTATTTTATTTTATTTTATTTTATTTATTTTATAGATTTTTTTTTTATTGGAGTTCAATTTGCCAACATGTAGCATAACACCCTGTGCTCATCCCGCCTTGGGGTCAATTTTAGTACCCATTCAACTTCTGTTTCTCAGCAGTCTCTGTGACAGTCATCCCTCGCTTGCTGGTTGGAAGCATCTTGAGTGTAGTCCAGGGCTTCAGATTCCTCAGGGCTGTGTCAAGCTCTCAAAGGAAATAAATCCCTCTCACTAGGCTGGAGATGAGAAGGTAGCACGCCTCTCCTTCCTCCTTGGGGTGCATTGGATTCAGAGCATGGTGGCTCTCTCCAGAGAGAGCTCATCACTAATTTAACCTTCACAAACCCCTCCCTACTCTTTTGGTATCCTCAAAACCGGTGGGGAGTTTCAACAGAGGAGAAGCTGACTTTTAGATCTTTCCTGTAAAGTGTCCCATTTTTGTTCATCTCAGGATTTACCTTGGTAACTGATACCTAACCTGACTGGGCATCTTGGTCACATCATATAAGTTAACAAGATAGCACAACTGCCATATTACGTGGTGAGTGCAGGGCATGAGGTCTGTGCATGTGGCCATCAGGAGAACAAAGAAAAGGGACCACATCACCCAAATGGAGGGCAAATGGTCCAGGGGATCCTGGAAAAGGTAACTCCTGATTTGATTCTTCCTTCGTGAAAATTCAATAAATCTCTTTCCCTCAGTTATATCAAGATATCATTGACATGCAGCACACTGTTAAGTTTAGGGTATACATTGCAATGATATGACTTCTAGATACTGTGAAATGATTACTACAGTAAGTTTCATGGGCATCCATCATCTCATACAGATATAGAAAAAGGCAAAAGAAAAAATATCTTTTTTTCCAGGTGATGAGAACTCGTAGGATTTACTCTCTTAACAATTGTCTGTCCCATCCCTAGGACTTATTTATCTTTTAACTGGTCCTTTGTACCTTTTGACCCCCTCCTTGTAAGTCCCCTCCCTCTCCCTCCTGCCTCTGGAAACCACAAGTATGGCCTTTTTTTCTGTGAGTTTGGGTTTTGTTGTTTTGTTTTTAGAATCCACATAGAAGTGAGATCATACAATATTTGTCTTTTTCTGTCTGATTTATTTCTCTTAGCATAATGCTCTCAAAGTCCAGCCATGTCACAAATACCAAGATTTCCCCCTTTTCTAGGGCTGAATCATATTCCATTGTGTATACAAATGCCAGCACTTCTTTATCTATTCAGCCATCAGTGGGCACTTAGCTTGTTTCCATGCCTTGGCTATTGTCAATAATGCTGCAGTCAACCTGGGGGTGCAGATATCTCTTCGATGTGGAGTTTTCATTTTCTTTGGGTATATTCCCAGAAGTGGCATTGCTGGATCATATGGCAGTTCTATTTTTAATTTTTTGAGGAGCATCCATACTGTTCTCCATGATGGCTGTACCAATTCACATTCCCACCAAAGGTGCACAAAGGTTCCCTTTCCTCCATATCCTCACCAATATTTGTTATCTCTTGTCTTTTTTTTTTTAAGAGAGAAAGAGAGAGCACATGTGCATAAGCGAGTGTTGGTGGGGCTAGGGGCAGGGCAGAGGAAGAGGGAGAGAGAGAATCTCAAGCAGGCTCCACACTCAGCACAGAGCCATACATGGGGTTCGATTCCATGACCCTGAGATCATGATCTGAGCCAAAATCAAGAGCTGGACGCTTAACCAACTGAGCTACCCAAGCACCGCATCTCTTGTCTTTTTGATGGTACGTCATTTTAACAGACATGAGGTGATATCTCACTGTGGTTTTGATTTGCATTTCCCTATTTGATTCTTTCTTAATGGATATGCTGGAGTTATTAATGTGACAAATTTGGGGGGGAACTTTTTTGGAAGGAAGCATACTCAAGAAGATATCTCTATGCCAAGTACATTACATTTTTTGACAGATTCAAAAACCAAGATGATCACATACAAAGTCTTAGTGGGTTCTTTAACTTCCTCATTTAGTCTCTAAAGTTCCTATAAACTCATGAATGTAAATGTCACTGTAAAATCAGATACTCTACACTGTTACTGATTAATTGTGGAGATTTCTCAAGTTTCATTTAAGCTAAGAATAATAAGCTTCATTTTCTAAAGGACAGTTTGAGAATGGGCATTTATGGATTTAAAATATACTTTGACAATAACTGACCTTGGGACTTGAGAGGTATGAATATTTTGAAATGATGATATCATTTAAAAAGTAGTTTAAATAGGATTTAATGTACCGTGAAACTGTAATTTTAAATTAATGAGTGTACCTAGTAAAAAGCTTTGTATTGATAAAGAATATGAAGAGTCAACTGAAATATTATAATTATCTTAATAGTTAAAGCATCTTATTAATATGTCAATTATTTTGACAGGTTTTTTGAGGGGGGCAAAAGGAAGACACTCTGTCTTTTAGCATCTTTATCATATCATTATAAATCATTTACCAAGTGCTCACACATGCATCAGCTATGAAGGATCACGCAGTCAAAATGTACGCATCATCTGGGCTTTGAGGAAATTCTGACTGAATGCTTTAAAGCCACAATTATATGCCTAAAACTGGGTCTTAAAAATAAATAAATAAATAAATAAATAAATAAATAAATAAATAAATAAATAAAATAAATAAAAAATAAAAATAAACCTGGGTCTTGATTTGATCTGTGAAAACCTTCAAAGTCATTACCCAAAAAAGAAAAGACGACAGACATCTGGTCAATCCACTTTATTTTTACTTGCTAGTGTGTAATGAATGACCTTTGTATCCAGACATAATGGGAGGATACAAAAGGAAGAAAAGACAAGATTCCTATCCTGAAAGAAATTAAAATCAGCTTCAGCTGACATTGCACAGGACAATAAGACTTACAGATATATACTGAGTAGCACTGAGTAGCACATAACAACCTAGTGCAGAGTAAACCCACACAAAGGGACACCATCGGTGACTATGGCAGGGAGTGGAAGAAGGTGGTTGAGGCATACATCCTGTGGGGCGGGAGAGGCAATGGAACTGTGACCTGTATTCTAGTCCTCCAAATATCAGTGTCTTATTGTGGACCTTGGGCAATTAAGTTCCACCTCTCCTGGCCTTGGCTTGATCAACACTACAAGAGAAGGTGAAGACTAGATGTTCTTCAAGGCCCAGCTATCACAATACAGGATTCTAAGGACAAGCGGGGAGAACTTGGACAAAGAGGATGTTACATGTAAGAGAAAGGACAAGCACAGAGCCACAAAGGTGGGGAAAAAAAACTAGTTTTTTTGTGCGTGGGCAAGGTGCGTCGTTGGACAGTGAGAGCTTGCTTAACTATGGTAAAGATTCTGGGAAATGGGCAAGACAGAGCGCAAAGCTAGGTAAGGGACAATATGCAGGGGCCAAGCAACAAAGGACATACTGTGTTTCCTGTGGTGGAAAGTCTGACTTATCTTCATGCTCCTCACCTCATTCTACAGTCGCGATGTCCTCTTGGAACCTTACTGCAATTCCTTCCCCAAACCCACACACCAGATAGAGTAAGAAGAAGGTGTAGTTACAGATGCTTTCTCTTTAGACCCGCACAAGCAGACCCCTTTTGTGTGCCAGGACGCCAAGAGCAGTTGCAGAAAAGATGGCGGTCAATCCGATCAGCCTCAGCAGGCCTGGCACAGAGGGCAAATGTCTCTCCAAGAAGGTCGTGGTGATGGGCTGCGCAGGGACATCCTGGGTTCAGAGAACATTCGGTATCAGTATAGGGCTTTACCCACTTTGCTCCAGAAATCCTTTGTTTCCTCCAGTTCTTTGAACATGATCTACTCTTGCCCACCTCAAGGCCATTAAATAGAGTGTACCTGCTACTCATGGCATTCATCCCCATTCCCCACTAGGCCCTTGACTTAGCTAATCCTGACTCCTGGGGGAGCCTTTCCTTTGCCCTCAGGCCAAGGCCTCTTCTTTTTACACCCTTGGCAAGTCTTCTTCATGACACCCGTACTTTCTGGTAATCATATGTCCTCCTCACATGTTGTTGCTCTGTGAAAGCACTGCCCTTAACATGGTGGCTGATCAGAGTAGGTGCACAGTAAATATTTGTTGAGTTGATGGGGCGTCTGGGTGGCTCAGTCAGTTAAGCACTTGCCTTTGGTTCAGGTCATGATCTCATGGTCCTGGAATTGAGTCCTGCATCAGGCTCCCCTCTCAGTGGGGTGTCTGCTTCTCCCTCTCCCTCTGCTTCTCCCCACTCTTCATGCTCATGCTCTCTCTCTCTTTTTCTCAAATCAATAAAATCTTATAAGTAAATAAATAAATAAATAATAAATATTTGTTGACTTTAATGAATCCATGGCCTACTCATCCCTCAGTCCCACATCTGACAGAAGCACAAGACAATGACTTGGACTGGCAGGGCTATTCTTATGGACTTCACATTGATAAAGGAATAACTTTGACCTTTTTGACTCTTGTCCTCTGCAATGCATTTCACTCTATCCTCTGTGTGTCCTTCCTTCCAATCAGGAAAGCTTCCTGGAGTTTTATTACAAAAATAGTAGTGTGTATATTGAAAATGCTTTTCTAATCTAAATCTGGTCCATTTCATTTCATCCCTGGTTCCCTAGACAGGGGATGCTGACATAGCTTCCTTTCATTTCCTACCCCCTGTTGGTAATCACCAGGTTAGAGATTTATTCAGGAGGCATTTATTGAGTTCTTCATATGTTCTAGAACTCTCTGACCAAAATAAAACATTGTATATTTTCATAATAATCTGCAATGAATATGGCAGTCTATAGATTTATCAATTTCTTTTAAATCTCCCATCTCTGTCCTAACTCATGGTATCTTTTAATTTTAAAAGATATTTAACAAAAAAAGAATTTCCTTTTTTTTGAGAGAGAGAGAGAGAGAGAGACGGAGAAGGAGAGAGAGAATCTTGAGCAGGCTCCACACCCAGTGAGAGCCGGATGCAGGGCTCGATCTCACGACCCTGAGATCATGACCTCAGCTGAAATCAAGAGTGGGATGGTTAATGAGTGAGATACCCAGGTATCTTTTTAAACATGCATGGGTTGAATCACTCAGAGAAAGGTATGTAAATATTACAAGTGGTTTTTTTTCTGCAAATAATTGTTTTTAGAGAAAAGAGATTTAAATTCATGAAATAAAATATAACCTACCACTGATTCCGGTTCTGACTGCCAGATTTCATCCTCTGGGATCTTCCCCATGGCATGCAGGATCTGAAAAGAGTATTTTGGCGAATAACAAAAGTGGCACCATTTCCAGCTCATCTGCTCTTTAAATAAAGGACTAACTGATGGCCTCTTAGGATATCCATTAAAAACATGAGGGTAAAAGCCAACGTAGTCCATTCAATCTTTAAAAGGCTCTAAAAGGTCTTTCATCCATGACATTTAAGAGCCTCCAACCATTAGGCTCGCCAAAGATTTTAGTAGTTGTGAGCATGCCTCAATAGGAATGAGATCATAGGGATTGTCAGGAAACATATAAATGAATCCTGAATCATAATAAAAACATGTTTGGTTCTATAATATTAGACCGAAGTTATCTCTCAAGTACATCTACAGGAATCTTTTGTCCCATGGGGTCTTTTTACCTTGGGTGACATGATAGGTATTTTCATCATTACTTTTGGGTTAAAGTGTTTGTTGCACCTGAGAGTGCTATTAAAATGGTGTTTCATAGGTCTTCAGGAGTTGGCCTCCAGGATCTCAGACATCTTTGACCTGCTTGTAGGGCCCATGCGTTGCCTTTTTCCCCACAGTCTATGACCCGAGGTCTTACCTCTCGGGCTGCTCTCTCTCCAGCCTCCACAGCGCCCTCCATGTAGCCACTCCAGTGGGTGGCAGTCTCCGTGCCTGCAAAATAAATCCTGCCCACAGGCTGTCGTAGAACCCTGGAAACAAAAGCAAAGAGGTAAAAGTGGTCAGTCTCAGAGGGTGAGAAAAGAGCCTTCCTACAAAGACCAAGTTTGATCGGATTCCTCTGATACTAAATTATCAGGAGTATGTTGGCAATTCTGGAATAGTGTTTATAGGTTCCTCCAGTTCTTGCATGATCCTTGTCACAGACAAGGAATAAAAGCTGAAGTCGGCCTCTGCACCAAGTGCTTACAGGATAGGGACTGACATCAGTGGAGTATGTATTTGCTTCAACTATGTGAAATGAGGGAGTACTTGGGCCTGGTCATTTCTAGTTCATTTTATGACTCACCAGCTCTAAGCACGGTGATACATGCCCCAGTTCCCTACCTGGTTATTCCACCAATGAACTTGGCAAATCAATTCCTCTCACTGAGCTCTGGATCCCCCATCTCTTAGAGGGCATGGTGCAATGATTTCTAAGGACTTTTCCATCAGTGACAGGTAACAAATCTGTGGACCTGACTCCTATAAAATTACCCCTCATTGGGGGCGCCTGGGTGGCCCAGTGGGTTATGTATCTGACCCTTGATTTCGGCTCAGGTCATGATCTCAAAGTCATGAAGTTGAGCCCTGAGTTGGGCTCCCCACTCAGCAGGGAGTCTGCTTGTCGTCCTCTGCTTCTCACCCTGTGCTTTCTCTCTCTCTCTCTCTCTCTCTCTTTTAAATAAATAAATAAATCTTAAACAAACAAAGACTAGTACTCACTGAGTGCTTACCTCTATCCTTGTTAAGAGTTTTGCTGCATTAAATTAACAGTTAGCATTTGTTGGATGCTGAGCACTCTTCGAAGAGCATTAATCCTCACCACAACCTTATGAGGTCAGTGCTGTATTAACCCCATTTTGTAGATGAGAATATGGAGCTACAGGGGCTGTGATGTTGTGATGCACTGCCAAGACCCCCCCTTCAAGAATGAAGGATTTATTCTCAGCTACTGAGAGTGCTGCCAGAAGATGCCCTCAATGTCAGTCCTCTCTGGAGATTGTCTCTGCTGAAGAAAATGGCCTCACCTCAAGGTCATGCCTTCTTCCAGAGGCAAGAGCATTCAATGACTAATCATCATGGGGTGATAAAGGCTTAGACCCCCATGTTCCAAATTGGAACAACCCTTAAGGGCCATCCTAGCTCCAGAACTCCCTATGGGGTCAGTGGAGGCTTTCCCTGGAAGTACATCACAGTCTAACTCCTCCTTCTGCCCACTCTTGCTTCCTTCCTCCCACCTCCACAAGTATTCACACCAAGGGTTGTCTCGAGTACATATCCTATGTGCTAATCTGTGTTTCGGACTCTGCTTCCTGGGGAATCTAATCAGCAACAAAGATAGTCATTCACTCTAGGTCGTGGCTAGTAAGTGGCAGAGCTGGTATTTGAATCCAGGCCATTTGAATCCAGGCCATTTGGCTCCAGCACCCACAGTCCTTTGTTTTTTAAGATTTATTTATTTGAGAGAGAGAGAGAGAGAGAGAGAGAGAGAGAGAGAGAGAGAATGAGTTGGGGAGGGGCAGAGGGAGAGAATCTTCAAGCAGACTCCCTGCTGAGTGTGGAGCCCAATGTGAGGCTCAACCCCGACCCCGTGAACCATGAGATCATGACCTGAGCTGAAGTCAAGAGTTGGATGCTTAACTGACTGAGCCCCCCAGGGCACTCCAAGCACCCACAGTCTTAACCACTTAGTTACTCTTCCTCCCTTTATCAAATTATTTAATCTTTTTAAGGAGCTCCATGGCATAGCTACTATTATCATTATCTCATTTTACACATGAGGAAACCAGCTCAAAGAAATGTGTGCTGACTTGTCAAGAGCCACTTCTAGAAAATAGCAGAGCTAGGATTTGAACTAGGTCTAGCAGATGTCAAGGTCTCTGTTTTATCCTCTGTGCTTTGCCTTATGTACCATCATCACTAGTTAGCAAAGAGTGCCCAAAAGCTATATAAAGGGACAGAAATGGGCTGCACTTGGCTTCTAAGAGGGGTGGTTTGTTGTTGCCCTGACAAAAATACCATAAGGGAAACACTGTTACCATGTCATTATTCATCTTATCTCAGGTTTCCTTTATATCAAGTAAGGGATGTGGATGTCTGGAGTGAACACCCAAGCTCTATCTTGGTCACCACTGAACACCGCCAAACTTTTTATCAGAAAAACAAATGGGCTTGCTTCAACTGGTGGCTTCTCCTTTACTGGGCCTCACTGTAGCCATTAAGAATAAAAAAGGGATGGAAAATAGAAGGGAAGATATTATAGAATATTAAATACTGCCAAAAATACATGTAATAATCTGGAATGATCCATAGTCAGCATGGCCTGGAGAGCCTAGGGGTATTCAGGAAGGATGCCATGCAAAAGAAGGTAAATTTGCTTTCTCCAAGTTCATCAAAAGTTGCTTTTTTCTTTTCTTATAAGATTCTATCTATCTATCTATCTATCTATCTATCTATCTATCTAGTGAAAGAGAGTGCTAGCAGGGGCAGGGGGCAGAGGGAAAGGAAGAGAGAGAATCTCAAGCAGACTCTGCCCTAAGTCCCTCACGCGGGGCTCGACCACATGACGCTGGCCCAAAATCAAGAGTAGGTGCTTAACCCACTGAGCCACCCAGGTGCCTGTGCATGTTCACTTTCTGCAAATCGAGGGAACTAAAACCAAAATGGAAATCTCTGGAAGGCCTGGCCAAAGCCTAGAATTAAACATTAGATAAGAAAATAAAGGTATAGAGAACTAGTTATGCAAACAATTGGAACATAAAAATGTAAAAACTCAGAATCGGTTTCAGACAAAGAGATATTTTTCCACGACTTGTCATGTGTAAATTTTCCCTTGGGACGAAAAATGTCCAACAGCTAGAGAAGAAAAATCCCTGCCTCCTCTTTTGCAAGCAAGTGAGCAGACAGTATATATTTGCAAAAAGGAGATTTCCATGTATATTTCTCATGGCTTGATGGAGTAAAATATTTCTTTCTGTGTTTCACTGCTTAATCACTACAATTAGTTTTTCTGTATACACAGAAGTTAAATTCCTTAAGAAGTGTATGTTTATTTCTTAACTAAGGCACCACCAATACTGTCCTTTGTATTCATCTGGAAACAGCAATTTCTCTGTATTTTCAGGGCTTTGAAAGTAACACTTTTTGCAGTACCTCAAACGTCATGAACCTGAAGGGTCAAGGACAGCCCTGTGGCAGCCGGTCCTTGCTCAGTCCAGGAGTTATGTCACCAAGATATGCTGAGCTTAGTTCCTACCCTGCAGATTGAAGCTGGTGATACAAAGCCTGACATATGTCCTTGGGGAGAAATAAAGATGAAACCAGGGCATTACCATGTCACCACCAACGCCCCATATGATAGGGTTTATATTGCTTCTGTCATGTGGCCAGTGTCAGGCCGATACAGGGGAATCTCTTTTTTGCTCCCCACCATCCCAGTACCTGATAGACATTTTCTTGCAAAACCTTAAGGAATTGAGCATGAAACTTGCTATTCCGTGGTCAGAAATCCAATCGCGTTGCAAAGCCAAAACCCAAAAGGATTGCTCCGACTGGCTTTTCTTTGTTGAAAGGGTAAGTTTTGTATTCCTGAATGTGTTACATTAGGCAAAGGATCCTATTTACCTTTCTGATTGTCCATTCAATCCCCAACATTAGCCAGAGCCCAGTCATGCAGAACTTTCCCCCAGACATCCCATAAACTTGAAGGATTTCAAGTTCATAATGTTCCATGTGCCCACGGTGCATTCTCCAATACCTTTCTCTGCCTTCTACACTCCTCAGGTGGTATGTGTCTTATGCAGCCTTCTTCGATTTCTCTTGGTGAGGCTAGCCCAGCATCCCTCCCCGGTCCCCATGGCATCTGTATGCCCATCTATTAGTGTACTTACCAGAGCACATTAGAGTCCATGTTTGTTGGCCTCTCTTCCCACCCCCACCCCAGCATCTTCACAGTGTTAGCTCCTTCGTAGCAGGGAGGAATTTTCTCAGTATGGAAGTTTCCAGCACAATGCTTGGCAAAGGGTTGGCACTTAGCCAATAACCCGAATGAAGCAATTACTATGGACGTATTCTATAATCAGCATATCCCAAAATGAGCTTAATGACCCAGGAGCCAATCGGGTGGTGCTCTATAGTCCCAGAATGTTCTGTTACGTGGTATTTTGCCATCTTTAGGAAGATAAGGAAAGTGTTCACCAAAATCATTGTGTATCTTCTGACAAGCAGGTTTTAATCATTCTTACGACTGATTTTTGTGGACAGACTGATCATCCACCTATATTCACCCATACTTTCTTTTTATTGCATACTCCCAACAGACTTTTCCTCACTACCCTACATTTCCTATTTTATTTAGATTGAGCTGTTGGCATTAAATTATTGTTTGGCTTAGTATTACTATAATGGTCATAACAATTACAGCTAGATCATCAATCAATGCCTTGTTGTTGTCATCAAACACAATTATCTAAACACCAATGAGTCCTACTTGGATGCACAATGCTGTTAATGCTAAAAGCCATTGAATTGTGCACTTTGAGTGAACTGTATCGTATGTGAATTATATCTCAGAAAAAGCATTTCAAAAAAAACTCTCGGGGCACCATGGTGGCTCAGTCGGTTAAGCATCTGACTCTTGGTTTTGGCTCAGGTTGTAATCTCAGGGTCATGAAATTGAGCCCCACGTCAGGCTCTGAGCTCAGCACGGAGTCAGCTTGAGGTTTCTCCCACTCCCTCTGCTCCTCCCCATGCTCCTGTTCTCTCTAAATAAATAAATAAATAAATAAAATCTTTATTTAAAAACCCTTATGTTGGGGGTTCCTGGATGGCTCAGCAGTTTGGCGCCTGCCTTCAGCCCAGGGCATGATCCTGGAGACCAGGATTGAGTCCCACATCAGGCTCCCTGCATGGAGCCTGATTCTCCCTCTGCCTGTGTCTCTGCCTCTCTCTCTCTCTCTATCTCTCTCTCTCTCTCTCTCTCGTGTGTCTCTCATGAATAAATAAATAAAATCTTTAAAAATAAATAAATAAATAAAAATAAAAACCCTCATGTTGTCATTAGCATACTGATTATTATCCTTTGTATGCCATCTTGTGCTTTCTCATATATTTGCTAAAGAAAATGAAGTCCAGAGAGAAGCAACCTGTCCAGGATGACAAAGTTGGTTATTGGTAGAATCTGGACTGTACCCAAGTCCCTGCACTCCCAGTCTAGAATTCATGTTGAAGAACCACTATATGTCTGAAATAGAGCCTTATTATCCTGATATTTTCAAAGATACGTGTTTGGGAGGTCAGTGTCTTTAGTAATAAATTTCTAAGAAATTCTGACTTGAGGATTGCTTTTTTAAAAAGAGATTTCAATTATTTACTCATGAGAGACACACAGAGAGAGGCAGAGACATAGGCAGAGGGAGAAGCAGGTTCCCTGTGGGGAGTCTGATATGAGACTTGATCCCAGGACCCCCGGATCATGCCCTGACCTAAAGACAGACACTCAACCACTGAGCTACCCAGGTGCCCTGAGGATTGCTTTTTAATACTATACCCATGTTGACACTTCTACAGTTATTTATTTATTTATTTATTTATTTATTTATTTATTTGAGCATGCACAAGCATGGGGGATGGGCAAAGGAGAGGGAAAAGCAGAATCTCTGCTATGCAGAACTCTAAGATCTTGACCTGAGCAGAAGGCAGACACTTACCTGACTGAGCCACCCAGGCTCCTGTACAGTTCTTTTTTTTTTTTTAAAGATTTATTTATTTGATAGAGAGCACGCATGAGAGTGAGGGAAGGGGTAGAGGGAGAGGGGGGAGAGAGAGAGTCTCAAGCAGACTCCACACTGAGTGCAGAGCTCAACATGGGACTCATTCTCACAACCCATGAGATCACAACCCAAGCTAAAACCAAGAGTTGGACGCTTAACCCACTGAGCCACCCAGTGACCCTACAATTTCATTTTAAGGAAATTTTACTAAGCTCTGAACTCACTATAAAGATAATTCTTCTGACAATATAAGCAAACCCTCTGACTACCTAAATTCCTATTCTTATGTGGCAACCTTTGTGGGTTATATTGATTGGGATTGTTCCTTCAGAAGAATTCAGAGTGCAAGGCACCCATCATGGTGCAGAATTATAAAGACTTCACTCTGGAAATTCACAAGATATAAAGGAAATTGGGGACTTCTTTCTTTCCTCCCTCCCTTTCTTTTCCTTCCTTCCTTCCTTCCTTTCTTTCTTTCTTTTATTTACAAAAAATATATAAAAAAGAGGGAGAAGAGCTCCATGAATTCATTTAGAGTTTGGATTCAGGTTCAGGGAATTTAAATAAGAGCTTTACATGATTTTACTCTACCTTCCATATTGAGTCATGATCCCAGGGGGAAAGTACGTGGTGTAGCAGCCCCCCGAGTACTGCTCCTCGCACCAGTTCTTCTCTTCGTAGTGTACGGGCTACAAGAGAGAATGACAAAAACTCAAAAGAGATGCAAATGAAGGTATCCAGTATAGAATAAATCAAACACAGCCTGGTGGACTTCATATTAAAGAACCAATATACGTCTTAAATAGACCCTTATTATTAGCTGGATATTACTTTAGGCAGGTAAATGTCCTTGGTAAGAAACTTCAAAGAACTTTTAACTGGAGAAAGTTCTCTCACTTGGTTCATTCATGTCTCAGGAACCGTTCATGAACTGCAGTTGTCTCATTCCACTTTTTAATTGGTATTACCATTTTTTAAGGATTATTTTATTTATTCATGAGAGACACACAGAGAGAGGCAGAGACATAGGCAGAGGGAGAAGCAGGCTCCCCACAGGGGAGAAGCCTGCTTCTCTCTCTCTCCCTCTGCCTGCCGCTCCCCCTGCTTGTGTTCTCTCTCTCTCTCTCTCTCTCTGTCAAAAAAATAAATAATCTTTTAAAAGGTAACTAATATAAGCTTTATCATTTAGTTTTATATTGAAACAAAAATCAACATAGCAAGTTTTTAAGAGAAAAATGTCAACTTAAAAACAGATATTGAAAAAATGTTTTGTCTAAAAAGCATGCAGTCACATAAGGCATGTTGGACAGTTGTGTGAAATGCATCCTATTTTCAAAGCACAAGGCCCTATTTGAGGGGTGTCAGTGGGTCCCGGTCACTGGTGGTCTTGCCACATCTCATGTGAAGCCCTCTTCCCTCTGCATCTGAGGGCAACAACCACTTTGGGATCCCTTGTCCCTGGCTGTTTCCAGCCACTCAGGAGAGAGGGTGGACTTCATCTTTCCCCTTTCCCTGCTCCCTGGGCTTGCTTCTTTCCACATGATAAACGCTGAAGCAAGAATAAAACAAGTGCTTCTCTTGGTGCCAGGAGCAAACAAGGAAAGGACCAGATAATTTTTATCAACCTCAGTGAATCATCCACATTCTTCTTTGAAAAAGAGATTTTCCTACATTAAAAATGCTCAGCTGTTTTGGAATTTGAGAGCAACCTCTTTCCCCTCCAACTGGGGTTCCCCAAACAACCATCTTACACGTTGCTGGAGGGATCTCAGTGACACCCTGCTTCAGCCTGAGAATGTCTCAGAACAGAACTTCAAGAAAGCTTGAGTATTTCCCCGGGTGAAGTATCCAGAACAGCATTTTAAAACAGAAAAACCAGGGGCACCTGGGTGGCTGAGTAGGTTAAGCACCTGCCTTTGGCTCAGGTCCTGTTCCTGAGGTCCTGCGATCCAGTCCAGGATCTGGCTCTCTGCTCAGCCGGGAGTCTGCTTCTCCCTCTCCCTTTCCCTGTCCCTCCCCCTGCTTGTGCTTGCACACTCTCTCTCTAATAAACAAATAAAATCTTTGGGGGAAAAAAAACAGAAAAAACAGTCATTTTTAACAGATGTGAACTGATTTTATTTTGGTGTGTGTATATTTATAGTTTTGCTATTCCACTTGCACTACCCTCGAGCCGAGATCTAGGCTATGCTTATATTTAAACTTGCTGAGGTGTCTATAAAAGCACACACAGAAAAATGAAACAAAACACATTCTTCGTTATTCTTATGCTTCTCTCCAGAGCAATCAGTCACCCTCATTCATTTGCTGAAAAGGAACTCCGAAAATCCTCAAGTTCACCTACATCATGTGCAGTGGGGGGGACGGGTCTGTGGGGCAGGGTATCTTGCTTTAAAAGAATGAGCCTAGATGACACACTGAAAAGCTACAACGATCTGAATGGGAGGGAGCAAGCTACTGTGAAGCTGAGCAAGCTAAGTGTGGGAGTAATAAGATTAAGCCATGTAGCTGCTCAACTAGGTCGTGATGGGCACTGCAACGATTTGGATTTAAGAGGCTTAACAAGTTAAACACTCTTAGCTCCCTCATTAGATTTTTCTCATGCTTTAACTGCTCATGCTTTAGTCCGTGGGTCTCCCTTGTCTTCAAAATGCTTCATGGATAACAGGATTTAATAATCGCTTTCAAAAGGTGATTTAATCCATGTTCAAATGTTGAAACCCCAGCAGTCTGGTGCATGTAACAAGAACACGAATTCATTGCTTTAAATATGGACGAGGTGGGGTGATTATGTCTGCTGGTGAGGGGTGCACTGGGCTTTCTGACGGTCGCCAATATCTCTCCCACCCCACCCGTCAATCCCACCCCATCCTGCCTTTAACCACCTGGTTGGGGTGGGGGCTACTACTCATGTAACTGTCAGATCACAGTGTCCTCATCCTCAGGCTACTTCTGAAGGTATCTGTGAAACTCAGGTGGCAGGGCTCAACCTGAGCCAGTCACACCCCTAATGCTCAAGGGTAAAACAAAGGAAAAGGGGATGTGCAGGAGAGGGGCAGGCCACCCGATTTTTACCTCTGAGAGGGTGGACAGTGGGGTGGGTGTTACGGAATGCTTATATGTTACATCAACAATGTAAACATGCAAATCTCATCGTTTTATAAGATTGGTGAGAGAAAACTCTTTGTCTTCCCATACTGGCTGCTAGGATCCGGGGTCTCACCAGGGGTAGCAGAAGCTTTACTCTTTTGCCCTCTGACAGAGGTGGGAGTGGAGTGGCCTAATGTTCCCCTGCAGGAAAAGCTCTGAACTCAGGGACAAGTGTAGCATCGCCAGCAACACAAGAGTGTTGCAGGATTCTTTTTTTAAAATTATTTATTTATTTATTTATTTATTTATTTATTTATTTATTTATTTATTTATTTATTTATTTTGAGAGAGAGAGAGAGAGTGCAAGAGCAAGCAGGGGGAAGGGGCAGGGAGAGAGGGAGAAGCAGACATCCTGTTAATCAGGGACCCAATGTAGGACTTGATCCCAGGACCCCGGGATCATGACCTGAGTGGTAGGCAGACAACTAACTGACCAAGCCTCCCAGGTGCTCCGATGTTGTGGGATTCTTGAGCTGCCACAGCTGCAACCAAGACCTATGTTCTTTGGGATAGCTTGCAAGTTGACCAGCCCTCTGTAGGCCCCTCTGAGAATATGTCAGAGAAAACATGAGCTCTAGAACCCTACTTGCATGAGCCTATCCCTGGGACCCTCTTGAGGACAAAACCAGGGGTCTCTCTCTTGGGAAAGAGATGAAATGCAGTCTTACCTGCAAAGCTTCTTGGGAACCCAGGACTTTTGCATAGAGCTCACAAAGTTTCTTCATTCTACAGAAGAGAAAGACAAAAGGGCAAATGAAGAAAGAAGGGAAGTAAAAGAGGCTCCCATCCCTTCATTCAAAGACCCTGTGAGCTACTGCTTCCACTTGCCATTTCATTTTAATTTTTCAAAAACCGGGCACTATGTTCTATTTTGAATGTCTTAAGTCTATGTGGTCACCAACAGTATTAAGGAAGAGAAAGTGACACATGGTGGGCATCACTGGGCTCACTCAGCAATTTGTTCATTCATTTAAGAAAACATTGTGTCAGTCTGCTAAGGGCTAGAGATTCGGGGGGGCATCCGGATGTGATCCTTGCTTCCCCTCTGCCTCCCACCTCCCCAGACAATGGATGGAGTGGAAAGAGAAAAGGGCAGGAAAAGCTTTGAATTCTCCTTCTGCCTCCTAAGTACTATGAGATCTTGAGCAGGTTACTTAAGCTCTCTGAGCCTTAGTTTTATCAACCAAGTGGCATGTTTTTTTTTTCTTTCGTGATGTAAAACAGTGTAGTCCTCAGACCACCAATCAGGCAGCAGCAACATCACCCTGGGAACTTGTGAGAAATGCAAATTCTCAGGCCCCGCCCCAGACCTGCTGATTCAGAAAGAGCAGTGGCAGAGAGATGTGTTTTCCCAAAGCTTCCAGGTGATTCTCAAGTCTGAGAACCAACCAGACAAAAACCTCCTACCTTCATGGATCTTAATAATCCAGTGGCAATTTTTTTTTTAGGTGAGTGGCCCCATCTAGACCTCCATACCCTCTGGCCAAGCACAGCAGTGGCGGTGGTCACAGAGAAGCATGGTAATGGAGAGGAAGGAATGTGCCATAATGTGATTCAGAGGCTCTGAGCTGGTAAATATGCATCTGTGGTGGTGTGGGAATAAGTAGCTGGCAGTGGTGAATGCTGACTGCTGGAAGAAATTGCCACCTCCAGAGAAGCTCGTCCCTCTGTACCTATCACCTGTTAATAGTTATGCTTCACTCATGCAGGATAGTTGCAGACTGCCCTGCCATGCAGTCATCTTTCTACCTGGTTATCTCTTTCCCAAGTACATTTTCAGCCCCTGGGCCATGTCTATTTTTGTATTCAATATAGCTCCTTGCATGGTATCCTATGTACAATAAGCTCAATAAATATTAATTTGAACACTTGGTTCTTAAATTATTGGCACTGTGCCTTTATATAAGACCCTTATATTTAACATAGCAGACACGTCGCATTGGCAGTACACAGGTTATTAGGCAGTCTTCAAGTTAAAAAGTAAAGTAAAATGAAAAGGCGGGCAAGGAGGCAGAAAAGCAGGAAAGAAGAAAGAAGAGGCACGTTTCTCCATACCTTTCATCTTTGGTAAGACGTGCCAGTTTTCTGGCTTTGTGGGCAAGGATAAATCTAAAATATACAAATCAGAAAAAGGGGGAAATTAACAGCTGCTTTCAGCCTGGCCCCTTGTCTACAGCTACAACATGTGCCTGGATTACAAATTAAAAGTCAACCAGAAGAAACAAATCAAATGCTAGTTTATTTCGTTCAGTGTTTTACTCTTTATCTGCTACATTCTTGATAATACGAAGATACTAAGATCATACTATGGTTGATCCACCTCCCCCCCCCCCCCATCGCTGATGGCCAACAAGAATGAGTCCTTGGTCTCAAATGCTCACCTCAGGGGGTCACCCAGCCCTTTGGTTCTGTCTCCACAATGGTGTCTTGTTAGTGTCTGGCCTTCTAAAATATGCCTGCATTTCTAGCTCTATGATTGCCTTCAACTTAACACCTGGCTTTTATCTCCTCTTTGCCACCTGTGGCTCTCTCATAAATCAGTTTGTATATATCTTAGGGCCCATCTCAATTTTGGTTGTTTCAGGTAACCACCAGTCTGGGCCAGGTTCTGACCCCCAAGACATCCCCGATCTGTGCTGGTTTTCCCTGCCAAGCTAAGAATGGGGCTGGCCTTGGCTCCTCTCTGGCAGGACTCAGAAAATCTCAGCATCCCACATAATTACTATTGATGCCCACACAGGATCCACAAGAAGCCCTTTTGGTAAAACACCCTAAATCATCTTTATGTTACGCTTTTCCACAAAAGACAGCTCACCAAAATATATCTACCTCTAGCACCAAATATGAAGCAGAAAATTGATACAACAAATTTTAAAATGGTAGTGGTATTCTACTTCCACTCTAAATATTTATCCATTGGAATACATTATTTTTTAAAGGCATTAATAACTTTTCTACTGCCAGATTTGGGGCACATCTATTAATAGCATGGGAAGATTTTTGTCAACACCGAATAGCAACCAACTCCCCAGAAGCGTGCCTTACCCCATTATGGCGGCATAGTTGCCATCAGGTTTGGTATCATCCAACGTGTAAGCAATTGGAGCTTCCTCTCCTTCGATAATCATGGTTCCACAGTAATCTTGGAAAACAGCCAAATGGAGAAAGATATTCATCACCCTATCAAACTACCCATAATAGTTACTGTGAAGCACACATTTTCAATTTAAGAAGCCCAGAGGCCAAATATAAGATGTTATACTCTAAATAATGAAGGCAAACCAAACCGATGTCAAAAGGAAGGGTGAGTAGCCAACATTTTGTGAAGGACCAAACTAGACGCCTCTCTGCACAGAATAAAGCAATGTGATTTATGAAGTAATCCAGGCCACAATTCAATACAATCTTGTTTTCCCTGTCAGTAAGACTCATGTCTCTTCCCACTTCCTCTTTCATAAGAAATCAGATAAAACCAAAGATGTGTAAAAAAAATATATTAGTCTGTTATCGTGAAACAGATGGGACTGAATGTTCACATTTTATGAGGAACCACTTAGACTAGGCCAACTAGTTCCTGGTTTTCTGGAGACAGAGCAGAGAGCACATGATAACTAACCTCCACAGAGTCCCAAACCCTCATCTGTTAAATGATTTCCAAAACAACTCGGGCAACAACATCAGCTCATTCTGGTCAAAAGTGCTTCTCTCATTCCCTCCAGTATTTCCTTGCAAATTTGAGGTTATTTGAGCAAAATTATGGTGGAGAACCCTGAAGCAAATGTTGTCTAGAAAATCCAGTGAGAGGAATCCAAAAAGAAGGAAGAAAGAACAGAGAACTTTGAGGATATGCACCACCTTCAACCTGTGTGTGAGCAGACTACACCTGAAGGTTTGTTTGTTTTACCTGCACTTGCCTCTTTCTTTCTCTCTCTCCTTCCATATCCCCTCCACTGCACACACGTGAGAATCCATGTCCTGGTCAGCCACTGCATTGAGGGGTGCTTGCATGCCCCTCAAGTGTGCAGGGACAGGAAAGATGTTGAGAAAAATTGAAGTATGGGAAGAAGAATTGTCTTAAGTCCATCCAAAAAATCAAGAAGACTTAAGGATACAAGAGAAATAGCCAAGGAATAAATCATCTGTTATAAGAAGAAAAGAAAGAAGAGATGAAGAGAGAGAGTGCACACAGATGATGGCGGGGTCAGCTAGACTGGACAGAGAGGTAGCGTAGGACACCAGGCTGCCCCAAATGGATGGAGGGGCTCCTTAGATACTTCCTTCCCAGAGCAAAGCTGGCCTCTGAGCCATACAGGCACACTGGGCAGAAGTGAAGAAAAAAGGGGCAGAGAGGAAAGTCATGTTCATGCCAGGACAAATTATGTGGCCTTGGGTGACATTTCTATCTCTTGTAGGTAGATTGCTCAGAAGCCCTGCCCATGCACATTGGACTTCCGGTCAGCTTGGTCAGGCCTCGCTCCTAAAAAGGAAGGGACAGTCAAGGACATATGGACATTTAAGGAAGTCCTTTAATGAGAGAAGCAGCCTCAAAAGCAGAAATAAACTAACAACAAAGAAGGAACTCTAGGGGAAAACAAGACAATGATTCACGGAGTAGGAGAAATTTCCCTGAAAGTGGTAAGTAACATTCCCAGAGAGAAAAGAGAAAGTATTGCAGTTATGGGAAGTGATAAAGAGGAACATTTAGGATGAAATAATTTAATAGAAGCTTTTTGAGTGTGGGGGGTGTGGAGGGTGAAGGTTTAAAAAAAATGATTATGCTAAAAAAATGATTATGCGCATCTGGAAGAATAACTGAAGTTTACCAAGGATGAAATTAAAGGAAAAATAATGAAGATTGTCCTATCAGATATCAAACATACTATAAAGCCACAGTGATTAAAACACTGCAGCACAGTCACTGAACTAGGTAATATAAATAAATGTGTGCTCTCCAACTTGGGGTGTGCACACGTAGATTGCACATCTAGATAGTAGAGGAAGATGTTAAAAATTCTTATTTTCTATTTTTATTCTTTTTAAAGACTTTTTATTTGAGAGAGAAAGAGAGCACAGAGGGAGAGGAAGAAGCAGACTCCCTGCTGAGCAGGGAGCCCAAAGTAGGGCTTGATCCCTGGACTCTGAGATCATGAACTGACCAAAAGCAGATGCTTAACTGACTGAGCCACCCAGGCACCCCAGAAATTCTTATTTTTTAATCTACCTTTTCAAAAAGTCTACTTTTGTATATTTCTTTTTTTTTTTTTACAATTTTAAAAATTTAAATTCAATTTGTCAACATATAGTATAACACCCAGTGCTCATCCCATCAAGTGCCCTCCTTAGTGCTGGTGTATATTTTATAATTAGAACAATGCATTTTTCAGAGATTCATGTACATAATTTAGGAATAAACATACACATTGGTAATTAATGTTTACATTATTTTTAATGTATAGTGTTACAAAAGATATCTGGATCCCTATGTCAAAGAACAATGGAATGGAATTGCTAATCCAGAAAAGTCCCATGTATATATAGTAAATTCAGTAGGCTGAAACCATCATAAACAAATTTTAAAGATATTGTATTGTGCAACTCATGCAGAAAATACTGGTGAAATATTTGCAACATATATAGAAAAACATTAACAAGCAAAGGATAAGTATCTAATTTACAAGACAATTTAATATAGTCTCAAGCCTTCTTAGTGATTAAAATTTACAAATTCTAGATAAATGAGATATGTTCTTGTGCTGATTGGCAAAAAGTTTAAAATATTATTAGTAAAATATTATTAGTTGGCAAGGACGTAGGAGGACAGGAACTCTAACAAAAATTTCAAATGTCTACCCATGTCAGTTGACTTCAGAATTCCACTTTTACAAATGTATCAAAAGGAAATCCTCCTATACAGATCTGCAGAGCTATATGAAGAATGTAGTTTACTGCAGCATAGTGTGTAATAGCAAAAACTTGGAAACAATCGAAATGGGTATCAACAGCAGTCCTATTTGATGGAGCCATACAATGAAATACTGTTTATTCAGTTGGTGAAATGAGGTAGATTTAAATGCGCTGACATGGAGAGACATGTCTATGGTGCATTGTTAACCAAAAAAACAAATTTCAGGATGGCATGTATCTTGTTTTTTTTCTTAAATGCTTTTTGAAAAATATGTAACATATTTACTTAAAATTATATTTGCATATGACTGTTACACACATTCTTTTTTTTAAGATTTTATTTATTCATGAGAGACGAGAGAGAGAGAGAGAGAGAGAGAGAGAGAGGCAGAGACACAGGCAGAGGGAGAAGCAGGCTCCATGTAGGGAGCCCGATGTGGGACTCGATCCCGGGACTCCAGGATCACACCCTGGGCTGAAGGCAGGCACTAAACCTGTGAGCCACCCAAGGATCTCCACATTCTTTTATATATATTTAAAGTGTATATATATTTTAATATATATGTATACACATTTAAAGTATTACCTATGCAAATGATAAATTTCTTTTTTTTTTTAAGATTTCTTTATTTGAGAAAGAGCCCATGAGCAGGGGGAGGGGCTAAAGGAGAGGGAGAGAGGATCCCCCAAGCAGACTCTGTCTGAGCTTGGAGCCCAACATGGGGCTTGATTCCATGACCCTGAGATTGGGACCTGAACCAAAACCAAGAATAAGACGTGTAAGGGACTTAGCCACCTGGGAGCCCCATATATGATAAATTTCTAAAGATAAACGACTTAAGTTTTTACTAGTTGTTCCCTAAAGGGAGGACATGCCAGGACACACACCATAGAGAGGGACATTTTTCACTTTTATTTTTTTGTAAGTTTTATAGGGAACACCTTGACTTCTGGAAGTTTTTTAAAAGCTGGTATTGCTTCTGTCATTCTCAACAGAAATTGATATGAAGTAGATTTAAGGGAAAGTGTAAATGGTGTAGATGAGCAATCGCAAGGGAGATTGAAGGCTTCAGGTACTAGTAATGACCTGCTCTCTCCAGGTAAGTGGAGGTGGGAGGAAGGGCCAAGTTTGCTGTGATGGTCCCCGCAGGTGTGTGGGGAGGTGATGTGTGGGGAGGTGATGAAGATGACTGGATTTGGGATGATTTTGCTGGGAGGCCAGCAAATTTCACCAAGATTTTATACAACAAGAGGTTGGGAAGCATTTCCTAGGATAACCAATCTACAAGCAACCAAACACTAACTAGGGCTGCTTGTATCAAAATGCAAAAAATTATGTTCTCTTTAATAACCCAGACCATACTGCACTGATAAAACAAAACGAAGCAAAGAAAGAAACCAACAAAACTCTTGAATGGTTGGTGGCTGAATGTCCTTCACTATACTAGGCTGTTGGGGCTATGAAATTCAGCCCCTTTTATCTCGCTAGCTCATATTCCTTGAGCTTTTGTGTTACTCATTAATTATGGCATTTTCATTTCATTTCCCTTATAGGATCCCTCAAAAATTGTTATTGAACCATTCATCAATGTAACAGAAATAATATTGGATGCAAGTTTTCCCACCCTCCCCTGTGTTTCTACATTAGCCTAAGTAAGGTCAACACTGAACTCAATGCATTGTCATGCAATTATCAGTTTACAAGATTGTCTTCCTGGAGTTTCTAGGTTATGGAAACATGATTTTGAATTCCCAATGCCAACCACAGCCCTTGTTCATACAGTGGGTGCTCAGTGTTGGTCAGTTGAAGGAATACATTAATATAGTAAGTCAAGGGACGCCTGGGTGGCTCAGGGGTTGAAAAAATTTTTGAAATTTGAAAATGCTTTGGAGAGCTTTTAGTGTCTACGATCATTTTTTTAAATCTTATTTGAGAGAAAGCAAGAGAACACAGAGTCTGGAGAAGAAGAAGCAGACTCTCTACTGAGTGGGAAGCCTGAAGCGCGGCTCAATCCCAGGATCCCGGGATCATGACCTGAGCTGAAAGCAGATGCTTAGCTGACTGAGCCAGCCAGGGGACCCTCTACAATCATTGTTTAAAACTGTTCCTCAAGGCTCATTACCAACAAGGACTGAGTCAGACCCAGCCTCTTCTTGAGGATGGACAACTTGGGTATTCTTTTGATACTAGTACCTAACGCTAAACTTTCCTAGCACGTAGCAGGCTTAAGATAAAGGTCTGTAGATATTAATGGAAAGTAACAGATTCTTTATACAAATAAAGACATTCTGAGCCATTAAAGGGAAAAAACCTAATCTCTATTCCATGGCCCTAAACCCTATCTATTTGCCACCAGCCAGCTATCTAACGTGGGGGCCTGAGAGGGGTCGTGAGAGGAAGCAGCTCGGTACGAGCAAGCTCTTCACAATTTGTCACTGTGCTGTTCTCCCCAAAGGGTAGATCACTTGCTCAACTGATGTACCGATCCAGCAGTAGTCTGAAATCGGACTTCCTGCAAAGGTAGAGGATTACGAGCTTGCATTGCGGCTGAAAAGGGGCAGATATGAGACGAATCGCCTTGAGGGAAACCGAACTCTTCCCCTTGGCCTCCAGCATGACCTTCTTTCTGCGGTCTTGATCCTCATTTCAATCCACCCTTCCCTCAGCCCTCAGTCCCAGATACCGACTGTTCTTATGTGACCTCCTCTCAGAAGAGAAGTCGATGGGATGGGAGTAAATAGGATAATGCTCTAGCACGGTGCTGTCCCATGCAGTAGCAACCTTGCCACATGTGGCTTTTTACCTCTGAAATGAAAGCAATTAAAATGAAATAAAGTTGAAAAAATGTGGTTCCTCAGTCTCACTAGCCACAATTCAAGTGTTCAATACCCACATGTGGCTAGTGGCTGCCGTACTGGACAGAGACTCTCTATAACATTTCCATTCTAGCACTTTTGCTGGCGTCCCTATAATGTTCCACCGGGTACAGCAGCACGCCTATTGAATATATATGAATGAATGAATCACCTTAACTCTATAATATAGTAGAATCTCAACACGAATGAGAGATTGCCTGGAAGTTTTCAGAATCCCTGCATTCACTAATGGCTCTATAAACTCACACTTTAAAAAACTGTATTAGAAAGTGACCATAACTGTTTTCACAAGATTTTGTGGCAGGGATAAAAACAAAACTTGATGTTAAATTATGTAGAGTCGGTCATAGTCCAAGGGAAGCTGATTTCCATGAGTTTGTGCCAGTGTATTTTATTTGATAGAACTACACTCAGAACCTTGGGGCACCTGGGTGACTCGGTTGGTTGAACAAGTGATCTTGTCATGATCCCTTGCCTCCACCCCTGCTTGTGCTCTCTCTTTCTTTTTCTCTGTCTCAAATAAGTAAATAAATAAAATCCTAAAAAAAAAGAACCTTACTCAGAACCCAGACTAATGTTTTCTGCCCAGCTTTCTAATTAAACCAGTTATATGCAAATACAGGTCTTTGCACCTCGTTTCTCGGAGCTTCTGATAATACTCACCCTTTTTCCTCCAGAAGGGCTCTTTATAATAAACTATGCACTTTATGACTGAGCCCAAAGGCACACGAGTGATCAGCTGGTTTCTCATCATTGGCAGAGGGGGGTTGAAATGAATCTTCATGCCCAGAGTAGGAGGAATGGCACTAATCACATACTTAGCCTGGAAGAAAAACAATGTGCTTAAACATTGTTCCTGTTTTTTTTTTTTTTTTCCTAATGCTTCTCCTTCATTTTACCCTTGGACCCCTTCAAATATCTTTTCTTTTTTTGTCAAAGATTTTATTTGTAAGTAATCTCTACAGCCAACGTGGGGCTCAAACCCACAGCCCCGACATTAAGAGTTGCATGCTTCAATGACTGAGCTAGCCAGGTGCCCCTCGAGTGTCTTTTAAATGGAAGAACCGGGAAAATCATGTTGAAACCAAAATCAGCTCTTGTTCCCTAGTTCAAATCCTCCCATGACTTTCCATCACGCTTGGAGTCAAGGCTAGGTTCCTTACACTCACCTCCAAGGCCATACATGAAATGGATCCCTGTTACAGCTCTGATCTCATCTTCTGTTACTCTTCCCCTCACTCCTTTACTTCTGCCACATGACCACCTTGCTGTTTCTTCATCATGCCAGTCTTGCTTCTACCTCAGGACCTTTGCATTGGCTGTTCTACTTGGAATGCTCTTCCCTCAAAGAACTGCATGGCTCAATCCCTCATCTTTTTTGGTTCTGTGCTAAAGTATTGCCTTCTGAGCGAGGCCTTCCCTGACGACCTTATTTAAAATTGCATGACCAGTCCCCACACCCCACCTTTTGGCACACCTTCTCTTCCTTCCCTGATTGGTTTTTTTCCATAGTGCTTACCACTATCTGGTATACTTTATATCTTAACTACATATTTGACTATGGCCTTTCTCCTTCACTAGAATGTAAGCCACATGAGGGCAAAGAATTTTATCTGTTTGGTCCCCTGCTGTGTTCCCAACTCCTAGAATACTGCCAGACACATAGGAAGCATAAATAAATATTTTCTTTTGTATCAAATTACAAGGGAGTCCTATATAGAGCGGTGATAATATATGGTTTTTGTAAATCTGTCCTCTCTCCAAATATTTTGGTTCTGTTTTCCCTTCTTTCAGACAGAGGTATCTTTTTTACTTTTGGCAAAGGGATTGTCTATGAAGTCTGGATTATTCTTGGCTTTATTTCAGCTTTGTTTTTCTATGGGATTCTGGCCACATGCCCTAGTTTAAGGCTCTTGGTTACCTCATACACCTCACGGTTTAGGGTCTCCACAAGGACATTTTCTCCTGTCTGGTCAATGTGGGTCACAGGCCTCTCCAGCTTCACTTGGTCTCCAAGGAGGTCCATTATCCGTTCACTCACTTGACCAGATCCGCCCACAAATTTTCTCTCCTGGAAAGAAAAGAAGACTCAAGAGGTAGGTAGGATATACAGGAATGAGTTTCATTTATTAAGTGGCTAGTTTTTCTCACGTATCTCTATGTGAAATGTAGAAATTGCATTTTTGCTGTTGGGAATAGTGTATTTGACCATTGTTTTCCAACTTGTGATTGCTGGCTTTTGAAAGATCACAGCCTTTCTAACAAGGTGACCATTGGCCCATTCTCTTGTGGATTCCCAGGCTCCACCCTCAGCTGGCCATCCTCAGCCTGGCCCCCATGTCCCACCTACCTGGCTACTACTCCTGCTTTGTGTTCCATCTACATCCTTCTGTTGGGTCGCTTGGTCTGGTGAAATTCTACCCATAGCTGGGCCACTGCTTGCCTGAGTGCACCTAAGCCAAGTTTTGCCTTTCCTGTTACTCAGGCTGAGAACCTCCCTGGCTACCCTAGGCCACCCTACTCTCCATTGTAGGCTGCCCAACTCATCCTGGGTCAGGTGCCAGTTGCTTCCAAAGGTTCTGCATAGCTATGCACACAGTTGAGCTGCCTTCTTCTAAATATTCAGTTCAGATAATTTTGTAAAAGTTAAAAAAAAAATTTTGTAGAAGTTTATTTCCAATAGATCTAGGGAGAAAGGAGAGAGAGATGAAGAGGAGAAGGATGGATACACTGGATCAGATGGATTTCACAGGTATATACACAGAACTTTGCATCTGAACGCAACTGAATACATTCTTCTCAGTGCACATGGAACTTTCTCCAGAATAGACCACATACTGGGTCACAAATCAGGTCTCAACCAATACCTAAAGATTGGGATTGTGCCCTGCATATTTTCAGACCACAATATGTTGAAACTAGAACTCAATCACAAGAAGAAATTTGGAAGAAATTCAAACACGTGGAGGTTAAAGAGCATCCTGCTAAAAGATGAATGAGTCAACCAGAAAACTAGAGAAGAACTAAAAAGATTCATGGAAATTAATGAAAATGAAGATACAACTATTCAAAATCCTTGGGATACTGCAAAAGCAGTCCTAAGAGGGAAATACATCGCAATACAAGTATCCCTCAAAAAATTGGAAAAAACTCAACTACATAAGCTAACCTCGCACCTAAAGGAACTGGAGAAAGAACAGCAAATAAAACCTACACCAAGCAGAAGAAGAGAGAGAATAAAGATTCAAGTAGAACTCAATGAAATAGAGGCCAGAAGAACTGTAGAACAAATCAACAAAACCAGGAGTTGGTTCTTTGAAAGAATAAACAAAATAGATAAACCATTAGCCAGCCTTACTAAAAACAAAAGAGAAAAGACTCAAATTAATAAAATCATGAATGAAAAAGGAGAGATCACCACCAATACCAAGGTACAAATGATTTTGAAAACATATTATGAGCAGCTATACGCCAATAAATTAGGCAACCTAGAAGAAATGGACGCACTTCTGGAAAGCCACAAATTACCAAAACTGGAACAGGAAGAAATAGAAAACCTGAACAGGCCAATAACCAGGGAGGAAATTGAAGCAGTCATCAAAAACCTACCGAGACACAAAAGTTCAGGGCCAGATGGCTTCCCAGGGGAATTCTATCAAACATTTAAAGAAGAAACCATACCTATTCTACTAAAGCCGTTCCAAAGGATAGAAAGGGATGGAACACTTTCAAATCCATTTATGAGGCCAGCATCACCTTAATTCTGAAACCAGACAAAGACCCCACCAAAAAGGAGAATTATAGACCAATATCCCTGATGAACACAGATGCAAAAATTCTCAACAAGATACTAGCCAATAGGATCCAATAATACATTAAGAAGATTATTCATCATGACCAAGTGGGATTTATCCCCGGGACACAAGGCTGGTTCAACACTCATACAACAATCCACATGATAGATTATTTCAACAAGAGAAAAAACAAGAACCATATGATCTTCTCAATAGATGCAGAGAAAGCATTTGACAAAATACAGCATCCATTCCTGATCAAAACTCTTCAGAGTGTAGGGATAGAGGAAACATTCCTCAACATCTTAAAAGCCATCTATGAAAAGCCCACAGCAAATATCATTCTCAATGGGGAAGCACTGGGAGCCTTTCCCCTAAGATCAGGAACATGACAGGGATGTCCACTCTCACCACTGCTATTCAACATAGAACTAGAAGTCCTAGCCTCAGCAATCAGGCAACACAAAGAAATAAAAGGCATTCAAATGGGCAAAGAAGAAGTCAAACTCTCCCTCTTCACAGATGACATGATACTGTACGTAGAAAACCCAAAAGACTCCACCCCAAGATTGCTAGAACTCATACAGCAATTCGGCAATGTGGCAGGATACAACATCAATGCCCAGAAATCAGTGGCATTTCTATACACTAACAATGAGACTGAGGAAAGAGAAATTAAGGATTCAATCCCATTTACAATTGCATCGAAAAGCATGAGGTACCTAGGAATAAATGTAACCAAAGAGGTAAAGGATCTATACCCTAAATACTATAGAACACTCCTGAAAGAAATTGAGGAAGACACAAAGAGATGGAAAAATATTCCATGCTCATGGATTGGAAGAATTAATTTTGTGAAAATGTCAATGCTACCCAGCGCAATTTACACATTTTATACAATCCCTATCAAAATACCATGGACTTTCTTCACAGAGTTGGAACAAATATTCTTAAGATGTGTGTGGAATCAGAAAAGACCCCGAATAGCCAGGGGAATATTAAAAAAGACAACCAGAGCCGGGGGCATCACAATGCCAGATTTCAAGTTGTACTACAAAGCTGTGATCATCAAGACAGTGTGGTGCTGGCACCAAAACAGACACATAGATCAATGGAACAGAATAGAGAACCCAGAAATGGGCCCTCAACTCTATGGTCAACTAATATTCAATAAAGCAGGGAAGACTATCCACTGGAAAAAGGACAGTCTCTTCAATAAATGGTGCTGGGAAAATTGGACAACCACGTGCAGAAGAATGAAACTAGACCATTTTCTTACACCAGACACAAAGATAAACTCAAAATGGATGAAAGATCTAAATATGAGACAAGAATCCATCAAAATCCTAGAGGAGAACACATGCAACAACTTTTTGAACTTGACCACAGCAACTTCTTGCAAGATACATCCATGAAGGCAAGGGAAACAAGAGCAAAAATGAATTATTGGGACTTCATCAAGATAAAACGCTTCTGCACAGCAAAAGAAACAGTCAACAAAACTAAAAGACAACCTACAGAATGGGAGAAGATATTTGCAAATGACCTATCAGATAAAGGGCTAGTATCCAAGATCTATACAGAACTTATTAAACTCAACAGCAAAGAAATAAACCATCCAATCATGAAATGGGCAAAGGACATGAACAGAAATCTCACAGAGGAAGACACAGACATGGCCAAGAAGGACATGAGAAAATGCTCCACATCACTGGCCATCAGGGAAATACAAATCAAAACCACAATGAGATACCACCTCACACCAGTGAGAATGGGGAAAATTAACAAGGCAGGAAATAACAAATGTTGGAGAGGATGTGGAGAAAGGGGAACCCTCTTACACTGTTGGTGGGAATGTGAACTGGTACAACCACTCTGGACAAGTGTGTGGAGTTTCCTCAAAGTGTTAAAAATAGAGCTACCCTACGACCCAGCAATTGCACTGTTGGAGATTTACCCCAAAGATACAGATGCAATGAAACACCGGGACACCTGCACCCCAATGTTTATAGCAGCAATGTCCACAATAGCCAAACTGTGGAAGGAGCCTCAGTGTCCATCGAAAGATGAATGGATAAAGAAGATGTAGTCTAGGTATTCAATGGAATATTCCTCAGCCATTAGAAATGACGAATACCCACCATTTGCTTCAACGTGGATGGAACTAGAGGGTATTATGCTGAGTGAAGTAAGTCAATCAGAGAAGGACAAACATTATATGGTCTCATTCATTCGGGGAATATAAAAAATAGTGAAAGGGAATAAAGGGGAAAGGAGAGAAAATGAGTGGGAAATATCAGAGAGGGAGACAGAACATGAGAGAATCCTAACTCTGGGAAATGAACAAGGGGTGGTGGAAAGGGAGGAGGGCGGGGGGTATGGGGGGACTGGGTGATGGGCACTGAGGGGGGCACTTGACGGGATGAGTACTGGGTGTTACACTATATATATGTGGACAAATCGAACTCTAATAAAAAATATAGAAAAATACCACTTAGATAATTTCTACATATGGAATGAAAACGAAAGTGTATGAAACTTTTGTTCCTACCAACTCCAAGAAAATGAAGGACATTTAAAAACTGGGGGGCAGCTCGGGTGGCTCGGCGGTTTAGCACCGCCTTCAGGCCAGGGCATGATCCTGGAGACTCGAGATCAAGTTCCGCATTGGGTTCCCTGCGTGGAGCCTGCTTCTCCTTCTGCCTGTGTTTCTGCCTCTCTCTGTGTGTGTGCCTCTAATGAATAAATAAATAAAATCTTAAAAAAAAACTGGAAAGAAATAAGATAAAATTATGTTTTTTTTTCCTTTCTCCATGTTAAGGTGAAAAATTAAATTTATAAACTGGGTTTCTTTTCTTTTTAACATTTAAGGTATATTTAGATTTGCAAGTTCTTACTATTTAGAGGAATTATTTGCATCATCTTCCTAAACGTAGTGCTTTTCTTTTTATGCTTAAACTCTAAAATAGGCCCTGGGTCTAATGAGTAAAAATATTTCTAACAGTAAGTCTGGTGGAATTTATACACTTTCTTTTTTTTTTTTTCAACCAAGAATGGGAATAAGGTGACTTCTGATAATTTTTACCTTTTATTTTTTTATTTTTTAAAAAAATTTTTACCTTTTAAATTAATTATGGATCACATGCTAACTTTGATCCTTGTAGAAACTCTTCTTGAAAAGTTACAATAAACTGACTCTTGTGTACTTGGAAACAAAAAAAGAGAAGGATGAGAAGAAGGAGGGGGAGGAGGAGGAGCAGGAGAGAGAACGAGGAAGGGGAAGGAAGGGAAATGACCAGCAAGCAGGTTATTTAAGATCTCCACTTCCTATTGGCCCTAGCACAGAGCTTTATACAATGCGGGGGCTCAGGAAGCAGGGTATGAAAGAATGAAAGAATGAATGAAGGCACGAGTGAAGGAATTTTGTGTGCTGTGTGTTTGAAATTGAAAATGCATTTCTGACTTTCCTTTTCGAGCTTTCCAAGAAGTGCTTAAGCTATGTTCATCAGATGGTCCCCTACAAACTTACCAAGGAACAATCAGATGCATATCCAAATGGAAAATTGCAAAAATATATAGCAAAGCAGAGAGGTGATCTTAAAACCACATTGGTGATGGATTCTCACACTGGGTACCTAACAACAGACTGTCACTCACAAAATCCACTTTGAATTGCCATCATAAAGTTCTAAAATCCACAAGCCTACCTCCCTCTTCATCTGTTCATGATTGAAGGATGATGCCAATCTTTTATTTAGGCATGGTGGTTTTCTGTTGGAACAGTGTTGGGGGGGATGGATGAGTACCTGCCCTCCATTGGTTGTTGAGATGATCCTGGTCGTGCCTCCACACTGCTTCACATACCACAGAAACCAGAGAGCAGAGACCTCATGGGTCTCTGCAGTGACACACAGGTTCACAAAGAGAGTAGCAAGTTGCTTGGCAGATCTGCCCAGGAAGAAACAAGAGCACAATTAGAAAATGCAGGAGGGCACCTTCTTCATACTCTGGAAGTTATTCAAGCAATAAATTCACTTGACTAACTTTAGCACACTTTGGCAAGTGGCAGAAAACTGTCACTAGAATCCGGCATTATAATACATGACATCAGAGCTTTTGGGAATGAGATTTATTTTCCCCTTCACCAAAACAGCTTACTCAGAATCAGTTCGTATTCCATATTCTGTGTTACCATGATTTCTCTCCATACACCTGCTCCTCTTCCTGATCCCCATCTCAGTAAAAGGCATCACCTGACTGCTAAGGCCAACACTCTAGAAATCAACCTAATTTCTCTCTTTCCCTCACTCTCTCCACCAGCCCAGTCCATCAGGAAGTCCTACTGTCTTTCAGCAATCACCTCACCATCACTACCAAAAATGTAGCATCATCTTTTGTTATAAGTATTGCAATTATTTCTTCCAGACTGGTCTCTCTGCCTCCACTCATCATACCTGGTATCCATTCACCACACTCAAAGCCAGAAGCTTTTTATCCCCTCCCCACTGTGGTGCTCTTTCTATAGTATAAATTCAGTCATGTCATTCTCTTGCTTAAAACCCTCCAGTGTCATCCTATCAAAACCAAAATAGGATTTGGATGGATCTTTCACCTTTGCCTGCAAAGCCCTAAGTGATCTAGACCAGGCCTACTTTTTCTATGTCATTCTGTACCCTCTCTACTTCTTCTAACATCTCCTTAGAAAGACGAACTCTTCTACATTTATGAAAATGAACATGAGCTTCCAATATCCCCAGTACCCTCGCATTCTCTGTCATTTTACCACAGTATAATGTCTTTAGAACTTTTTTCTTCTCTGTCTTAAATTATCTTTATTATTGGTTCACTATTTTCCTTTTTCTCTCTTTTTTAAAGATTTTATTTATGTATTCATGAGAATACACAGAGAGGAGAGAGAGAGACAGAGACACAGGCAGAAGGAGAAGCAGGCTCCATGCAAGGAGCCTGATGTGGGACTTGATCCCGGATCTCCAGGATCATGCCCTGGGCTGAAGGCAGCGCTAAACCGCTGAGCTACCCGGGCCACCCAGTTCACTATTTTCTATTGCTGTCTCCCCTACTATAATATCAACCAATGATAATAGGAATCTTAACTTTCATACTCAGCAGTGTCCCTGTTAATAAAGTAGTGTCTGGCACATAATAAGCACTCAATAATTACTTGCTGGATCACTGACTGCATTAATGGTTATCAGTTAAACATTATTTTTAAATTATCCATAATATGCAAAGGATATGCTAGATCATGTCCCAAACACAGAATTAATCTCAGTTATTTTTTTAAAAGATTTTATTTATTGGGAAGGGGGAGTGAGGGAGAAGCAGAGAGAGAGGATATAACAAGCAAGCAGACTGTGCTGAGCACAGAGCCAGACATGGGGCTTGATCCCATGACTCTGGGATCATGACCTGAGCTGAAATAAAAAATCAGACACTCAACTGACTGAGCCACCCAGGTGATCCTACTCCCAATTATTTACTCAGTTATTTCACTGTCTAATGGAAGACAAGCTCAAAGGATGGATAAGGGTGGAAAGCAATTAATAGAACACAGATAGGTGAACTTTTGCTTAGGGTTGGCAGGCCAACAATAATGAAAGGTTATATCCTATTTTGAGGCATACCAGAGAGTGAACGATCTCTTGCAATTCCAACAACTCAGTTGTATCTAACACTTTCTTTAAAAAGATTTCATTTTGGGGAGGGCTGGGTGTCTCAGTGGTTGAGCATCTGCCTTTGGCTCAGATCATGATCCCGGAGTCCTGGGATCGAGTCCCACATCGGGCTCCCCATGAGGAGCCTGCTTCTCCCTCTGCCTATGTCTCTGCCTTGTCTCTCTGTGTCTCTCATGAATAAATAAATAAAATATTTTAAAAATTATTTTTAATTACTCTCCCACCCTATGTGAAGTTTGATCTCAAAACCCTGAGATCAAGAGCTGCATGCTCTACCGACTGAGCCAGCCAGGTGCCCCTATCTAACATTTCTAAAATTCACTAGTACTAACAAATACTCTGGGACATCTTTAGTAAGAACCAATCCCCACTTTTGACTTTGAAATTAAGTTTGAATAGTATTAACCTGCTTATATCTGAGACAGAGTTTGCCACCCATTTATTCCGTAGGTGGAATAAATAATACTGCCTTCCATTACTGAACTCTTTCATACTCCATGGGTTTTAAACCTCCTGTACTGATATGTCTTAACAATTCTATAAAACAGCAAATTCTCCCCAGTTCACAGTCTGAAGACTGCGTCTCAGAGAGGTTAGTAATACGTTGTATGCAGTATTGGTATGCATACTAAGTGGTACAACTTCAAATCAGATAATACCTGAAACTAGTATTAATAAGTTGAAGTGACTTAAATCATAAGATTCCTCATACCTGAAGAGAGGGAAATTGCTGACTCATGCTTTCTTAGCAAAGGCCATTTGTGGCATCTATCTAAAGCAAACTCCCAGACATGAGTTTAAAATATTACTTCAAAGTGAAAACATCCCTTTGCTGTTTCCCAATGTCTTATTCCGTTTGTTCCTTAATTTGTAAGGGAATTTAGGGGGCATAAGGTCAAGGGAGTAATAAACAACTAAAATTTAACATTGGCCCAGCAAAGACAGCCAAGATTAAAGACAAAAATACTGCTGTGATTCTAGTTGTTATTGTTGCCAACTGGGTGGGAAAGAAATAATCCTGGCTTGAAATACAGGGAGCTCTCAAAGCAATTCTCTCTGAAGGGCCAGGCCCTTCCTAATCCTTTATTTGATTTACTCTGGGAGCTTTAGTGAGAAAAGAAATAAGAAAAACATCTGATGGATGGAAGGTCAAGGAAGCTAGTGCAATAATATTTTCATGTTCTTTGCCCTGTTGACTTTTTAAAAGATAAATGTTATTATCTTTTTCTACATGAAAAATACATACACAATATATAAAATTTGGAAAATTCATAAAATAAAAAGGTGAGAGGATGAGAGTCTTCCATATTTCTGCTCCCCAAAAGATAATCACTGGTTTCCTTTTGAGACTTTTTTTAGTTCTAGGTTTTGAAAAGTGTATTTACATAGTCTTGACCACATTGTTGTAAATTTAACTTGTTTCTGAGAAACGTTTTACTTTTTACTTGTTTTATTTTATCTTGAAAAACACTTTTTAAATGATAATAACTGAAAGACTGATCACCATTATTCTTTGAATATATGATTGTGCTTTAGTTTGAGTAACAATAGGTTGAATGTTTTGGGGATTACTTCCTTTAAAACCAGAAAATGATAGCATGTAGATTTTGCTTACAAAAAGTTAAAAATTAGCTTGTGTTCATACAATCTTAATATCTCAGAATGTTTTATTTTGTCAGCCAAAAACCTAGAATATTACCTAAGAGGGTTGGGCCCAGGCCAAGGACTATGGTAGAAAAAGTCAGAGCTCTATAATCCCAAAGGAATATAATTAGTTCTATCCTCAAGGGGTTTCAAAGCTCTCTGAAAAGAAAAGATTTTCCTGAATTTATGAAAAGCTTTTCATAATGGAAGTTATAAAACTAATGCAGATAATTACTATGTTTTTAAAAATATAATGGATAGAACTTAAAATAATGAAACTGTATTACAATAAAAATAAGTTACATTGCAAACAACACTCTCAAAAAAAGTGGCAAATAGCCTAAGTGTTTAAAAAGATATAATTAATAATAGACATTGATTTCATGAAAATAAAAGGATTTTTACTATTCCAGAATTAGTTGCTTTTGAAGGTTGAAGTCACAGAAAGACAAAGATGTTTATCATAGAGTATTATATAATAATAATAATTATTATGAAAAACTGGAAGTAACCAAAGTGTCCAACAGGATGATGATGGATAAATACATTATGGTAGTCACTTTCCATGAAATATTTTGCAACCATAAAATATGATATTTAATGATGCATTTTCAATGACATGGATAAATGTTTGCACTGTAATATTAAGTGATAAAAAACATTGTGATGGATGTCCATTGCTTTTGTATCGCATATAGTTTCCTTTTTAAAAATGAGATCATATATCACACTGTACATACTCAATGACAGCCCGCATTTCTATGTGTTTAATATTATAAGTTTTTAGAGCCATTATTTTTCTACAACATGATTTTTAAAAATATTTTATTTATTTATTTGAGAGAGAGAGAGAGAGCATATGACTGGGGGGAAGGGCAGAAGGAGAAAGGGAACGAGGCTCCCCACAGATCAGGGAGCCTGACTCGGGACTCAATCCCAGGACCCCGGGATCATGATCTGAGCCAAAGGCAGATGGTTAAATGGCTTAGCCACCCAAGTGCCCTCTGCAACATGATTTTAAAAGATCATGGACTATTATTCCATGTTTGGACACCTCATTATTAACTTATCCTATTTTTTATTTTTGGACATTTAGACTTTCCTTTTAAAAATAATGCTTTGAGGGGCAGCTGGGTGGCTTATTGGTTGAGCATCTGCCTTTGGCTCAGGTCATGATCCTGGGGTCCTGAGATCGAGTCCTGCATCAGGCTCCCCACAGGGAGCCTGCTTCTCCTGCCTATGTCTCAGCCTCTCTCTGTGTGTCTCTCATGAATATATAAATAAAATCTAAAAAGAATAAAAATAATGCTTTGAATATCCTTCTTTCCTTTTCCCTCCTTCATTCTTCCTTGATGCTTTTCTCTCTTTCTCATCTTTTCTCTCTCCTTCTTTAAGCTGAGTTCTAAAAAGTTGAATTTGTATTATCAAGAAGTATATACATTTTATGTCTTTTTAAAAGATATATTTATTTATTTTAGAGAGAGAGCATGCAGAAGCAGGAGGAGGGGCAGTGGGAGAGGGTGAGAATCTCAAGTAGATTCCATGCTGGAGTCTGACTTGGGGCTCGATCATCTCACAATCCTGAGATCATGACCTGACCCAAAACCAAGAGTCAGATGCTTAACTGACTGTACTACCCAGGCACCCTGTAAATATTGTTTTTCTTACTGTTTCCATGTCTTAAATTGAGAGATTCCTAAAAATTTGTTCTTATTTTTAGTTCTCAGTGTCCACCTTCCCTCCCTAATGCCTGAAGAATGAATACATCAACCCCAGACCCAGACACATTCTCAACGAATGCTGTTTAGCATGATAGGACAGTCTCCTTGAACTTGGCTTCCATTTCTCTTACTCTGTTTACCAGAAGTTCACTATGTGCCTGGACCCTTACAATCCTTTCCTTTCTTCCTGCTGTCCAAGATCAGGGAAGCCTCTTCATGTTGTCTGTCTATATCGTCTCACAATTTGTAGCCTGTTCCCAGCTGTACCAACCAGAATTTAATGCTGGACTCGTGAATACTTACTCTCAAAGTTGCATGTTTTTCAATCAAGGGGAGTGGTTAGTCCAGTTGTACGGGTTTACTCTACAACTGTGAATTATCCAGAGAATTTCTCTAGAAGTTCCTCTTCAAACCCTTGAAGGGTGGCACCCCATCCCATAATGTGTTTGAGAGGCATAAGCTAATGCACCATCTCTACACTTGACCACGAATGAGGGCTACAAAAGTTTTCCTATATAAACAACTTGATAAATGAGATCTTCAAGCTGGAGATCTTTAAGTTGTTCTACATAAAGATGGTGGCACGTTCTGGTCTGTTCTAAGGACTTTACAGGGTAATATCACCTTCGTGATGCATCACTATTCTGAAGATGTATAGACATCCTTGGGACAGAACCCAGTTTCTTTCTTTGTTTTAATTGATTTTACTTATTTGACAGAGAATGAGAGAGACAGAGTGAGAGAGAGAGAGAGAGCAAGTAGGGTAGGGAGGGGGAGAGGGAGAAGCAGACTCCCCGCTGAATGGAGAGTCCGACGTGGGGCTTGATCCCAGGACCCTGGGATCATTACCTGAGTAGAAGGCAGATGTTTAACCAACTGAGCCACCCAGGTGCCCCTGGGATCCAGTTTCAATATTTTTTTAGCATTCCATCTGGCCAAATGGTGTGGTTTTAGACACAAAGGGGTTCCATACCCACTGAATGGTACCGCTAAATAAACCTGAGAGATGGTTACTGTAAATGCCTGTGCCTAATGGTGAGTCTTACTCTGTCCAGCAGATCTTGTCCAGAAGCTCCTTCATTGTCATGCAGTCCCACTCCTCCGCAAGGGGTGCCTTCCATGGGGCATCACTGGGAATCTACACTCAGAAAAGGATTCAGAAGGGGGAAAAACCAATGTAATTTTCCATTTCAAATAACTGTTTCAAGAGTACTAAAAACTCTCCCTTGAAGAAGGAAAATGTAGGCTTCCCAAGTTCCCCCATTAATGACTTTCATGGCACAACCAATGTCTGTGTAGCTTTCCTGTTATAGATCTACGCCTCTGGATCCATACTTAATTAATGGTAACACTTCCTGCACAATAAATGGAGGCTATGTTGAAGTTGGGCTGTTTCCAGATATTGATGGCTAAGTCACTCATGTGGAGAGAACATTCATAAGTTCAGCTCTTTGACAAGGGTCAGATGGCTGCACCAAATCATGCCTAAACTGGAGTTTCAGGTCAAGCTCTGTGTGTCCTTACTTAGGCGCTGCGGGGCTGTGCATGGTGGTGATGCAAAGACCTCAGGAGTCTTATTCTGCTCTGTTCTAAGGACTGTCTGAATTAGAAACATCATCCTAGGAAGCCTGAGTGATCTCCCCTCTCACTGGTGGTATACAACCAGCAGTCTGGTGGGCATCTCATTCTTTTAGCGGTTAAAAGCCAGTTCATTTGCTCACTCCCTAAACCTTTACTGAGAGATTTTGTGTGCTAAACAACACGTGAGGCATTGCTCATACACTGTCCCTGCTTTCTTTGAAGGACTAGACTTATTATGAAAAATACAGATTCAGTCAAAGAAGCTTTAGTAAGCTTTACCTCTCGCCCCATGTCGTCCATCGTCCTCCAGAGGTTGTTATGATCTAGGTATGCAATTGGGTTCCATACAGGTGGGAAGGGGCCCCTGAAGGGGTACGATTTGCCCTGTGAGATACAAGGTATTTTTATTTATTTAGTCATTTATTTATTTATTTATTTATTTATTTATTTAGATTTTATTATTTTAGAGAGAGAGAAAGAATGCGAGTGGGGTGGGGAGGGAAGGACAGAGGGAGATGAGAGAGAGAATCTCAGACTTCCTGCTGAGCATGAAGCCCAACTGGGGCTCGATCCCATAACCCCGAGACCATGACCTGAGACAAAACTAAGAGTTAGACTAACTGAGCCACACAGGTGCCCCCAATCAAGCTATTTTTAATAGGAAGCATTTACTACCATGTAAAAATAGTTAAATGTCTGCAAGCAAAAGCAGATATACACCTAATATATGATATACACTTAAGGGTGTATCACACACACTTGTGTCCTCAGAGAACCCTACTTAACTTTTTAGCATAGAGATTTCCAGCTCAACTCTCTGTTACCTAAATAAATTTGGTGCTAAAAAATCCCCCACAGACAATAAAAGAGTTTCTCTCGGCAATCAGAACCCTTACCATGTAAGACTGAAATGCCAGTGCAGAAGTTAGGTTACCTAAAGCAATCCCATTTTCCAGTGATACTTGCAAATGCCTCAGAGTGAGGGGACCCTATGTATCAGGAGCATCAGAAAAATACAACTCTAAATGTTATACGAGTTAGAAGAGGATGAATAACCAATCCTAGAAATGCAAGCATCCGTAGGAAGAGCCACCAAACAGAGCCCAGCAAGCTTTCCCAAGGAATCAGAGGTGCTACATCAACACGGGAATTCCCAGAGGAAGCGCAAGCTTAAAGCAGAAAGAAGCAGAAAGAAGAGACAGTTTAAAGCCTCTTCTGGGGACATATTTGCACTCCCTGGTTCTTCGAGCAGGGTAGAGTGACCTCATCACAGAGATAAAGGGCACACATTTCTCCAAAGACTAATAATAAGACCACCTGTGAATCGTCTCTGGGGGTTTAACTCAATGCCAGTTAAAGACATGCACAAAACCCACTTTGGGTCAACCTGAAAACCGATTCAGAAGTCAGGCTGTGCAATCCGACATCATCTTTCACCCAGCTTGGAATAACTCAAGTCCATGGTCAACCAAAATGTCCCCATAACTGACTCATTCAGCAAAGATTCAACTCATATTGATCTTGTAGGCTGACAAATGTGTTGTGAAATGAGAAGAGATTTCACGTTCATCCATGTATTCATTCTGTGGCCATGTTGGTCTTTGCTTGCCAACAAAGCCGTAAGGTCCTCAGGGAAGTTTTAAGACGCAGGCTTACTTTTCTTCTTGTACTGGGTAGGGTTCTCCAGGAAAACAGAACCAACAGGATGTGCGTGTGCACAACTGTATGCATGTGTGTCTGTGTGTGGGGGGGGACAGAGTGTGAAGGGGATTCATTTTACAAAATTGGCTCATACAACTGTGGAGGTTGAGCAAGTCCAAAAGCTGCAGGGTAGGCCAGCAGGCTGAGGACCCAGAGAAGAAAACTGCAGTTCGAGTCCAAAGGCCATCTGTGGGCAGAATTCCCTCTTCCTAGTCAAGGCCTTCAACTGATTGGATGCGGCTCACCCACGTTACAGAAGGTCATCTACTCTACTCAGTCTACTGATTCCAGTGTTAATCGCATCTAAAGAGTACCTTCACAGAAACATCTAGGATAGTGTTCGATCAATTTTTCTGGGTATTGTGGCCTAGGCAAATTGACAAATAACCATCATTCTTTTTAATCAACTTTATTAAGGTATAATTTACATACAATGTAACCATTTTAGGGCAGCCCAGGTGGCTCAGCGGTTTAGCGCTGCCTTCAGCCCAGGGTGTGATCCTGGAGACCCGGGATCCTGGAGACATTGGGCTCCCTGCATGGAGCCTGCTTCTCCCTCTGCCTGTGTCTCTGCCTCTCTCTCTCTCTCTGTGTCTCTCATGAATAAATAAATAAAATCTTTTAAAAAAAAACAATGTAACCATTTTAATGCACAATTTTGGAAGTTTTGACACATATATGCACCCATGTAGCTACTACCAGGATCAAGATATGAAACACTCCCATCACTCCAGAAAGTTCTCCCTTGCCTCTACCCTGCCAATTCCTGCCCCTGTTTTTTTATAGTCATGCAAAAAAAAAACCCAGTAACTTTATTTTTAAAAGATTTTATTTATTTATTTGAGAGAGAGAGAGCATAAGCAGAGAGAGAGGCAGAGGGAGAGGGAGAAGCAGACTCCCTGCTGAACAGGGGATGTGGCACAAGGCTCGATCCCAGGACCCCAGGACCATGAGCTGAGCTGAAAGCAGACATCTAAATGACTGAGCCACCCAGGTGCCTCAAAATAATAACTTTGATCTGTGGTCACACAAGTGTTACTTCTCTTTGTTAAGTTTGCTCCTCTTCTTTCAGTTTTATTGAGATATAATTGATATATAGCTCTGTGTAAGTTTAAAATGTACTATATAACTACGTGGCTTTTAAAAATGCTTTATTGAGATATAATTCACATACCGTATCATTCAATTTGCAAGCTGACTTTTTTATTTTTTATTTTTATTTTTATTTTTTTTGTTTTCAAGAATTTCTTTAATAATAAATTTATATTTTATTGGTGTTCAATTTGCCAACATACAGAATAACACCCAGTGCTCATCCTGTCAAGTGCCCCCCTCAGTGCTCGTCACCCACTCACCCCCACCCCCCGCCCTCCTCCCCTTCCACCACCCCTAGTTCGTTTCCCAGAGTTAGGAGTCTCTCATGTTCTGTCTCCCTTTCTGATATTTCCTACCCATTTTTATTTTTTTTAAAGATTTTATTTATTTATTCATGAGACACAGAGAGAGAGAGAGAGAGAATGAGAGAGAGGCAGAGAACACAGGCAGAGGGAGAAGCAGGCTCCATGCAGGGAGCCTGACGTGAGACTCGATCCCAAGTTTCTAGGATCACACCCTGGGCTGAAGGCAGGCGCTAAACTGCTGAGCCACCGGGGCTACCCACAAGCTGACTTTTTTAAAAGAAGTTTTGTATTTATTTACTTTAGAGAGAGAGTGAAGGTAGGGGCAGAGGGAGAGGGAGAGAATCTCAAGCAGACTCCCTGCTGAGCACGGTGGCCAATTCAAGATTCAATCTCATGACCCTGAGATCATGACCTGAGCCAAAATCAAGAGTCAGATACCAACCAACTGAGTCACCCAGGAGCTCCTCCATGCTGACTTTTTTTTTTAAAACCCCGTGCTCATGCCTATATCAGAGTTCAGCACATAGAACTTAGTGGAAATTTGCGGATCTATGGGCTCACTCTCCACAAAGGACATGTGGGTCTCTGTTCTAGCTCTGCCTCTTCTTAAGTTCATTGACAAAGAAAAAGTGAGTTGCTTAATATTCTTGGGGCCCCAGATATCAGTGCTTCCAAGTCAATATCTCTGGGCCCCATCATCTTCCTCCAGGAAGTATGCCCAGATTATTGTAAACTGATGAGTTACAATACAGATTATTGTACATACAGAAGTATACCCGGATTATGGTAGCAGCTGGGTGACTCTGACTTCTCAGAGTCCCAGAGCCTTCCATCTGCCACTAACTCCAGGGCACCAGCTTCCTGCATTTTATCGTTCTGTGACACTCACCAGGATCTAAGCTGAAAGCATGGGCTCTGGAGCTAGCCTACCTGGGTCAAGTCACAGCTCTGCCACTCACTAGCTGTGTTAAGTTGCTTAACCCATCTGTGCTTCAGTTTACTTGTGTGTAAAATGGAACAACAGTAACTACCTCATAGATGGGCTGGAAAAATTGAGTGGACCCACATAAATCACTTTGAACAGTGGCAGGCAGGTTGTAAGTTCTCGATAAATGAGTTGTGGCTGTAGTCGTTACTGTTGTTATCATAACCTTTGCAGGCCTAGGACCTGTTGGCATAGAATGCTGGCACCTAGTAAGTTCGCAATAGATGTTTGATTTCATTTTAGCAGTGTGACCTTGAACTTGTTATTTGCTTGACAAAGCAAATGTCCTAAATTCCAAAATTTGGAATGTCCTAAATTCCAAAATGACCTTTTGTACTTATGCTTTGTCTTAGTCCTTTCGGGCTGCTATGACAAAATACCATGGACTGGGGTGCTTAAAGCACAGGGATTTATTTCTCACAGTTCTGGAGGCTGGGAAGTCCAAGATCAAGGTGGTGGCAGATTTGGTTTCTGGTGGGGGTGGCTTCGTAGTTCAGAGACGGCCATCTTCCTCCTGGGTCTTCTTATGGCAGATGAGACAAAGGGTCTCCCTGGGATCTCTTTTATAAGAGCACTGAGCTCACTCACGAGAGGGCTCCAACCTCATGACCCAGTCACCTCCCAAAGGCCTCAGCTCCCCATACAATCACACTGCAGGTTAGGATTTCAACATATGAACTTGAGGAGGGCCATGCTCAGTCTAGAGCAGGTGTTTTACTCTACTGTTAACTTCCTTCTTTTGCAGTCTGCCATTGAGCCCAGACTTGCTCGGGCCTTTGCAGATCCCCACCAGCAGAGTACTGCCAACCTCTGATCCCCTTCCCCTCATACACACCAAGGTACTTAGACAAAAGGGGGTGAGGGATGGAACTTCAATGGTGAAGAAGCAAGCCAGCCTACCTACCAGGGGCAGAGTGCATCCAAGACGGCCATACAAAGACATCTCGCTGGATTCCTTAGGGTGGCCGAAAGGATCAGAAACTCTGCCCCCCCCCCCCAAAAAAAGGCGTTCTTCACCTTTTCCCAGGGCCAGCACCAGGAGTCAGACTGGAATTCTCAGTTTTTGAAACAACTGTCTTCACATTCCCAGGAGCGGCCATGGCTGTTGGCACAGACCCTGCCAGTGTCAAGGCAGACACCAACTAACCACATCTGCCGGACTCGCACCCTTCTTCAAGTCGTGGCTGGGGATTTGTGGCAGAACCAAAGTGTTTGTGAAGCCAAACAAACACAAAACGCCTGAATAACTGAATTGTTTGGCTAAGTACAGTTTTCTTCCCCTCCATCTTGGTCCTAAGGGGTTTTTCTTCTTCCCATGTAAGGGGTGACTATTCAATCTGCTTGTGTGTTTTTTTTTTAAGATTTTATTTATTTATTTGAGAGGAAGAGACAGAGAACGAATGAGAGCACAAGAGTAAGGGGAGGGAGAACCAGACTCCCCAGCTGAGTGCAAGCACAATGCGGGGCTCGATCCCAGGACCCCAAGATCATGACCTGAGCCAAAGGCAGACACTTCGCAGACTGAGCCACCCAGGCACCCCTCAACCTGCTTGTGCTTTTCTCTTTCTGTCAAAGACAGAAAGAGAGTGTGTGGGGGAGGGGGACGGAAATGTCTGGCAAATCCTCAAGAACCATCCACCGGTCAATAAGTACATGCTGGTGCCTAATATCAAAATCCTTGTGATACAAATTGAGTGAGCATCGTAGCAAGCACCATGAGGAAGAGACACTACCACAGAGATTCTGGGATTTGAGACCAAAGCACATTGTCCTATGGGCTTTCTGGAAGAAACAGTGGAAGGAAGTCAGGGGACAAACATGATATAGAGGAGTCCAAGCTCTTTGGACTCTTTGGTCACTTCAGGGAGGTTGGGTGCTTATGAAGAGGTAAGACAGGGCTGAAGGGCATATGTTCCTGCTGGTGGGGAGAATGTGAAGCCCAGGAGTCATGCTTGATGTGACATGTCGTGTGTGTGTCTGTGTGTGTGTGTGTGTGTGTCTGTGTGTTTTATCCAATATAGAAATTTACAAACTGTAAAGAAACAGTAAGTATTCATAATCCCACCAAGCAGAAATCTATTGTGGGTATTAATATTTCAGCTATGTTTCTTTCATTTTTTCCCCTATATTTTATCTATTCTACACTTGAGGTCCTATTTTACATACAATTATTGCCTGGCTAGTTTCCAGTCAATATTGTGTCCTAAATATTTCCCATGTCATTTGTTTTCTTGATATGCATACTTCCCTTGACTATTACATGATATTACATATATGCAGACACTGGCAATTTCTCAAACTGTGATCCAAGAACCCCCTCAGGGTCCCTAAAGTATATTCAGGGAGTCTGTGAGGGTCTCCCTTTTCCAAGCACACTTGCAGGAAGATACACATTTTTGCATATCTTTTTCACATCTGGCTTGATGGCAGAGAGCTGGATTCTCGTTTCTGCATTAGCATTCAATTTGTTGCAGTATGTTGTTTTGGTTGAAATGTATAGCAATGCCACTCGCTCATTTTTTGTTTGTTTGTTTTAGAAACTATTTTTTTTCCGGGATGCCTGGGTGGCTCAGTGGTTGAGTGTCTGCCTTCAGCTCAGGGCATGATCCCAGGTTCCTGGGATCGAGTCCCACATCAGGCTCCCCATAGGGAGCCTAATTCTCCCTCTGCCTATGTCTCTGCTTCTCTCTGCATGTGTGTCTCATGAATAAATAAATAGAGTCTTTAAAAAAAAGAAACTACATTTTCATACACATATGTTAAATTGTCATCAGGTTATTACTGTTATTTCAGGTGAATTAATATCTAAAAACATTTCTCAGTTTTAATTTCCAATATGATAAATTTAGATAGAACCACATGAGCAAAAGCTCCTTGAGGTTCTCAATAACTTTGAAGAACGTAAAAGTGTGAAAAGCATTGGAATAGAACCTCAGGACAAGTGATACAGGATGGTCTTTAAGAGGTCAACAGAACTGATTCAAATGCACTCTGAAACTTGATAGATGTGTGACTGTAGGCAAGTTGCTTGACATCTGTGCTGTTTTAACTGTGAGTTTGGAATGATGGTACCCATTTTACAAGGGCATTGTACGAATTAGGCAAGTTTATACATAGCAAACAGGACTCCCACTAAACAGATGTTGCTGATGGTTTTGTGAGCATGATAAACGTCCTGTCATTTATACAACCACTTCTTACCTATAAATCCACATCCACGTTTTTGATTAATCTCCCTTGGATAAATTCTTACATCTAAATTCTTGGCATGAAGATTTATGTTTGACTTTTAATTTTTAAAACATTTTTATAAATTAAAATATTTTTTCATGGTTCCAAAAGATATATATATATATATATATATATATATATATATATACATAAAACATTCTATCCAAGAACAATAGAATATACATTATCCTCAAGTATGCACAAAAGAATCCCCTGGTTAAATCACGTAAAAAGAGACAAGAAAAATATTACAAATTTAAGAAGACTGAAATCCTACCAAGTGTATTTTCCAACCACAATGGTACAAAATAAAGACCAACATTAAAACAGAACTGGAAAAGCTACAATGCAAATATTAAATATTTAATATGTAAACATTAAACAGTACACTACTGCACAAGCAAAGGGTCAAATAAGAAATCAAATGGCAAATCAAAATATGTCTCAAAGCAAAAGAAAAAGGAAACATGATATTCCAAAACCTATGGGATGCAGCAAAAGCAGGAGTTTGAGTGAAATCGATGCTATAAATTCTTGAATTAGGAAAAAAAGTCCAAATAAACACCTTACCGTGACACCACAAGGAACTAGAAAAAGAAGGAACTTAGCTGAAAAATCAGAAATAAATAAAAGAGAGACCAGAATAAACAGCATAACATTGAAAATCATGGCCAGTTTTTCCAAAAAAATAAATAAGTGAAGAAAGTTGGCAGTGCTTTACCAACCAAAAAAAGAGAGAAACCTTAAAAACCAAACTGAGAAATGGAACACAGGACACCAGATAACCACAGAAATCCAGAGTGTGATAACAGAGTACTAGAGACAATTATATACTAAGGAGTCGGATCACTTAGAGAAAGAGCCAGAACAGTTCTAAAACTGCACAAGTTACCAAGATGGAATCTTCAATCTCGAATCCAGGAAATAGGAACTCTTAGACCAGTAACAGGAATGAAAGTTGAATGAGGAATCAAGACTCTTGCAGCACAGGAAAGCCCAAGACCACACGGTTTCATTGGTGACTTCTACCAAACACTTAAAAAAAAATAATGACAATCTTTATCAAAATCTTACAAATAATGGAATAGAGGGCACTCATTCAAAATCATTCTGGGGGCCAGTATTACCCTGATACCAAAGTAGGATAAAAACAATACAAGGAAAAAAAAAACAATACAAGGATAAGAAAGTCTAGTTTGTCCAATACAAGTACTGCTTGATAAATATTTCTTCACCCCACCCCCACTCTCGATCTGCAGGTATCTTTAGGTCTAAAGCGAGTCTCTTATAGGCCACATATGTTTGGCTTTTAAAAAAAGATTTATTAAAAAAAAGATTTATTTATTTGAGAGAGAGAGGGCCAGATAAAGAGCATGAGCGGGGGGGTCGGGTGGGGTAGAGGCCTAGAGAGAAGCAGGCTCCCCGCTGTGCAGGGAGCCCGACATGGGCCTTGATCCCACCATCCTGGGATCGTGTCCTGTGCCGAAGGCAGATGCTCAACCGCTGAGCCACCCAGGTGCCCCTGGACACTGTCTTCTGCCTGCATCACCACATGGTGAAGCCGGAGCAAGGGGCAGACAGTGGCTAGGTTTTTGCAACCAGCCAGAAGCTGAGGAGCACAGGAAAGGCCTGGAATTGTCCACGTAGAGAGAAATGGGGAAGATGGGGGTGGAGATGGTGAAGGTATTCAGCAAAGCCCTACGAGAATAATAATAACAAACAATAATGACAACAGCTAACACAGAGTGTGTACTCTGTTCAGGCCCTTTTCTGTGCTCTTTACATGTGTTGATTCATTAATCTGCGCAATGACCCTTTCAGATGGAGAAACTGAGGGAGATGAAATAATGATCATTTGCTCTGGGTCTCATAACTAATAAGCGGGGGAGCAGGATTTAAATTCAGATACTCAAAGGCCAATACTCTTGATCACGAAGGTTCCCAGCCTCTTAATTGTAACTATGAAACATTATGGGGCTAACAGTTTTCATTAAATTATTTAATTTAGGGGTGCCTGGGTGGCTCAGCCAGTTGAGCGTCTGCCTTTGGCTTGGGTCATGATCTCAGGGTCCTGGGATCCAGTCCTGCGTCTGGCTCCCTGCTCAGAGGGAATCTGCATCTCCCAATTCCTTGCCTGTGCCTCCCCCTGCTTGTGCTCTCTTTATCAAATAAATACATAAAATCTTTAAAAAAATTATTTAATTCTCATAACAACCCAGCGAGTAAACTGCTAATTGTAGATTTCATTTTATAGATGAGTTCTGAAGCACAGAGAGGTCGAGTAACTTGTTCAAGGTCACACAGCCTATATGTGGTGGAAATAGAATTTAACCTTGGGTTCATGTATTTGGGGCTCAAGGTCTTACTTAGGTCACTGCTCTTCAAGCCACTGCTCAGTTGACTTAGAGAAGGTCTGTGGAAGGTCGTTTAGATCTGGCAACCACTTGAGATTCTCAAACCAGACAGAAGCTAATGGTGTGTTCAAGGGCCAGTGGGATCTTTTACGTGGCTGCCCCTCCTGTTCCCAGGCAGGGACCAGGCTGGCCCATCCTCAAATGGTTGCCATGTGTGCTCATTCCCTTACTGATTCAACGAGTATTTCCTGAGCACCTCCCGGTGCCAGTGCATGTTCCAGCTTTGGGGCGGAGCAGTGAGCCACAGCAGACACGAGTCTCTGCTCTCCTGGGAGCTTACATTCTCATAGGCGAAAATAGGGTAAACTCACAAACCAGACGCTGAACAAAATAAAAAGAAAATCACGTGGGACGCCTGGGTGGCTCAGTGGTTGAGCGTCTGCCTTCAGCCCAGGGCATGATCCCAGGTTCCTGGGATCAAGTCCCCCATCGGGCTCCCTGCAGGGGAGGCTCCCTCAGCCTGTGTCTCTGCTTCTCTCTCCGTGTGTCTCTCATTAATAAATAAATTTTAAAAAACAAAGAAAGAAAATCACGAAGTACATTAAAAGGTGATGAGAACTATGAAGAGAAAGGGAGCGGGAGAGACAGAGAGGGCATGGTGGAGGTTTGGGGTGGATTGTGATTCTAAATAAGGCAGTCAAGAAAGGCCTCACTGAGGAGGTGACATTTGAGGGGAAGGATGAGAAAGAGGACAGAGAGGGAAGCACACGACTGTCTGAGAGTGGGGTGGGGGTGAGGGTGACAGCTTTTCAGATGGAGGCCCCCGCAAGTGTCCGGAGGTGGGCATATGAACGAACTTCATAAGGAGCAGGAAGGAGGCCAGCAATGTCTTCTCCCTTCTACAGGGATGTGCCCTCGCTCACTGGAACAATCCGGGTTCCCGAGCCAGTTTCTCAAGGCGGCCGTCAAGGAGATGGCCTCTGTGCTCTGGCCAGGGAGGCGAGTGTCTCTGATCTTAGCGGCCCATTGTCACCACTGTGTGGTTGCAGCTTCTTTCCTCCAAGGTTCTTTGCCTTCAGATCTCCATCTGTGCGCAGCTTGGGACACTTCCTTCAAGGAGCCTTCCGAGATTCACCCCACCCCACCCCCACTCAGGGTACTAAATAGAAAGTGCACTCCATTTTGAGCCCCTACCATATAAGCTTGTACCTGCCCACGTCACTCCGAGAGTATTGTCTACGTGTTCCACATGGGCATCTCTTCTCTTTCCAGCTCCCTCGGGGAAGGGATCAATCATTTGCATCCTCCCACAACGTTTAAGAGTGTTGCAGATGCCATCGGTGTTTGACAACCTTTGGATGATTGGATGGATGAACGGACAGATAGGTGGGTGATTGGCTGAAGAGAGCTGTAGATGGAATGTATGTGTGTCCAGACCCCCCACCCCCCCAAATTCATATGTTGAAACTTAGCCTCCCAGGTGTGATGGTGTTAGGAGATGGGACCTTTGGGAAGTCATGGGGTCACGTGGGTCCTCCCCTCACAGATGACATCGGGGCTCTTATGCAAGAGACTCTAGGGGACTTCGGCCACGTGAGGACGCAGGGAGAAAACGGCGATAGCAAATCTGCCGGTGCCTTGATCTGGGGCTTCTCGGCCTCTAAAAATAAGTTTTGGGGCACCTGGGTGGCTCAGTGGTTGAGCCTCTGCCTTGGCTCAAGGTTGTGATCCCGGGGTCCTGGGATCGAGTCCCATATTGGGCTCCCCACAGGAGACCCTGCTTCTCCCTCTGCCTGTGTCCCTGCCTCTTTCTGTGTCTCTCTCATGAATAAGTAAATAAAATCTTTTTTAAAAAAAGAAAGAAGTTTCTGTTGTTTACGAGCCACCCAGCCTCTGATATTCTGTTACAGCAGCATGAACTAAGGCAAATAGTGTAAAAAAAAACAAGAAAAGGAATTCTTTAGGGTCTGAGACAGAAATCTGACTGAATGTTTTCTAAACAGAATCCAAATTACTTTTTTCTGAAAAAAATTAAAGTGCTCCAAGTAGGAAGCGGAAGATTGTAACTCTCTCTCTCCCGCCACCCCCAAAGACCTAATCAATGTCTTTGTCTTCTTTACCTTCATAATCATTTGTAAATACACCTGCCAATGGAGACAGACCCTGAGTGCCACAGAGGAGAGTCTCCAGAAATAGCTCACCCATTTACCTCAAAAAGAAAGTGTGTTGAGAAAGACGCCCAGGTTTTTGTTGTTATTGTCATTGTTGTTTTAAGATTTTATTTTTAAGTAATCTCTACATCGAACGTGGGGCTCAAACTCACAAGCCTGAGATCAAGAGTCGCATGCTCCACCGCCTGAGCCAGTCAGGCACCCTTAGAAAGACATGAAGTTTCGTGGCTCTAATCCTGTGCCACTTGTATCAGCCATTTCCAGCCATATCACATTGCAAACCATCAGGACACACCGTTGATGCCAAGGGTTGTTTCCAAAGCAGAATAATGTCCGCAGCTAAAATCTGTTTCCCTGTGCCAATTTTTTCAGTCTGTGAATTAGGAGACACATAGTGTTTATTTGATCAAATAACACAGGCATCTAAAATAACCCAATACAGGGCAGCCCGGGTGGCTCAGCGGTTTAGCGCCGCCTTCGGCCCAGGGCCTGATCCTGGAGCCCTGGGATCGAGTCCCACGTCGGGCTCCCTGCATGGAGCCTGCTTCTCCCTCTGCCTGTGTCTCTGCCTCTGTGTGTGTGTGTGTGTGTGTGTGTGTGTGTCTCATGAATAAATAAATAAATTTAAAAAAAAATACTTGGTTCTTTGGGACACCTGGGTGGCTCAGCGGTTAAGCGCCTGCCTTTGGCCCAGGGCGTGATCCTGGAGTCCTGCGGTCAATTCCCACGTCGGGCTCCCTGCGTGGAGCCTGCTTCTCCCTCTGCCTGTGTCTCTGCCTCTCTCTCTCTCTCTCTCTCTGTGTGTGTGTGTGTGTGTGTGTGTGTGTCTCATGAATAAATAAATAAATTAAAAAAAAATACTTGGTTCTTTGGGACACCTGGGTGGCTCAGCGGTTAAGCGCCTGCCTTTGGCCCAGGGCGTGATCCTGGAGTCCTGCGGTCGATTCCCACGTCGGGCTCCCTGCGTGGAGCCTGCTTCTCCCTCTGCCTGTGTCTCTGCCTCTCTCTCTCTCTCTGTGTGTGTGTGTGTGTGTGTGTGTGTCTCATGAATAAGTAAATAAAATCTAAAAAATAAATAAATAAAATAAAATAACTCAATAGATACCATCCCTTTATTTAGGGCATATAATTTCTGAACAACGTATTACCCAACATGCACCAGTGCTACCAAAGTTCCAGAGTCCTCTGGCCTTGAATAATGTGCTTTTCAAAAATCAAGACAGCTACCCAGCGGCTTTAGCTCCTCTAGGAGAAATGTTGGCTCACATAAAAGGCTGTGCTATCACAATGCTAGGTATTATATGAAAGCCAAAAACTTGAAGCAGAAGTTGTCAGCCTTCTCTGGGACAAGGGCCCCTCTGAAAATCTGTTGAAAACCATGGAATCTCTCCAGGCAAGTGCACACATACAGGCAATTCTGCTGAAAACACCGAGTGGGCTTGAAACTTACCCGGGGTCCTTCCCCAAGAGTGTGGGGATTTGGGATTAAACAAAGGATGATGAGAAAGCCAAGAATCGGCAAGATGAAGGGACAACTGGAACCCTCACCCTCAGCTGGTGGAAGTGTAACATAGTCAAACCACTCTGCCAAACTGGCCATATTTACTCAAAGCTGTGTATCTTGCGTAGATTTTGATCCACTTCATGATGCCCAAGAGGATGTTTTCTAAATAATACACAAGAATGTTAAATGTCCATTCACAGTCGTGCAGATGAATAAAGTGAATTATATTCCCACAGTGGAGGACCACATAGCAATGAGAGTGGTCTGCAATTACCCATTATGAAATACATGAACTTCGCAACACAAATTTACAAAAGAAGCCAGACCCAAAGATGACAGGCTGTATGATGCCACTTATATAAAGTTCTATAATGGGCAAAATTAATCTACAGAAGTAAAGAAGTAAGGACACCAGTTATCCTTGGGGACAGTGTCAGTAAGGGAGCATGAGGAGGCCTCGGGGGGCTAACCATGTTCTGTGTCTTGGTCTGGGTGCCCACTTCATGGCTGTGTTCACTTTGTGGAAACATATCAAGCTGTACATTTATGTTTTGTCTCCTTTTCTGTAGGTATGCCGTACATCAATAAAAATGTACATACTCTGAATAGGCGAAAAACCACTGAACTGTACACTTGAACTGAGAGAATTGTATCATATGTGACATATCTCAATGAAGCTGTTTTTTTTTTTTAATGAAGCTGTTTTTAAAAGATGAATGGTTGAGGGACACCTGGGTGGCTCAGTAGGTTAAGCATTTGCCTTTGGCTCAGGTCATGATCTTGAGGTCCTGGGATTGAGCCCCGCGTTGGGGGTTCCCTGCTCAACAGGGAGTCTGCTTCTCCTCTACCTCTGCTCTTACCCCCACTCATGCTCTCTCTCTCTAATAAATAAATAAAATCTTTAAAAATATATATCTAATCCCTCTACACACAAAAATAAGTAAACAAACAATAAAATGAAAGTATTAAAAAAAAATCGATGGCTGATGTAACTTCTGAATGCAGGGTGAGGAAGGTTAAAGCCAGAAAAAGAGCCCCAGAATTTCTTTAAAAACGTAGATCCATGGACTACTTGAGTAGATGGGAACTTAGGGTTTTCAACATGGCCCAGCCAGCACCAATCTACTGTTATGGAGAAAAGCTTCCTGCCCAAGCTGATGCACTGGGATGGCATCCATGTCCCAAACTAAGGTCCCTTCCCTGGAAAGAAGTGTTCAATATCCACATTGACTGTAGGCAACTGACTTCTTTGGGAGAAATAAAAGAGGAGGTAGTTTAAACAGTGAGTTCTTTTTGGATTCCAGTTGTATTTAGAGTAGTCATCATCATTGGCAACCTAGACATTGCTGATGTCCTGTGTCAGGCTGGCAGTGGCTAGTCTTCCCTGAAGATGGAGATTCTCAGTTGTCAGAGTGCAGAATGGCCCAATGGCTGTTGATGTCTCCCAACAGAAGATACTTTTTGTAAAAATGAAGATCCATTCTTTCTTTAGCAGATGGGCTTTAGGAGCACCCCACGTCATCTCCAGTGGTCTTCAACAAGAGCCTTGTCTGTCAACAGGATAGCTCTACTTCCTCTCTCGTATATCTTTTTTGTTGTTGTTGTTACATCTCTGTGTTTTAACTACTGACTGAAATGGCCCTTCAGGGAGTCCAGAAAATTTCACCGCTCCATTCTATTCTTTTCTCTACCTGCCCCCCTATCACTCTTACTGGTCAGAAACCAGTAATTCGGGCAGCCCGTGGCTCAGCAGTTTAGCGCCGCCTTCAGCCCAGGGCGTGATCCTGGAGACCCAGGACTGAGTCTCACGTTGGGCTCCCTGCATGGAGCCTGCTTCTCCCTCTGCCTGTGTCTCTGCCTCTCTCTCTCAATCTGTCTCTCTCAAAAATAAAAAAAAATAAACCAATAATTCATTCATCTCTGAATCCACAGATTGCCTAAAATTGGTTGCTTAGGGTAAAAAATCACCCTTGATTCCTCTTTTTTTCTCCCAACCATACACAATTCATTCAGTCATCAAACACTGCCAGTTCTACATCAAAATGTATCTAGAATCAAACCACTTCTCATCTTCTTCACTGTTACTTCCTTGGTCCAAGCCACTACCAGCCCTTGCCTTTATTACTGCATGAACTTCCTAAATTCTCTCCCTATTTTCCACTTTGGGCTCCCAGAATCTCCCAGCAGCCAGAATGAGTTTTTGATAACATATAACTAGAGCATGTCACTCTCCTGACCAAATTCTTCTAATGGCGTTTCATCACACTCATCAGAAATCCAAGGCCCTTACCATGGTCAGTAATACTTACATACTTCTCTTTCCTCATCTCCCGTCCTCCTCCCTTTATTCAGGTCACATTAGCCTCTTTGCTGTTCTGTAAACACACAAAGCTTTTACCAGATACTCAGGTGTCTACTCCCTCATTGTGTTCAAATCACTACTCAACTGTTACTTCCTCAGAGATGTTCTTCCTGGCAACCTTTATTATTCTAACTAGCAAATGAGATTATGTGATATAATTATTCATATGTGTGTTTAATGCCTCTTCCCTCTGGAATGCAGACTCCACAAAGGTAGAAATTTTGTCTTTTTCATGGTTGTATTCCTGCTACCTATAATGGTATTCATTCAATGAATATTTGATGAACAAATAAATAAAGATCTGATACTATGTTCATCTGAAGCCACGGTTAGAGGCTAGAGGAGATTCACAGCAAATAGTAATGATGCCAAGAGGGCAGCTGTGCCTTGATTATGTGTCTGGAAGGTGTTTGTGAATTCTTCATTTAAGAAGTCAGGTCTGCCCCATGGTGATTACCACTGAGTCTGTCTTGACAGTGATCACCATTGACCACAGGGAGGTTCAGGGTAGTCAGAGGGAAGGGTCAGCTGTACACCAGGTGCTACTGTTCTGTTAGGGTGGGGGAGGTACAGTGGAGAAGCATAACTGTAGAGAAAAACCTTCCAGGGAAAGAGCTATACACCCCACTCCTTAAACATCAGCACCTTTTACAATTATGGGCTCCTTTGCATAAAGCAACTGCTTGGTTTAATTAGGCCATGCCTAGTAACAACTACCTTTTGGTAAGTACTCACCATGTGCATGGTACTTCACATATATCATTCTTAACCCTTACAAATATTTTGTGGGGTAGGTTTTGTTTTTATTTTATTTATTTATTTATTTATTTATTTATTTATTTATTTATTTATTCTTTATGAGAGACAGAGCATGTGCATGTGAGCGGAGTGGGAAGGGGCAGAGAGAGAACCTTAATCAGATTCTACGCTGAGCATGGAGCCCGAAACAGGGCTTGATCTCATCACCTCGAGATCATGACCAGTTCTGAAATCAAGAATCAGATGCTCAACCAACTGAGCCACCCAGGTGTCCCTGTAATTGTGACTTTAGAAGCCCTAGGCAGGGACGCCTGGGTGGCTTAATGGCTGAGCATCTGCCTTCAGCTAAGGTCATGATCCCAGGGTCCTGGGATTGAACCCCACATCAGGCTCCCTGCAGGTAGTCTGTTTCTCCCTCTGCCTATGTCTCTGCTTATCTCTGTCTTTCATGAATAAATAAAATCTTTTTTAAAAAAAAAAACCCTAGGCAGAGAGACAAAGCAAAGGATAGCTACCAAATTAGAACTAACACTATATCTAGCCAAATGATGAAGAGAATCAAAATCATCTTACTGATAGGCTTGTGTGGGCCCAAGAAAAATCTCTCAGCATCTTAATTTTAAGTACTACTGACACTGGGGCAATTTGTTCTTTCATTCAGTAAAAATGTATTAACTACAAGGTATGAAACAGCTACCATGTAGTGCTCTGAAGAGACAGAAATGAAATAAGACACAGTCCCGGGCTCAAGGAGTTCCAAAAGTTCAGTGGCACATGGCTGGCTACATGGCTGCGTATTGCAAAGCCCCTTGATGGAACCCTGAGTTTTTCAGGGAAAGGGAGGTATTTCATAAACAGCACAGTTAGCAGGGTTCACGACTGCATCTATCCTATTCCAGACACCCCCTATGCATCTCTGCCCAGAGCCATCCTGTTAGCAAGATGGCAAGGTCTACAGAAGCCCCAATAAGTAAAGCTTGGCCTAGAATTACTGAAGAGAAGAGTGGTCTACCCAGTGGTCCATGTGGTGGAGGCTATGATAAACATGCCCATCTCTCCAGTCAGAGCCAAGAGGGTTATTTCTTCAGCTGCTAGCATTATTCCTGGCAGGCAGCCCTTGGTTCTTAGCCCCCTGCAGAGATTACCACAGCTGCAAAAAACCAAAAAACAAAAGCAAAAAACAAAACAGAAAAACAACCCACTTTGTCCAAGGTTAGGCCTTCTCTGGGGAGCTCACTTCCAATGACTGTGACATATGGCATAAAGCTCTTGTCCTTCCGTCCCACTCGGGACAGCTCTGAAGGGCCGTCCCATCTCCAGAGTTCCTTGCAAGGTTGGCTGAGGCTTCCAATGAAACTATATGACAGTTTGACTTCTACTGGCTTTCCCTCCTATCCAAGCTGTTGAATTCCAACGCACTCCCTAATACTATTACTTCCTGCATGCTAATCTCATGAAAAACTTGTAGAGCCAAGCACAGTGGAACCGCATCTGAGGAGAGGAATTTTCTGGAAGTAGGCTTAGCGGGGAGGTCCTAATCTTCTTCTCCGTGATCCTCACCAGAGACTTGCTGTTGGAAATGGGAAATAGGAAATACAGCCATAACTGCCACAAAGGTAGTCAGGTGTACAGACCAAAAGGGTTCCGGAAACTGAGAGCAGAAAGTTTGTAACAAGCCAAAGCTCCTTTGACATCATAGGTCATAGTTTAAAAATCCCATGAGTGTTCACGTGAAGGTTTGTCCCAGGAACAAGAGTTAATTTGCCATCTTACAAATGTTTGCAAGGACTTGAAAAAAAAATAAGAAAAGTCCTATGACATGTTTTGAGTTACTTAGAAAAGAACCTTGGAGTAAAAATCCACATGATCTCCAAATTCCAACGGCTCTTAAACAAGTCTTAATACTGAGATCGTCTCTTCTATGCATTTGCGGTTTTTCACAGACAAAAAATGTAAAGTGCTCATTAAAATAGCCATTATTAAAGAGTTGTAAAGTTTCATGCCTGTATAGACATGCTACGGTTTGGAAAATTTGCTACCAAAGTCTGATGTTGTGATAATATATATTCAGTCTTTGTCCTCAATTCCTGGTCTGTGAGGCCTTTGGAATTTCCTGAGTGATATGGGTGAAAAGAGCATCATTTGTTATTCATAAAAGTCCCTTTTAAACCATAACTGAGGTTATGCTAAGGAGGTGACTCTTGGTGGCCCCCAAAAGCTTTAGGAGGGTAGCTGGTTTCCAGAGGAACCAACCACATGATTAGAAGCTTGGACCTTTGTGTCCCTAGACCTCTGGGCAGGGGAGAGAGTCTGGAGGTTGATCTAATCACCAACAGTCAATGATTTAATCAATCCTGCCTAGCTAATAAAGTCTCCACCAAAAGTCCTAAACAAGGGAGTTCAGAGAGCTTCTGGGGTGGTGAACAAGGAAGGATCCATCCATATACTGGGAGGGTGCCCCCCTCTAAACTCCACGGGGACGGAAGCTCCACTACTCACGACACTGCTGGACCTTGCCCGATATACCCATTCATCTGCCTGTTCATCTGTATCCTTTATTACAAACCAGTACTAGTAAGCAAACTGTTTTCTCTGAGTTCTGTGAGCCATTCTAGCAAATTATCATACTTGAGGAGGGAGTTGTGGGAACCTCCGATTTACAGCTTGTCAGTCAGAAATACAGAGGGCCCTGGACTTGCAACTGACCTCTGAAGTGGGGGCAATTTTGTAGGACTGAGCCCTCAATTTGTGGGGTCTATGCGAACTCTGGGTCATTCGTGTTAGAATTAAATTGAATTGTAGGTCACCCAGTTGGTATCTGGAGAGTTAAATAATTGGTGGGTGTGTGAAAAAAAAAAACCTCACATATTTGGTGTCAGAAGTGTCATGAGCAAAAAATAGTTCCCAGTAAGAGGTAACATGATTTTTCAGTAATTGAATTATAGGGCAGTAAGGAACTAAAACCAAATACAATAGCCTTAGCAAAAAAGGGATATTTGGCTTAACCACAATCATTGCAAAGCCTTATTTTAAGATATTCAGACACCAGACATCACTTGAAAAATATCAATTTTTGTCCCCACATACGTGTGATTAGAGGTAAGAGCATAGCCTGTGATGTTCAACATGCGCTAGGTAACCACAGGAACTCAGGCAAGTGAACTCAATTGTATGCACCTGTAAGGGCCCAGAGCTGGCCTCCCTGAGATGAGCCACTTTGGCATGAACATTATTTTGAGTTAAAAGCAATCCAAACCCACAGATTCAGGAAAAGCCCTTGACCTCTCCCTCAAATGCCTGCCTGTACCAGGAAGAGAGCTATTGACAGAGATTCCCTTTTACCTAAGTTTAGGGCATCATAGAGCAGTCTTTTCTCAAACAACTCCTTTCACCTTCTTATTAATAGTCTTTCTCTCATTTGTATCCTCAAGCCCCTACCCTTCTCCTTAGCGCATGTAAGCTTCATGTTGCCTTGCTGTGTTTGGAATTTTCACGTCTGTGTGGATTCCCCGTAAGTACACATGCCATTAAATTTTATTTTCTCCTGTTAATCTGTCTCATGTCAATGTGATTCTTAATCCAGCTAGAAAGCTCTTGAAAGGCAAAGAAAATTCTTCCTCCTCGACACACTTTTCTATAATGTGGGTGTAAACAGAACCAACATCATGGTGTGATTGCTAGCAGTGAGTAAGATGATGCATACGCATCTCATAACAGAGTATCTTGCACATAGTAAATGTGTAAATACTGAAGAATATCATCGCTACTGTCCCTACACTTTTCCTTCCACAAAAAGTATTGCTGCCTATCATATCTTGGGCCTCCCATGACGGGAGGCTCTCTGGACTCTCTATGGGAATCCCACTATATACGCGACTGGTGACTTTGTAGCAGGAGGCACAAAGCTTCCTGCCCTTAATGGCATCACTCAGCATTTTGGGATTTACCGGCAGAAAAATCCGTTTCTGACTGCTTACCCTAGCACCCTCCCATCAGGGAAGGTGCTCATCCAGTCCCCTTCTCTGTCAAGCCCTCTCTGAACCTCCAGGGACTGGATCCTGAACGCCAGCCTCAGAGAGCAGCTCTGCTAATCCCCAACAACTGCACCACTTTTCTAGCCCAACTGCAGCCTCCCTGGGGTCACAGGTGCCAGACGACAGGTGCATCCCTGATCTTTCAAAGATATTATCCAAATGCTTTTGATGTTCCTAAACTGTATAGAGTAATGAGAAGATGAAAAAGCTCTTTGTAACCTGGGTACAGACAGGGTACAATATAAAAGAGGAGAGAAAGAGAGGGAGGGAGGAAGAGAAGGGTTGGGAGAGCGAGAGTGAGAGAGAAAGAAAGAGAGAGAAAAGGAAGGTAGGTAGGTAGGGAAGGAGAGAGGGAAGGGAAAGAAGAAGAAAGAAAGAAATTAGGACTTCTAAATTCTTTTGATTTTTCTCAAAATGGACTATTTCTCAAAATTATTATCTTTGGGTTAAAGACTACCGTTTTGAAATCTTAGGATATGTGATGGTCTAAGTCTGGAACAAATGTGTCTTAAAAAGGCAAATTATCAAAAATAATTCCCTCCTAAAGAGTTTCTCTACCGCATAAGACATATATGTGTGTGTGTGTGTGTGTGTGTGTGTATTCATTTTATATATTATCATATTCACTTTTCATGACCACACTGGAAGGTAGAAACTAATAGTTCCACATTATAGACTAGGAATTGAGGTTCCTAGGAAGCAGTAAACTACACATGGCCAGGGGCCATGGTGAATTTGCTAAAAGCTCAGGACTCTGACAGAGGTCTGTGACTCCAGACTTAGTCTGTATTTCTCTACAGAGAGGTTCTCACAAGATGGAAATTCAGATCCTTAACTGTCCCCACAACTCACTCTGTACTCTCCTTTGAGTAACACACGCAGTTCCAAAGTCAGCCTCTGATCAATACTGGCACAGATACCAACCTTTCACTCCATAAACTGTTTGAGGAAAATGCCTACTTTCTCTAAGGATATAAGCCAAAACAACAATCGGCTCAGATGAGCCAGAAAATTCCCACCCCCAAAAGAAATTTAATGCTTTGAAAGAAGAAATCCACTTTGAAATAAATCAAAAGGGACTTCACACATAGATAGAAGGGTTTCCTTGGCCTCCAAAGGAGCTTTGCTGCTATGAACATTAATCCCTTGCATTGAAACTGTGTTGATTTAAGGGAGAGTCCCTTGGTGAGACAGTGAGAGGGATGCTGGGCAAATCCCAGTTAGAGGAAAATCTGGGGTCTCGTGGAGAGATCATGTGGCAGGAGAAATCTGAGTGAGATTCAGATAAATGAAGACGTGAGACTGGCAAAAAGGCAACCTGTGAATTGTTCATGGAAGACACCCTGGAGACACTTTAAGGAATTCAAACTTTATAAACTGCACTGAGATGAAAGGATTATCCCAGAGGCATCTGCTTATTTGAGACAATTATTTTCAGAAAGAAAGTGTTTTCAAAGGAAATCACTTAAGTGGTACTTTTGAGTTGGTGTCCATATTCTTTTTTAAAAGATATATTTATTTTCTATTTTCTATTCTTAAAAAAGAACATTGCAAAGGACAAGTCATGAGCTAGAAGAAAGTGGGTAAGAGAAATAAGGATCGTGATAGGCAAGCACCATAATTATCACCACCATCACCACCACCATCATCATGGCTAATACTTTCTGAACACTTGCATTGTACCATGGACCCTTTCAAGATTTTACAAAGCTAATTCATTTCTCTCTTTCAGCAACCCTATGAAGAAGATGCTATTATTATCTTCATTTTTTTAGACTAAGAAACAAAAAGGTACAGAGAGGTTGAGAAACTTGCCTCCAATCACACAGCTAATAAACAGTGAGTCGGAAATTTGAATCCAGGTCTCTGGGTTCTAAGCCTGTGATCTCAATCTCTATGTTATTACAGATGGACTAGTTGTTTTATTTTTTGACTTTCCCCCCAAATACACTTGATAAAATATATATATATATATTTTTAAGGCTATGAGGAGCTTTGATATGATCATTCCAACATATCTTGGAGCTGCTGGAAGATAGCAAAAATTACTGGAACAAAGGCTTTCTCTTTCATAGCTGGGAGAGACGCTCTTTAAGATGTATTATAATTCATGGCTTCTGTTAAATTTGTGAGTGCTTACCTCTTTCTCCTTCCTGACATTCTTTTCAATTATCTTTCCTTTTCCATGTGTAAGCCTATGTATTTATGCTCAGGAAGTCTGTCACTGTAGATGTATTCTTTTTTAGGATTTTATTTATTCCTGAGACACACACACACACACACAGAGGCAGAGACACAGGCAGAGGGAGAAGCAGGCTCCCCCTGGAGAGCCTGATGCAGGACTCAATCCCAGGACCCCAGGATCATGCCCTGAGCCAAAGGCAGATGCTCAACCACTGAGCCACCCAGGCGCCCCACTGTACAAGTATTTTATCCTTCTTCGATCTGCATCATTTAGACTCCCTCAAAATTAAGCTATGAACTTAGAAGGTTCTTAAAATAACCCCAACACCATACTTATGTGTAACTTCAATTTTAAAATGCTTTTCAGGGATACTGTATCATATGATTGCTCCAACTTCCAGGGCAGGCCACAGGGTACTAAACTATCTTATGCTGACCTACAGTTGGTTTAAATGATGGCCATGGCAATGAGAAAGGCAGGGTGGTCTAAGTGTAGATTCAAAATGTTCCTCTCCAAAATTACTGAATGTCTGATGAAAACCCTTAAGTTTCCCAGATGTACATACATCAGTTCGAATGGAATGTTATGAGCTTTAGAGCAGGATCCTAAGAATACTGTCATCACCAACTAAGGTGATGAAGTATTATAACTAATTGTGATGACAACTTAAGCCTTCCCAACATGTGCTGAACTTCACTTTTATGAGAAGCTCTGGGTTGAATAAGCCATGTATTCTTAAAAATCATGATAATACATGACATTTTTATTTTATTGGGTTCTTGGTTAAGGGCGTGAATAAAGAAAGAGAATCAGCTCTTCACAGGGAAGGATGTATATTTTTCTTTTGTGTCTGCCCCCCAAAAAGAGCAGAATGGTGGCTGGAGTGAATTGATATCTATGAAGAAGAAATACATACATATTCACGTGTTCATGTGCATGCATATACACACACAGACACACACACACACACACATCGTATTTATTTGCTTCTGAGCAAACTTAATACCTGCCAATGGCTTCTCATATCACCCAGAGTATAAGCCAGTGTTCTCATAACCATCTATACATCCTTTGCCATTTACTGTTGGATGCTACCTCTCTGACCTTCTGTGTTGTGTTGGGGCCTGTGCATACTGGTTCGGGAGAACTGATTGAGCTCATCTCTCAGCTCTTCATTCAGTGACAATAAGTTGGTATGTATGCCATGCAAACCCTACAGATGAGATGCAACAAAAGTTGAGATCTCACTTCCTCCCTGACTACTCTGTTTGAAACAGGATCCCACTCTCTCACACCACTACCCAAGCCCTCCATTCTCCATTGCATGTATGACTTTCTGAATACACACACACACACACACAGCCATACACATACACACACACACACACACACATACACACTCACACACGGGGTTAGGGTGCCAACCACCATGCAGTTGAAAATCTACATATAACTTTTAACTCCAAAAACTTAACTACTAACAGCCTACCATCAACTGGAAGCCTTACAGATGGTCTAAACAGTCAATTAACACATATTTTGCATGTTCTGTGTATCATGTACTATATTCTTGCAATAAAACAAGCCAGGGAAAAGAAAATGTTATTAAGAAAATCATAAGGGAGGCGTCTCGGTGGCTCAGTCAGTTAAGCATCTGACTCTTGATTTTGACTCAGGTCATGATCTCAGGGTCATGAGATGGAGCCTTGCTATGGCACGGAGACTGTTTAAGATTTTCTACTCTCACCTTTGCACACATATTCTCTCTCTGAAGAGGAAGAAGAAGAAGAAAGAAGAAGAAGAAAGAAGAAGAAGAAGAAGAAGAAGAAGAAGAAGAAGAAGAAGAAGAAGAAAGAAGAAGAAGAAGAAGAAGAAGAAGAAGAAGAAGAAGAAGAAGAAGAAGAAGAAGAAAAGAAAAAGAAGAAGGGGGGAGGAAAGAGAAAATCATAAGGAATAGAAATATATTTGCAGTACTGTAGTGTAAAAAAAATCCACATATAAGTGGATTCACGTGGTTCAAGCCCGTGTTGCTCAAGGGTCAACTGTATATATTTTTTTCAAATGTTACTGAGTGGATACTTTATTACACATTGCTTTTTATGTATATGAGAGATTTAACAGATCTGGCTAAAAAATATCAGAACCTTTGTAGATACTATTAAATTGTGACATGGGAAAACGAACAGATTTTAAAACCATAAGTCTGGTTAACTGTAACTCTAAAATATATTTGAAAACCAACTCATGTACCTATTAGAGTTGAGAGAATGAAACAAAACTAACATTTAAAAAAGTTTCAGACAAAGCAACATGTGAATTTTGGGGACAGCTGAATTAGCTTCATTTTAAGCAAATCCATTTTTTATTTTGCATTTTACCATATTTCTTCAGTATGCCTGTTACTGCAAGTGAAAAACAATATAAAACCAAACACGGCTAATCCCAATCTATTTTAGTTATATAGATCGGTTTTTTCTTTGTATTTTCTTTGTTTGTTTATCGCCTGTCCTCCCTGGCTAACATGTAAGCTCCAAGAGGACGAGGGTTTTTCTGTGTTGTTTGCCTCTGTATTTGTAAGTTTACTTGTGACTTAACCATGTGGACAAAGAAAGTAATCGTCAGCTGTGGAATTTTGGTGGGAGCTGGTGATGGATGTGTTAAGATGGGAGGCACTCTTGGTGTCTTAACATCATCTGAGGTAGGCACTTAATTTTCTATAGGACAAGATTACTTGTGTCTTAAATATTTCAGTTTTTCCCTGAGAACAATACTAAATAAGGGCTGCTCAATTGTGCTGTAAAAGGAATAGGCTTGCATAGGGGCAAAGACCAATTCTTCTAGTCGTGCATGCAGAAAACATTTATCTACAGCTTACTATGTATTAGGTCTCAATCCAAGCACTGGAGATACAGCAGTGGACAAAAGAGAAAAAACCATTTCTGCCCCTAGGGAGCTTACGACTTAGCTGGAGAAAGCAGATAAAAAACATATACATCCATGTGATGGTAGGCATTTGTGAGTGCTGTGAGAAAACAAAGCAGCAGGGAAGGGACAAATTTGGGATAGAGAATACCAGATGGGGGCAGCGGGGAGAGGCTACTCCTTAAGATAGAGCAATCAAGGAAGGCCTCCCCAAGGAGGCATTGAGAGCAGAGAAAGAGCATTCCAAGTGTGTGTGTTTAAAGATTCTATTTATTTATTCATGAGAGACACAAAGACAGAGGCAGAGACATAAGCAGAGGGAGCAGTAGGCTCCATGTGGGGAGCCCAATGTGAGACTCAATCTCAGGACACAGGATCATGCCCTGAGCCAAAGGCAGACGCTCAACCACTGAGCCACCCAGGTGCCCCAACAAATGTGTTTTGGTTATCTATAGCTGCATAAAATAACTCCACAACTTCATGGCTTAAAACATTAATCTAATATTATCTCTTACAGGCCTATGGATTGACAGGACTCAGCTGGGCAGTCCTTGCTCGAGGTCACCAGTGTGGCTGCATTGGAGAGCAGCTGGGGTTGGAGCTATTTGAAAGCTCCACTATACTGAACATACAAGATATCTCTACTCTCAAGTCTAGTGCCTTGGGAGAGATGGCTGGAAGGTTGGATTCAGCTGGGACAGGTGACCAGTAAGCTTACATGTGTCCCCTCAGGCATGGTGGTCTCAGGGTATCTGGAGTCTCAGGGTCTCAGGGTATCTCAGGATATCTGGACTTCTTGCAGGATATAACTCAAGGCAGGATATAACTCAAAGCAATGATAGGGCCCTCTTAGGTTCAAAGGGAGGGTGCATAGAACCCACCTCTGCCCCACCATGGGAGGAGTGTCAGAGAATTTGTGGCCAGCTTTAACCTGTCTGGACATACAGAAGCCGTGGGGTAGGAATATCCTTGACATTCCAGAATCCAGAGTGGCTGAACTAGAGGGTGCTAAGTCAGGAGGGGGGGTAGGGATATATCATATAGGTACTTGTAGGCCAGGATAAAAATTCAATTTTATTCCTTCTTTGAATTATTTCCTATTGACTTTTTTTTTTTGTTCCTAGGGTTTTATAGTCAAGAAACCTTGGCTCCAGCCTAGATATATAGACAAGATGTCAACAGCAATCTGGGAGAAATGCCTGCGACCAATACAGGAGAAATATGAGGCCCCTAAAAGAGCAGTGGTACAACTATCCTGGCCTCAGAAAGAACAGTAGTAGCTTAATACAACCTGTTGTTTTTAGATGGACTCTCATCCTTTTTAATCCAAAGGGTCAATATCATTAGGTATTGTTAACAATACTCCTCTACCGCCCAACAGCTCCTCTATGTAGGTCACCCTTAAATATATAGTTGCATCTTCTCTCTCTCTCTTTTTTTTCTGCATCCTCTCTTTTGTGCCTAAGGTTGATGCTGTCTGTAAAGCAATGCTTCTTATAACCTTATTATGATCACACCTTGCAATGGAAAAGTCAAATGAACCCGAGACATGCATATGGCCGTCAACTCTCATGTTTGTTGTGTGTAGTGCAGAGTTCCAGCTGTCTCCCCAGAATGAGCACCTTTAATACTCCTTAAGATTTTTGGATTAAGAATGAAATAGGGGGATTCCTGGGTGGCTCAGTGGTTTAGCGCCTGCCTTCAGCCCAGGGCATGATCCTGGGGTCCCGGGATCGAGTCCCATATTGGGCTTTCCTGCAGGGAGCCTGCTTCTCCCTCTGCCTGTGTCTCTGCCTCCTCTCTGTGTCTCTGATGAATAAATAAATAAAATCTTTTTTTAAAAAAAAGAATGAAATAGGATGACTCAATGTCTCCCGATGGCCCTTGATGTAACCAAATGGACTGTTTTATGTCAGTGGCCTCCGCGAGCTCCTAATGCCACTAGGAGATCAGCTAGGTCCCAGGAGGTCAAACGAGAATTAAACAAAAATCAGCAGGAGGGAGCAAGAACCTGATTACAACAAAGAGGAGGGTTCAGTTCTCTGCACCCTTACCCTTGTCTCTTCTTTCTCGAGACTTCCCCACCCTTTTGTAGGATTTTCGTGGACATCAGTACCTTGGCTGTAGAGCCAAGTCCCCAGACCTCAGAGGGAGATGAATCAGGGTGGTCGATCCCACCTCATCACTTACCAACTGGGGGATCTTGAGCAAATCACCCAGATGCTTTGTGCTTCCATGTCTTCATTTGTAAATAAGGGATAATAGTAACCACCAGGCTTTTCTGAGTATTAGGGAGATGATGTATATCACATGCTTAGAACAGTGCGTGATATAGATGTAAATCTCAAAAGATATTGGCTATTGTCATTATTAAATTCGGTTTTGAGGACGCCTTGGTGGCTCAGTGGTTGAGCATCTGCCTTTGGCTCAGGATGTGATCCTGGGGTCCCGGGATCGAGTCCCACATCAGGCTCCCCACAGGGAGCCTGCTCCTTCCTCTGCCTCTGTCTCTGCCTCTCTCTGTGTGTCTCTCGTGAATAAATAAATAAATAAAATATTTTAAAAAACAAAAATAAATAATTTCAGTTTTGAACTGAATCACCAGGGGCCATAAGGCCTGGGTGTGTTTGGTGCAACGTGAGAGCCCAAAGGGCCGGTGACTGTGAATTATGATTTCTTTTTCCTGGTTTGCACGTGACCAGACACTGTCTGTGGCAGCTGCCCTTAACATTTGCCAAATGAAAAAAGGGGAAACAGTAAATGTCAGCAGTAAAAGACTCCAGGCCACTCTGCAGCCCTTTTGCTCCGAGTTTTGCGTGGAGCATGTGTGCTGAAAGATGAAATGAGTAAATGAATACATTTTTCCACCAAGCTACAGGCTTATTTTCTCTACAACTCAGTACTTGTGGGTATCTTCTCTCAATGTATTTTATAATAATCATTTCTAGTACTTTGGGCCATTTCTATGGGTTCTCCTGAGTTAGTCAGTCAGAGACAATTTGACAATTTTAATAAAATAATGGCACTCTACAAAAAGTTTTTATGCTCTCCATAAAATTATCCCCTTAAATTTATTCAGCAATGTCCCTCAAGCTTTTGAGAAGTGTACAAAGCATTCTCTTTGGCGGCACCTCTGACCACTTTAACCTCATGGTCATGGTCTCATGAGTAAACATATCAGACATGTGGCACCTCCCTGTGCCCCTCGGAGAGTTTTTAAAATGTGATTCAAAGCTGGTTTGCCACAAGGAAGCAAAATACATAGGAGGAATATCATTTTATTTGCTTTCCAAGTTTTTTTGATGTCAGATATTTGAAGTGAAGTTTATCTGTGCCATGATGTAGGATCTATGTTGTAGGATCTAGGTATATGTTTTGTACAGGTGTTTAAAAAATTGAAGATGTATGCAAAATGTTTGCAAAAATACATGGAATCTGCTAACCTTTGAGGTCTGTGCTGTCCAGTACAGTAGCCACAAGCCGTACATGGCTATTGAGCATTTGGTATGTGGCTAGTCCAAATTGACATGTGCTAGATGTATAAAAGACACACCAGATATCAGAGGCTTAGTTAAAAAAAAAAAAAGAAGAATGTAAAATACCATATTAATCATGTTTTATGTTGACTACATGTTGAAACTATACTATTATGAATATATTAGGTTAAATAAAATATACTATTAAAATCAATTTCACCTCTTTCTTGTTACTTTTCAATATGGTTATCAGAGGGACGTCTGGTGGCTCAGTTGGTTAAGTGTTTGCCTTTGGCTCAGGTCATGATCCCAGGGTCCTGGGATCGAGCCCTGCATGAGGCTCCCTGCTCAGCGGGGAGCCTGCTGCTCCCTCTCCCTCTGCCTGCTGCTTCTGCTGCTTGTGCTCTCTGTCAAATGAATGAATAAAATCTTTAAAAAATATGGTTACTAGAAGATTTAAATGGCATATGTGGCACATCTATTTCTATTGTACAATGCTGCTTTAAACTGTTTTGGTGAATGTTCCCAGATTTCACGTAGATGTCAAAAAAAGAAAAAAATAATAATGTATTTTGATTCTCTGAACTTAGGTTATTTAGGGATTAGTAAACTTTGACATGTGGTGTCTCCTGACAGTTCTAGAAGAAAACCAAAATTGCTTGAAAGGAAGGACCTCAACTGGGTCTAATAATAACTGTCCCATATGTCAGGGCCTAAAGAAACCAGAAGAGAGCTGAAGGAAACATAGAAGATGAATGCAACCAGGAAAGGAGATTTTGTTCTCTCTTCTATTATCTATTTACTCTTATGTGTCTGAGCATGTGAGTTTAGTTGCAACCAAAGGCTGATGGCTTAGCCTATTAATAATATGGGACACACATAAAGGACAGAAGCCTGGATTTAAAAGAAGGAAGAGTTATAGTTCAGTGTATAAGGATCATAAAAATATTTTCAGGATGAGTTTATTGGCCCTCTTCTCTTCTGATAAGAATTTGTACAGCCTCATCCTACCTGGTGCTTGCCATTCAAATTCTTAACTTGGTAGTAAGAATCCACACAATCATTAGAAAAGTTTTTCAAAAGAAAGGTAAACAGACTCTAGCTTTCTTATCAAAACATCCTTAGTAATTTCAGTGTATCATAGCAGCCTTGTTGGTGAGAATTAAGATTAATCGTATCTTCTGTTAGCATCTTTTCTCTTTAATTTAAGCTCAAAGCACTAAGCAGCACAGGTACAAACACCTTCCTTTTGAAAATGGAGAAACCAAGGTACAAAAGCACAAAGAACGTGGCCAAGGTGGCACAAAAGGTTAACAATGAAGCGTGCGCGCGCACGTGTGTGTGTGTGTGTGTGTGTGTGTGTGTGTGTGTGACACTGGGAAAATCCTGCAGCCCAGTAATAACAGGGTAAGAACCTTTGACATTCTGCATTCAAACAGCTGCTTTGGGATCTAGACTCGTCTAAACTCAAAGGGTTGAAGCTCAGTCACTAAGCCCAGCTGGAAGCAGTTTGGTCATTGTTAATAGATATATAACCCCGGGAGATTGCTGCTGGGCAGATGTGAGTTACAGAGTCTAACCTCTTCTCATAGTCCATGAGCTCTCAAAAGTAGTCTGTGTCTAATTACATTTTAAAAAATAAAAATGAGAGGAGTTCTTTATAAAAAAAAGTTTCAGCAGTATTAAAAAATTTCAAAAAAGAAGGAAGCAAATGATCTCAAATCATACTATCCAGGTTAAAAACACCTATAACTTTTGGTGCTTGACATTCCAGACCCCTTTATAAGCACCTACAAGACAGAAAGATGGATGGGTGGGTGGATGGATGGATAGATGGATAAATAAATGCACAAATGGATGACTGACAGAGAGAGAAAGAAAACAAAAACAGGAAGGCAGAAAGGAAGGAAATAGAGAGGTAGGGCAGGAGGAAGGGAAAAAGAAAGAAATGTAAGTATCTAAGAATCAAATCATACCATATTTGTTATTTTTAATGACCTAAATGTATTCAAATTTAATGGAACAAACACAAACTGAAGTGAACTGAAGGAAGTACTAAATTTCAAATGAATGTTGCATAACCCCAAGAAATATTAGTTTGTAAAAGAGCCCTGTAGCAGAAAGTGAAAAGGTTATAAAAACCAGTAAGTGATTTGAGTCTGTGTTTTTTATGGGCCACAAGTTTACTTTTGGTATAGATTGATTCCATGCTATGAAAGAAGATGTCACTAGCACTCAATTTGCTTATACTTCTTCCCTTCTCACCATCCTCACATCCTGATTTTATAGATTATTATATCTTTTTTTTTTTTTACCATATGAAGATTGGTTTAAAAATATAGTCTAGGGGCGCCTGAGTGGCGAAGTTGGTTAAGCGTCTGACTCTTGGTTTGGGCTCAGGTCATGATCTCAGGGTCGTGAGATTGAGCCCCACATCGGGCTCGGTGCTCAGTGTAGAGTCTGCTTGAGATTCTCTGTCTCTACCCCTCTCCCCAGTGGCATTCTCTCTCTCTCTCTCTCTCTCTAATAAATAAAAATAAAATACAGTCTGTAGTATATTCTGTACTACAATCATAATTCTTCCAATTCTTTATATTTAAATCATTATTTAAATGTATTTATTGTTTAAAAACAGTTTCACCAAAGTTTATCCATCCCTGAGTTAAGTCCCCATCTGCTGACACCTCGAAGTGGAATACTGTTATGGTTAAATTTTAATTGGGCGCCATTGGGTGAAATAGGTGATGGGGATTAAGGAGGGCACTTGTGATGAACACTGGGTGATGTATGGAAGTGCTGAACCACTATATTGTACATTTGAAACTAACGTAATGCTGTATGTTAACTGAAATGAAAATAAAAACTTAAAAATAAGTAAATAAATAGGGTGCCATTGGCTTAGTGGACAGAACGAAGGTGGCCAGAAAAGAGACGTCACAGGATTAAGAGGTAGTGAAAGTGGTAACACATTGGCAAAACTGTCGTCTGGATAATTTGGAAGGCACACCAAGTACTTACTAGCCTTGGCACTCTAAGGGAAATTGTTGAAGAGTTCATGATCACTGGCTTTTACTTGTAATACCTTTGCTTTCAGCAATAGTTGAGCTCCGGGATCGAGCAGCCAGGATTAGAAACTTAGTTTTCCTTGCTTTCAAATTCTCAAATTTTATGACCTGAGGCTGCTGTCTTTTCTGGTTTAATTGTGGCATGGGAATCTTTTTTTCTTTTATACTGTATTTTATTTAGTCATTTTTTCTATTTTGGGAGCTAATTTCCTTTCAATATTGAATCTTTGGTCTCACAAATCTCAAGCTGACTGTAGCCCAAATTCTCTCAAATTCTATTTTTTAGCCCAGCACTTGCAGACTAGTGACCTGTGTTAGATGTTCACTAAATGTTGGAGGATTTGAATAGAGTATAGATGCCTCACTGAAAGTAACTGATTGGCAAACAACTATATTACAGTGTGTTCTTATAACGCAGTATTATGCATCTGTTTAAAATGGGATCTATAAAGAACTTTTTTTTAAACAGAGAACTTTTAATGACCCTGGAGAGGATCTGTGAAATATTCATGAGTGAAAAAGCAGACCTAAAAATACTTGCTTAAGGTGAAAGCATAAAAATAGGACTATTCAGGAATGTTAAATATAAACAAAAAATATGTCTTTTGTGTGTGCGTGTGCAATACTGAAGTACACATAATGGAACACTATTCATCCTATTTTCAAATAGGGTTTGACAAAGTATAATCAAGAATGTGAGGAGGATACAGGGTTTGAGGAGCCAGTCAGGGGCACCTGGGTGGCTAAGAGGTTGAGCATCTGCCTTTGGCTCAGGTCGTTAACCCCGGGGTCCTAGGATGGAGTCCCGCATCAAGGTCCCTGCAGGGAGCCTGCTTCTCCCTCTGCCTGTGTCTCTGCCTCTCTGTGTCTCTCATGAATAAATAAATAAAATCTTAAAGAGAGAGAGAGGGAGAGAGAGAGAGAGAGAGAGAGAGAGCCAGTGGGATAAATGTAGTCAACTGCAGAACATTGTAAGGAAAGGAAAATCTTGAACTGGATTTTTCCAAGATACAAGCACATATGTCTGGAAGGAAGAAAGGTGGGCAAGCCAGGCACTGGGGTTCAAAATGCGATGATGGAAAGCCTCTCATCCAGAGGACAGCAGGGTGTCAGTGTACTCTTGGCACCCAAAGAACTTGGTTCACACTCTGACCCCATCGTTTCCTGCCCTGTGCAATTAATCTCTTCAGCCTTTATGTTCTTACCTGTGAAATGGGGCTAAAACTAGTTCACAACCAAATGACTCACAAATAAGACATCACACATAAAAGCCCTTACTTGGAAGGGTCTGGCTGTCCAAAACACAGTAGTGTTACTATTATTTATTGGTTATAGCAAAGGCCAGGAGAAAGACAAGGGCTCTGTGAGCAACAGACTCCAAATTCACGTGTAAGCCTTTCTGTGGGCTGCTGAGGGGGTGGCAAGGTGGGCCAACACATTTTACACGGTCTTGTACTTCCCGTCAATCCCTCAGTAACTGCAGGCTGCCAAAGCTCTTTAACCTGTTACCTGGTTGCCCTTATCAGCCACCATGCTTTGGTGAACTGGGACCGTTTCACTGCTGCTGCTGCTGCTGCTGCTGCTGCTTCTTTAAGATTTTATTTACTTATTTTGAAAGAGAGAGAGAGAGAGAGCGCACAAGCAAAGAGGAGGGCCAGAGGGAGAGGAGAAGCAGACGCCCTGCTGAGCAGGGAGCCTGATACAAGATTCGATCCCAGGACCCTGAGATCATGACCTGAGCCGAAGGCAGATGCTTAACCAACTGAGACCCACAGGCGCCCCCTTTCACTGCATCTTCTTTGGACTACTTGGCAGCACCTAATGATGATGTGGCTCAGGGGCTGTCAAATCTGGCCCAAGACTGAAGCTAAGGGCCTACTTCCTTTAGTGAATTTCACCATCATAACTGAATTCTATACATTCTCTGCCCTCTGCCTCCAGCATAATTAATTTATTGATTGAAGATTTTATTTATTTATTCATGAGAGACACACAGAGAGGGGCAGAGACACAGGCAGAGGGAGAAGCAGGCTCCTTATGGGGACCCCGATGCAGGACTCGATCCCTGGACCCTGGGATCACGCCCTGAGCAAAGGCAGACACTCAACCACTGAGACACCCAGGTGCCCCCTTCAACATGATTTAAAACTAACTCTGTGCTGCCCGCCACTCTAGCCGCTATTAAGTTTCTCCAGATGTGCATATGTGTTCACACATAGAGAATAGGCTTACCGATTTTCTCATAAACTAAGTTCCCAGTGGAAACCTCGAAGGCCTAGAATAAATTCATCTCCTATCCCAAAATATTGCTCCAAATCCAGCCGTTGAAGGCATAATTTTCAGCAAATTATTACATGCCAAAAATCTGCCTGTATTTTCTAAAGAACACAAATGAGCACTTCGGTTTCTAGAATAATTTAACATAAGCTTCAGAATGATCACTAGACAAATGGGTTTCATTTGCTGAAGAGGAAATTACTATTCTCCACATTTAAAAAAAATATCCCATGATGATACATATTTGTTTCCAACAAATAAGAAATGTTGTGGAGTGAGGGTGGGAGGGGAAGAGAAGGTTCAGGAAGCCCATCTGAGCTAGAGCAGACTCTCGGATCCAGTGAGCTGTGTATGGCATGTGTGAAGTTCATGGGAAATGGGCAGCTGTTCCCGGGCCAAGTACAAGAGTTTGTCTAACCTGTTCCTGGGGACTTGTGTCAGCACAAGAGAAGCAAGTGAAGCTGGACTTTGATCCGGGCTTCCCTGCAATAATAGGACTGGAGGCGGAGCTGTGGAGAAGGGAACACTGACAGCCTGAAGACCAGACAGTTCTGATTTGCTGATTTCTGGTAGATGCTGAGGTCCTGGGTGGCAAATGCGATTATATTCTGAATATTTTATTTCCCAATATCTGAGCCTTCATTCTGTTGCTGTTCCCTAACACGGAGAGAGCATTGAGCATCTGTGATCTCTTTTTGAGAAATTCACAGAACGAGTCTTGCTGATAGAGATCTAGTCACCACCCTCTGTCTTTTATGTGCTTTTGGTGTACTGTATTTTTCAACTGGATTTCAGTGTTCTCAACAAACCAATGTGGTGAGCCAAACGGTACCTCCTCCACGAGGTTGCATGAGCAATGGCAGTTGCAACAGCAACAGCTAGGCAATATATTTGAGAGATGTCACCTCATTCATATGCCTCTTTGAGCATTGAGGCTGGCTGACCACATACATACACACAAGAGACTTGAACAATGAGCTCGGCTTCTGACTGCCAGGAAGCTAAGACCAGAGTATCTTTTTTTTTTTTCTTCTTCTTTTTCAGTCTCTCCAGAGAGCTAAAGTTTGGAAATGATCAGCAGTGTGCGGCTGGGCTAAAGCCCTTTCACATTTTACTCGTCTCTAGTTCCAAAGTTCAGACTGATACAAGCTTCCAAAACAGAGAAACTGTATTTGCCAATAGCCTATATTGTCCCAAACTTCAGGATTTTCTCCACTGTCTTCAAGAGAAGAACCCAACAGAATAAAAAAATCAACAAGAGAACAACCACATGCACACACGCAGACACAAACACACTAGATAAAAGAGAAAGGTGTAAATCAAAATACAGTGATATTCCTTAAGAAGTTTTTACTTTTCGTCTTTTTCTTTTTAATTATGAGACAGTCCCTAAAAGAGAACAATTTTTACAAGTCACTTCCAAGACATCTGAACAGCTGCCTTCTAAACTGTACTAGCAGGAATTGGCATGACTATTTGCAAAACAGATTAAAACTTTCCATACTGTTAAGCTCTAACGGCTGCATCACGGATTTTAGAAGTGAGGAAAACACCTTCTAAATTATAAAGAGTTGAGCTGAAGTGATCACTTTTCCCACCGATAATTAAATCCCAATATAGCTTGGTATCACATCTTTTATTCACGAACAAGGCTTTGGAAAACCACATGTTAGCAACAGAAGACAGATCTATGGGAGTACTAAAAATGAACGCCACTCAGTAATTATAGGCATTTCTGGCAGATTGGAGGCAGACAGGAAAGAGGCCCGTATATCACAGCACATCAGGGGGTTATGGATGCTTGTTACGGGGCTGGCACAAACACACCCCCTCTATCAGAAGACTATTCCTTCTACAACTACCAGGGAACTGGTGATACTGGGAATCATCATTTCTCTTCTTTCTCTCTCTCTTTTTAAGATTTTGTATTTATTCATTTGAGAGAGAGAGAGAGAGCGAGCGCACAAGCAAGGGGAGCAGCAGGCAGAGGGAGAAGGGAGCTGAACAGGGAGCCTGATGCAAGGCTCGATCCCAGGACACTGGGATGCTTAACCGACTGAGCCACCCAGGTGCCCCAAGGGAGTCATCGTTTCTTAAGAAAGACACCCTTCCTTCAGAGAGCTAGTCCATCAGAAGCTACTGGACCTTCCCCCCCTTATGAGTAGCTCCATTCCATTAGTTTCACTTCCGACCAGCAAGTTCAAGTTCCTCAGCCTAATGTTATTAAATCTGCCCATAAAACTGTCTTCCATGAACGACCAGGTAAAAAATTTAAAAAGCAGATTCCTTGAACAGACTGATTTGAATAGAAGAATCTGACAATATGGTAAGTGGCATTAGTGATACTCTCAGGTTTTGGGTTAAGAAATACATGTGGGGGGGGGATCCCTGGGTGGTGCAGCGGTTTGGCTCCTGCCTTTGGCCCAGGGCGCGATCCTGGAGACCTGGGATCGAATCCCACATTGGGCTCCCGGTGCATGGAGCCTGCTTCTCCCTCTGCCTATGTCTCTGCCTCTCTCTCTCTCTCTCTCTCTCTCTCTCTCTCTGTGACTATCATAAAAAAAAAAAAGAAATACATTGTGGGGGGGGTGCTTGGGTGGCTCTGTGGTTGAGCATCTACCTTTGGCTCAGGTCATGGTCTCGGGGTCCTGGGATCAAGTCCCACATTGGGTTCCCGACAGGGAGCCTGCTTCTCCTTCTGCCTATGTCTCTGCCTCTCTCTGTGTGTCTCTTATGAAAAAATCAACAAAATCTTAAAAAAAAAAAAAAAGGAAATACACATGGGGTGGCTGATGAAAAAAGACACAAATATATTATATATTTGCACGAACTGTAGTTTGCACCAGGCAGCAGTTACTGAAATAGGCAATAGAGAGTAGTGTCCAAATGCCTACAGCACTGCCTACCATGACAGAGACAAATTTCTGAACTACATTCTTTGGTAGGTAGAAGGAAATAGAACACCAGAGTTGTTATCATTAATTCCAGAAACAGACACAGCCATCCAGAATGCTTTTCACCGGTTAAAAAGAAGAAAAATGACATGTGAGCAGACTCATAGAGGTGATGAGGGTGGAGGACAAATGCTTAGTTTTGGGAGAACTTATTAGGCATCAGGTCTTTATCATTATTTATTATCTGGAATTGGCCACAGGAGGTCAAATGAGCACCTCTATCGAGCCTGAAAAAGACCTTTATTTCATAGCCTCATTAGTGTTTCAGTGGTCCTGGTAGTGAGAATTAATTCCAGAGTAAGTCAGTGTATCAAATATATATATACATATATGCATATGTATCCGATATTTTTAAGCATACTGATGTTTCTCATTTCCTCCAGTAGAGGTCAGGAAATAGCAGGACAGGAATATGAAAAACTATGAACCAAGAGAATATTTTCCGGTGACTTTCTCTAGCTAGGATTATGGAAGGGTCTTTAAATTGCTTTTCTTTACCCATCTTTTCTAATTATATTTTTCCTTTTGTAATAATTAAAAACCAACAACATTTATCTGAAATTTTATAAGGAGCATTGTGGGCATACGTATTTACCCAATATCGGGTCAGAGATACTGCTTAATTATTTTTATTTTTTTTCCTTAGCCGCACATAGATTATTTGAAATCGTCTAGGAAAGCAGCACATGTGGCCATCACTCTGAAAAATTATTTCAGTGTAACATCATTTCCGCAATTGATGACTGCGAGCAATCTCTTTCAAATAAGGAACTTAACGTCAGCCGTAAGATAACCAGAAGAACAAAGCATCCTGGGCATAGCTTCTGACTGCCAAGAAACCCAGCACACACAAAGACATAGAAAGGAATATAATCTCTAGTCATCTCCTTTGTCTGGAAAAATCTAAAAGCGAACCCAGTGTTCTGGGAAGCCAGTCTCTGCGTCTTCCATATTAGGACAAGGAGGACAAAGAAATTGGTCAACGTGACCTACATTTAAAAGCAAGGAATCCAATGAAGGATGTTTACGAAGCTTGTTGATTGATGTTCAACAAATTGCGCTATCACCATGCTACATTTTCATTTCTAATTCATGTGCCTCTTTTTCTGCTAGACACAGATGGAAGCAAGGTGAAAAGGCTTATAAAACAAAATCTGAAGGTCAACCAAAACATTTATGTATAAATTAAGGAAACCTTTTACCGCATTGCACCAAGTAAGATGATTTTTATTTCCTGTTTTATTAAATGATTCATAATGTACAATCTGCTATTTGTCCTTCTTGATATTATCACTCACAAATAATATAAGGGAGTCTACATTGTTAGTGTAAATTAAAATGGACTACTCCTGGTTTCTTCTGTCTACTAAAGGGATGATTTCTACAGGTGAGGAGTACGTCTCTGTACTGCTCACTTCCACTTGCAAAGGCAAGTATGGAAAAGAGGGAAAGCTGAAGTTCAAAACCTCTGCCAGTTCCCCGTGGGACTCCAGGGAGGGACCCAGAGTAGGTGACTCTCTGTTTGTCAGAGAACAATAGTGACTTTTTGGACGAAGACGAAGATGCTGGGAAAATAAGGATCAGGAAGATATGAGAAGACCCTGAAGACAGCAACGTGGTGAGTGACTTGGATGCACAAAGTGTGGCCAGTGAGAAGTCCCCAGGTGGCTCACTGGTCTAAGAGCTCATTAGAGTAAGAATGTCCCATATTCAATTCTAAGCTATTTGTGTTTCTGCAGTGAAACCCTCCACTCCCATTGCTCGACATGTCAGTCAAGTTTGTTGCCCACATATGCTTGGGTTGTTCTGAAGAAAATAGAGATAAAGTGGTGAATTTGGGGCCACCTGGGTGGCTCAGTGGTTGAATGTCTGCCTTTGTCTCAGGTTGTGATCCCGGGGTCCTGGGATCGAGTCCCGCATCAGGCTCCTTTCAGCGAGCCTGCTTCTCCCTCTGCCTATGTCTCTGCCTCTCTCTCTGTCTCACATGAATAAATAAATAAAATCCTTTAAAAAAAAAAAAGAGGTGAATTTGAACACAGGTTGGCATGGAGCAAAGGGAAGACCAGAGACACAGGCTATAAGACATGAATGAGCATAGGTGTCACGGAAGCAGGAACCATGAGCCACAAATGATCATGGGAAGGACAGACCCAGTAACCTCAGAAATTTTGGGGAGGTCAATGGACCTTCTCCATCAATCCAAAGATGGAATTTGGGACTTGGGCCACTTTTATGTAAATCTCCAAAGAACAGTAATCTTAGATGATATATAGGATACAATGACAAAATTTCAAAATATTACATTAGGCATATTACACTTTTCATAATATGAAGTCTAGGGCAGCATTTATAAAGCTGTACACAAGTTTTTATGACATATGAAAGAGCCTAGGTATTTAAATAGTGGCATTTAATAAATCAGTCACAAACATTTTTTCCTTATTAGTTTTGTCAAACTTTGTGCCAAATGGGCAATACCACTTTGTCAGTAGCCTTCCTAAATAGGTTAGAATTCCCACCCAATTACCCTTTGATGACAGTGAAAACATTCTCAGAATGGTTGAAATACATGTATAAAATACATGTGCATCATTCAGGAATGCAGTAGATTCTCTGAGTGAAAGATCTGAAATTCACATATGGAAAGACCCATAGAGAAGTCTTCAAATCCTTCAAAGGCTGGCCCAGGCTTACCTTTACATGGTGGATGAGACGCTCTACTTCATTCACTTTGTAGGTCTCCAATCCTAGCTCCTTGGCTAACCTTAAGATACGATTCTGAGTTGGCCCAACATACGATCCTCCAAGGTCCAAATATTTAACCTTTTGGTTCTGTTTTCCCACAGAAAAAAAAATAAAAATAGTTGTGAAAATCTTTTTCCTAAGACAGAAAAAAGAGCTCTGAAATAAGCAAATTGGCATTTCACATATTATAGACACACCTTGAGGTGTATCCATGGAAAATGGGATTCTGTTTTCATTCACATGACTTAGTTATTAAACCATTCTTTACCTTAAAACAAACTGGATTGGACTTTATATAGGCAACAGACTTCTGAACCCCATCACTCACAATATATACCATATCATGGTTTGGTTTTTAGTGCCTTGAATTTGTAAGCTATGAATTAGTGGTTAAATTTCTCTTTATTTAGTAGTTCAGGCAAATTTTGAGACACTTAAATGCTAGAGAAAACCAAACAATCACTTCTTATGTGATTAATCCAGACATTTGAAAGATAGCATGAGGGAACATTTGGCCATAAATTGAACCTTAGAAATTGCTCTTATATGTTTATAGGCAAGTTTTCTATATGGTTACACATCTATCAGCTTCACTTCCAATGACTAAGGACCGATCTTTGAAGAAGGAACTAGAAAACCTCCCTATGTCTGAAGGTGTTCAAGCATAATCAGATACCTATTAGTCAGGTAGAAGGCCCTCCTTTCCTGTTGTTTGTCCATTTGTCATCTAGCTCCACCACTCCACCACGCTCCCAAAGATAACAGAAGTTTCACAAAGGTGGGAATCTTTATTTTATTCACTGACGTTATTCCAAGGACCTCCTTATTGGTGCCATTGGGCAAGTGCCAAGCATCATGAGGTTAGAAAAGAGACAGAAGGGATGCCTGGGTGGCTCAGTGGTTGAGTGTCTGCCTTTGGCTCAGGTCGTGATCCTGGGGTCCTGGGACTGAGTCCCACATCAGGCTTCTCACAGGGAGCCTGCTTCTCCCTCTGCCTATGTCTCTGCCTTTCTCTGTGTCTCTCATGAATAAACAAATAAAATCTTTTTTTTTAAAGAGAGAGAGACAGAAGAAAATATTGGAAACAGTAGCAAATTGAGAGAGAGGCTGTCGGACGCCTGGGTGGCTCAGTGGTTGAGTGTCTGCCTTGGCTCAGGGCATGATCCCGGGGTCCTGGGATCGAGTCCTGCATCAGGCTCTCCATAGGGAGCCTGCTTCTCCTTTTGCCTGTGTCTCTGCCTCTCCTGTGTGTCACTCATGAATAAATAAATAAATAAATAAATAAATAAATAAATAAATAAATATCTTAAAAAAGAGAGAGAGAGAGGCTATGGAGAATGTTTCAAAGTAATTTCCACTCTCTTAACAAGAGTCTAATGAAATTCAAGGCTTTTAGAAAAGAAAAAAAATACCCAGCTTTCAGTCCCACATTTCTTCATCCTCATCCTTAATGTCTTACCCTGATGGTGTAAGTCCTGCCTCCCACTCGGTCCCGGGCCTCCAGAACAACCACGTTCAGGCCAAAATCATGCAGAAGTTTGGCTGCTGCCATGCCTGGGGGAAAATACAATAAGAAATCACAGTCAAACACTGCACAGTGACTCCAGGTAAGCTCCTCACGTTGATGCCGATGAGAAAAGTCCCTGTTGGCTCACACACATGGCTTACTGTTACTACACCTTACAGGTGGCTAGGGTTTCTCAGTAGAGGCCCAGATTCCAAGGCTGAGAAACCAAGTGCTATTTCAAGTAAGAACAAAAGAGATTTCATTTTTGGGAATGTCTCAAATCATAAAAAAAAAAATCTTTGGTCACTATACCAACATGTCCTATCTCTAAGGACTAAGTTGCATGACTACATATCTGACAACACAAATGAAAAAACACAAGGCCACACTTCAGAGAAATGGATAAGCCCCAGGAGGCACTGGACCAAATGTAGCCATTGACTTCATCCTCAAGGTAAATCTGAAAAACCGTAAGTCAGGAGAAAAGCAGGCTTTCAAAGCATCTGAGAGGACCTAGAATTTACTGTTAAATTCTATATTAATGCAAACTTCTGGAAGGTGATGTAAAGTTTCAAAACCAAGGACATAAAATTCAATCTCTTGTGTCCTAGTTCCCCACGTGAGCCATCACCAAAGAATGCAATGATCCCATGCATTCCATTTAATTATTAATGAAGTAAAAAAATGCCTACACATTCTCACCACCATGAATTTAACTCAACCTCTGTCCTCATTTTATTGAGGAAAACTTACATACGATAAACTTTATTCAACGACTTCAATGAGTTTTGACGAAGTACAAAGCTTACTACAGAGTCCATATATTTTGCTTTTGGCATAAGTACATTCTAGGTGTAGTTTTTGACAACAGAGATCTTAAAATCTTGCGTCTTCAAAACCAGGCTTACAGAGTCCAGTAAGATTGTTCTCAGACTGGAGAACTCTGGAGCTCTTACCATGATGACTGAAGTCCCTCAGTTCTAATCACCTTCATCATTTGCCTTATGGGATCAAACAAAATCAAGAAAACGCCAAGACACTGGGCCTTACAGACAAATGAAAACAGCTTCCATCTTGTCTTTTAAAGATAAGAGTTCTGGGATTTTTAGACACCCTCCCCCCCAGTGCAAAAAGAGAGAGCGAGAGAGATTCCTATAAAAAGAACTAATATTCATTGGGTGCTCACTACATTTGAGACACCCTTCTAAGTGTTATACTAATTCAGTGAACTGTCACAACAACAACCCATTCAGAAGAGGTACTATTGATCTCGTTTTAGGGCCGAGGACACTTAAACACACAAGATCCCACAAGGAGCCAGCAGGCAGAGCCAGGCAGCTTCACTCCAGGGTCAGAGTTCGTAACCACACGTACTGCATTCCACGGGGACTCAGAGCCATCATCTTCAGAGATCACATCTTTCAATTTCTGCTCCAGGGGGAAATTACATTTCAAAAGATAGTTCACTTTATTTGGCTCAACTTGTTTTTAAAACACACTTGTATCTTGTGGTTTGATAAGAATCCGCATAACATAAAATACAAGCCCACCGCAAAAGCCATAGCAAGAAGCTGAGGCTTCGTTCACTGTCTATCAGCTATCCTAAAAGAGGAAACTCATTTTTTAAAAGAGGACGATCTGACATTTCATTATTTGAGTTCATCTGTCTCTCCAAGCCCTGTCCTTGGAGGCGGGGCAGGGCTTTTAGCTGGCGGCAGGGTAAGGGTCCCAAAGTCCTCGGCCACCCACACACAGTGTGCACAGCACTGCACAATCGGATCATTTGGAAAGATACCGTTTGGATTTTTTTTTAAACTCCAGTGCTAGTTTTACCTTCACGAGGAAAAAAAAAAGGAAAACATTTCTATTTATTTTTTAAACATTTCTATTTAGATTCAAAACTGCAGACAATTCAATGCCATTTCTCTTATCAGCATCAGTTCGACAAATGAAATATGAAATAACATGCAGCCATAGTAACCGCTGTTATCAGGGAATTCAGACGGACCCGCTAAGCATGCTGAGGCTTAAACAAAGGGATTCAGAATGAATTACAACATTGCCCATGCACACTAGCATTTTCTATTCTACAAAAGGCACTGTCTTTTGGTCCGCGCAGTTACTCAGTAGTATCTGATGCTAAACATGAGCAGTTATTAAAACAAGCAAGGTCTTATCAGACCATACAATAGAGACTTCTCCGTGCCCATGTGCCTTAAAAAGTCATATACAGAAAATTATAAAAATATCTTTAAATAGGGCAACATGAAAATATGTGGCTGGAAATACTTTATAACTGGTCTAACAGTCACAGGGGTGGGGGGCAGTTTTCAATTGCTTCTTGGGTATCAATTGGCAAAAACTGATTTGAAAAATGATTGGTCCAAGTTTGGGGGGCTTAAGGAAGTCACTGCAGTTTAGGAGGAGGGAATTTCAAGGGACCTAAGAAGCTGAGGACTTGGAAATCTGGTCAGGAGGTGATTAAGGGGGCGCCTGGGTGGCTCAGTGGTTGGGCGTCTGCCTTCGGCTCAGGTCATGATCTAGGGGTCCTGGGATCGAGTCCCGCATCAGGCTCCCTGCCCCGAGGGGAGTCTGCTTCTCCCTCTCCCTTTGCCCCTCCCCCTGCTTGTGCACTTGCTCTCTCTCTCGCTCTCTCTCTCTCAAATAAATAAAATCTTTAAAAAATAAATTAAGCAGTAGCTTTCCAGAGGTTCCTCACTGGTGACTAGGGGGAGGATGATGGTTTCACTGATGGAAGAATAAGCAAAGCCACCCCAGCTTACAACAAGGTCATTTCTCAAGAGTTCACTCGCCTGCCAGTTGTTGTTGGAAACTTTTAACGCATTTTGCCATAGAACAAAAATAGGAGGGATGATCCATTCTGGGAAGTCTGGGAATCTTAAAATGCAATACCATGGTGAAAAAAAAGAAAAAAAAAAACACCCCAAATCAGAAAGCAGCAGACATACATTTGCCCGAAAAACACTAGACAACGTGACTGGAACTGTTTAAACACTTACACAACCATTTCCGGACACAAGTTAAAAAACAATAGCAGTTTTTTAAAAAGAAAATATTCACAGTAGTAACGGCTGCCGTCGTAAAGCATCGGGCACTTGTTTTGCTCTGTGCGAAGCATTTTGCAAGCAAAGCTCGTCTGGTCTTCACAATGAGAAGAGGTATTATTATTCTCATTTTAAAAAGAAAAGAAATGGGAGGTTTGGAGACTTTCACTGACTTGCCATTGATTACACACTCGGTAAATGGCCGGGTCAGAGTTCAGCCCCAAACCTGAACTCTTAGCCGCCACCCTTGGACCAAAGAGGAAAAATTAAAAATACAGTGACCCTATTACACTGATTGATGCAAAGTAACCGAAAGCGTTTTGCTCTCCATCTAAATACAAGACCCTTAAAGTGTCAGTTTTTCTCTTAAATGATTATTTAACTTTGCAAACTAATTTAGGAGCAAGCTTATAATCGCTTTGTACTTTTAAAAAGTTAATTAAACTGGAAATTAACATGCAGGATCAATTAATATTTTACAAACGAATCATCATTGGCACATTCAGAAGCAGCCCCCTGAGCCCCTGACAGGCCCCTGATAAGATCAGCTCATTTGTTGACTCCAGATGGTGCAGTGTCCGTGGTATTTTGGCTCAAAGAGTCTTCCTTGGATGAATGATGAATAGCACGGCACACCCGAGTAATAATGGACTAATGCCTAATGCCATGAAATCATAAAAATACGGCATCCTTCTTCTCAGGCAGTTTATTTGGAAGAAAGTTTCATTAAAATGATGACTAGCTCGATTATCTGGAGCCCTCAGTTTGGATTAGACATGGAACTTATTTTAAATATCTAAAAATCAGTGGCGCACTGCACTATTAGCATTTGATGCTTCCAAGTTTTTGTGTCACAGAAAATGACCCAAGAGTTAGATGATGCAGGAGACTAGAAAGTACGGTAACAAAAGGGGTTTCTTCAAGGTGTCTTAGAAGCAGTGGAGGGTTTAGGGGTGGGAAGGGAAGAGAAAAATCATAATCACCACTTGCCTCATGCTTTGCTTTGTGAATCTGGCTCATGCCCTCCATGTCAAAACCCAACATTTAACAAAACTTTTTTCAGAGTTTTTAAATGCAAAGCTAATTGTTTTGAAAACATTACTGGGATCCCTGGGTGGCTCAGTGGTTTAGCGCCTGCCTTCAGCTCAGGGTGTGATCCTGGAGACCTGGGATCGAGTCCCACATCAGGCTCCCTGCGTGGAGCCTGCTTCTCCCTCTGCCCGTGTCTCTGCCTCTCTCTCTCTCTCTCTCTGTCTGTGTCTCTCATGAATAAATAAATAAAATCTTTTTTTTTAAAAAAAGAAAGAAAACATTATGAAACATCGGTACTTCAATACCATGGAAGGATTTTTTTCTCAGTCTAAAGCTACCCACCCTCCAAAAAAGTATCATGTTAACCAAAATTGACAAAGAAAGTCGCTGTACCTCAAAGCATCTCTAACCTTATAACCCTGGTAAGAGATATAAGCATTCCCCCAGGAAGGATAAAAGCCAAAAATATGCAGATAGCCCTCGATACCTCTGTCACTTCTGACAAAGGAATGATTTTATAAGAAAATTCTAGAAACAACCAAGTGACCTTCTGATCAAAGAACTGGGATTCTTTGATGTCACTAAAGAGAATGCCTTTTAGTTATTTAACACAAATACACACACACACACACACACACACACACCACAAAGGGCCTGGGGTAAGATGAAAATATCCCCTTTGTGAAATGAATTCATTACAGGAAAGTGGTATTTGTAGATGGAATTCAGTTGTTAATTGCTGAACTTTTCAGCACAGAGAGGAGAGGCAGGTAAGACAGCACAAAACAGCTAATACTTTGAGCCCTGACTGTATGCCCGTTCTATTCCAAGTGTTTTACATATAAGAATTTATCCTTTTGGGGCACCTGGGTGGCTCAGTGGTTGAGCATCTGCCTTTGGCTCAGGGTGTGATCCCTGGGGTCCTGGGATCAAGTCCCGCATTGGGCTCCCCACGGGGAGCCTGCTTCTCCCTCTGCCTGTGTCTCTGCCTCTCTCTGTGTGTCTCTCATGAATAAATAAATAAAATCTTTAAAAAAAAAGAATTTATCCTTTCAACAACTCTACTAAGTGGGTAGATATAGAACATGAAGTGCAGAGAGGCCAAGTAATGTGCCCAAGGTCACACAGCTAACAAGTGGCAGAGCCAGTATTCAAATCCAGGCACTCTGACTCCGGATAACGAACATCCCAGCAGCCGTCCTCACACTAAAGGGTGAAACACTGAGAGCCTTCCATTAAACATCACCGACCTACAAGCATCAGGGCCACTGTGCCTTTGTGTAAATTACAGGAAGAGGCACACACCCTGCAGGTAAGTTTCAAAATGGCATCTTTCCTTTAGGTGAAGCCAGGGCACCTCGGTGCAAATGGCTTGGCTGGCAGAAAGTGGGCTGGATCTCACTCTCGGTCCCTGCATCAGGCCAGCAACATCGTGCAGGGCATTGCCTGAACAGATTATGCTGTGGCCTTGAAACTCAGAAAACTTATTTCCTGATTGATAAGAATTTAATTATCTGTTCTTTGTCTCCTCAAAGCTAGGACACAGTTGGCACTTGTGCGATTATGGAATGGATTCGTTTAACACCCTCAACAAAGATGACATTTAATTAGTCAATAAATAAATAAATGGCTGCAATGGTGTCTATGTAAACATAGTATATTTAATATAGTATAAGAAACTAAAATATTTGCACACACTGAAACTGATTTCCTCTGGTCACACCAGAAATGATAAAGAGGTGCATCTGGGTGGCTTAGTCGGTTGAATGTCTGACTCTTGGTTTTGGCTCAGGTGATGATCGCAGGGTCAGGAGATCATGCCCCGCGTCGGACTTCATGCTCAGCATGGAATTTGCTTCTCTGTCTCTCTCTCTCCCTGCTTGCACTCTCTCTCTCTCAAATAAATAGATAAATCTCAAAAAAAAAAAAAAAAAGGTAAAGGATACCTTTGGCGTTTTCAAAGAGAAAGAACTGGAAAGAAAGCCAGCCAACTGATAATATTAACCATTTTAACATTTGTACAGCACTGTAGTTTCCTATATTCACAAACATTCAGTCCTTAACATGACCTCTGAGGCTGGCATTATTATTCCTGTTTTTTAGATTAAAAACTGGAGGCCGAGAGAGATTCAAAGGCTCACTCAGCGTTATACAACCAGCTATGGCTGGGCTAGATCTAAAATCCAGTTCTATTTCTATGTGCTATGTGTTTTTCATTAGTCACATAACTTCCTATAATATACAATGGCCTATGTTAAATAAAATTCTCCAAGCATACCAAATTTTAAAATTAAAATATATCTTTATTCCTTCTCTTGGAAAGAATACATGGATAAAAATCACCTGCAGCCTGTCAGTGCCCAAAGTCCTGAAACCATATCGTTACAGGATGATCTGAAAGCTTCTGGAAAAATGCAGTGCCCTCAAGGTCAGCTCTCCTGAATTATTGCTTAAGTGCTTTGGCCGAACAGTTCTTTCTCCTTAGGTACAGACCGACTTCTCTTTCCTGAGAACACACCAATCACAACTTTTTGGAAAATAGAGGCAACATGACATAAACCAAGCATACCAACGAGTACTGCCATTTGGATTACTGAGAAGCAAAGTCTAGAATTGGACTACTCACATCTTGCTCACAAATATGAAAAAGATAGATTCCAAGCCTTCTTGGAAGCTCTTTGCTTTGTTTTCTCTAAGATAGACAAAACATATAACAGGAAAACAAATGACAATTGCTTCTAAAGTAAAGGAGACCTTTACGAAAGCCTCAGGCCATGAGATGATTTATGCTATTGAAAAGAATAAAAAACATCAAGCGTTTGTGAGTTGCCATAGAAACCTTTCTCCGGATGACACTAGAATAACATTGCTTCCAAGGCCTTTCAGAATATGTCTAAAGCCATAAAAATTGTTTCTTCATCATGCTTTTATACGTAAATGGTTACATTTTCCTAAAATGTCAGCAATCTTAATAAATCTTATTTCATAATCAAGCTTTTGTCTTTACTCTTTTTTGTTGAAAAGGAGTGGGATAGCTTCTGTATATTGTAACAGAGGTGGACAAACTTTTTTACTTTACCTCAACATGGAAGCCCATGAAAAATAAATGCAAACCCAGAAATTACAGGTTTGTTTCCTCAGTTTTTTAAATGAAGACTATAATGCACAAACTTTATTATAGAAAACTAAACTTTTAATTCACCTGCCTCAAATCCTTTTGGAAAATTCCATGGAATACATATAAATAAGGGGATTAAGAGTACACTTATCATGACAAGCACTGTGTAAAAATGCACAGAATTATTGAATCACTATACTACACTCCTGAAACTAGCAGAATACCATACATTAATTATACTGGAACTCAAATCAGTCAATCAACCAACCAACTAATCAATAGTAATGAATAATTATAGAATCTTTAATAAGTTATAATTGGGATCTCAACAATCATTATTATCAAGTATAATTCTCAGATTAAATTTAAAAAAATTTTAAGTGATCTCTAAGCCCAACATGGGGCTTGAACTCATGACTCTGAGATCAAGAATCACGTGCTCTGCCAACTGAGCCAGCCAAGTGCTCCAGAAATGTTTTAATACTATTTATATCAGAAAATAGTAACAGAAAACAAGGATTTATATTTACTTATCTTCAAAAATTTAAAAGATTACTGCTATGGAATCAATAATTACTACTAGCAATCTTAGACTGGTAAGAACAATTTTCCTGAGATATATCCAATCATTAGGATAGAAATTAAATACTTTAAAAAAACCTGTTTTTTAAGTATAGAAGGTAATCATAGGATGCCATGATGCTCATGCTCTCTCTCTCTAATAAATAAATAAAATCAAACAAAAACGTGTCTTTTGTGCTTATGGGGAACAAAGAAACACTGATTTAAACAAAGCTGGTTAGTGCTCACTTGGGTAGCAGATATACTAATATTGGACCAATACAGAGAACATTAGCATGGCCCCTGCACAAGGATGACACAAATTCGTAAACAAAGCTGGTTAAGGATAGGTGTGCTCAGGTAGTTTTGGGCAAAAGGTCCTGATGTCTGTGACTTACTCTGAAATGCATCAAAAAATGAGGGATTGATAAAGAGAGAGATGGATAGATGGTTACAATGGAAAAAATCAAATTCAGCAAAACTGTTAACTATAGAATCTAGTTGGTACATGAGTGTTGACTGTATAGTTCTCTGGAAATTTTCATAATAAGAAAATGCTGGAAAAAAAGTTAAACCAAATGGTCAGAAGGTACAAACCTCTAGTTTTAAAATAAATAAGTCACAAGGATGTAATATACAACATGGTGACCATAATTAATAACATCATATTGATATTGGAACTTGCTAAGAGAGATCTTAAAAATTCTCATCATAAGAAAAAAGTTTTTGTAACTATATATGGTGGATGTTAACTAGACTTGTGGCAATCATTTTGGAGATAGGGTTGTAACGGAGGTAATAGAGTTAAAATGAGGTCATTAGGTTGAGACCTAATCCAGTATGACTGGCGTCCCTTATAAAAAGGGAAAATCTGGTGATAGGCATGCACACGCAGAGAAGACCATGTGATAATGAAGGCAGAGGTCAGGGTGAAGCCTCTGAAGCCCAAGGAAATGACAAAGACTGCAACGACCAACCAGAAGCTAAGAGAAAGGCGCAGGACACTTTTTCCCTCCTAGTGCTCAAAAGGAACCACCCTGTGGACACCTTGATTTGGGAGTTCTCACTTACAGGCAATATATTTCTGTTGTTTTAAACTACCTGGCCTGTGGTATTTTGTTACAGCAGCGCCAGCAAACTAATACACACAAGAAATTTTATCTTCCATGGTAAGGTAATATCACTGTTAATTGAACTTACTTTGGGATAACATGGGGATAAAAGCCCTAGATGACCAGGCCAGTCTGGCATTTATGTGCCAAGGAGCTCTGGCGTGTTGGCAGGGGTAAAGTGGAGAGGAGAGAAGCGTTGCTATTTGGGGACCTGAGAAATGGGGCACTAGTCCAAACAGGTGTTACGTGAGCAGTTGGGTGAGTCTCATGATAAGAAAGCTTAAGGATCTAAGTTTCAGCCCTTGAGCTGTAAGAAGCATAATAGAGAGCAATCCTTGCTGCATTCAACACAGAGCAGTAAATAATAATCAAGGTGCATCAGTCACCTAGAACCGAGGTGATGAATGAAACTCTCCATGAGTTAAGAAGTTAGCTTTGCCAATGTTAGACAATTTCCATGCTTTGTATAAATTCCATACTATTTTTAGAATGTCTAACATTAAATCTCTCATTGAACTCTACTCAAATTTAAACGACTGTCAACGCCATTTATGAAACTACTCAACTTCCTGAGAAAAATTCTGCCTTTGGAATCTCATTGCCTCTCTCAGTGTCAAGGAAAAGCCACAGCACAGGGATGCCTGGGTGGCTCAGTGGCTGAGTTATTCCCTTTGGCTCAGGGCATGATCCTGGGGTCCTGGAATTGAGTCCCCCATCGGGCTCCCCACAGGGAGCCTGCTTCTCCTTCTCCCTTTGCCTATGTCTCTGTCTCTCTGTCTATGTCTCTCATGAATAAATAAATAATATCTTTTAAAAAAAAAAAGCCATGGCACACCCAGATATGAGAAGTTTCATCTTGCCAGCTCAGGAGCTCCTGGTCTCTGGGCACTCAGGCCAGGAGGGAAGGAAACATGGTGGCAAGTCAAGAGTGTGAACTCAACCAGAACTGGGCCACTCAGAAATGAGTGCGTAGGAAAATGTGTCCATTTAGGTCTTAACAATCACTTTGAAATAGAAGTCAAAGGCATGGAGGAAGCAGTTCTGGCATTAAAACATTGACCTCAATGTTACAGGCCAGGTATGGGTTTTTGTTCTTTTTTTTTTTTTTAAGCATTTATTTATTTATTTATTTATTTATTTATTTATTTGAGAGAGAGAGAGAGAGAGAGCGCACAAGCAAGGGGAGCTGCAGGCAGAGGGAGAAGGGAGCTGAACAGGGAGCCTGATGCAAGGCTCGATCCCAGGACACTGGGATGCTTAACCAACTGAGCCCTGCAGGCTGAGGGAGAGGGAGCAGCAGACTCCTCACTGAGCAGGCAGCCTGATGCAGGGCTAGATCCCAGGACTCTGGGATCATGACCTGAGCCAGAGGTAGACCCAAGTGAGCCACCCAGATTCCTATTCTGTTTCTGTTTTGTTTTTTTGTTTTGTTTTGTTTTGTTTTGTTTTAAATCCAACCTGACTCATGTTAAGGCTATAAGTCCCATCCTGAGACTGTGTAGATCTAGACCCACATAGGAGTGTGCAGATGTGTACATGCATGCTAAACTGCACATTACACATGACCAGAAGTATCACCTGTGGTTTGAGGGTGACATGAAGGTAGCAGTGTGCAAGCTGCCACTGCTCCTGTAACAGTCACTGGGGATTGAGTGTCACTCTTCTTCCCAAAATAGGGAGACAACATACACCTACCATCCTCATGCATATTTTTTTTATTGCCTCAACTGGAACAGATCTTGTGTCCAGAATTCCAAACAGGTAAGTAAGGAGTAATAAAGAAAAGGGGGGGGGCACCTGGGTGGCTCAGTGGTTGAGCATCTGCCTTCAGCTCAGGTCGTGATCCCGGAGTACTGGGATAGAGTTCCACATCGGGCTCCTTGCAGCAAGCCTGCTTCTCCCTCTGCCTGTGTCTCTGCCTCTCTCTCTCTCTGTCTCTTATGGATAAATAAATAAAATCTTTAAAAAGAAAGAGAAGAAAGAAAAGAAAGAAAGAAAGAAAGAAAGAAAGAAAGAAAGAAAGAAAGAAAAAGAAAGAAAGAAAAGGAGGGTCCCTGGGTGGTTCAGTCGGTTAACCATCTGCCTTGGGCTCATGATCTCAAGGTCCTGGGATTGAGCCCCATATCGGGATCTCTGCTTAGTTAGGAGTCTGCTTCTCTTTCTCCCTCTGCCCCTCCCCACCACTTCTCTCTCTCTCTCTCTCTCTCTCTCTCTCTCTCTCTCTCTCTCTCGTAAATAAATAAAAATCTTTAAAAAGTAAAGAAAAAAAAGCAAAAGGTATGGCTCTGCTGGCACACACCATCAAGATCAAAGTCCTGTGCGTGGGGAGTGTGAGGTGACCTGTGCTGCTGGGAGGGGATTAGGGCAAAGGTGTGTTTTCTTAGAAGCCGTTTTAACACCTTAGCCTTGGAGCTAACTTTCCCTGCTTTATCATCCCCAGACCAAGGTCGGTTTCTCCAGCACAGAGCTGAAGAGACATAATACATCTTCCATCACCAGGGAGAGTCAGTAATCTCTAGGGTTCAGGAATTTGCCCTCAAAAAAAAAAAAAAAAAAAAAGAAGAAAGAAAGAAAGACAAGATCCTACAGGATATATTTTTTTAAGATTTTATTTATTCACGAGAGACACAGGCAGAGGGAGAAGCAGGCTTCTCGCAGGAAGCCTGATGTGGGACTCGATCCTGGGTCTCCAGGATCAGGCCCTGGACCAAAGGAAGATGCTCAAACACTGAGCCACCCAGGGGTCCCATGGCCTCTGCCTTCCTAAGAAAAAGTACTTGCTGATGTGGCTACAAAGAATTTTCTTGCACATTCCTTTCTTTGTGTGTATATTTTTTTATTGGAGTTCGATTTGCCAACATATAGTATAACACCCAGTGCTCATCCCGTCAAGTGCCCCCCTCAGTGCCCATCACCCAGTCACCTCATCCCCCCACCCACCTCCCCTTCCACCACCCCTAGTTCGTTTCCCAGAGTTAGGAGTCTTTATGTTCTGTCTCCCTTTCTGATATTTCCCACACATTTCTTCTCCCTTCCATTATATTCCCTTTCACTATTATTTATATTCCCCAAATGAATGAGACCATATAATGTTTGTCCTTCTCCGACTGACTTACTTCACTCAGCATAATACCCTCCAGTTCCATCCACGTCGAAGCTAATGGTGGGTATTTGTCGTGTCTAATGGCTGAGGAATATTCCACTGTATACATAGACCACATCTTCTTTTCTTGCACATTCCTAAGTGCTCTAAGATAAACTACTTCTACCCCTGGAAGTTACATTGCCTGGGTTTATTTCTCAGTTAGTTACAGATATTGAGGTTCTGGCAAGATCTTGCCTTTAATTTTCGTTCCAAGTCAGGGATTGAAAATCTAAAAATAGTGGGGAGCAGGGCAGTAGGTAATGTGTGAAGTGGGCAGATGTAAACAACAGCCAGGGCCAAGGGCTGTGGAGATATGAAGACTGTGTTGTGTGCCTTGAACAGAAGCACTTAAATCAACTTTCAAAACACTGGAGAGCCATTCCCAAATTATGATAGACGTGGCCTGAGAGCTACCAGTATAGAACCTCTGTTATAAGCTACTTTCTGGGCTTCGTCTCATTAACAAGGATGTGGCTTCAACAGATGGCAAAGTTTTCCTGGATCCTCCCTGATACCACAGCTCTTAGTGTGGCTTCACAAATGGCGGCTTTCCCTGATCCATAGCAGGGCTCTTCACCAAACCACTACTCCCTAGTTTTCATCAGAGTTACAATGTAAAGCTAATTGACAAACCTGAAACTAATGAATGATCAAATCCTATCCATTTTCCCCAGGGTTTCTTTCTTTCTTTTTTTTTTTTTCTGCCTTATGACTTGGGTCCAGTCATCTACCTAGGAGTCAACTCTAAAGCCACGGATTCATCCTTGAGTTTTCCTGGTACCTCATCCCATCAATGCCCTACAAGAGGTTTTTCCCGTTATTTCAAACAAATATATCAGATATTGGTTGAAACCTCTCCAGTTCTGGACAAAACCCAGCTTGTGGCTTGAGAAAAGACTTAACGGAAAGCCAAAATAAGCTGGTGAGCTGGCAGCGTTTATGAAGATAAGGCCTCAAATGGAATTTAGATGAAATTACTTACATGGTTATTAGATTCAATTCTTTTTAGGGAAAATTATACTCTAAATCTCACTGAGAAGTCCTGGGTTGCAAGGTACTCGGTGCATCACCTGTTGCATGGCAAATACCCAACAATATCTGTTTGGTGAATACATGAGTCCAACATCTTTGGGAAGTATTTGGCTTTGAAATTAGAAGAATTAAGTCCCAACCCCCTGGTCTCTTAGGTACTGTATAATCTTGGGCAAGGAACTTCTGAGTTAATGCAAAGATTATGTGTGCAAAATTATTTGCATATCGTGGGCCTGCTATTGCTATCTGGTGATAGGCAGGCTGGGCTTGGAATTTAATTATGCCTCTACTTCTCCTTCACTTCCTCTCCTTACAAACACTGACTGACAACTTAAAGCTTTTCATAGCATCTCATCAACTTTTGATTCAGTATAGATGATTTATCTATAGGCCATGTCTTACAATATTAGCATACCCTCCTAGGTTTTAATATTTCTTTCAGATTGTGCATCACACACACAAAAAATGGCCCAGTCTTAAACTATCTTCTTTTCAACCTGTGACAAAGTAATTGGATAAATTATATCAGGACCTGGATGAATGCCCACTGACCACAGCAGAGAAGAAGTAAAGCAGTTTTTTTCCTCTGTTGATAGCATTTTTGTCAGACTTAATGCAATCTAAGCAGTATCTTTTGATTAGTCATCAGCAGAAATATTTGAATATCTCCTTGCTAATATTAAGACCATTGTATTTGACAGATACCTTCATGCAATTAAATGAATGATGCTTTTGAACTTTAGGATGTACTTTCTCACTGTCGAAAATGGCTACTTCATACTTTTTCTTAAACTTCCTTACATGACACCACCCACCCAGCCCTTTGCAGCTGATGACTCTGCTTCATTTTCTATTGAACTCATTCATCTTTTCCCAATAAATGCACAGACACCTTCACCTGTGCCTATATACACTGCTTTACTGCTTATGACCTAAGTGATGCAGCTTCTTTAAAGAAGCTGACATTCCCCCACTCTGTTTGGATCCCATTCCTTCCAAGGTTTGGTCCCCTGATACCTATACTTCTCTCCCACATTGTCAATTGCTCCCTCTCTCCTAGATCATGGTCATCAGTGCACAAACACGCTCTGGCATCTCCCATCTTCAAAAACCTTCCACTGGGCCCAACATCTCCTTCTGCCTCTAACTCCTCCCCTCTGCATCCCTTCATTGCACTTTTTCAAAGAATTATCTACATTCCTTGCCTCTATTTCCCCACCTGACTCCAGTCAGGCCTTCATCCCTACCATTCCTCCTAGACTGCTCTTGTCAAGATCACCAGTGATTTTCATGTTGCCAAATCCAATCAGTCAAGTCTCTGTCCTTAAATTACTTGTTCTCTTAGCAACTTTTGGTCTTGTCTTCCCTGACTCACTGTCTTCACTTTGTTTCTGGGCCACATAACTAACTTCCTTGGGTTTCTTCCTCTCCCGGACTCATTTGCTCCTTCTCAGATGCTTTGCTGGATCCTTCTCTTCTTTCCAATCTCTAAATGTTGGAGAGCCCCAGGACTCAGTTCTTGAACCTCTTTTTTGTTTCTTTATTTGTTTGTTAAGGATTTTATTTATTTATTTATTTATTTATTTATTTATTTATTTATTCGTTTGACAGAGAAAGAGAGAGAGCGCAAGCAGGGGGAGCTGCAGGCAGAGGGGGAGGGAGAAGCAGACTCTCCACTGAGCAGAGAGCCTGATCCCAGGACCCTGAGATCATGACCCGAGCCAAAGGCAGGCACTTAACTGACGGAGCTACCCAGGCACTCCTTTTTGTTTAATTTTTTTAAAGCATTCCCAGGCGATCTCACTTAATCCCATAGCCTTGAAACTTCAAGCTTGATATATAAATTGCCTACTTAACAGTGCCTCCAGCTATTTAATAATCATCTCAAACTTAACATATCTCAAACAGAGCTCTTGAGTCTCCTCCCCCAAACCTGTTCATTTCCTGTCTTTTCCATTTCATCACTGGCACCACAATGCACCCAGTTGTTCAGGCCAAAATTCAAGAATTATGCTCGATTCTCTTTTTTCCCCCCCGACCACCTCATCCTCTGATCACTACACTAGTGGGTCAATTCTACCTGAATACAATTGTTAGCACCTCTCCTACCACCACCTTGGTGTAAGATGACACCATTTCTCATTTGGACTATTGTGATAGCCTTGCAACTGCTTCCACTCTTGCTTCTTTGATTTTCCAATTTACAAAGCACAGAATAGCTTTTAAAACAAAATCAAATTCATGGCACCTGCCTGTTTCAAATCCCCCAGTGAGTTACACTGCAGAGAGGTGATCCCACCATTGTTTCACTTACAAGGCCCCATAGGACCTCATCCTCGCCTACCTATCTTGTCTTACTAGCCCTTGCTCATTTCACTCCAGTCATACTGACTTTCTGTTTTTTGAACATGTCAAACTCGTTCCTCTTTTTTTAAAAAAAGATTTTATTTATTTATTCACGAGAGACAGAGAGAGAGAGAGAGGCAGAGACAGAGGCAGAGGGAGAAGCAAGCTCCACGCAGGGAGCCCGATGTGGGACTTGATCCCGGGACTCCGGGATCACACCCCAGGCCAAAGGCAGGTGCTAAACTGCTGAGCCACACAGGGATCCCCAAACTCATTCCTAACATAGAGGCTTTGCACCAACTGTTCCCATCTCCTATAATACTTTTCCCCCTAATATTTACATGTTCAACATCTCGTGTCTCAGCTGATACCTCATCTCTAAGGAAGAGGCATTCCTTGACTCTTCTCCATCACCTCCCTCTATTTTATTTTCCATGGACACCTCACCACTGGCAGGATTTTGTATGTATGTGTATGTAGGTAGGTAGGTAGGTAGGTAGGTAGGTATTTGCTTAATTCATTGGTTATTTATTGTGTAATCATCTTCACTAGATTATGAACTATGTGAGGGCAGGGATCTTACTTCTTTTGTTTCCTGTTTTATCCCCAGCACCTGAGAGAAGACCTGGCATGTAAGTATCCTCAATGAATCATTGTTGCTAGCCGGAAAGAATGCAGACAAGTAGATTAGTTCATCTGCGGAGGATGAAGAGCAGCTCATTCTGCAAAGGGCTTACCCTGGTGGCTTCATCAGAATGCATTTCTACACAAAAACTGATGTAATCACAGGGGCACCACCTGCGTGTCTCGGTTAAGCATCTACCTTCAGCTCAGGTCATGAACTCTAGGTCCTGGTATCGAGTCCCTGTGTCCGGATCCCTGCTCCACAGGGAGTCTGCTTCTCCCTCTGCCTCTCCCCCCACCCCCGGCTTGTTCTCTCTCTCTCTCTCTCTCTCTCATAAAATCTTTTTAAAAAAAACACTATGTATTGCAAAACTTAATTTATTTTTATTTTTTAAAAAGATTTTATTTATTCATGAGAAACAGAGAAAGAGAGAGAGAATGAGAAAGAGGCAGAGGGAGAAGCAGGCTCCACACAGGGAGCCCGACGTAGGACTCGATCCCGGGTCTCCAGAATCACGCCCTGGGCCAAAGGCAGCACTAAACCGCTGAACCACCCAGGCTGCCCGCAAAACTTATTTTAACGCCAATGTGAACATTTGATCCTTAGTGTCCTACATTAAAATTTTCAACCCCAAATTTTCTGTTCCAAATAGCTTTTGAATTACATATCTAATACAAAATTTTTACAAGGGGAAAAATGCCAATATGGAAATGGAATCTTCTACTTGGATAAGGATTCAAACAGGTTCCCAAATGACAATACAGTGTCCACCCCACAACTTGTCTGTCCCACATTTAAAGTCTATAGAGTTTCCTTTAATCAATAACGCCATCTGGGCATTGGTTAGAAAATCCAACTGTTTCCTCTGCCGAAGATCAATTGAGCATCTGATATTTTAAAGAGATATATTTAAGGCTTTTGTTAATTATTAATGTTAATTATAATCCTCTGGAGCATTTACATCCTATGCCTGCACCATTATATAGTGGAAGAGAAAGATACCTGGTCTATATTGTACTAGTTACTTACGGAAATTTCTTATATATTAAATAAGTTTTGATATTATGCTGTAGCTGAAATATTTGTGTGTGCACGCATGTACGTGTGCATGTGTTTCTGTACGTTAAACAACTCTGTACTCTAGCTTTGGGCATAGACTAAAATTGTAATATCAGTCAGCATTCCAACTTGAAAGGTGAAACCACCTCTAATGGAAGAGGCCAATGCTGTCTTGTGGAAAGCAGGTGTAATCCGGACCCAGGAATACTGCAATCCTAGACAAATTCCTCTTAAACAAAGGAGCCAGTAGAATTGAAAAAGCCAGAGTCACTACCTACACTCATGGTAGCAAAAAATATATATATCTTTAAAAGCCTTTAGTAGGAGGCACCTGGGTGGCTCAGTGGTTGAGTGTCTGCCTTTGGCTCAGGTCGTGATCCCAGGGTCCTGGGATCGAGCGCTACATGCGGCTCCTGCATGGAGCCTGCTTCTCCCTCTGCCTAGGTCTTTGCTTCTCTGTGTGTGTCTCTCATGAATACATAAATAAAATCTTTTAAAAAATGAAAGCCTTTAGTAGCAGCATTTTAAATCTGGAAAATTATGCTGTCACATCATGTTCTTCTGTACCCCTTTGTCCTTCTGGATTTCTGTTTGATTCAGTGAGTCTTTACTTCTGGGGCTCCTTTTTTCTCTCTGTATCTTTGTGATGGTCTCCATGCTCATTCTTAGCTCTGCATCTTACTATGTCCATCTGTACCATAGCCCCCCAATTCCTTTTGCCTCTCCTAACCAACCCAAACACAAAGCCAATATTTATTTATTTTCCCATATGTTGACTTGGCCAAAAACATGCAGGTTCAGAGATTTGGATGTCATCTTAGCACAGGTGAGTTTTGAAACCACTGAACACCCCTAGAGTTTTGTGAAAGTAGTAGAATCACAATACAAACCTCACATAGAATAATACCATGAGGAAAACATGTTCAAGGAAGTTTCCTTATTGGATTAGGCTATTTTAATTATAGTATCAGAATCATCCTGTGGCTACTGGCCATACACCTGGGTGTGAAATCCATGCACAAAAAGTGGTTGAGAGGCTCACAGAGGACTACGTGCATTAGAAGGGCATCACAGTCCTCCAGACAGAGCATTTCAACATCTTGGCTAAAATGTTTCTAGTAATAGTTGCCTATTCAGAAACATGAACACCAGCTCATTCAAAAAGAATGGATTCTACCCCGTATTCTAACTACAAGTCAAGAAAAAATTGAACTAAAAATAGCCCTCCCAGCAAATATAATTAAATAATAGACTGAAGAAGAATGATCAACTTGGCTAGTAATTAAAAATGAAAACCAACCATTTTTACCTCTCAGTTGGAGAAACTGAGAAATACCATTTTTGCTCTCGATTTGAGAAAGACTGAAAAAAAAAAAGAGATGATATAAAATATTGCCAACAATGTGATGAAACAATTCTGGCTGAAATTGTCATTGGTTAAAACAGTTGAGAAAAACAACTTGGGGACACCTGGGTGGCTCAGCGGTTGAGCGTCTGCCTTCGGCCCAGGGTGTGATCCCGGAGTCCTGGGATCGAGTCCCACATCGGGCTCCTGCATGGAGCCTGCTTCTCCTCCCTCTGCCTGTGTCTCTGCCTCTTGTTCTGTGTCTCTCATGAATTAAAAATAAAAAGGAAAGAAAAACAATTTGGTGATAATCTGGCGTATTTTTGAAACTGCCCATTTCTTTAAATCCAAAACGATTACTCTATGATTCAATTCAAAGAGATAATACCACATATAGAATAATTAGTATTCTTCAAGATCTTGAGTGCAGCATCATTTATAATAGCACACACAGAATACATAATGTCCAATAATCTGGTATTAGTTAAGTAAGCTATGGCACATCTATTTGATATTAATTAAATTATGTTCAGAAAGATTGCAATATTGTGAAAAATGTTTATGTTTTTTTTTAAATGTTTATGTTTTAATATCAGGTCAAAGATACAAAATTGTGTCTGGAATGTGACTGTAAACATAAATGTGTGGCACAGGTGTGCATGCACACACACACAGAGAGAAAACAAATGCACAAAAAGGCTGGAAGAATATATACTCAAATACTAAGAGTGGTTGTTTTGTTTTGTTTTGTTGTATATTTTTTTATTGGAGTTCGATTTGCTAACATATAGCATAACACCCAGGGCTCATCCCGTCAAGTGCCCTCCTCAGTGCCCGTCATCCAGTTTTGTTTGGTCTTAATTTGAGTAGACTCCAAGCCCAGTAGGGAGCCCAACATGGGGTTTGAACTCACAGCTCTTAGATCAAGACCTGAGCTGAAATTAAGAGTCAGACACTCAACTGACTGAGCCACCCAGGTGCCCCAAGAGTGGTTGTTTTGGGTGGTATGACTTAAATATGAAATTATAAAGATAATTCATCCAGAATTAGTGTAAAAATAACTTATTTAGTCATGATATCATGGAAGTAGTTTTATTTACTAGACTGTTTCCAGGATTTGCTAGAAATATAAATTATTGACTTTTGTTATAAATTTATAATCTTTAGAGAACAAAAATAAAGCAGAGTCACATAATTCCATAAACTCTATAAATAACAGTGTATCTTTTTTCATATTGCTACTGACCCTCTGGATTTCAGAAAAAAAATTCTATGTGAGCACATTGACAGAAGTGCTTTCCCAATGCTCAACTGTATATCAAACCAAATAAAAATAAAATCAACTATGTGATATTTTATGAAATTTACTTACTCTACAACCCAATGACCAGATCGGGGAAGGGAGAGAGAATGTACATTATTATTTCAAAGCTTAGGTGCTGTTTCCCTTAATTGCTTTTTCTTTCAACACCACCAATGTATCTTTATTAGATTACCCTGTGAAATTTGGAATTTAATAACATTGTTTATATTATGCTTTCTAAACTGATGAACACAATGTAATTATTGTTCACCAATTAAGGGATTGAATTTGGCATCATGATCTGTAACTTCAGGCTCATGGGCAATGTAAAATGCCCTAAAATTCATAGGAAAGCTGAAGAAAGGAAAATACTTAGTATATATTAAATGTAATACCTAAATGCACACACACACATATTCATGTAAATACATACATTTTATATATATATAGAAGTATATACTTAAATATACACATATGTATTTTCTTTGGTAGAGGTTCTCGTGTCGATATGGGGGCATTTTGCCCAAAGGATCTGTTCCAGTCCCAAACATCTGGGAAAAGCCTGTGTGAGAAACAGGCAGCTCAGCTGGTCAGGCACCTCCACACACATCCCTTTACTACAACTAGAGGCCCCTCCTGTCTCCTTCCAGTCTCCTTGTTCAATATAGTCAACTACTCCTCTTTCCAGAATGCAATACAAAATAACTACTTTTTAGGAGTGCCCACACTATGTAGTATCCAGAAAAAAATCACTACAGATCACATTTTAAAATTTTAAGATGATTCTCAAAAGGTTAAACATAGAGTTACCATATGACCCAAGCAGTTCCACTCCTAGGCATATACCCAAGAGAAATGAAAACATACGTCCACATGAAAACTTGCACATGAATGTTCACAGTAGCCTAATTCACAATAGCCAGAAGGTAGAAACAACCCAAATGCCCATCAACTAACGAACAGATAAACAAAATGTGCTCTATCCATACAATGGAAAATTATTTTGTGATAAAAAGAATGAAATACTGATATGACAAGAATGAACCTTGAAAACATTATGCTAATTGAGATGAATGATAAAGATGTGACACACACACACACAATGGAATATTACTCAGCCATCAAAAAGGATGAAATCTTACCATTTGCAACAATGTGGATGAAACTAGAGGGTATTATGCTAAACAAAATAAGTCACTCAGAGAAAACCAGTTATTGTACAGTTTCACTCACGTGTGGAATTTAAGAAACAAAACAGGATCATGGGGAAAGGAGGGAAAAATAAAACAAGACAAAATCAGAGAGGGAGACAAACCATAAGAGACTCTTAGCTTAGGAAACAAACTGAGGGTCGCTGGAGGGGGGCGGGTGGGGGGATGGGGCAATTGGGTGATGGGCATGAAGAAGGGCACGTGTTGTGATGAGCACTGGGTGTTATATGCAACTGATGAATAACTGAACTCTACATCTGAAACTAATTTTGAATTTAAATAAGATATTAGAAAAGGAAAGAAAACATTATGCTGATTGAAAAGAAGCCAGACACAAAAGCTCATGTATGGTATGATTCAATTTATATGAAATGTCCAGAACAAGCAAATATCTAGAGACAGAAAGTATATTAGTAACTGTCAGGGTTTGGGGCAGTGGGGTTTTAGTGGTGGTGGTATGGTGTTGGGAAATAGTAAATAACTGCTAATGAGTGTGGGGTTTTCTTTTGGAGAGATGAGAATGTTTAAAAGTTGCATTGGGGTTGTGATAACACAATCCTGTGAATATGTTAAAAATCATTAAACTGTATAATTTAAATGAATGAATCATATGGTATGTGACTTATATATATGTGTGTGTGTGTTCGTGTGTGTGTGTATACATGTATATGTTCATCTAAATAAAGCCATAACTAAAAAAAATTAAGATGATACACAAATAATGAAGCAACAGAAAGAGAAACTAAGAAAGCAATTTCATTTACAATTGCACCAAAAATAATGAAATATCTAAGAATAAACGTAACCAAAGAAGTGAAAGACCTAAAATTTGAAAACTATAAAACACTGATGAAAGAAATTGAAGATGATGCAAACACATGGAAGGATATCCCATGCTCGTGTATTGGAAGGACAAATATTGTTAAAAAGTCCATACTACAGAAAGCAATTTACCCATTTAATGTAATCCCTATCGAAATACCCAAGGCATTGTTCACAGAACTAGAACAAATAATCCTGAAATGTGTATGGAACCACAAAAGACCCCAAATAGCCAAACACTCTTGAAAAAGGAAAACAATGCTGGAGGTGTCACAATTCCAGATTTTAAGTTATATTACAAAGCTGTAGTCATCAAACAGCATGGTACTGACACAAAAATAGACACATAGATCAGTGGAGCAGAATAGAGAGCCCAAGCGCAAACCCACAATTATACGGTCAATTAATCTTCCACAAAAGAAGGAAGAATATACAATGGGGAGAAGACAGTCTCTTCAACAAATGAACAAATGGTGTTGGGAAAACTGGAAAGCTGCATGCAAAAGACGAAACTGAGCTATTTTCCTACATCGTCTCATTTTCGGCATTATATTTTTCACTGTATGCCACACTTCTATGTTCTATTTTAAAGGGCTTCCCTGATGTGAAACCCTTGGAGGCAAATGCATTTCAGAACCTCAATTCTTTTCAGATTTTAGAGTACAGAGGCACATATTATGAGACAGCTCTAGTGACAGCTGGGACAGCCGCCTTGAAATCACTGGCATTATTATGACTGCGGTAAAACATATGACTAACAGCAACCCCCACACATCAGTTCTGATCAGGTTTTGCTGAAAGTTCTAGAAAACAGTTTCAATTTTCAGAGTTCTGGGTGGGCATTTGGGCAGCGCAGATAAGGAACTGTGGTCTGAAGCACAGTAGATTAGAGACAGCTGCCATCAGATAAGTGCTGAGGACCCTGGTGTCGAAAATGGGACAGGAAAACTCAGGGCAAGTGAGGACACTCCTTTCATGGAAGATATAATTTCCTACAACTAGATGGTTTAATAATTTGATGGTGGGTTTGGTAGAAACCCATCCTAATCCCATCCTGAGTATTAGAGTAACTCAGAAGGTGGGGGGGCAATGCAGAAAGGTACAAACGCAATTTAAAACCAAAGTTGTTAATGTAGTTCTTAAAGAAGGATTCGATAAACCGATTAATATTGACTGTGAATCTGTGAGGTACAGGCACAGGTGGTGAAGAAGACAGAGTGCCCAGGGGCTTACAGTAGGGAGTACAGAAAAGGTGCAAAACCAGGTGCCACTGGAAAGTAGAACTGGGAGAGAAATGTAGTTTGCACAGGGCTGTCAGATATGGAGATTGAAAAAAAAGACTTTTATTTATTTTTTAAGATTTTATTTATTTATTTGAGAGAGAGCATGTGCACAAGCATGGTGGGGGTGTGGGAAGATGGAGAAGCAGACTCCCCACTGAGCAGGGAGCCCCACGCGGGGCTCAAGCTCAGGACCATGAAATCATGACCTGAGCTGAAGACAGATGCCTAACCAATTGAGCCACCCAGGCACCCCCAAAAAATGAGTTTTAAAGTAAGTTCTGAAAGATGGTCAGGAGTCACCAAAGTGGCAGGTGTTGGGGGGCAGAGGAAGAAGAGCTGCCAAGAGATTCCACATGGATAAGAGCAAGTATAAAGGCCAGAGCCTGGGGTAGATTATTCACGGACATGACCATAGGCCAGTGTGACTGCAGAGCCGAGAGACTGCTGGCCGATGGCGGTTTCTGAGGTAGGCAGGGGTCAGGCCTCCAGTGTGTCTGGGCCACAGTCAACATCCTGTACTCAACCCTGGGGTTAATGGAAGTTACTGAAGGGTCTGGAGCAGAGGAGTCACCTCATGAGACTTATGTTTTAGGAAGATTGCCCTGCCAGGAGAACTGTCTGGAAGGATGCATGCCAGGCTATTAATAGGGGTCACTTCGGGAAGGTTAGGATAGGGTGAAGGCCAGTGGAAGACATAGACATGGCCAACAAGCACATGAGAAAATGCTCTGCATCACTTGCCATCAGGGAAATACAAATCAAAACCACAATGAGATCCCACCTCACACCAGCGAGAATGGGGAACATTAACAAGGCAGGAAACAACAAATGTTGGAGAGGATGTGGAGAAAGGGGAACCCTCTTACACTGTTGGTGGGAATGTGAACTGGTGCAGCCACTCTGGAAAACTGTGTGGGGTTCCTCAAAGAGTTAAAAATAGACCTGCCCTACGACCCAGCAATTGCACTGTTGGGGATTTACCCCAAAGATTCAGATGCAGTGAAACGCCGGGACATCTGCACCCCAATGTTTCTAGCAGCAATGGCCACAATAGCCAAACTGTGGAAGGAGCCTCGGTGTCCATCGAAAGATGAATGGATAAAGAAGATGTGGTCTGTGTATACAATGGAATATTCCTCAGCCATTAGAAACAAAAAATACCCACCATTTGCTTCAACGTGGATGGAACTGGAGGGTATTATGCTGAGTGAAGTAAGTCAATCGGAAAAGGACAAACATTATATGGCCTCATTCATCCAGGGAATATAAAAAATAGTGAAAGATGGGATCCCTGGGTGGCGCAGCGGTTTGGCGCCTGCCTTTGGCCCAGGGCGCGATCCTGGAGACCCGGGATCGAATCCCACATCAGGCTCCCGGTGCATGGAGCCTGCTTCTTCCTCCGCCTGTGTCTCTGCCTCTCTGTCTCTCTCTGTGACTATCATAAATAAATTTTAAAAAAAAATTTAAAAAAAATAGTGAAAGGGATCATAGGGGAAAGGAGAGAAAATGAGTGGAAAATATCAGAGAGGGTGAGAGAATATGAGAGACTCCTAACTCTGGGAGACGAACAAGGGGCAGTGGAAGGGGAGGTGGGTGGGGGGATGGGGTGACTGGGTGATGGGCACTGAGGGGGACACGTGACAGGATGAGCACTGAGTGATATATGTTGGCAAATCGAACTCCAATAAAAAAATATACAAAAAAAAAAAAAAAAGGATAGGGTGAAGGCCAGCAGATAATTAACTTCATCTTTGAATGACTTCATTGGGTTCACTTCTGGCAACAAACATTTTTTTTTTTGTGGCTTAAAGATATCGGAAGTTGAAAATTTTTTCCTCATTAAAACCGAATTATACTTCCTTTTGTGTAGGAATGGAGTGGGTAGATAAGCCATTATGCTAAGTGGAATAATCCAGACATAAAAGGACAAGTACTGTCTGGTTCCATTCATATGAAGGTCCCCAGGTAGTCAAATCCGTGGGGGCAGAAAGCAGGATGGGGGGTGCCCGGGGCTGAGGAGAGAAGGGAATGGGAAAATCAGGTTTAGTGGGGACAGAGTGTCAGTTTAGGATGATGGCAAAATCCTGGAGATGGATGGTGGTGATGGTTGTACGACAGTGTGGATGTTCAAATGGTGCATTTTATGTCACTAACCCCAGCACACTGCTGGCCTGTCCTGAGTGGGAGCCAGTGAGGGTTGCGGGGGGGGGGGGGGTGCTCCAGTGGCTAGAGAAATGCCCCAGGCAAAGATTTGCAGCTGTCAGAAGCCACAGGTCCCTGTATATGGGAAGGGGTGCTGAGGGGCGGTGGTGGGATCACTACAGTGTCTGCCACAAAAGTCAAGGGTCTTGGCTTGAAAACTGGTCTGAAGGTGGTTCTGTTTTCCCCAAGCAGGGAACACTGGAAGCAAAGCAAGGAGCAGTGGGCCAAGGAGAGCGAAGAAGAAGCCAGACAGGTGGCAGGGAAGCAGGACACCGGAATGGAGGGGATAAAAAGAAGTGATGTGTTCAAATGCCCGGTGAATACACAGCACAAGGAGCTGCAAAATCCTCCCTTAGATGGCGGGAACTACTCTGGAAAACACTTTAGTTGAATAAGAGCTTACAGGGGCCGCCTACCCTGTCCCACTCTGTGCCACAAAGCTCAGATGCCAAAGATGGAGCAAACAATATTCAAGCAGACAAATAATGTGAGCACCAGAGCAGCTCTCAACCTGTGTTTCCATTCCTCATCTCATTCTGACCTTCCACTTAATATAAAATTACGCAGATCAATATACTGCACGTGCCACCTTATAGGAAGGATGGATTTGTTGAGAACGAAAAACCTGACATTGCCTTTCTCAGGTGTGCAAGAATTACAGGAACCAAGGTCCTTGAGAAATGCCAGGCAGGTGTTAGTGCTACATTTTGCATATGTATTTTGTGTTTCTTCCTCACCCCTGGCTGCAATTATGTTAGCAGTGAGATTGAATAAGCTCTCACTTTGCAAATCATTTGCAGATGTCCCTCTTCATCACTGAAGTCTTCACTGTATTTGACAACGTTTGAAAACAGATGCCAAGAGTTTGTATGTAGAATGCATGGTCTGAAGATGGGTTTAAATTCTAAGTCCTCCCATTTTTTTTTCAATCCCTGTTTTCAAAGAAAAGGGATTCAAACAGCACACACGTATAGATCTTCATCGGAAACATAAAATTCACTATTGCTTTTAAATTTAAAGATTGGTTTCAGGACGCCTGGGTGGCTCAGGGGTTGAGCGCCTGCCTTCAGCCCAGGGCGTGATCCTGGAGACCCAGGATCGAGTCCCACATCGGGCTCCCTGCACGGAGCCTGCTTCTCCCTCTGCCTGTGCCTCTGCCTCTCTCTCTCTCTCTTATTAATAAATAAATAAAATATTAAAAAATAAAAATAAAAGACAGCTTTCCTGAAATGTACCTTTAAAAGAACACAGGAGGAGAAAAAAAGTATTTTGCCAGTTTCTCCTGCTTTTCAGTTTTTGCTCGCCAACAAACACCCAAGAATAAAGCAAGCCGAAGTCCCACATGATTTTTCTTCTGCACACAGTTTTTGCTTCCTTCTCCCCCCCCCCACCCCCACCCATCGCCTTAGAGTCATTTTAATCTCTTTATACTTTTTTCCATTTCTCAGACCAGTCTGCTGGAAGCTCAATACTGTGGACCAGCAGACTGATTTATCTACAGAAAACTCATTTTCCCCTTGGACACATTCTCCACGATATCAGACAGAAAGGAACTAGGGGAGAAAAGCAGATCACAGGCAGTGTGTTTTGGATGGTCTGCCTTTTATCAACGAGGACCATGTGATTTCCTTTCAGACTCTGACCACTCCTGCGTGCAGCCCGATTTCCAATGACATAAAAGGTATGTATGGTATTTCACCCCTCCGAAGGCCTGAAAGATCATACCACCTATGAGTAAGCCTGAAAAAACTAGCAGATGACACAACACCTAACAATCAAAACCAGAGTCATCGCCACATCCATTCTGACTTGGCCCAAAGGTGAGCTCTGTAAAGGTATACAGAGGCTTCCTTTATTTAACAAGTACATTTATTTTTGTATGCACAAGCCAACAATTAATGGGCACAGGAAATGTAACCTCACTTCATTTCCTCTTGTGTGTGTGTGTTAAGCTTGAACTGTTTCTTGATACTCATTCCGGGCATCCAGCATGTAGAAGGCGCTCACTTCATGTTTTCTAAGTGAGAGACTTAGGAGGGTGATGGCAACTCGGGCTGCCAGCCAAGAGTTGGGGTAGATGGTAAACACAAGGGGCAGAATCACCGGATTAGAAACTAGCCAACAATTGCCTTTTACAGATATTTTTGTAAGTAACGAGCTTTGTCTTTTTCAAGCAGAGAACAGAATCCTCAAAGTGTTAATGTCATTGCGTTACTAATAGTCTGGCTCTGTAAGGTTTGGCTTAGTGGGGCATGGGAAGAACAGGATCTCTCTCTTCTTAAATCATTTGTTGACTGCAGAGGATCGTATCTCTGGACATGCCAATTCAGAATGTTGTAACTCATTTAAATGTTATCAATGATCGTTTCCAAAAGTACAGCCAAAAGTTACCTGTCAAAACTCTACAACACGCTCCTTTACATTCATGATCTATCTTCCTCGTTCATTTGTCAAATCCCTCTATTATGAATGTCCTTTGACCAAAGACCGCCAACCTGCTGCCCTCTCCACTCAAACACTACCAACCCGCTCCCTCACTTTCTCCCTGTTGCCCGTTTTTACAATCACTTTTAGTATCTTCAATTCCCTTCGAGAAATCATACAGGAAGCTGCATAAAATAGCAGCAGGATTATGGGAAGAAGAGAGGTGTGCACCAACAGTACTATTTTGCCAAGAACCCAGAATCTGAGGTGGACCCAAAATGATAGCCTGGGATAGATGGACAGTCCGTGACCTTCTGTGTCTAGTCTTCACAGATTATAGTCCTTTGTTTCAGAATTTATCCCTTGGCTACATTGCCACAAATGTTTCCAATAAAGGAAGAAATCTACATTTGTAGCAATTCCAGATAAGAGGCTATGGATCTCAGCTCTAAATCAGCCCAGGGAGTGGTAAGAGGATTAGATTTCCTGCAGCTTGTTTGGGCCACTATAGAGGTCAGCCTCCACCCTCCGCCCTGTTCTGGGTGCTCGGGCCACCTAAAAGATCCAGAACTGATGAAGTTCAGCACTCTTCCCAGGCCTCTACCTCCAACAGAAGAAAACCTCATGGTTAGAACCTCTTGTGATGTACAGGGCAAAAATACCGTTCAACTACTGTCTATCAAGATGAGGGTCCAGGGCCAGCAGCCTCTGAGACAGATTTGCATGTAGGTGCTTCATCAGGGTTCAACAGGTGTAAGGAAGTAAGGGAAGCAGGACTGGTCAGAGAGACGAGTTGAACTGAGATGCACAACAGAAGCCTCAGTCAATCTCACAGGGAGCCCCAGAGCTGAGAGTGCACGTCAGAGTTGTGTTGAAGTGAGGCAAGGGGGCCAGGCCTCTATACTCCTCCATCTGTTGCAGGCTGCTGCAAGGTGCCCGCAAAGCAAGGGGCGTGCTCTTGGGTGAGTCAGATCCCCTTAGCCAAAGGCAATTTCCAGAGAGGGACTCCACAATGAACAAGCAGATGGCCAAAATTCTCAGCAGGTGGGGGAAGAAGTGCCCTGAAGGGGGAGCTCTGACAGCCAACCACGCTGCCATTTTAGGGCCAATGATAAGAAGAGAGAAGTTGAAATCTCAATGGCCTGTGTATATTAGAGCGCAGAATTTTTTTTTTTTTAGAGCGTAGATTTAAATTTCAACCATTTCGAGCGATGTTTGAAGGAAATATAGTTGAATTGGCCAATTAGATCTCTGATAAATCCTATTGCTGAATGTTCTTTGAGGCCCCAAGGTGACACTCTCATCTTCCTCTCCTCTGTGGCGTCTGAACCAGATGAACATATCTTTCTCAGCATCTGCCACCCAGCATTCACTTGTTTCATGTTTCACATTCACCTGTGCGGAGCTGTATGTGTCTCCCTCGGCCTGACGTATCCCTCAAAGATGGAAAAACATGTATCACCCATCTGTCTATTCCCACACCAGCCCAATGCTTGGTAAACAGGGCTTCTGATAAGCATTTATTGAATGAACAAATCCATCAAGAAATGAGCAAACTTGACTTCTTTTTCTCCCCTGTGGAAACAACAGGATGAGAAAACACACTTGATGAAATGAGGAGCTCATCTGAGTGTACACCTTGGTCTGGGCTTATCAAGGGCTGTTTGATTTTGACCAACCGGCATAGCATGAAAGGGCTATTCAGAAACTGTCAACTGTTATCTTACAGGACTCCCAAATAAACTAAAATCTAGCACAGATTGGAATGCAAACTAGAGAGGAAATTAAAATGCGAAACATGAAACAGCTGTTTGATCCTCTGTTACAAAAGACTGTGGACAAAGGCTATGTCCATTTCTTATCTAGATGGGTAAAAATAATCACAGAAAATTATTTGTTACAGAGCTATTTTCTTTTCTGCACTGAAACACAACAGAATTATCTAATTATGTCAAAGTTCACAACAGAATTATCTAATTATGTCAAAGTTCTAGATGCACAGGATAAATGGTGTCCAAAAAACTTAGAAGTATGATAAAAAATATAACAGTGGACATAAAGCACTCATTGCCAAAACCAGTTGCAGAGAGCAAAATTTACTTGCCACTACAGAAATTTTACAAAACTGAAGACAGTCGTAATTTCTAGTTGCTGCAACTTCATTAAGTGACAACTACAAACTGGATGAAGGAGCATGACTTTCTCTGTATCATGCCAGAGTGAGGGGGAACGTTGGTTGCCTTCAACGTTGTTGAAGTAACTAAGAAGCCCATTATTGCAAATCTACCCTAAAGGAGACTGGCAAAATTATCTTGGGAATGACAATTTTGCATTAATTATTAAATGCCTTCAAAGGATTCCCAACATTTATTTCTAGAAAATTCCTAAAGAAATCATCAGAATTATGCCCAATGGTTTAGGTATAAGGATGTTCATAATAGCTTTGTTTAAAATAGCAGAGGTTGGAAATACAAATCTTCAGCAATAGATGTTGCTTAAATAAATACAATCCTATGAAGAAATATAGTTACGGAGATCTTATGGGACAAGTGCATTTAAGACATGATTAAGCAGTCATGTTATTATTTATTTTAAAAAACACCAAATAGATCCAAAGGTGATGTGCAAGAAAAAAATATAAGTGACATTAGTAACATTTTTTTTCTTTTTGGTGGGATCAATTATGGATTATTTTCATTCTCTTTTTGTCCTTTTCTGCAATTTACAGATTTTCATAATAAATATGTATTATTTCTACAATTCGTGTTATTAAAAAAATGTTCCCATGTCTCCAAAAAATTTCCTTAAACTATAAATCATCAGGGAAAAATGCAATTTCATACCCCCTTTTTTTATGATTTCCTTTTTTTTTTTTTTAGGGATAGATAGGGAGTGTGTATGTGTGCTTGAATGCGGAGAGGGGCAGAGGAAGGGGGAGAGATAGAATCTTCTTTTTTTAAAAAAGATTTATTAATTTGAGAGAGAGAGAGAGCATGCACAAGAGCAGGAGGAGAGTCAAAAGGAGAGGGAGACAAGCAGACTCCCTGCTGAGTGGGGCTCAATCTCATGACGTGAGTCGAAATCAAGAGTTGGACGCTTAACCAACTGAACCACCCAGGTTCCCATGTGGTTTCATCTTTCATTTATGTCAGTAGCCTTTCTTCTTAAAAAAATTTAGAGGGAGTGTTGGTTATCAAATAATTTGCCTATTAATTCTTTACTTTATCCCAAATCATCTGAAAAGGGGGCCTTGTCAAATAACAAAAGCCTTTCCAAAGAGCTCATTGCTTTAATGTAGGAAACTGGAAAATAACCCAAAGAAACAAGATGGAATTAAAGACATCATCATGAAGACATGATTAAAGACAGAAACACAGCTGGAATCATGGGAATAAAAAGTTGCTCCAACTCCAAAACACGAGGTCAGGATCCCAAATTCAATATGAAAGAATCACTGGAAATGTTTGAGAGGTAAACCAAAATGGGAGTGGTTGTTCAGGCTGGAAGGAGAGCAAACAAAGCTAAGGACCTAGCAGGACACCTTCCTCATTGTGCAATGCTGATAAATGTGGAGGAGGAGGATGTGGCCAGAGTAAAAATGTCCTACGGAAGAGATGAAGAACATCAGATCAAGGGTTTAAGCTTTCGACACAAAGTGGAAATTAACTAGAACCTGCCACTTAAGATAGCGCTGAACAGGGACTATGGTATTACTAACATTTGAAAGGTCATCCCTACCTGGAAGTGCTTCCTGATTGTGCCTTCTCTCTTATGAAACAGTAGGTTTCAGTGACAACTTTGACATAACAAATAGGATGGGCTGTTCACTTTGTGTTGGAGACTGCCCAAGATGTGAGTCTGTCATTTAGTAAGCTGTGTCACAGCCCTTGGGCAGAAAAATCTCTTTGGTTTTATTTAAAAAAAAAAAAAAAAAAAAGGAAATTTTAAATAAAGTCACGTCCTTCAATTTCAGTTGTAAAACTTCAGAGGGAGAGCATGAATTACTATCTTTGTGATACTTCCTTTTTGGTCACCTCTCAACCTGTTCCAGAATTTCTATCCATTTTTTTGGCTTCCCTGGCTCCACGGGTTGCCCTCTTCCACCTGTCAGGCAAGTAACCGCCCACCTTATCTTTACAGCAAAGATTTTCAATGGCTCCCTATTTCCAACTACAGATGGGACTTGCTCATAAAGAGAGGAGTTCATTCCTCAGGACTGTAATTTTATTCAAAGGAAGGGGTTGTAAGGCCTGGGATCGGCCCTTTGGCGTCTCTTGGTTTGCTTTTCCTGAGACCGAAAACCAGGTGCTCTCCCTAGGAGGTGAAACTTTACCAAAATGCTTGCATCTTCAGTCATGAATGATCCTGTTAAAGCCAGCAATTTTTTAGCTGGTGAGAAATTTATATGACTTGGATGTTCCTAATCAGGAAGGAATTTTATGCCATTAATACACCCCTCTCTTAAGGGAAATAATTACTTTTATGCGGGGACATTATGAAAAAGCTCACCCTCACAAACCTGAGGCCCTTCCAGATTGGCAATGCTGCACATTTAACCTGAGCAAATCTCATTCTGAACATAACCTCTCAGTTTGGCTCAGTTTGGGACTCAGGAGAGTATTTGATCTTGTACATTTCCAGGATCCCCCTCAGTTAATACCACCCATTGGCAGGGCACCTGGGTAGCCCAGTCAGTTGAGCATCCATACTCTTGGTTTCAACTCAGGTCATGATCTCAGGGTCCTGGGATCAAGCCCTATGTCAGGCTCTGCGCTCAGCATCAAGTCTAGAGTCTGCCAGAGACTTGTTTGCCCCTCCCTCTCCCTTTGCTCCTCCCCTGCTTGTACTCTCTCTCTCTCAAAAAAAAAAAAAATACTGCCCGTTGACTTGTAAAAATGGCACAATTAACACTGACTGACATTCCAGGAGGTAGTTCTGGGGCCCTCCCTCCATTTTATAAACAAGGATCTGGAGGCTGGGGAAGTAGGTAAATAACCCAAGCCACAGTCAGGGACAGAGGGAGGACGTGAACCTAAGCCCTAGGCCCACAGAGTCCTTGTGTTTCAGTGCTCTGTTATCCTGCTTCCTCGAGAAGGTGAAAGGTTTGCTCCATGTTTTCTATAGGTTTCTAGCAGTGGAGCGTACCTTCTCTGGGTCCAAAAACCTGGGAGGACCCACGATCTTGACCAAGATATTCAACTGACAGTAATTCTATTTCTGGGAGCTAGAGTGGGCTGGGTTCCTTGCTCAACACCAGAGACGGGGGGATAAACCACAAGAAGGCCCAGACTGTGAGCAGCCTAAGGTCAGACAAGGGTTCATAGATGCTTAAATGGGTCAGTTAAATTAAAATTGGTTAAGACTGTAAGTAAAATAGCCATCAAGTCCAAAGATGAAAACGGTTAGTGGTAGTTCTGATACAGAGTCACCTGCAACTGTACATATTTCATTTGTCCCAGGTGCTGACTTTCACCATTATACTATACTATATTACAGGTCTCATCACCTGTAATAATTTAATAGTCATTAATCTTTTTTATTTTTAGAAAGAGAGAGAGCACAAGCGGAGGGGGTAGTGGTGAGGATGGGGAGGGGGTTGGGCAGAGGGAGAGAGAGAGAGAATCTCAAGCAGGCTCCATGCCAAGCACAGAGCCCAGTTTGGGACCTTGATCTCACAACTGTGATATCATGACCTGAGCCGAAATCAAGAGTTGGATGCTTAATCCACTGAGGTACCCAGGCACCTCAATAATCACTAATTTTAAATGTCATTCAAACTGTAGAAGTTCTAATACAATATTCATCAGTCAAGCGCATGTGTGTATATAGTGTGAATCTTCACAGGAATAAAGAAATGTACGCATATTCGAATTTGTTGGTAACATACTAGCTGTCATTGCTGATATCTGGAGAAATAATACTTGGCACCAAAACATCTTATGGACTTCGTTGTGTCAAAGGAACATGGAAGTGCTACTCAGGTCCAACGTGTTAGAGAAGGAAGTTAATACTAAATGATCTCTTCTCGATCATAGGCTAAATCTGGCCAGAGGGGCCACCTGTGTAATTTGTTGTCAAAAATGCAGGAATCGCTAAAGCAGCTGATTTTCAGTTACAAGCTGTGGTGTTTTAAAACAAATTTTGATGACATACATTATCGGCCACATTACTAAAATCCTCTTGATGTGTGTGTCTTTGTAGCCATGGGAGTGTGAACAAATGATGTCAAAACACATTCCACATTTGTGTTACAGGGGAAGTGGCCAGCTCCAATAATTGGCAAAGGTTAACAGACTGGAACAAGCTGCCATGAGATTTTCACTGGGAGCAGAAGAAATCAAACAAGGAAACAAATGCCAAATTGAGTAACAGTGGGGTGATCCTAATATTAATGTCCGCCCAGCACCAAATGGATTAGAAGTGTTCATTAACAGAAATGTGTTCTGCAGGCAGAATTTCTCACACATTTCTCTCTTAAATATATTTTCAATATAATTAGAGTTTAAGCTTTTTCTTTAAACTTTGCTGCTGGCATTTATTTATTCATTCATTCATTCATTCCTGAAAGACATAGAGAGGCAGAGACACAAGCAGAGGGAGAAGCAGTCTCTCTGCAGGGAGCCCGACGTGGGACTCGATCCCGGATCCCAGGATCACACCCCGAGCTGAAGGCAGATGCCCAACCGCTAAGCCACCGGGTGTCCCTCTGCGGGCTTTTAGATCATCTGTGTTAGTAAATCATATACGAGCCAAGAAAGTAGGGCTGGGAGACAGCATCCCTCTACAGAATAATGGTCTATGAATGTGTGTGTGTGTGTGTGTGTGTGTTACTGTATGCACACCACTAACCATTTCCTCGACCTGAAGTTTGACAGTGGAGTCAGCTGGCCCAGTGCCACTTCAGAGCCATCTGTGGTTGGTGGCCATTTGTCAGCCTGTTGAACAATAATAGCCAGTGTCTACTGTGTGCTTGCCAGATGCCAAGCCCTTCACGCACATTTTCTCTTTTAATTTTCTCCACCACTTTTCAAAGTGGATACTGTGATTATCCCTATCTTCTGGATAAGAAAACCAAGACACGGGAAGGTTACCAATCTCTCTTACGGTGGCGCAGCTAGTTAGTGGTGGAACCAGGGTAGATGCCACGCTGTCAACAGGGCCCCATCATTGCCCGGACCCCTCAACATCTCCAGCCAGAAGCGAAAAACGCTGCCATGGATAATGGCCAAGCCGAGCCTGGAGCCTGGAGGCTATAGAAGTATTTAGAAATCATGACTCTGGTGGCGCCTGGCTCTGCCCGCATGGACCACCGGGCAGGCCCCTCCCACCGATGTGCCCCAGGTATTAGAATCAACCAGAGGGTATGAGGCTCTGTCATCCTTAACCCTCATAGAGCTGCTGGGAAAAGTCAAGCTCTGAACACCTTGCCCAGCATGTGGACGGCACTCGAAATGCTCACTCTTGTTATTATTTATTATTAATAAGCAATTAATCCTGTCCAATGAATAAATAATATGTGCATGTATTATTAATACATTTGTCATTATAATGAAGACAGGAGGCAGGTGGCTGGAACGAAGCCCCGGTCAGAACCTGAAAGCAGTCAGGCCAGGGTGCTGCTGACATCCAGATCTGGGGCTGCCAACGTTTCTCTTGACAACGAACACGGTGGCGAGTCCCGGAGCTGGAGGTGAGCCTGAGCTCCGGAGGCCCCTCGCTGGAAGGAGCAAAGGGATGGAGGAGGCAGGAGGAGGCAGGAGGAGGCGGGGACGGGCCAGGTCCTTACTGATGCCTGCACTAGTGCCACCTTAAAAACGCCTCACAGCAAGAAAAATTATTAGTTGCTGAGGAGGAGGAAATGATTACACAGAAATGCCTGCTCCTCCTCCCACAGGCCGAAAAATCCTAGCAGCTAAACAAGGATGTATTTTCCAAAAGGTTTAAGCTGAAGCCGTAATGACCAGCATGTACATTCTTTCTAATCCTAGCAACAGCCCCCTCTTGCCGATAAAGGCGTCAGGTGTCTCAGTTCAGTGAGGCCGCTGAAGAATAGGGAGGTGAGGGAACTTTTATGGTGACACAGTAGGTACATGTAGGAAATGGGATCCATAATGAGTCTGTTTGACACCAGAGCAGCTATTTTTTTTTAACACTGCCATACTGCCTCTCTGTAGCCTCTCTTTGACAGGGGATCTCCAGATTTCCAAGCACTTCTATATAATTATTATTTTTCCAAACATTCAGGTGGGTTCTAGGAGCCCAGCGATGTCCTCCATCTTTCCTCATCAAACGTGAAGATGAAGTTTTGCCATTAACACGCAGGCCACATCTGCCTACCGCATCCTTCAACTCATGACCCCTCGTGGGCCATCCGTGACAGCCCCTGCCCAGGCCGGGCCCACTGGTCTGGAGCAGGCTCACCTTCCCGGCCCGCACGGGGCACCTGCCACGTGTGGGTTATGGTTTGGAAGGCCGGCTCCAACTGCTGCAGGATCTCAACCAACCTCAGAGGGCTCAATGTACTCTCTCAAGCCTGGCAAAAAATGTCTTCCTTTCTGCTTCAAATTTCCCTATTTTTTTTAGCTTTTATTTTGAGGATTGAGCAAGAGCCATTCCAGAATTGCAAAAGATAGTTTCCATGGCTTCACCAACCCAAACACTGAAACCGAGACACAGGACAAGAAAGAATATGCTTCTCTCCAGCTCCATGTGGGAAACGCTGTTACTTTGTCAAAACTCCAGAGATGACCTGGCCCTTGGGTGGAAGACATTTCAGTAGGTGTGCATTTATATGCTGCACCAGTTTCTTAAAAGACTTTTCGCCAGTACCCTAGTATTTTTCAAATCTCAAAAGAGAAAGTTGTATATTAACCAGCTGTACCTCCCGTACATCTGTGTTTATCCTAAAAGGGGTGATTAAAATTTGCTGATGGCTTGAAAGACTATCAGAGAACTAGCAGAATGTCCCAAGTTTAATAATTAACAACATTTAAAAACCAGAGTCAAATTCCGACACTTCTAAACGGAAATCATTGTGTGGGTCACCTCCTCATTCTAGAATTCCGATTGGGCCGCTTCTGCCACCCTCCGTGTGATTTGGCACGAAACACAAAAGGGTTGGTAGTAAGTAGGTGGGTATGAGTTTCAGATCCAATCAATTGCTACTGTGTTGGTGTAAAGTTAAAGTTCACCTCCCCAGGCTCCGGAGGCTCAGCCCAGTGGAGGGGAAAGTGAACAATTTACCAACTCGCAGAAAAGAAGCAGGTGGCAGGGGAGAGTAAAACAGAGGCATCTCATCCAATCCGGGGGGCGGGGGGGTTAAGGGCAGTCCTGGGAGATGGTATCTCAGCCAGGGTGTGAGGTTAACCAAGTGTCTTTCAGCATCTGTTTCCTCCTCAAACTACAGAGGATGATGGAAGATACCTTGCTCCTTTCTACCCCCTCTTCCAGCCTCTCCTGGGCTTCCTCTCTTCTCTCTTGGTTTCATTCATTTTATTTGCTTCAGTGGTTTTGGCTAAAACTTCTCCATCGCAGGCACCTGTGAGCCTAACTTCTCTTCTGCATTTCCACCTGCTAGACATCTGTCCCCGAGCATCCTCCCAGCACCTCCGACTCTCTGTGTCCCATCCGTCTCCCACACCTGTTTCTCCACTTGATGTCCCTCTTTTTGCTAAACCATCACCATATTCTTATGACTTGACACATGTCACTCTGTGAATGAAAATCCTCTGTGGTCGTTCTTTGACCACACAAAGAACTAAACCTGTTGGGGATGATGTACAAGCCTCCCCACAATTCATCCTACCAGAACCCCTCCCACATACACACAGACACAACTCTCTACACTAAAGTCCTTGAGGCTTCCTAAGCGTGCTCCTGCATTCTTTCACATGTTTGTGATCTGGCATCATCTGTTTCTTAGCTCAAAATGCTTTCTTCATCTAGTCTCCTGATGAACTCCTATCCATCCCTTAAGACCTGCTTCAAATGTCACCTCCTCTGTGAAGTCTGCCCAGATTTTCTCAGGCAGAGTTTGACATTCCCTCCAATCGCCTTCTCTGGGACTTTGTGCATGCACCACTAAAGCATCTATCAGGGGTCACGAGTATTAATGGTTCAGGACTCTGTCTTCCACGTTAGCTTGTGAATGCCCCCAGGGCAACATCCCTGTATAATTCATCTTTTATTCCCTTTGGGATAGGATGTGGAACAGGAAGCAAATGGTCATCGCATAAATGAATAAAAAATTAATGAACGGACTCCTCTTGTGGCAGGTACCCACTCTCGACCTTGTATTGTCTTTGCTCGGGTATCTCCTCTCCCTTTCTGGGTGGACAAATCTTCCAGGGCAAAAAGCAATGTGATCTGTTCCTGCACCCCTCTGCAGCTTACTCCAGTGCCTATTGTTTGAATAAATGAGTAAACTTCTTATAGGACCTTGTGTCATACGTCAGACTTCACAAAGCTATTGTCACACACATTGTTTCACTTGCCCTTCACGATGACATCTAGCTCTGACTCACTGGCGTTACCTTCATGCAGCAGATAAACCCACTGAGGTAGGGCCTTGGAACCTTGCTTTCCTGGTTTTGAGAACAATGCCTATTCCAGGTAATGTTCTTGCGAAAAGGCAGATCTGTTCACCTGTCCCATGTTTTGAGAGTCTGGAGGTGAGTGTAGAGGTTCACCGCTGCTTGTAAAAGAAGAGCCAAAACCCTTGTCTACTCTTCCCCAACAAGCCTGACATGAATAACTGGAGTGACCCTGAAAGCTTGGAGTATGAATCAGAAAGACCAGTAGAAGGGAGGAGGGAAGAGAAAAATCGGAACCCATTAGACTTTGGGCAAAAACAGACTTTGGGAGCCGGGCAAGAGAACCTCCAGCTTCTGTGAGATGGGAGGCTATGTGAGTCAGTGTCAAGAAGCACTCAGTAATATTTTCTAAAGCACCTAGGTAGAAATGCTTTTAAGTCCAAGTTCCTGTGGAAGAAAAAAATGTCAAAAATAGTGCAGGAAAAGGGGATTGATTGAGCCTTGGCTCACCTTAACAACACCATTGTGCTTATGTATCTGTGTCCCTGCAGCACTCAACACAGCTTGGCAGAGTGAGCTCCGGAGGGTCCCGCAGACAGAAGTGGTAGCCTGAGGGACGCCTGGGTGGCTCAGCGGTTGAGCATCTGCCTTCGGCCCAGGGTGTGATCCTGGAGTCCTGGGATCGAGTCTCGCATCTGGGTCCCTGCATGGAGCCTGCTTCTCCCTCTGCCTGTGTTTGTGCCTCTCTCTATGTGTGTCTGTCATGAATAAATAAGTAAAATCTTTTTTTTTTAAATAAGTAAAATCTTAAAAAAAAAAAAAAGTGGTAGCCTGAGATCTGAGCCAAAGGAGGGGGCAGCACAGGACCGGGATCAGCACCCAACATCCAAGGCCTTGGTTTACTCACCAGGTCCAGCAAGAATCGGGTACCTCTGTCCTGTCCACTCACGGGGAGCAGGGACTAACCCTGCTCTTGAGACCTGGTTAGGGCAAGTGTTGGCCAACACATCCAATGGTTTGGAGAGGTGTCCTATCTACTTCTCAGGCACCAGGAGGCCCTGGGACTTTGATCAAAGCATCTCCAGGGGTCTGTTTAGCTGTTCTGGGAGCATTGTTTAGTCCCACTAACCCCATCCCACTGACCTGCCCTCCTCAGAGGGTAGTTTCCCCACTGACCCCATGCGTCCCTCTGGCTTCTGTCTCTGTGCCTCGGTGGGCATGCACACAGCATCCCTGTGGTGGGCTGGGCAGAGGGTGGTCTCTGCCCCCAACCCTGCCCATATAGGCTAGGCCAGAGAGTCAAGCTTCTCCATTGCAGCCCTGTTGCACTTGTACACGCAGCTTGTTCATCCTGCTCTAAGGGGGGTGGTGGGAGGGAAGAAGAGCTCTTTGCCCCCAAAGTCCCTGCTGCCCCAAGGAGATCCGTGACAATCACAGAAACACAGGGTCAGGGCGGTCTCCGGCAATCCATTGCCCCAGGGTCCAAGCCCCGCTTTCGGAACCGGGAGCTGTTCAAGGTCGTTTCCCGGCTACAGCGAGGATCACAGCACGCGGGGGCACGGGGCGTCCAGGTCAGGTTGGAGAAGTGACGGACCACTGCGTCACCCCCGCCAGAGATCTCTCGCCCGCCGGCCCCCTCGCTCCTCGCCGCCTCGAAAACGCCCCCAGCGCAGGCCTGGCAGCCTTCGGAGGGAGAAGTTCAAGGCCTGGCCCCAGCCCCGGCACAGACTTTCGTACCCCGCTTCCGTCCAGGACCGCCCGAACCCTGCCCGCGAGGGAGGCTCGGCGCGCGGCGCTCGGGACCCGCCGGATCCCCGCCTGCGCGCCCGGAGTCCCGGGGCCCCCGCCCCCGCCCCCGGCCCTCGAGCGCCCGCGCGCCTCCCCCCGGGGCGACCACCTGTCGGGGCGCCGGGAGGAGGAAGGCGGGCCGCAGCCGCCACTGACCTGAGATGCCGCCCCCCACCACGACCACGTCGCACTTGCCGCTCATGGCGCTCGCCTGGCTGCGGGCCGCCCCGGTGCCCGCCGCTCGGCCGTCTGGGTCTCGGCCCCCGCCCGCCGCGCTGCCCCCGCGCGCTGGCGCCGCCGCCCCGCCGCTATATCGCCCGCCCCGGGCCCCGCCGCCGAGCCCCGCCCCCGCCCGCAGCCCCGCCGCCCCGACCTGGGGAGGGAGGGCGGGCGCCGGGGCGGGGAGAGCACCTGGGGCCTGCACGGGCCGCGGGGCGGGGGCGAGGAAGAGGCCGGCAGCCCCGAGCCTGCCTTCTGCACGGTCTTTATTTCCCCATCAGCCTCCCTGGTGCTGGGGGGGGGGTGCTGGGATGGCTTCCTGCAGCCCCCCCCCCATTACTCCCCAGATTGGAGCAATCCCAGTAACAGCGAGCGTTCAGGGAGCGCTTTCCCCATCCCGGGCACCGCAGGAAGCGCTTTGCGTGCAAGATTCCGGTTAAGCCCTCCGACAACCCATTTTGCGGATGAGGAAAGCGAGATAAAAGTAGTGAGGGCGAAGGCAAGATTTAAACAAAAAGAAAGCAGGAAGGTTCTGAGAGCGACTTTGATCCACCGCGCAGTATTGCCGCTACCTTGGGATATATTGGGGAGGGATTCCCAGCCCCTCTCATCCTCCTTCCAGATACCCACCTCCCCCCCCTCCGCCCTATGTCCACAGTCAACTCGGGAAGACTGAAGGAGCCAGCAGAGTTATTTGTGGCCCCGGTATGTGGGTCTGGGGACCTTGGCTTGGCCCAACATAGGGACGATTCAACAATATTACAGGTGTTTAAGCTGAGGTGGCCCAAGTAAAACACAGGGGTGCTTCTTCAGGGGACATGGAAAGCCACCTTTCCAAAAGTGAAAAGAAGCCATGTAGGGTGGCTTTTCAAGACATAATTGTGCGAAGTGCTTCCGTTTAGGGTAAGGGAGCTGTGGGACTGGGGGAAGGGGCAGGATGGCTCCAGGGCTGGAGAATTGTTTGAAGCAAATCTCCACCTCATCCCACCCCCGTCTGTGTATCCACTTGCTACCAAAGCATCCTGAGCTTCTGCTGCCCTCACACTAGAAGAGGGTTGGGGCACATCTGTGACTGAGAAGTCACCTGTGGCAGAAGTCTTGATACTGCTCTGATCCGGTTTCTAGAAACTTTCGTCTCTCCTGCTTTGGTATAAAACAGCCGCTGGGCTGAACCTGGATCCCCACTGCCCCACCCTGAAGACAGCCTACGCTGGCCTTCTCTTGCCAAGCCCTACCTGTCCACCTCCATCCACTGGGCCCTGAAGCTTCTGAATTTTTAGCTGTGAACACTCAGTTCCCTCACTAGCCTGCCTGTGAACCTCCTGTCCAGTGGGGGTGAGGTGAGATGGCTGAAGAGGATACTTATAGGGTCTGCTTGGGATCTCTTTGGCATGGCTCCAAAAAGACAAAGTCAGCCAGGCTCCAGGGCATCTGCAGCTTTGAGTTCAATTCAGGCTATCTTTTCCTTCTCTCTCTCTCTCTCTCTCTCTCTCTCTCTCTCTCTCTTCCTTTCTTTCTTTTCTTCTTTTTAAAGATTGTATTTGTATTTATTTATTTGACAGACAGCGCGAGAGAGCAGGGGAAGAGGGAGAAGCAGGCTCCCCACTGAACAGGGAGCCTGATGCGGGACTCGTTTCCAGGACCCTGAGATCGTGACCCGAATCAAAGGCAGACACTTAACGGCCTGAGCCTCCCAGGGACCCCCTATCCTTTCTGGATGTCCCAACTGGTGAGGACGCCACGAGAGGAAGTGTTGTTCCGTGATGTCTGTGGAGAAAACTGACCGGCAAACAGCATTTTCCACAGGCAAAAGTGATCAGTTTACCTTGTGCCCCGTGAGGTGCAAAATGAGTTGATGAGAACTCAGGAGCCTTCAGAGGCTCTCGGAGGCCACCTTATATCCTATATCCAGGCAGTCGTCAGGCCTGCTCGGGGCCCTTGGTCTCCTCGGTATGTGAACTCCCAGGGTTCATCTCCTCTCTCTGCATCGTAAGGCCAGATGAAGCCTCTAAAAGCAGTGCTTCTCAAACTTGAATGTGGGTACAAATCACTCAGCTCTAGGGTGGGATCTGAAAAGCTGCATTTCTAAAAAACCACAGGTAATGAAAGTCAGGGCTTCTGGGCCACAGACCACAAGCCTTGGACACATTCTTCTCCACTCCAGGCCTCTACTTTCCAGTGGTTCCAGAACCGGCTTCATGCTCCAGAGTCCCTGACCTATCTCAAGGGGTTCCAAATGAGAGGGTGTCTGGTCATTAGACAAACATTTATGGAATCCCTGCAATGCTGAGGCCTGGGGAAGAGATGAACAAGGCCAGAACTGCCCCTGCCCTCTGCCCTGTTCGGGTTCACACTCCTTCAGTGAAGACATCCAGGGAGAGGAATCACAAGTATAATTCTGAACGTGGCTCTGGAACACGTAACAGGGCTAGATAACCTAACCCAGGCAATCAAGAAGGACTTCCAAGAGGAAATGACTTCTCTGCTGAGACTTGAAGGATGAACAGGGATTAAACAACTATTGAGAACACGCACACCAGGCAGAGTCGAGGCCAGAGCATTGGAGGACTGGACACAGCTCAGTGTATGAAGAACATCTTTGACCACCTTTAGGACTTCTTACACATACCACAGAACTAATCATGAATAATGAGAAAGGAACAGTGAACAATTAATAATGAATACAATGTTAGGAAGCATCATCTAATTTTGTGAGCCTTTGTGTCTTCTCTTCCCAAGTAGGTAATAAATTCCTGCAGAAAGGGAGATTTTGCATTCTCCTTTATTCATCCACCCCAGAATGATTTACTGATCATCAACGCTGTGTTGTGCTGGTTTCATCACCAGAAGTACGCCCTTATACACAACAAATGATGCTAATCCTCGAAAAGACAAACATGAAAATGGACAAATTTAATGAACCCAATTCATATTGCAACGGAGTCGTGTTCAACACCTCTACCCAAGAAGCCCACAGGAATGCTGCTTGCCCCAAGCAGTGTTTATTCGCCTTTCCAACTTGATGATATCTATGTCTCATCAATTAAAAGGAACTTACTTTCCTTTCATTTTTTTTTATTAGAAGACCGCCAAAGAGATAACATGTCCTTATTACTTCTTTCTTGCTGTCCAGCCTTTCATTAGCGGATATTTCGGTGAGTCTCTTGTGATGCCACAGGAGGTTTCAATAAAGAAGCAGGCTGTGAAGAACAGAGTTCAGCAGATATTATCTAAGTTGTACATTTCACTGGTTTTGAATGCTGGAAGTTTGACAGGGGTTAGAAAATATGTTTTAAAATGAGATCTAGAGCTTGCTGGTTTTTTCCCCCTCAAGTTCTTTGTCACTCCTTTTACAAACATACACCGAGGGATCAAATGATGGCTGCCAGGACAGTTCTTTGGCAATGCCAAATTGCAATCTTAACAATTCATGTCAGGGCCTCCAGTTCTGCCCAGTGAGGTAGCCATCATCAGCCTGGATCTTAACCTGAGAGTGTCCCAATCCCTTCCTTGGAGACAAGAAGGCAAGAGGCAGCCTTTTGACAGGCCAAGACCTTGCTTTCAGCCTCAAGGATTTGTTTGGAGGAGAATGGCATTCTCAAGCAGCCTGATAGTTAGGGAGTACCCAGCTTCAATCAAAGTCAAAGCCCTTCACTGCACATTTGCCTAGAAGCTAAAGGTCCAACTCAAGGTATAGAGGCTGGTTTAAGATGCCAAAGGGAAAACCTGTCCCAGGGACAGGGGACCGGTCAGGAACTGGCTTGAGTAGAGTTGGAAGGGAACAAGTCGGGAGCTATGTGGGTGCTCATGACTTGCCTTAACAGGCCAACAGCTATGAGGATGTGCTGAGCTGGCTGGCAGAGACAAGATTGAGATGGAAGAGAAATGAATCTTCCTGCCCAAAGAACCAGAGTAGAGCTCTTTCTCCTGTGACCTAATTTTCGTAGCACAGGCAGGGTAGGGACAAAGACATCTTGGCAGAGACACCAAGCTCCAAGACTTCAGGAAGATAGAGGTCATACCTCTATACGTGTTGTAAAGCATGTTGAAAAAGACCAAACCTTATTTGCAACATAAGTGCTAAGCCAACTGCACCCCAAAATGATTTTTTTAAAGATTTTATTTATTTGAGAGAAAGAGAGAAAGAGCAGAGGCAGAGGGAGAGGGAGACGCAGACTCCCTGCTGAGCAGGGAGTCCAACATGGGGCTCAATCCCAGGACTGCAGGATCACGACCTGAGCCGAACACAGACACTTAACCGACTGAGCCACCCAGGCATCCCTCAAAGTCATTTTTACAATGATTGATGCTGAGACTAAGAATATCTCTACAAATCATAATAAGGGCTCCTAAACCCTTTATTATATCAGGGTTGACATATCAGAACAGATGATGTGGGGAGGACTGTATGGGACATACAGAGGAAGGGAAAACAGCAAAATATTCAGCTCAGGAAGATGAGACAATCAGACCAGACATTTCCCAAGAACACTGGGGTGAAGGTTTTCATGAATTCTTTGGAGAAGAGGGAATTAGAAATTACTATTAGAGCCTCACTGGATACTAATTATGGATTGTTGAATGGCATTATTTTCAATTAACTACTCTTGCATATATAATTCTAATTTCATAGTGTGAGGTCACTGATGCAGAATCGATCCCTTGGTTATCTTCACGTAGTCCTGAGTGAAATCACCTCTCCATGTTTTCTTATAAAGAGATATTTGTGTCACATAGATTAGAGATGATGATCACAATCGAGAGTGTGGTGACTCTGGGAATCAGAGGAGAAGAGGGATCCCCTTACAAATGGCTGCCACACAAGAAACTTTCCCAGTGAGGATGGTTACACATTACAAAATGATGCTAACAACTAAGCTTGAAATGACTTGAAGTTCTTCTGAGTAACAGAAATCCAGTTTATAGACATGATTGAAATGAAGATGTTTAAGAAAAAAATGTATTCTTCACTATGGATGTTGCGACTTTTGAAGGGTTTCAACTATGGACAACTATAAAAGTAAGTGAAGTAGGGGCACTTGGCTGGCTCAGTAAGAGGAGTGTGAGACACTTGATCTCAGGGTCATGAGTTTGAGCCCCACGTTGGGTGTAGAGATTACTTAAATGAATAAATAAATACTGTTAAAAAATAAGTGAAGTAAAAAGTGACCAATGTACTGCACAAATGAAAACCTGAGCAGATCTCTGAAAAAATATTGAATATAATAATTCAAATATATATTACACATGCATAGGAAACCCCTTCCTTCTGCAACCAACAGCACCCACTTTTTTTATAGCCGAAGTTAGAACACAGGACTTCTGGTTATGAAAAACAAGTATGAAAAGGCTCAAATGTTTTGAAGTTGCCATGGCATTCTGTGTGACTGTAGTTCTTGTTCACAGAATATTCTACTGTGCGTGTAACTGATGAATTCCATATAACAGGGCATTTTCAGGCTCTTAAAAGCAATACTTAGAGTTCATGTTTAAATAGAAACTTTGACCCACTGGGAACAGAATGGATGCTATCTGGCAACGGCTATGTATGCTTTCTGGGCATTTAAGTCCGGGCACCTCATTAGTGCTGGTTGGCAGCAGCTCCAGGTATATTCCCTCACAATGTTTATTGTAAAAATAGTAAGGGACAAGGGAGGCTAAGTAGGGAGAGACAGGTAGGGGGCTACATAACCAGGCTCACAGAAATCTCAGATGTGTGAGGCACCTGGGTGGCTCAGTGGTTGAGCATCTGCCTTTGGCTCAGGTTGTGATCCCAGGGTCCTGGGATCGAGTCCCACCTTCTTCTCCTTCTGCCTATGTCTCTGTGTCTCTCATGAATAAATGAAAATTTTTAAAAACCTAGAAAAAGAAAGAAAGAGAGAAAGAGAGAAAGAGAGAAAGAAAGAAAAAGAAAGAAAGAAAGAAGAAGAAAGAAAGAAAGAAAGAAAGAAAGAAAGAAAGAAAGAAAGAAAGAAAGAAAGAAAGAAATCCCAGACGTGGAGAAATGTTATAGACAAGAAGATAATCAGCCAGAAAGAAGGAAGCATAACAAATCTACCTTGTTTGTTCAAAATATAGGTGAGATGTTCTCATAATATTTACAAATCCACCTTGTTTATCATGAATGTTATAGACAAGATATTTACCAAGTTCCCTGATCAGTTTGCTCTAAAAGGCTGACCGTAAAAGCCCTCAATGGCAACCCATTCAGGGCCTCTCTCTCACTCTAGAAAGCTTTCCTTTCTGTTCTCATCTTCTCTTAATAAACTTTCACTTTACTTCACCTTATTGTTCATGGGATTCATTCTTGGACTCTGAGACAAGAACCTGCAACCTGCAACAACAGCGAAATGTTCATTGATAACAAAATGCTAGATGAAAAAGTAATACTGTCAAGGGTTAAATTTCCATGGTTAATTATCCAAATAACTGAGACGGAAACAAGTTATTTCCTGACATTATCAATGCACCAATGCCCCATATGAAATTCAGTTTTGGAATGTTCAGGACTAAAAGACAAATTCACCCACCCAATCCTCCTGAGGGAAAATATCCCCTGCGGCCTAGATTATCTCCTGTCCTGATTTGGTATTTTAGTTCTATCCTAAACTCCACCATTTCCTGGAAGCCTGCTCCTGCTTTAGATCACAACCGATTTAACTACGCTGGGAGTATGAGCTAGAAGAAATCACTCATTGTCCCTACCTTTGGAGGATTAATATTTTAACTTTCTGTCTACTTCAAAGTAATGAGACAGCTGCTCAGATGAGTGCTTATTTGAGGACTGACTATACATCCAGGCCTCTCTCATGTGTTCTTGGAGATGTAGGGAAAATATTAGAGAATCCTTGCCCTAAACAAGGTTGCCAAATTTCACAAATAAAAATATAGGATGCCCAATTGACATTTGAATTTCAACGAATAATCTTTTTTTCACATAAATGTGTCCCATGCAGCATTTACAACATACTCATACTAAAAAAAAAATGATTCATTGTTTATCTGAAATTCAAATTTAACTGTGTGTCCCATACTTTATCTGACAACCCTAGCCAGAAAGGATACTATGTTTCTGGTTCAGGAGGAGACCTCAACATGAAGTCAATTTGAGAGTAATAAATAGTAGGTTATAAGCAAGTATTAAATTGTGGGGTACAGGGAGAGAGCAGAGTTAACAGAGGTCAGATTCCTCCAACATTGTGCTACTTAAGGAACTCCATCTTTGGGGCGTTTCCTATTTCCTCAGCCCTTAGCCTTGTGGTAGTGATGTTTAGTAAATTCCCAATGTGGGTAATGAATAAACAAATAAATGAATACATTAACCAGTGTGAGAGGAACTTAAAGGGGGTCTTGAAGGAAGACCAAGATCCGTAGATAAAGAGTAGCTATGAAAAGGAATGGAACATATCCATCTTGACAGGAGGCTGGGCAGAGGGAGCTGTTACAAAGAAGAGTGACTGAGAATGATTTAGGCAGGGCCAAAGATTCCACAGCGGCTGATCCTACTCTTTGCACTTTCCAGCAGGAAAAGAACTAGGGAAACAAAGTTAAAGTCTACAGAATTGCATGTGATGCTTTTAGAAACACATTTGGAGGTCTTTCTACCAAGAATTCCAAGGGAATTCTTGTCACCCATTAGTGCCTCAAGGACTGTATTTTGAGAATTGTTCAACTAGAATATAGGTGTGAAGTTTCTTGCACTGAAAAAATGAAAAGTAAGAGACTAAATCTTAGATTTTTAACATTTTGATGCGAAAGTGTTCATATCAAGAGTACATCCTCTGGCCTGGCCGACTTCAAATGCGCCTTTAAAAGTCATTTAAAGTCATCAGAGACCAAGAAGGAATGACTTAAACTCTAGAATTTCTTCAGGCTAGATCAAAGTTTCTCAAGTTCTGCACAGTTGACTTTTTTGGACAGAAGAATTCTTTGTTATGGTGGCCATCCTGTGCACTTGAGGATGCTTACCACCACGCCTGGTGTGATGGTCAATTTTGTGTGCCAACTTGACTGGCCACAGAGTGCCCAGGTTAAACATCTCTGAGTGTATCTATGAGAGTGTTTCCTAATGAGATTAGCATTCAAACCAGGGGATTTATGAAAGCAGATTGCCCTCCCTAACATGGGTAGCATCATCCAATCCATGGGTTGGATGAAATAGATTGATGAAATAGAACAAAAATGGGGAAAGGAAGAATTTGCCCCTCTCTCTTCCTGCCCGCCTGCTTGACTTGGGACATCTTGTCTCATCTTCTCTGACCCTTGGACTAGACTTTAAACCATTGGCTCCCCTAGTTCTCAGGCTTTTGGATTTGGATGGAATTACACCACTGGCTTTCCTGGGTCTCCAGCTTGCAGATGGCAGATTATGGAACTTCTCAGCCTCCACAGGTATGTAAGCCAATCCTTCATTATATATCTCTCTATTCTATCTCTGTCTTTGTCTCTGCCTCTATCTCTGTCTCTCCATTGTACTGGTTGTTTCTCTGTAGAACCCTAAGTAATACACCAGTCTTCTGCACATTGGATACCAGTAGCATCACCACTGCCCTTCCCCTCCTCCCTCCACCATTTATTTGTGACAAACAAAAAATGTCTGCAAACATTGTCAAATGTCTCCTGGGAGAGAAAAATTGCCCCTTTGTTGAGAACCATTAGTCTTAGATGAAAGCATGCCATACTAGGTGAATTGGATGTTTAAGAAGTCTCTAATGTAATTTTCCCCCTATCCAACTGAGACAAATAAGGGATAATTTGAGCAAATAAAGCCTATGCATTTGAGAAATTTGTCTCTAAGATGAATAAAAGTGCTGCCAGACAGTAGTACTGTCTGGCAGAAAAGGCAAAGATGAAAAGGCAAATGATGAACTACATCCATTGAGATCACACATGTTCACTTCAAAGATCCTGACTTCAGTGGTCCTGGGTCAACCTCAGTCAGGTTTGCTGGTTGAAATAAGTGCATCTGACAATGAAAGACAAATCATTGCCGGCTAATCGCAGAGATGATTACCTTTAATAAATGCTTCTACTTCTACATTTTGGGGCAGAAGAAAAATTGCCCGTGATAAAAGGAAAAAGACCGTTGAAAATCTGGAGTCCCTCCCAGGAAGCAACTATTCTTAGTTGATAAAGACTGTGTTCTCTCAGTTCAAAAACACTTGGGAAATTTGTGCATTCAAAAGCAGCCTACCAGAGACGCCTGGGAGGCTCAGTGGTTGAGCGTCTGCCTTTGGCTCAGGTGGTGATCCGGGAGTCCCTAGATGGAGTGCCACATGGGGCTCCTCACAGGGAGCCTAATTCTCCCTCTGCCTATGTCTCTGCCTCTCTCTGCGTCTCTCATGAATAAATAAATAAATAAAATCTTTAAAAAACAAAACAAAACAAAATCACCCTACCAAAGCAGGTAGGTCCCATATTGTTTGCCTCTGGCTATCCTATCCTGGAGACATTATTTCATCACTTTGAGAAACAATTACTACTTCCAACTACCATTCAGAAGCTCATTAATAATTGATCCTTATGGAAAAGAAAAAAAAAAGAGTTGATCCCTATGGGAAAGAAAAGCTGCCAGATATATTTACAATGCATTTTCCCTGATTTAAAAAATAATTTTTACCTGTGGTGAAGTTAGAAAAAAATCATCTTTCTGGTAATTTATTAAGTAAAATTTAGTATGGGATTCAAAATGAAGCTAAAATGAATTTATATTTTGAATCTCCACTGCTGTAGGGAATCATTGACCAAATATTAGAGAAAATTCTCTTACCTTTTTTTAATGTAAAGCATTGAGTGAAAGTTTTGACACGTTGAAAGATAAATATCAAAGGGGATTTTTCAATAAGGTCTCTTAATTTCCTACTCATGGTAACATTAAGTAATAATCAGATATAGGAGTTTTATTTCCAGCAACATGACATATATACTAGATGTCCTAAAAATTCCCCCAATATAAAACCACTAAAAAAATTAGATAAAATATAATAAATATCACAATATGTTAAATAAAAGAAACCAGACACAAAAGCTTGCATATTGTATGATACTCTTTATATGAAATATCCAGAATAGGTAAATTCATAAAGACATAAAGCAGGGGTGCTTGGGTGGCTCAGTCTGTTGAGTGTCTGCCTTCAGCTCAGGTCATGATCCTGAGTTCTGGGATCCAGGCCCACATCCGACTCCCTGCTGAGCCGGGAGTGTGCTTCTCTCTCCTCACCCCTACTTGTGCTCTCTCTCTCTATCTCTCTCTCTCTCTCTCTCACTCTCTCAAATAAATAAATAAAATATTTTTTAAAAAAAGACATAAAGCAGAATGGTGGTTGCCAGGGCCTGGGGGTGGGGTGGGGGAGGGAGTTAACTGCCCAGTGGGTACAGGGTTTCCCTTTGGGGTGATGAAAATGTTTTGGAGGTAACTAGAGGTGGTGGTTGCACAACACTGTGAATATGCTAACTGTCACTGAATCGTACACTTCATTTTTTTTTGAGAGAGAGAGTGCACTCTGTGCAGGAGGAGGGGCAGAAGGAGAGGGAGCGAGAGACTCTTAGGCAGGCTCCACATCCTAGTGTGGAGCCCGATCTCCTGACCCTGAAGATCATGACCTGAGCTGAAATCAAAAGTTGGTGGCTTAACCGACTGAGCTGCACAGGCGCCCCTGAATTGTACATTTCAAAATGGTTAATATCATGTTATGTGAATGTCATCTCAATAAACAATGTAGGGAGGCATACCGAACATTGTTTTCAATGTACCTCCAAGTTAAGAAGAAAGTGATAGAAATCATGAGGAACCAAAATTTAGGAGGCAGATGGAAATACAAGTGATCATCTGAAACTACAGCTATCCTGGGGCTTTTGATGATTTTTTTTTAGCCCAAGGAATTGAACTTTAAGGGCAGCACAGGACAGGAGGCGGTGCTTTCGGCTCATGCTGCTTGCAATGTCAGAGCTGAGAACCCCGAATGAAGCCCAAACAGTAAAAGGAATGAGTCAGTAAAAAGGCTCACTGGACACAAGCCACCTCCTTGAAAGAAAGAAGAAAAAAGCTCGCTTAGGATCTGCTGTGAAGAAAAAAATAAAATACAATAGCAGTTTCTTCCTAACGCACTATAGCAGCAGGTTACAATGAATGGAAGAAGTGACAGGGAAAGGCATTAGCTAAAGACTTGAAATTGAAAAGGGACATTTATCATATTAGACTCTTAAGTTAAATTCAACTGCAGGGTAAAAAGGTAAGGAGTTGAAATAAAAAGAGTTTGTTAGTGCATTGGATGTAAAACAGAAAAGAATGAAAACGTCTGAAGGTGATTTAAAAAATAACAGGTCATACAAAATTTAGAGACCATCAAAGGGGAGAGTGTTTCAAAGCACAAATCCTAGAAAGCCCAAGAATAGAAAAGAAGAAAGAGTAATAATTCATAGGAGAGTAATGCAAAGCGGGCTAAACAGAGGAAGAACGTACAAAACCAACACAGAAATGCCAAACTATGAATTTTCAAGTAAAGTCAATGTGTAGTTGATCAGCTTGGGGACAAAAGAACAGCCACGGGACTCAAAAGAGAGTTGGTAACAATATCTAACAGGAGTGGCCGTACCCCAGGGTGAGGCCTGGGCAGAGGCTATCTATGGCAGAGGCAAGAGTGGCAAAGTCCAAATTCCAGAGGTTCTGGACCTACCCTTTGGTTATTTACAAGATCACTTGAAACTCCAGTTACCCCTCTAGTAGAAACACACATGTCAGGACATGTGACAGTGTAAGGACGCTGTGATCACCAGGGATGGAGGGTTTCCTCACATTGCACAACTGATGAGTGACAGAGCTGTTACTTCACATCAGGTCTTCTAACCAAGAACACAGATTTTTATCGTCTTCCCAAATTCTCATCTTAAAAAATAAAAAAAAAATAAAACAAAACAGCCCAAAAAACTGAAGGAAAACAAAAAGCAGTGATGCAAGTAAGCACAAAATGTCTTAGCTGTTGTTTTGTTTTTGTTCTGGACTTCTTGTCTTGGCTTTGGAATCTCAGAAATATTGTCTTGTTAGAGGGAAGGATTGAATAAGACAGATACAAATCCTTCTGCACATAGTGCAGGAAACAGAGCTGGGTGACAGGATGGGGGGGGGTATCAGGATCAGAGGCGGGGACATAGAGACCAAAGCAAAAGGAGACACAGGGACCAAAGGGTTTGAGAGGGGAGCAGCAGAGTGCACGTGGGGGCCCAGAGGGAACAGATGATGTCCGTGCTCACCCTCCCCCAAATGGGAAAGCCAAGAACACTGTGGTAAATTATTCAGAAAGCTAAGATTTTGCTAATGTGGAGACCATGAGCTAATGGGAGATTATACCCTACCTGCTTTTTTTTTTTTTTTTTGGTGTTATCGTGTCCTTTCTTTTTTCTTTTTTTTTTTTTTTTTTTTTTTTTCGTGTCCTTTCTTTTATAAAATGATGACAGAAGTAGATAGCTCCTAGAATACCTTTACTTGGCACAATTAAAATGTAACAACCTTACACCAGCCAACCCATTTATTATTGCTATTGTAATTAGGTTACTTGTATTGGTCCCTGAAATGGCCAAGTCTGATTATCTTGCATTTGTGAGACAAAAAAAAATGACAGATTTTTAAAAAAGATTTTATTTATTTATTCATGAGAGACACAGAGAGAGGCAGAGACATAGGCTGAGGGAAAAGCAGGCTCCCCACGGAGAACCTGAACTCGATCCCAGGACCCTGGGATCATGACCTGAGCTGAAGACAGAGGCTCAACCACTGAGCCACCCAGGCACCCCCTTAAATGGCATATCTTAATAGAGCGCCAGCAGCTGCAGTGTGTATGTGTGAATGTGCCGGGAAAAAGAAAGACAAAGACACAGGACAAGAAAAAAGAGAAACACGGAAGGCCAGTGTGGAACATGTGAGTTTTAGAGAGGAATTCTGGGAATGAGGAGGGGAGAGACTAGGACACTTGATCCTGGAGAGCATTAAGATCTTGTCTCGGCTCTGCATAAATACGGTGCTTTCCTTAGCCTGGAAAAGCTCTGGAGGGACACCTGGGTGGCTCAGGGGTTGGGCATCTGCCTTCGGCTCAGGGCGTGATCCTGGGGTCCCGGGATCGAGCCCCACATTGAGGTCCCTGCATGGAGCCTGCTTCTCCCTCTCCCTGTGTCTCTGCCTCTTTGTCTCTCTGGCTCTCATGAATAAATAAATAAAATCTTAAAAAAAAAAAAAGATAAGCTCTGGAAAGCAGAGCTTGGGACAAAAGAGTTCATGCAGATAGCCTATTTGGGGGGATTGTCTCCAAAGAATGGTACTGTGGATTGGGAAGAGGGAAACAAGTAAGGAGAGGACACAATGTGGGCCCCTGGGTTCAATCTCACTGGGACCTGCTGGGGAACTGCATAGAATGAGACTCACAGGGCACCTGTTTGGCTGAGCGGTTGAGCGTCTGCCTTCAGCTCAGATCGTGATCCCGGGATCCTGGGATGGAGTCCTGCATCAGGTTCCCCGCAGGAAGCCTGTTTCTCCCTCTGCCTATGTCTCTGCCTCTCTGTGTGTGTCTCTCATGAATAAAGAAATAGAATATTTAAAAAAAAAGAATGAGTCTCACAATCATCTGCCAGTGGTCCAGGAGAGTGGGGGCATTTAGCCACTGACTCACACTGTGCTCTGGTCAAGAGCTGCTCATGGGCTAGTTCTCCCACACTTGCAGTCTATGCCTATACCAGCACCAACAAGACTTCTGCGGGTATCCCCTACGGTGATATCGCACTAACCCCAGGACAGTAAGGGAGAAGTACAAGTTATAGTTGAGTTGAGGTGCTGTGAGCTTATACTTGGGCAGAACTGGTTGCACTTCAATGACTGGAGCAAAAGATGTGCTGGGAGGACGTGAGGTCATGCACCAGAAGAGTCTGATGCAATGCTTTTGTCAAGTAGAAGAAGAATCTGGAAGTAGTTGTCTCATCATAAGAAACAAATTTTCAGGTGAAGCTCTAGTTGGATGGGATGCCCTTCCCACTAACCTAGAGGCATTCTGGGTTCATTCCAGGGACAGCTTGGGTGGAAAGGCAGGTGTCCTAATATGCTATGCACCTAAGCCCAGCTGAAACCACAGCTGATGTCTTAGGGTCCGTCCCTTCCCAGGGTCCTAATCCCCTCTCACATTTACACAGGGGCTGCAGTGATATGCTTTTTATATAATTACTTACTAATTCAGTGTCAAGTGTTACAGTGATGGGACTCCTTAAATTCTCCCTGACTTAGACTGGCTCAGTCCCAGCCTGGGTCAGAGATGAACTGCCACGTTTGCACAGCCCTGCTAAATAAAGTTACATGACATTTTCACACGACGTTTCTTATTTGGCCTTCATACCAATCTCAAAAAGGAGAGGTTTCAAATGGCAGAGTGGCAGCTACCTTCCGGAGGTAGCATAGAATGTATTTCTAGCAATGTTCTTTCCTCCTGGATATTCTACTTCTTGTCCACAATAACTTGAAAACAGCTCTTTGACCCAAGTGACTGTCTTCTTACAAATGAAAGCTGGGACGTTGCAAGGAGCAGCTTCTGGCATAGTTGTCAGTGTATCCCTAATGGGCCACTTGATATTCTTGGTGATAAAGAACTGTATCAAGTCCACTTATTTTAAGAAAGAAAGAACTTGTTGAAGAGCAAGTTGGTTCCCAATCAGTGGGATTACAAAAGAATGAGATTAATAAACAAACAAAAGCCAAATTTACAAAATTGGCTGGGTTGTATAAGCGACTTAAACCAATAAAGGCTTATTTCTTTCTCAATCCACAGATCCATCTTGGGTTGACTGAGTGTCTCTGCTCAACATAGTCGTTTGGGATCCCAAGCTGATAAAGCCAAGCAACCATCTCAGACCTGACCAGTGGCCATGCCAGAAGGGAAAGAGAACCCTGGAGGGTCTCACTCGACCAATTAAATTCTCAGCCCTGAGCTAACACTCACTACTTCCAGCCCTGTTTGTCAGCTGGAACAGGTCATATGGCTGCACTCATAATTTCATACAATTATGAAATTGCACCACGTACCCCAAAGAGTTAGAGTGTCACCTTTGGGCACTGTTGGCCACCACTAGTACTGCCAGAATAAAGAGTAAACTGCCCTGATCATCCATTCTGGTTTCAAGGCCTAAAGGCATCTTGAATTCAAAGTCCACATGAATTAACTGCATTTGGGTCACATGACCGTGCCGTAGATGCCACTGTGTCGTCTCTCACCATGTCATTGTGTGGATTCAATGGCGGATTCCCCCAGTGCAAGAAGGGAGTTTAGATCTTGGGTAGTCAAAAGGGAGACGAATGTTCACGACATGATAAATGTCCAATGCCCAACTTGCAAAGGAAAATAGAAAAAAATATATCAACAGTCCTGTTCAAAGTATCATTCTTATTTGTCCTCTGATTAGTGTGGAAATCATGATACATGATACATGTACCATTCATGCATATCTGTATCCATATATTCATCTATGCAACAAATGTTCACAGAGATCTATCTGCTTCCAGGTACTCTGAACAAACCAAGATGAATAAGGCATGATCGTTTTTTAATAAAGACTTTATTTATTTTATTTATTCTTTTTCTTTTAAAGATTTATTTTATTTATTCATTTATGAAAGAGAGAGAGAGAGAGAGAGAGAGACAGGAAGAGGCACAGGCAGAGACACAAGGCAGAGGGAGAAACAGGCTCCATGCTGGAAGCCCGATGCGGGACTCAATCTCCGGTCTCCAGGATCATGCCCTGGGCCAAAGGCAGGCTCTAAACTGCTGAGCCACCCCGGGATCCCCTATTTATTTATTTGAGAGAGAGAGTGAGCGAGAGAGAGCACAAGCCAGAGGAGGGGCAGAGAGAAAGGGAGAAGCAACTCCCCATTCTTCTGAGCAGGGAGCCCCAAGTATGACTCAATCCCAGGACCCTGGGATCATGACCTGAGCTGAAGGCAGATGCTTAACCAACTGAGCCACGCAGGCGCTCAAGACATAATCTTCCAGATAGTAAGTTAGACACGACATAAATAATTGCAGTGCAGTATGATTCATCTTTATGCAGAAATTTATGTTAAGGGATGGTGTTGGCACGAAGGAGAGAGTAACTAACTTTAATGTGGGTCGGGCATGCTAGTCAGCAATGCCCATTCTGGGAAGAAGCTATAGAAGGGAGAGGTGAGGCAGCCCAGTATCTGCCCTGGGGAGAGATGACTACTGTCGTATGTCAGGAGCATAAAAAAGCAGATAGAGCTGAGCCTGGAACTAGAGCTGCCAGATTTAACAAATCAAAATGCAAGATGCCCAGTTACATTTGAACTTCAGATGAACAACAAATACTTTTTGGTGGGCGCATGGGTGGCTCAGTGATTGAGCATCTGTCTGCCTTTGTCTCAGGTTGTGATCCTGGGGTCCTGGGATCAGGTCTCGCTTCAGGCTCCCCTCTGCCTGTGTCTCTGCTTCTCTCTCTCTCTGTCTCTCATGAATAAATAAATAAAGTCTTTATTTTATTTATCAGAGACATAGGCAGAGGGAGAAGCAGGCTCCATGCAGGGAGCCCGATGTGGGCTCGATCCTGGGACTCCAGGATCACGCCTTGGGCCAACAGCAGATGCTCAATCACTGAGCCACCCAGGGATCCCCCGAATACTTTTTTTTTTAAGTGTAATTGTGTCCCATACATTATTTGGGACGTATTTATACTAAAAACTATGCTAAAAACAAGCTATTATGTGAAATTCAAATCGAACTGTGTGTCCCGTATTGTATCTGGCTATCCTAACTGGAAGGCTTTCCTACTCATTCTCTGGGACACATCTCAAGTGTCCTGTCCTCCAGGAAGCCTTCCCTGAAATGCTGGGTTGGCCTGAAAACCTCTGAAACCCTTGTGGGCCCACGTGTGTGCCTTCATCACAGAATATGGCACATTTTTGCAAAGTTATCTTTAAAGGCGGTGTGGTCTTTCACTAGCTTCTAAGTTTTCCCAGGTCCTGATGGAACTTTGTATTTGCAGCATGAAGCCTGTGCAAGAGATGCTGGTTGTCATTAATTAAGATCTATAGGAGTAGATCCGTAGCCTTGCAAATAAACACCCCAAACATACCAGCCCAAAGAAGCTAAAAAGAAAAGATTGTCATTACCCGCTCTGTTTCTTGGGTAATAAAAGAAATGCAAGACTTTGATAGCTGAGCCCACATCTCATCCCTGGCACTGAGTGAATGTAAAGGGCAGTTGTAAAAGCTCCAAGAAAGCATAGAGTACTCTTTGCAAAGCAGCAAAGTCCAAACAACGTAGAAGCTTGACCTTTCAGTGCAAATACGTGTTTGATAAGAAAGGTTAGAAAACAGATACTTTGCATTTTTCTATCTCAGAGTACTGCTGGAGTGCTGAGAAAATGTGAAGGAATTGGTGCTTTAAGAGGAAAGTGTTACTGTAAACCACAAAATAGTTTTGCAGGGAAATCTAGCCCATTTCCTTGGCTTGAGATGGGAATCATCCCAGCAAGATGAAAATCTAGCTAAGAATCCAAAGTGTCCTCTATCAGTCCAAAGCTGTCATTTTACAGATAAAGAAATTAGGACCCAGAGAGACTAAGTAACTAGCCCAAGGCCATGGAACTAATTAGTAACTAAGCTTAAAGGTCTTCTGACCGCCCAGTCTAGCACTCTTGTAATAGAAGATCTATTAAGACCATCGAGTAATCCATTCAAGTGTGCATTAGATCTTGATAATGAAAAATTCCTTCTTTCCTTCCATCTTATCTAACTCCTTCATCGTGTTGAAGTCTTCCCTTTGGTTCTTCTTTCAATGAAAAGGAAAAAAGTAAGCCTTATGCTCATCAACCTATGCTTTGTATATTTATTTTTAAAATTTTTTGCCCCCTTTTATTGGTTTTGTATATTTAAAACACTATTCAGTTGACCCTTCACTCATCTCATTCCCATATAAAAATAAAAAGTTTTCTAATGGAATTTGTTCTCCTGGGCAAAGTGACCCTCCTTTGACCGATTATTATAGGTCTTCAGATCCTCCACTGGAGAGCAGAGAATGGATATGATGTTTTAGTATGGACATGCCCAATTTGAGAATAAACAAAAAACATTTTCTTTCTGTGCATTTTCATGCAACCCTATACATTTGATGATTGCGTTGCTTTCAAAGGAAAAAAAGGTGCAGAAAATGACATTTATTTATTTTTTAAAAGATTTTTAAAAACTTATTTATTCATGAGAGAGGCAGAGACACAGGCAGAGGGAGAAGCAGGGTCCACGCAGGGAACCTGACGTGGGACTCGATCCCGGGTCTCCAGGATCACGTTCTGGGCTGAAGGCAGTGCTGAACCGCTGAGCCACCCAGGTTGCCCCAGAAAATGACTTTTAATTACTGACTCATGATAATGCCATCCATTTCAAATCATGACATGGTTTTACTGCTACCACTAGAAAGCTTGCTGCGATCCCAAGACCTCTGCCCTGTAACTAAGCGTTAATATCTCATGTGCCTTACAGCTTAAAGGGCTTCCTTGTCAAAAACTTTGCTTAAACGCATTCTCCTTGCTATCATTATGCTCTGCCTTAGATGTATTTTTTATTAAGAATGCAAAATCACAAGCAAGCAGGCCATAAATCTTATCCAGGGCAAAGTGTATTAAATTTCAAGGAAGATAAGTCTAGAGTTCCTTCTTAGCCAATTCTCACTAAATTTTCAATATCCATTTTACTTAATCTCTTTCTCAGCTCCATACTATGTATTGTCCTTATTTTTAATCTATAAAATCTCTAATTACCCTGTAATAACACAAGCTTATCTTCTTAGAGACATTTCCTTGTAAGTTTACCTAATAATATTTAAAGGTACATGATGCCTATACTTAACGAGGGTAAGCATGAATATCTACTCAGAAGCTGTAATACTGGGGAACAGAATAAATATCAAGCCTATCTTGTTTATAGTCTGGCATAAGAAGTTTTTCTTCTGATACTTTTGTCTGAACCTTCCTCACTTGCCTAAGAATACCTGCTTCTCCTCTAAGCATACAAATCTTCTGTGTTCTTAAAATTTTAGCTTAAAATCTCTCTCCTATGATGACTCGCTGACTAAATCATGGTTCCCAAACTTTTATAATTTAAATCGTTCATTTCCACCTACTTTTCTTTGGCACAATACCAGTACTTTTGCCTCATTGTACTGATAACAGTTTGCAATTGATATTTATTTGTTTACTTGCAATTATACGTCTCCCTTGGGATGTCTTTCTCCATCCCCCCCATAGTGTATCCCCAACATCTTGTACAATGCTTGGTATTTGTTAAATGAATGAATAAAAGCAACCTCATCGTCCTAACAAACCTGTAGTAAGCATTATTATCCCCATTTCACCAATGACGAAATTGATTTTCATAGCAGTCAAGTAATTTATCCAAGATTTCAGAGTATTGTCTGATAGAGCTGGATCTATCCAGGAAGGTCTTCTGATTTACTAGCTGTGAGGCTTTGCGTGAGGTTCTTGCCTTGCTCTGCTTCTATTCCTCATTGTAAAAATACTATCTACTGTACAGGGTTGTTGTGAGGGTTAAACGAATAAAGCTAGGCTAAGTACAGAGCTCTTGTGCTCTCTCCTGGACACACCTGGTTGATAGCAATTCATCATCCTTTGGGTAAAACTGTTCAAATAGCTACTAATCCAATAATTTTGTCTGCAAATACATAATGAAATGCCTTGTCAAATACCTTGTTGAATTTAAGATTCACTAGGCCTACACAGTGACTTACCTAACAGTTTCATTAACACTATTAACAAAGAAACAAAATTTGGCTGGTTTGTTGGGGGGATTCATTCCAGCCTTATGGCCCTGACTTCCACGTGTGTGCCCCAAACCATCTCTCTCATATCTGTTTGAGGATTTTGCTCAGCAGTTTCATCAAGCACAATCTTCCACAGGTTCCAGAACCCACTTGTCTTCCCATTTAGAAAATGGAAACATCACTCTGGCTTCAGAATAGGTTCATTTACCTTTATATTTTGTTCCCAGAATATATGATAAAATACATTGCTCATTTTACTTTTGTGGATTACTTAATTCAGTACTGAGTTCTTCCAATGTCTTTGGAATTGATTGGAATGTATCCAGGCCCTTAGTATTCTAATGAACCATTTGTCTGGTAAGAGAATAACTATTTATTGCATGACAATGAATGAACAAAGCCCTTTACAAACTTCATTTCCTTAAAGTTTTGCAGCATTGCTTTGAGTTAACTATTATCTCCCATTTTACAGCTGAGAAACTGAGTCTTAGAGATTATATTTCATGTTTCCTGGTGACTAAAAAAAATGGAAAGAGTAAAAATGAAAGATGAGAAGATGCTAGGAATCCTAGAGGTGTTAATCGCCTCTTAGTTGCTATTTGAAGTCCCTTTCTGGACCCTCATAAACTGCCCCCCCACTTAACCAAGCTCTAAGCCATATCTTGAAAATTACTTGAAAATTAGGTCCCAGCTAGGAAGGTTTTCTGGAGGATGTTACGAACAAAAATTTATTTTGTATAAATAGAAGTTTATGAGATGAATAAGGAGTGTTTTTGGAAAACTCAGTATTCTTGGAAGGTATAATAGCTCAGTGAATGCAGCACAACATCCAGGATGTCTCAATGTTCTCAAAAGGAAAAGAACCTGAGGGTGTGATAGAGGATAAGGTGGAGAGAGAGATGGAGCATGATCATGTACTTTGCATATTAAGAATAAGGAAATTGAAATGTATCCTAAAAATTGAGAGAAGTCACCGAATAATTTTAAGCTGGAAAATGAATTTGTATTTCGGACTGATCATGATGACTTAAGCAACCTAAAGAAATCTGAGATCCCCTAGATTGTGAAGAGACTGGATATCCAAGAGAAACTTTGGAAGATGGCTATAGAATAGGAGGACGTTAGGTTCACCTCATCGCACAAACACATTTTGATAGGTATCTATCAAATCATCCTAAATACCCCAGAAATTGACCTGAAGACTGACAGAACAAACTCAACAGCTAAAGGGAAAGAAGAGGACATAATGAATAAGATAGGAAATACAGACATATAGTTTAGGGGAGAAACAGATCTCAGCTGCTGTGGAGGGGAAGAAGCCATGGTCATAGGGAAGGGCTAGTAAATGAGAGGAATACACAGGGGAATGTACAAGGAGCATGTTCACCCAGAGCCATTGGCTTAGAAAATGAGAGGGGCTGATTTTCATGAGTTTTTGCAACCAGTGGAGCTTAAAGCCTAGAGGTTTGTTTGTTTGCTTGCTTGCTTGCTTGCTTGCTTGCTTGCTTGCTTGCTTTTAAGCCTAGAGTTTTAAACATCATCAGGCTTGGCTGGGAAGGAGCCAAGAGAGCACTGCCCTGCTCCTGGAGAGAAAGCAGGCAAATAAACCAGGGGCAGATGGCATGGAAACAGTCACCAGAAGAGCCCCTGGGGCACACAGTATGGGGATTATTTACTCTTTTCAGAGTTTATCTCTGAAAGGCAGCATTCATGGAGACATCTCTCTAGGAGCAAAGGAGCTGACCAACACTGTTTCCCTCTCTTCATCTCAGCAAAACACTAAGCCATCCATGGGAAGCAGTACAGCGCGGGCACTGGATGCCTAAGTTGCTTACACCAAGTCTCACCACCTGGTGGAACTGCCCTTTTCAGTCAAACTTGCCTTAGTCCCAGTGTGGCAACCTCTCCCCCCAAGAGGACCAGCACAAACCCCTGCCCACACCACATCTTCCAACCAGTTTTTTTTTCTTTTTCTTTTTTGCAGGGTCTCAGATCCAGTGGAGGAGGTGACAGGTCTCATTTCACAAGAGGACCAGAGCATATCTGGTTAAAACTCACTACATGCAGGCCACAGACCAAACAGTGTCCACAGCAGGCAAGGAAAGCCTTTACAGATGACTGGCCTGAAGGAGAGAGCAGCAAAAACACAAGAGTAGAGCACATGCAGCATACACTGGAGACCCCCTGAAGCTCCAGGCCCTGGGTTCTATATGACTTCTTCTTCATAAGGCCATTACTTTCAGGAGTAGGAGACATAACTGGCTTCTCTAACACAGAGAAGAAGGCTTAGTCAAATCTGAAGACCGAGAAATTTATCCCAAATGAAAGAACAAGATAAGGCCACAGCTAGAAATCTAAGTGAAACAAATAAAAGTAACATGCCTGATGGAGAATTCAAAACAACGATTATAAGGATACTCACTGGGCTTTAGAAAAGAGAAGAAGACATCAATAAGACCCTTATCACAGAGATAAAAGAGATTTAAAAGAATCAATCAGAGATTAAGAGTACAATAAATGAGGGCACATGGGTGGCTCAGCCTTTGGCTCAGGTTGTGAGCCCATGGTCCCAGGATGGAGTCCCACATCAGGCTCCCTGCAGGGAGTCTGCTTCTCCCTCTGCCTATGCCTCTCTGTGTCTCTCATTAATAAATAAATAAAATTCTTAAAAAAAGAGTGCAATAAATGAGATTGGAAACAGGCTTAATGAAATGAACAACAGGATGGAAGAAGCAGAGGAATAATTTACTGACCTAGAAGACAAAATAATGGAAAATAATGAAGCTGAACAAAAAGAAAAAGAAGAATTATGCAAAGTCAGAATAGATTTAGGGAACTCAGTGCCCCATCAAACATAATAATTATTTTTTTTTATTTTTATTTTTTTTAATTTTTTATTTATTTATGATAGTCACAGAGAGAGGCAGAGACACAGGCGGAGGGAGAAGCAGGCTCCATGCACCGGGAGCCTGATGTGGGATTCGATCCCGGGTCTCCAGGATCGCGCCCTGGGCCAAAGGCAGGCGCCAAACCGCTGCGCCACCCAGGGATCCCAAACATAATAATTATTACAGGAGCCCCAGAAAAAGAGAAAGAAAAGGGGGTAGAAATTTATTTGCAGAAATAAGAGCTTAAAACACCCCAAACCTGAGGAAGGAAGGAGACATCCAGATCCAGAAGACACAGAGAACTCCCATAAAAATCAACAAAAGCAGGCCAACATTGAGATATACTGTAAATAAATTTGCAAAATAGAGTAATAAAGAAAAAAATCTTAAAGGCAGCAAGACAAAGAAGTCCTTAACATACAAGGAAAGGCCCATAAGATTAGCTAGAAATTTCTTAACAGATTTGGCAAGTCAGAAGGAAGTGGCATGATATATTCAACATCCTGATTGGGAGAATCTGCAACCAAGCATACTCTATCTAGCAAGGCAATCATTCAGAACACGATAGATAAAGAGTTTCCTAGACAAACAAAAACTAAAGAGTTCATGACCACTAAACCAGTCCTGCAAGAAATATTAAAGGGGACACTCTGGGTGGAAAGGATAGACTCAAAGTGATAGTATAAAGACAGGAAACACAAAAGCAATAAAAATGAATATTTCTGTAAAATTCAGTCAGAAAGCTCACACACACACACAAAGGATATAAAATATAATAACATATACCTAAAATATGGGGAAGGACAGGAGAGAAGAATGGGTTCAAAATTGAATGATCATCAACTTAATATAGACTCCTATTTGCAGAAAAGATTACATACAAACCTAATGGTAGCCATATATCAAAAGCCACTAATAAACATACAAAGGATAAAGAGAAAGAAATCCAAATATATCACTAAAGAAAATCAGCAAAACATGAAAAAGAGAAAGAGAAGAAAGGACCAGAGAAAATCTCCAGAAACAACCACAAAACAAGTAATAAAATGACAATATGTACACATCTATAGATAGTTGCTTTGAATGTAAATGGACTAAATGCTCCAGTCAAAAGACATAAGGTGTCAGAATGAATAAAAAAAAAATACAAGACCCATCTATATGCTGCCTATAGGAGAGAGTCATTTCAGACCTAAAGACAGTTGCAGATTGAAAGTGAGGGGATAGAGAAACATTTATCATGCAAATGGATGTCAAAAGAAAGCTGGAGTAGCAAAACTTACACAAGCTAGACTTTAAAACAAAGACTGTAACAAGAGACAAAGAAGGGTATTATATCATAATGAAGGGGACAATTCAACAAGAAGGTGTAGCAATTGTAAATATTATGCATCCAACATGGGAACACCCAAATATATAAAACAATAACAAACACAAAGGAACTAATCGATAATAGTACAATAGTCAGGAACTTTAACACCCCACTTATATCAATGGACAGATCATCAAAACAGAAAATCAACAAGGAAACAATGGTTTTGAATGACACACTGGACCAGATAGACTTAACATATTCAAAACATTCCATCCTAAGACAGTAGAATACACATTCTTTTCAAGTGCACATGGGACATTCTCCAGAATAGATCACATATTAAGTCACAAATCAGGCCTCAACAAATAAAAAAGATTGAAGTCATACTATGCACCTTCTCAGACCACCACACTATGAAACTAGAAGTCGACCACAAGAAAAACATCTGGAAAGACCACAAATACATAGAGGTTAAACAACATGCTATCAAACAACGAATGGGTCAACCAGGAAATTGAAGAAGAAATTTAAAAATGCATGGAAACAAATGAAAATAAAAACATAACAGACTAAGACCTTTGGGATGCAACAAAAGGTGTTCTAAGAGGGAAGTGTATATAACAATACAGGCCTACCTCAAGAAGCAAGAAAAATCTCCAAAATCCCCTTACTTTACACCCAAAGGAGCTATAAAAAGGACAACAAATGAAGTCTAAAGCCCATAGAAGGAAGGACATAATAAAAAGTAGAGCAGGAATAAATGATATAGAAACAAACAAACAAAAAAAAACTCAATGAAACTGGGAGCTGGTTTTTTGAAAAAATTAATAAAATCGATAAACCTCTAGCCAGACTTATCAAAAAGAAAAGAGGAAGGATTCAAATAAATAAAATCACAAATGAGAGAGGAGATCACAACCAACACCACAGAAATACAAACAATTATAAAAGAATATTATGAAAAACTATATGGCAACAAATTGGACAACATAGAAGAAATGGCTAAATTCCTAGAAACATGTAAAGTGCCAAAACTGAAACAGGAAGAGATAGAAAACCTGAACAGACATAACCAGCAAAGAAATTAAGTCAATAATCAAAAGACTGTCAACAAACAAAAGTCCAGATCCAGATGGCTTCAGAGGCAAATTCTAACAAACCTTTAAAGAGGAGTTAATACCTATTCTTCTCAAACAATTCCAAAACATAGAAATGGAAAGAAAACTTGTCAATTCATTCTGTGAGGCCAGTATTACCCAAAAGCAGATAAAGACACCACTAAAAAAGAGAACTACATGCCAATATCTCTGGTGAACACAGATGCACAAAGTTTCAATAGAATACTAGCAAACCAAATCCAATAATACATTAAAAAAAAATCATTCACCATGATCAAGTGGGATTTATTCTTGGGTTGCAAGGGTGATTCAATATTCACAAATCAAGGAATGTGATACATCACATTAACAAAGGAAAGGCTAAGAACCATATAATCATTTCAATAGGTGCTGAAAAAGCATTTGACAAAGTACAACATCCATTCATGATGAAAACACCCAACAAAGCAGGTTTAGAGAGAACAAATCTCAACATAATAGAGGCCATTTATGAAAAGCTAACAGCTAATATCATCCTCAATGGGGGAACCTGAGAGTTTCTCTATTGTCAGGAACAAGACAGGGATGTCCACTGTCATCACAATTAATTAACATAGTACTGGAAGTAGAGCTTCAGCAGACAACAGAATGAAATAAAAGGCATCCAAATCAGTGAGAAAGAAGTCAAACTTCCACTCTTTGCAGATGACATGATACTCTATATAGAAAATCCAAAAGATTCCACCAAAAAAACCTGCTAGAACTGATAACAAACATTCAGTAAAGTTGCAGGATACAAATCAAGGTACAGAAATCTGTTGCACTTCTAGACCCAATAATGAAGGAACAGAAAGAGAAATTAAGGAATCAGTCCTATTAACAACTGCAGCAAATACAATAAGATACCTAGGAATCAACCTAACTGAAGAGTCGAAAGACCAATACTTGGAAAAGTATAAAACACAGATGAATGAAATTCAGACGTCACAAAGATATGGAAAGACATCCCATGCTCATGGATTTGTAGAACAAATATTGTTAAAATATCTATACTACCCAAAGCAATCTACACATTTAATGCAATCCCTATCAAACTACCAACAGCATCTTTCACAGAGTTAGAGCAAACAATCCTAAAATTTGTATGGAATCACAAAAGACCCTGAATAGCCAAAGCAACCTTTAAAAAGAAAACGACAGCTGAAGGCATCACAATTCTGGACTTTAAGCTATATGACAAAGCTGTAGTAATCAAAACACTATGGTATTGACACAAAAATAGACACATAAATCAATGGAACAGAATAGAAAATCCAGAAATGAACCCACAATTATATGGCCAGTTAATCTTCAGCAAAGCAGGAAAGAATATCCGGTGGGAAAAAGTCTCTTCAACGAATGGTGTTGGGAAAACTGGACAGCAGCATGCAAAAGAATGAAACAGGACCAATTTCTTACACCTCAAACAAAAATAAATTCAAAATGGATTAAAGACTTAAATGTGAGACCTGAAACCATAAACATCCTAGAAGAGAACACAGGCAGTAATCTCTTTGACATCAGCTGTAGCAACTTCTTTCTAGATGTATCTTCTGAGGCAAGAGAAACAAAAGCAAAAATAAACTATTGGGACTACTTCAAAGTAAAACGCTTCTGCATGTCAAAGGAAACAATCAACAAAGCTAAAAGGCAAACTGTGGAATGGGAGAAGATATTTGCAAAGGACATATCTGATAAAGAGTGAGTACCTAAAATCTAGAAAGAACTTATAGAACTCAACACCCTAAAAATGAATAATACATTTAAAAGTGGGCAGAAGGGGCAGCCCGGGTGGCTCAGCGGTTTAGCGCCGCCTTCAGCCCAAGGTGTGATCCTGGAGACCTGGGATCGAGTTCCACATCGGGTTCCCTGCATGGAACCTGCTTCTCCCTCTGCCTGTGTCTCTGCCTCTCTCTCTCTCACTGTGTGCCTATCATAAAAATAAATAAATAAATAAATAAATAAATAAATAAATAAATAAATAAATATAAAAAATAAATAAAAAAATGAAAATGGGCAGAAGACATGAGCAGACATTTTTCCAAAGAAGACATCCAGATGGCCAACAGATAGATACATGAAAAGATGCTCAACATCACTCATCATCAAGGAAAAGCAAATCTTTAAAACTACAATGAGATATTATGTCACCCCTGTAAGAATGGCTAAAATCAACGACACAAAAAACCCACAGGTTTTGGTGCAAATGTGAAGGAAGGGAAACCCTCCTCACTGCTGGTGGGAATGCAAACTGGTGCAGCCACTCTGGAAAACAGTAAGGTAGCTCCTCAAAAAGTTTAAAATATAACTACCCTCTGATCCAGTAATTGCACTACTGGGTATTTATCCCCAAACTACAAAAACACTAATTCAAAGAGATACATGCACCCCTATGTTTACTGCAGCATTATTTACCGTAGCCAAATTCTGGAAGCAACCCAAGTGTCTATTGATAGAAGAATGGATCAAGAAGATATGATATATATAGAGAGAGCAAACTGATGGGTTACCCAGGGGGAGGTGAGGGCGGGGGAGATGGATGGAAGAGATGGTAGGGACTAAGGAGGGCACTTGTGACAAGCACTGGGTGATGTATGGAAGTGCTGAATCACTATATTGTACGCTTGAAACTAGTATTAGACTGTATGTTAACTAATTGGAATTTAAATAAAAACTTTAAAGAAACTGGATTTCCTTCATTCAAGAGAGGAGTAGAAGGGTCTGAACCAAAGCAAACACAGTCAAACTGTTAGCTGCCTCAAAGGAGAATTTTAAATACCAATTTTTCATCCAACTAAAATGTATGATTTTTTTCCCTTTAAGTAGGCTCCATGCCCAACATGGGGCTTGAACTCAGGACCCTGAGATCAAGAGTTGCACACTCTACCAACTGAGCCAGCCAGTCACCACTCCCCAGTGAAAACGTACCTAATACCTATTATTTAGATGGTCTAGAAAAAAAAAAATTTCCACAGAATTAAAAACAGTGGAATATAAGTTACTTGGACTGGTCAGAATTTGGGGGCATTTTGAGTGTTGGTACAAGTCATTCAAGAGTTAGCTTTTAACTGTATGTTTCCAGTGAAAAGTACTATTTGGTGTCAATTGAATGCATCTTCTTTCTGACCCTGAGTGCCCTGGGTAGGCAAATGTTAACGACCCACAGGGAAGCAAGTACATGTAGTTCCATGGTTCTTTTATGCATACAGTCCAGACACGTGGAAATTTTACCCTAGAGACAAGTTAACAAAATTAATATTTTGAGTTATAAGGTCCCATGTATTTAGATTCTGCAGGCAAGTTAGCCTCTGCAGTATGATCAGAATTCAGGATAAAGAGATAAACAATTAAGCTTGAGGTTAACTTTCTATAAAACGATTGATTGCTGAGATTCAAATATTATATGTTAAAAAAACACAAATATTATATGTTAGTTTCAAATAGCAACAGGTTGGGCACCTGCGAGGCTCAGCTGGTTGAGCCTCCACTCTTGGTTTTGGGTCAGGTCATGATCTCATGGGTCATGAAGCAGAGCCCTGAATCCAGCTGCTCACTCAGCAGGAGTCTACTTGAGATCTCTTCCTCTCTCTTTGCCCACCCCCTCAAATAAATAAATAAATAAATAAATCTAAAAAAAAGAAGTAGCAACAGGTTTTCAGGGTTGTTAGACTAAAAACAGTTGTGCCTGAATTATATTTTTATCTTTAATGGTCACATTCTCCTCTCATTTCCATATAAAAATGATGGCAAGTAGTCCCTCCCTTTCTTTAAACACCCCAGAGAATCTCACTTCCCCTAAAGAAAACTTCTGGTTTTGTTTGTTTGTTCACTTGCTTTTGGGAGGTTAGTAGCAGCAGATACGACCTTATCCTATCTGCTTCAAACTTAAATACTTCCTGTATTTTTTCCTACACCACTGAGCTGGTCTGTTGATTCAAGACACCACCTTTCATTTAGAAGGCACACTTTAAGTCATTCTGAATCATATCAGTGCCCGAGGTGCTTCATATCTAGGCCCTCTTTACAGTAAAGAGCATATGACAGTGCTTGATCTGCCTGTTCTGAGAAAAAGCAGGTGTTATTTAAATTCTATGGTAAGAGCAGAGCTTGCTTATTTGATTTTTCAAGGTAATTGCTCAGACTCAAGCCATCCAAAGCAATGAAAAAAAAAATTTTAGTATTTATCATTTGAGAGAGAGAGAGAGAGAGAGAGAGAGAGAATCTCAAGTAGGCTCCCAGCTGAGTGTGAAGCCCACTCAGGGCAGGATCCCACAACCCCAGGATCATGACCTGAGCAGAAACCAAGAGTTGATTACTTAACTGACTGTGCCACTCAGGCGCCCTGAAAAATTTTATCTGGGACAAATTTAATTATGTTATCTTTCAGTTGCTTCATTAACAATCACAGAATATTTAGTTCTGTTCATAACAACAACAGATATTTTAAAAATAAGATGGCCAGATGTTTATGCCTGAAACAAGGCAATGGGGTTGCGGGGATGGTGTATGTGGATATGAAACAAAGGATGGATTTCATAGATTGAGATTCTGATATTTTCTTGGCAGTAAGAGCATAAGTTATGAACTACATGGTCCTGAAATCCTTCCTAGAGGAAAACAATGCTTCCTTTATTTACTCCAAGTCTCTCAAAACAAAAGACATCTGTAGGAGTCAACTTCTAATTCCAAAGGTGTTTTGAGTATGGATATGAAGCACACAAAACTTTATAACATTATTTTTAAAATGTTATGCAAAATCATATGTTTTCATATGCATATACTTTATTAATGTCAACTTTTTGTTCCCCTACTCATTTCTTTTTTGCTGGGCATCTCTACCAATCTCCCTTGCCCACCCCACAATCACCCTTCCTACACACACACACACACACACACACACACACACACACACACCATGTTGACTACTTATATGTGTCTGTCCATATTTCTTATACACAATTGATGTTTGTCATTGTTTATTAATTAAAAGTAGGTCATATTACACTCCTATTTTTGCATCTTCTTTTTCTTTACATTCCTATAACAATCCCTTCAAATCAAGTGGTACCCTCATCTTAATGGTTAGATGATAATCTATAGTTGATGGGCATAATGTATCCAACCATTCTCCTTTTTTTAAGATTTTATTTATTTATTCATGAGAGATGCAGAGAGAGAGGCAGAGACACAGGCAGAGGGAGAAGCAGGCTCCATGCAGGGAGCCCGATGCAGGACTCGATCCTGGGACTCCAGGACCACGCCCTGGGCTGAAGGTGGCACTCAACCACTGAGCCACCCAGGGATCCCCAACCCTTCTCCTTTTGATTTCATTTATTTGCAGTGTTTTATCTCCATGAACCACACAGCAATAAGCATCATTACACAAATATCGTTAGATATTGGTAATCTATTTTTAAGGAGGAGATTTCCAAGACTGAGACATTCAGTCAATGGGCATATGCATTTTTTAAATTTAAGAGACACTGCTAGATTGCATCTTTCTAACATGATTTTAATCTTTTATATTTTGAACAGCAGTGCGTGACGGAATCTTTTCCCTTGAATTCTTTCCAGTAGTAGCTGTTATTAATCCTTTTAACTTTTAAATTTTAAACTTTTAACTTTTAATTTGACAGAATAAAATGAAATCTCATTGTTAATTCAATTTGCATCTTTTCATGTATTTGTTGGGTCTTCACATTTGCTCTTCTGTCAATTGTCTATTCATATCCTTTAACTACTCCTCTTGTCCAATCATAAGAGCCCTTTGTAATAGATATTGACCCTCTGTCTGCCCTCTGTATCACACATATTTGTTCAGATCTCATTTTTAACTGTTTATGGTAACATTTGTCCCGAGATATAATCAAAATATCTATATTGTGCTCAGTGGTTTCTGAGTTTCAATCTTGAGTAAGAATGTCTTTATCCCTTAGATCTGCACTGTTGAATATGGTAGCCACTAGCTGTTGAGCTCGTGAAATGTGGTTGGGCCAAATGGACACAGGCTATAAGTGGAAAATACACAGTAGATTTTGAAGACTTTGTATAAAAACAGTGTAAAATTTCTCATTAATGACTTTTATATTGATTATAGGCTGAGATGATAATATTTTGGATATATAGAATTAAGTCACATATTTTTCAAATTTTCCTGGGAATTTTGAATATAAGTCTTTATCATATATGTGTATTATGCATATATTCTCAAGTCAATAAATTTCCTTCTCACGTCTTTAATCGTGTTTGATTTTTTTAAAAGATTTTATTTATTTATTCATGAGAGACACACAGAGAGAGGCAGAGACACAGGCAGAGGAAGAAGCAGGCTCCATGCAGGAAGCCCGATGTGAGACTTGATCCCAGGACCCAGGGATCATGCCCTGAGCCAAAGGCAGATGCTCAACCACTGAGCCACCCAGGTGTCCCAGCATAAGCCTATTTCTGAACTCTATTATATTCCATTTATCTTTTTATTTATCCGTATGCTAAATCATACCGTATGAGCTTTATAGTAAGCCTTGAAATCAGTGTTAAGCTCTCTAACACTGATTAACACTTTCTTTTATTTTTAAAACTTGTTTTGGCTAATTGACAGATGAACGGATAAAGAAGAAGTGATGTATATATACACAATGGTATATTACTCAGCCATCAAAAAGAATGAAATCTTGCCATTTGCAATGACATGAATGGAACTAGAAGATACTAAGCTAAGTCAGTCTGAGAAAAAGAGATACCATATGATCTCACTCATATGTGGAATTCAAGAAACAAAACAGATGAACATAGGGGAAAGGAAGGAAAAATAGAATAAGATAAAAACAGAAGGAGGCAAGCCATAAAAGACTCTAAACTCTCGGAAACAAATGGTTGCTGGAGGGGAGGTAGGTGGGGGTATGGGGTAATTGGATGATATGCATTAATAAGGGTACGTGATGTAATGAGCACTGGGTGTTGTTATAAGCAACTGATGAATCACTAAATTCTACCTTTGAAATTGACAATATACTATATGTTAACTAAATTGAATTGATTTCATTTTTTTAAAGATTTTATTTATTTATCCGTGAGAGACACAGAGAAAGAGAGAGGTAGGGGTACAGGCAGAGGGAGAAGTAAGCTCCATGAGGGAGCCCGATGTTGATCCCGGAACTCCAGGATCATGCCCTGAGCTGAAGGCAGACACTTAACCGCTGAGCCACCCAGGTATCCCTGATTTAAACTGAATTTAAATAAAGAGTTAAAAATAACTTGTTTTGGCTATTCTATGCTTTGCGTTTCTGTGTGAATTTGAGAGTCAGTTAGTCCATTTTTACTCAAAACAAGAAACCTGTTCATCTTATGACTGAGATTGCATTCAATCTATAAATCAATTTGGAAGAAATTGACATCTTAACAATTTCCAATTTTCTCTTTAGTGAACATATTGTTTTGCATTTCCTTAGACCTTTTTTAAGTTCAGTCAGTGATGTTTTATAGTTTGTAGCATAAATACCTTCCATATTTTGTTACAGTTATTTCTATGTACACTTTTGACACTGTTCCAAATGTTCTTTTTTTTAAAGATTTATTTATTTATTTATTTATTTATTTATTTATTTATTTATTTATGATAGACATAGAGAGAGATATAGAGTGAGAGGCAGAGACACAGGAGGAGGGAGAAGCAGGGTCAATGCCGGGAGCCCTACGTGGGATTCGATCCCGGGACTCCAGGATCACTCCCTGGGCCAAAGGCAGGCGCTAAACCGCTGAACCACCCAGGTATCCCCTGTTCCAAATGTTCTTTTAAAATTTTGTGTTTAAGTGTTTGTTGTAAGTATATAAAAATATAATTGATGTTTTTGCATTGACTTTCTATTCTATGGCTTGCTAAGTTCACATTAGTTGTAATCATCTTTTTGTAGAATCCTTATGATTTGCTACATACAAATTATTATACATAAAAAATACCCCCAAAAATTAAAGATAAATTTTTTAAAAGATCTTATTTATTTATTTATTCATGAGAGACACAGAGAGAGAGAGAGAGAGGCGGAGACACAGGCAGAGGGAGAAGCAGGCTCCATGCAGGGAGCCTGATGGGGGACTCGGCCCCAGGTCTCTGGGATCACGACCTGGGCAGAAGGCAGAGGCTTAACCACTGAGCTATCCAGGCGTCCCTAAAAATAAATTTTTAAAAAAAGATTTGCTACATACACAACAATGCAATCACATCATCTGCAAATAAAAACAGCTTTAATTGTTTGTTTCGTATTTTTATACACATAGTTTTTTCCTTTCTTTAGGGCACTAGCTAGGGCTTCCAGTTAAATGGTGAATCAAAGTGGCAAGAACAGACTTTCTTTTTTAAAAAAAAAAAACTTTTTTTAAAAGATTTTATTTATTTATTCATGAGAGACACACAGAGAGAGGCAGTGACACAGGCAGAGGGAGAAGCAGGCTCTATGCAGGGAGCCTGATGCAGGACTCATCCCGGAACCCCGGGATCATGCCAGGAGCCAAAGACAGATGCTCAACCACTGAGCTACCCAGATGTCCCAAGAGCAGACATTCTTATCTCAATTCCAATCTTATGGGTAAAATATTCAATATCTCTCATTAATTATGATGTTATTTGTAGGCTTTTTACCATTGCCTTGAAGGGACTGTTGTTGGTGGAAACATGGAAGTTGCCAACAGTTCTGGTGAGGACTCAGAAGGAAAAAGAGGGCAGCAGTAAAGAAAGCATCATCTCCATCATCTTAGGCTATACTTTTATTGTCATACACAGAATATTACTAGAAATAGCAATGTTAAAGGTGCTTCTGGTGGGTCTCAGATAGAAATAAGGAACGTGTTATTGGACACTGGAAGAAGGTGTTGGAATGTTATTGGACACTTAGGAAAGTGGCAAAAAAAATTGCTGAAATGTGTTCTGTTGGGTGGAGGGTAGAATATGTAAGCAATGGGGGCTCCTGGATGGCTCGGTCGGTTAAGTGCCCAACTCTTGGTTTCAGCTCCCGTCATGATCTCAGGGTTCTGAGATTGAGCCCCATGATGGGCTCACCACTCAGGGGGTAGTCTCTTTGAGATTCTTTCTCTCCTTCTCCTTCTGCCCCTCCTCCCACTCATGCTCTCTCTCTCTCTCTCTCTCTCTCTCTCTCTCGAATAAAATGAATACAATCTTAAAAAAAAGAATTTATAAGCAATGAACTTAAATATTTAGCCGAGGAAACTTCTAAACAAAGTGTGGGAGATGCAGCCTGGTTTGGCTTGGTGCTTATAATTAAAAGGGTGAGGACAGAGAGAAACTGAAGAATGAATCGTTAAGCAAAGAGGAACCAGGATTTACGTGATGATTTGGAAACTTCTCAGGCTATTCAGATAGCATGCTCTGAAAACAAGGCCAGGCGTCTGGCTGGACAACTAGTTTTGCTAAAAGGATTAGCACCAGAAACCAGGAAGAGAGATGTAGTTGTCCAGGAAAGATCTGTGGAGGACCCTCTTTTCTAGAAAACAGACTGGACAAATTTATACCAGCACAAACGCTGCCAGGCTGGAATGGAGATAAGAAATGAACTAAAATGAAGGAAGAATTGTAGAGCCACAGAAAGAGAGGCCCAGGTCAATGGGATTTCCTCAATTCCAGAGGGGAAACCATCTCTCAAGGTCAGTGGGTAGAGCTGCCACCCAGGCCCAAGGGGTCAGGGCTGTCCCAGTGCGCAGAGAGAACAGAGCATGGAGCCACAGAGAATTATTCTGAGGCCTTAAAATCTAAAGGATTTTTTCCTGCTGAATTTTGAACTTCCTTGGGACCTATGACTCCTTTTATCCTTTTACCTATTCCTCCCTTTTGGAATGGGAATGTCTAGCCTGTGTTTATACTACCACTGTCTTTTGGAAGCAGTTATCTTGTTGTCTGGTTTCACAGGTTCATGGATGGAGAGGAATTTTGCCCCAGGATGGACCATACCCTCTGACCCATGCCTGAGTTAGATGACTTTGAACTTCTGACTCCCAGAACTATAAGAGATTTGTGTGGTTTTAAGCCAGTAGGTTTGTTGAACACAGCAACAGGAAATTAATACAAAGGTAAAGAGATGGCAAATAAAGAGTATGAAAGAAGACAAAAGAAGGAATCAGGGAAAAAAGAGCCAAAAAAAAATTTAAAGACCGTATATACAAGGTAAGAGGTTCCCTTTTATGATGTTCGCCCAAAATGGAGAAGGAACATATCTCTAAGATGTTTTCTTTTTTTTTTTTTTTTTTGAAAAAGAGCATTGAGAACATCTGACTTAAATCCTAGTCAGTATAGCTGCCATAATAGGAAACTTATAAAATAAAAAGAAAGAGGTAGCATTTTAATGAAAAAAAGTTGAAATTACCACTATTGGGAATTATAGTGGTAATAATATTTTCCTGAAAACTCCAAGGAAAACAATAGGAAAGTTATTAAAATTAATGAGTGAATTTATTGTAGAGGATCAATAAAAAGTATACAAAAGTTTTGTCGTTTTTATGTACTTGTCATACCTAATGAAAACTGCAATCCTTTTTTTTTTGCTTATTTGAATTTTCAGACGTTTATATGATTACTATTTAATACTTGAGTAATAAAAAAAGTGTAGTTGGTAGTGAGAAGAATGTGAACAGGTTCCTGATTTTAAGCAACATGATTATGTTCTAAATTTTGTAGTTTTTAAAATGTTTCTTATGCTTAAAGTTCATCAAGCTTTTTGAATTTGTGGGTTTATCATTTTCCTCATAATTGGCCTTTTTTGTACTTCTGATTTTTTTCTGTCTCCTCTCCCTTCTATTTTTGAGATACCAGTTAGATATAGGTCACTTGACACTGCCTCATGTCATACTAGTTCTCTCTTTATTTGTCCTTTTGGTCTTTTTTTTACTCACTATTTCATTGCTGATGATTACTATTGCTGTGTGTCAAGTTCACCAATCTTTCCCTCTGCAAAGCTCAATGTGCTATTAATCGTATGCAGAGTATTTTTCATCTCAAATATTTCCATTTTTATTCCTAATATTCCATTTGAATCTTTTCTGTTTCTTCCATGTCTTTACTTAATGATGTATTTCTTCCTCTTTTTTTTTTAAGAAATTTCTTTTTTTTTAAGATTTTATTTATTCATGAGAGACACACAGAGAGAGGCAGAGACATAGGCAGACGGAGAAGCAGGCTCCCTGCAGGGAGCCTGATGTGGAACTTGATCCCAGGTCTCCAGGATCATGACCTGAGGGGAAGGCAGATGCCACCCAGGTGCAACAGCCACCCCCACCCCCTTTTAAGTAGGCTCCATGCCCAGCACAGGGCTTGTACTCATGACCCTGAGTATAAGACCCACATTCTCTCCTGACTGAGCGAGCCAGGTGCCACCATATGTTTGCTTAATATACTTGGTCATCCCCTACCTTCTACAACATGTGGACTATGACTATAATAGTTTTAATGTCCTTGTCCATTTATTCTATCTTCTCTTCCATTTGTGCATACGTTTGTATTAGTTTATTTTTCTCCTCATTTTGACTCATAGGTCCCTGCATCTTTGCATGCCTGATAATTTTTTATTGGTTTTTAGACATTGTGAATTTTACCTTGTTAGTGGTTGCATGTTTTTGTGTTCCTAAAAAAATGTTGGGAGCTTGGTTATGGGATGTAGTTAAGTTACTCAGAAACAGTTGATTATTTTGAGGCTTTGTTTTAACCTTTGTTAGATGAGACCTGAGTAGCCTTCAGTGTAGTTCTCATTTTGTCTCATGATTTAGTCAATATCTATGTAATTACTGTCTCTGATTATGAATTATGAATTATGCCTGTGAATTATAAGTTATGCCTCTCTGGCTGGTGGGAACACAAACTATTCTTGACTCTGTGTGAGTTTTGGGGATTTTTTTTCTTCTGCTATTTTTGGGTTGTTCTTTCCCCCAGCTTCTGGTAGCTCTCTTCTGCACATGAATGGATCAGCTCTGAGCGGAAGAGTCAAGTTGAATCAAGCGTCCTGTGCAGATCTCTGCAAAACTCTCTCCTTCACCACTCTGTCCTGCAAACTCAACTCAAGGAGATCACCAGGCTTCCTCAAGGTTTCCCCTCCCTACCTTGCTTCCAGGATATTCTCTTCAAGCAACAGGTTGGGGCAGTCATTGGACTCAACTCATTTGTTTACAATCTCTAGGGATTGCCATCCTGCACTGCCTGATGTCCAGTGTTTGAAAGTTGTTGCTTCATATATTTTTCCATTAAAAACCAGTTTCATATCCCTGTTATTAAATTTTGAATGGAAGCAGAAATTCAAAATAAACATTTATAATATGCATCATCAAGGTGCAATTATTACTTTAACTAATGCAAGAATTCCTTGACAGTTAATAAATATGTATATCATTGACAGATAGTCATGTAATGCATAATAAAAGTGGCATTGTAAATCAGTGACCAAAAACAGGAATTAATCAGTAAAATGAGCTGGAAAATTATTGAGCTATTTGGGAACAAAATCAATTTATATACCCACCACACAAAATACTTGAAATAAGTGTCAATTGGAATAAAAAATAACTATAAGTTGAAAACAAGGAAATAGAAAAAAAATACAAAAATAGATATGAATATTTATTTAACTCCTCCATGCACAGAGTTTCTAGGTTTAAGTTAAAAACTGTTAGGAAATATAGATCTGATTGTTAGAATTTTTTTAAACTACATTTCAAGAAATATTAAATGCAAATGAGAAAAGCGAGAAAACTATTTTCAGTAAATATTTATACACAATGTTAATCACTTTTTGTAAATTAAAGAGAAATGGAAATTAACACAAAAATGAATTATGACCCCAAACTACAAATAAGTCCATGTTACCAGTATATATTCCTCATAATGTTAAATTCAATTACTGAGTAAGTTTGTGATAAATTACTGAAAAGGGTAATAATCAAATAACTGCAAACTAAAAGTAACAATGAGAATTTTTTTTACTTATCAAATTAAAGATCAGGAAAAGATGAAACCCAAAGTTGGCAAAGTAGAGGAAATTAAACGAGTGCTTATCTATATTGCCAGTGGAAATAAAAATAAGAATTCTTCTTGTGAAAGCACTTTGGCAATATTTATCAACAGTCCTTTTTTAAAGATTTTATTTATTTATTTATTTATTTATTTATTTATTTGAGAGATAAAGAGAGAGTGAGCATGAGTGGCAACAGTGAGAGAGACAGGCTGACTAGGCGCTGAGCACAGAGCCCCATTCTGGGCTGCATCCCACAACCCCGAGATCATGACCTGAGCTAAAATCAAGAGTCAAAAGCTCAAATGACTGCACCACTACCAACATTCATACCAATGCAGTCTTAAAAATGCTCCTCTCTTCTGATTTTGTAGTTCCACTTCTGGGATAGCACCCATAAGCAAAAATAATTCTAAATGCAAACGTCTATTTATACATGGAAAAATTCAAATTATCAGAAATTGCAAATAGTCTAATATTGATTAAAATGAATTTATCTAAATAATAAAATGGTATGCTATCATTAATAATGTTCATCATTAATAACGTTCACAAAGAATTTAGAGATAAAACAGAGTTGTCAAGTTCAAAAAACGGCAATAAAATCAAATATATAGTAACTATTCAGCCATGTGAAAATTTCATGGAACTTAAAACTAGGATGATATTCACAAATACATTATTGATTATCATCCCTGGAAATAATTATGTAGACTGTGTTTTCTTCCTCATATTTCTCTGCATTTCCCCAGTTTTAACACTGAACATATATTAGTTTTATAATCAGCAAAAAGGTAACACAGAAAAATACCAATTTTCAAGATGAATTTAAAATTTCTTACGAGGTCCACTTTAAAATAAATTTCATGCTTGGTGTCCTCTAGGTAGTTTTACCGATAAGGTGTGAAAATCTTCAAATTTCCTGATTTAAGAATTATCATTATTGTTAACATTATTAATATTTTCATTACCTCTTGGAGCCGAAGATAAAACTTCATTAGTGATAAAAAGTTTGGGCAGGAATTTACTTCTCAAGGAATTCTTCCTCCCTTCATTTCTATTCTTCCTACTTCATTTCTATTTCTGTAGCTCATTTACTCATCTTCAAGGTCCCAGAGAGTAAAATCTTTGTCAGAATCAGTTCCAAAATAATGCTGCATTAGAGAGAGAAGTGCTATCATGTAGACCAGGATTTAAATTTACTGGCTGTACATATGGCAGAGCTAATAAACTTTTCTGAGTCTCAGGATTTTTACCTGCAAAATGGAGACAGTAAAATCCACTTCCTACAATTGCTAAGTGTTAAAATAGCAGACACAAGAAAACCAATCACTTAGTTAGCATTCAACAAATTATCACTATTATCAATGATTAGCAGTAATATTTCATAGAGTAACAACTAACTAGATATTTCTTGCTGACTAATGGAAGGGATACACACTGAAATTATTCAATTAGTTACACTCTTTGGAAAAAGAGCAAAGCAATCCTGATCTGTACAGTTTTGCATTATTGTTTACATACTTGCTCCTCCCACAGGTAATATTTTTAACAAGCTACTTAGAGGAATACAGTTTCTACCCAAAGAAGGCAGTTTTTAAAAATCACTTTATCAAGGGATGATTAACACACAAACAGCTGTAGGTATTTAATGTGTACAACTCGATGCGTTTGGAGGTAAGTACACACCTGTGAAACGACTATCCCTATTAATGCGGTAAACTTATTCCTCATCTCCGAAAGTTTCCTCCTCCTTGTATGTTAAGAGCACTTAACATAAGATCTACCTTCTTAGCAAATTTTTAGTCTGTGACACAGTATTGCTCTGTATGTAGGCTCTGTATTGTACAATGGATCTACAGAACTTACTTTGCATAATTGAAACTTTGTTCCTTTTGACCAAGACCTCTCCATTTCCCCCTCCACCCACTCTCTAGCCACCACCATTCTGCTTCCACATTAGATTCTGCATATAAGTAAGATCACGCAGAACCTGTCTTTCTGCCTCTGGCTTGTTTCCCTTAGCAAGAAGGAACTTCTAAACATAATTTAATAATGTAACAAGTGAACTAGGGAGTGATGAAGGAGCGACAAGAATCATCCTGGGATAACCTCCAATCTTCCTTACTTTGCCTATGGTCATAAATATAATAATGGAATTGTGAAATTTCAGGCATAGACAGTCTTGAGTATCTTCCTTTCCACCAATACTTCATAGAGAAGGGAATCAAGACCCAGTGAGCTGAAAGTACAATGTCAGAGGTAGGACTAGGGCCAGATCAGGCTTTGTGGTCCCCAGTCCCACCTTCCCTGATGCTATATTTCATGATAAGGAGGCAAGAGAGTAAAAGGAGGAGGAGAAGGAAGATGGTGGCAATGGTGGTGGTAATGCTGCTAAAGAATAAGAAATACTACGTGCATAAAGTCTTTTCACCTGGATCTACAGAGTGACACTGATTTACAGTAGCGTGTTCTTTTCAGAGAGAGACAGAGGGAGAGAGAGCAAGCAAGTGTGCAAGTAGGGGGAGGGGCAGAGGGAAAGAGAATCTTTAGCAGGCTCCACACCCAGTGCAGAGTCCCACGTGGGACTCCATCTCAAGACCCTGAGATCATGACCCAAGTTGAAATCAAGAGTCAGATGCTTAACCTACTGAGCCTCCCAGGCACCCCTACAGTAGTGTGTTCTTATGGTCTGAATTATGTCCCCCACCAATTCATATGCAGTAGTTTTAACTTTGGGGTTTGGGTGCCAGGAGTCATGAGTATCAAACTTGGACTTAATGACAATTCATTGGATGGTCTTATGTAACTTTTGGCTTTATTCCTTCACGCAATGGAGGGAATTGCAATTCCTTATTTTCTCGCATAAATCTTGATAAATGTCCATTTAAGAAATCAATCAATTGGGCAGCCCAGGTGGCTCAGCGGCTTAGCGCCACCTTCAGCCCAAGGCATGATTCTGGAGACCCAGGATTGAGTCCCACATTGGGCTCCCAGCATGGAGCCTGCTTTTCCCTCGCGTGTGTCTCTGCCTCTCTTTCTCTCTCTTTCTGGGTGTCTCTCATGAATAAATAAATAAAATCTTTAAAGAAAACGAAATCAATCAATTGATCAAAAAATATTTTCATTATTTTAGGCCTTCTAGACACATGGGGTCTTTATGTTTATTTGAACTTTTTCAAAATAGACACTAAGAGTGATTAAGAATAAGCAATTTTTGCATATGGACGTGATGAAGTGATCTTTCACAAAGGCATTCTACTTGAGAGATTTTAGGGGCCCTGGAACATGGAGCTGGGGAAGTAGAGTCCTACTTCCTGCACTAGAAATAACACATCTACTCTTTGGGAGTTAAAAGGATGATCTTCATTTTTCTTACCACACAGATGATCTTTCCTTGACAGACTAAAAAACCACCTAACAGCCTTTATTTAGTTTGGGGGTAAGTGCATTCTAATGACAATATCTCAACATTCATAGTTATCAAGAAAAGCAGAGTCTCACTGGTTTTAACAAAAGTTTTGTCAAAATTTAATATCCGAGGGTCTTTATTTGCAAATTCTGTTATCTCCTGTGGCTGTGCCATCCAATTATTTAATCTGTCTACAATCGCTGTCAGCACACAGCAGAGATGGATTGATAGATGTTAATAGATTGATGAGTATGGAGCTGTACGTATAACTCTTGTGACAAATTGCTCTGTTTTCAGTTCATATATGTGTGTGGAGATATTATGAAAATAAATCAATTTCCTCCTCCAAAACATTGTCAAAGGCTAAAGGCAAAAATATTGTGCTGGCTTCATCTAACTTTTGAACCTTCCCTCAGCTACATGTAGTTCTCAAACTTCTCTGAGAAACCTTTATAGAACTGTAATAATTTTTGCAGCACAACAAACTTCTCAAAAATTAAGTTGCTTAAAACAATCATTGTTTAGCTTATAATTCTATGGATTGGCAGTTTGGGCCAGGACGGGCTGGGGAGGTTCTCCTGCTGGTCTTGGCTGGCCTTTCTCACATACCTAGGGCAAGGGTTGCAAACTTTTTCTGAAAAGGGTCCAATAGTAAATATTTTAGGTTTTGTGGGCCACAGAGTCTCTATCACAACTACTCAAGCCTACCCGTATAGCACTAAAGAAGCCATAGAGACCGAATGAATGAGCATGGCTACTTTCCAATAAAACTTTATTTGCAAAAACAGGCAGCTGCCTAGCAAACTGTAGTTGCCAGCTCCTGGTCTAGGGTCAGATGCTTGTTGGCTGCAGGCTGGCTGGTCTAGAATAGGGTTAGTTGAAATAGCAAGCACTTTTCAAGCTTCTATTTGCATCCTGTTTGCTAACTTCCTATCAGCCAAAGCAAATCACAAAGCCACCCCAATTTCAAAGAGCAAAAATAGACTACACCTCTTAGTAGGAGAAGAATTTGTGATCTTTGAGCTCCCAGACAACCATAAGTCACTTATCTAAATGATCTTCCACAATATATACTAAAGAACCAAGACACAGCTAGGGCTATAGTAGCCAGACATTGGTGTTGGGTCCCTGGGTTCCCCCTCTTCTGCCAGAGTTGGAATGGTTCTTTCTAGGATGAGGTTAGATGGTCCTGGAGAGATTGCCACCATATGCATCTTATGTGTAGTAAGGGACCAAGTAGGGTAATCTGAGAATATCAAAGTATCCAATTAGTCCAAAAGCATCAATCACTAACAGGAGCATTAGAGCCACTTCTTTAGAGTTAACAAGAGGGAGGCATTTGTCCCCAGGAGCACCACCCAATCCAAGTGCAACCAGACCAGCAGAAAACTCAACTTATAGCTCAGATTTATCACCTGCCGCCTTGCCAAGCACGTTATGACCCTAAGAGTACTTACCATAAGGTCTGCTGGCTGCTCTCCATACCTCTCATGGTGCTTTCATGTTGTTTCATAATGGTTTCTTCATTTCTATTTTCTTCTTTTCATTGGGAGTAGAAGCATGTCTTATTCACCCAACATCTGTTGAAGGATCACTCAAATGTAAATTTGGGGTGCAGATAGGACTATGGTAGGAGAGAGCAAATGTAGGCATAGGGGGCACATTCTTAAGAAGGTAGATCCTAGGGAGGTGTTGCTCGGGCCTGTTAATGGCAGCATGAAAACATCGCAGATCAAATGCAGCCTGTTCCATAGTTTGCTTGGAGGACAGATAATCATATTAACTGAGTGTCTGTCGTGGGCAGGACCACCTTAAATTCCCTCATTTAGTCTTCCTAAAACCCCTTTGGCAGATGTATCATTATGCCCATTTGACAGATCAGAAAACTGAGACTCAGAGCAGTTCAGTAAATTACCTAAGGCCACTCAGCTAGTACATGACAGAATCAGAATAGATACCCAAACTCCACTTGCATCCTTCAAGACTGGAAAAATAATGTGGGTGTTTCTTCCATTATGTTGTCTCATCGCTTCAAACAAAGAAGCATTCACTTTCCAAAGGTTTGATACCCAAACTTTCCTTGGCCCTTGGCCTAATAAATTTCCCAATTATCCAGTGGCTGTCAGAAACAACAGCAGTTTGGGGTTTGGACCATGACACATGACCTACCCTCTACCCTGGGCTTGAATCTTGTCATCTTTTATCAGAATTAAGAGAGGTCCTAGGAAATCAGCCATTTTGCTTGGCCTTCACTTCAAGGCTGGGGAATGGCCTCAGTGTCTCTCAAATTTTCCACTGGAGGCCTCTTCCAGGCCTCTTAAAAGAAAAGACTTTATTTCTAATGAAGATCTAAAATGCCTGCAGTTTTAACTTAAATCTATTACTGTACTTCTGTCTTCTGAGAAAATAAAGAAAAATGACCCAGTTCATCCCCATGAAAATCCTATTATATTTCAAGATAGTAACGATCCCTTTGGCTCCTCTTGGCCTCCTCTACCTTCCTTAATTAGTTTTTTTGGCATTCTTTGATCCTGATCATAATCATATCTGTCCTCATCTTCAGACATTCCTTCTTTATAAGGACCAGACTGACAATCATTATTCCACTTCGTAAGAGATGAGTCTTTGAACTTTATCATGTGAAGCAATAAAAAGCAAGAGCTTTAGAGTTAAATATTCTAGGTTCGAGCTTAGAAATTATTAGCTTACAGGGATGCCTGGGTGGCTCAGCGGTTGAGTGGCTGCCTTTGGCTCAGGGCGTGATCCTGGAGTCCCGGTATGGAGTCCCACATCAGGCTCCCTGCATGGAGCCTGCTTCACCCTCTGCCTGTGTCTCTGCCTCTCTCTGTCTCTCATGAATAAATAAAATCTTAAAAAAAATTATTAGCTACAAATTATTAGCTTATCTACCTCTGAGCTACAATTTCCTCCTCCATCTTGCATTTTATTTGTATTTTCTTTTGGGGGAGGGTATACTTTGAAACTTAAGAAGTTTTATGTTTTTATTGGAACCTAATTATTGTGATAGGCAGAATAAGGGCCCCCCAAAGGTGCTCATGTCCTAATTCCTAGAACCTATGAATACGCTTTATTATAAAGCAAAGGAGAATTAAGGTTGCAGATGGAATTAGGATTCTTAATCAGCTGATCCTAAGATAAGGAGATCAGGCTGGATTATCTGCATGGGCCTGATATCATCACAAGGATCCTTAAAAGTGGAGGGAGAGGGAAGACAGAAAAGAGGGTGACAGAAAAGTCAGAGTGAGAAGGATATTTGATAAAGGAAGCAAGGTCCGAGTGATATGATGTGAAAGGCACTTGACTCCCTTTGTTGGCTTTAAAAATGCAAGAAGGGAGCCATGAAGCAAAGAATGCTGCATTCTCTAGAATCTGGAAAGGCAAGAAAAATGAATTCTCCTCCAGCACCTCCAAAAATAATGCAGCCCTACCAACACCTAAATTTTACCCTGGTGAGACCCATTTCATACTTTGGACCTCCAGAAGTATAAGATAATAAATCTGTATTGTTTAAACCATGATATTTGTGATAATTTCTTACAGAAGCAATGGGAAACTCATTTAGTTACCTATATACTAATGCCTCTGAACATACCTTAGTCCCTTTGTTTATACTCTCTACCATGAGCAATGTTGAAATTAGCTTGTAAACACTTTCTATTCCCCTTCTCTTCCCTACTGCATAATTTTTAAGTAATATCCTTTTGATCCCAACATACATAAGGCAGTGAGCAAATTTATCCTGCTTGGTATGTACCCCATCCTTTTTCATCCAATTTTTTGAATACTACATTTACATTGTCGGATATAACCATTACAAACTACTTTCTCCCTTCTTTTCCTTTAAAGATTTATTTATTAATTTGAGAGAGAGAAGGAGCATGTATGAGCAGTGGTGGGGGCAGAGGGAGAAGGAGAAAATCTCAAGCAGACTCTCCACTAAGCGTAGAGGATCTCACAACCCTGAGATCATGACCTGAGCAGAATCAAGAGTCTGACGCATAACCAACTGAGCCACTCAGGCACCCCTTCTTTCTCCCTTCTTACCACAATTTTAGTCTTAGATAATTTCTTCAATTGGTTTTCTGAAGCTTGTTGTCTAATAGATTTTTCAGAAAGGGCTCATGAGAATAATATTCCCTGAATTCTTATGGAGTCATAACAGTTTCCCTGTAGCTTCTATATTGAAAGGTCACCAAAAAGATTCCCATAACACCACCAAACTTCCCAATCCTCACACAATCCTTGGGTTGAAGATGCACCACTTCCCATCCCCCGATCCTCTCCGATCTCTGCTTCCTTGGTTCCTTATTCCTTGGTCCCTCCCCGGCATCTCAGGCTGAAACCCCTCATATGTCTCCTTCCATCTCCTCTTTTCTACCTGTTCCTCATAGATGGATGTTCCCAGGGTCTCCTTTGAAGTTTGCTCATTCTTGTGGCTTCCACTTATCATTTCTGGGAAGAAGACTGCAATACAGGTGTCTATGTCTGGCCTTTATCTTGCCCAGCCCAGCCCCGCACAGCACTTCTAAGGCCTAGCACCCCACGCCCCATGGAATGTGCAAGGCAACTCACAAACTGGCCACTCTAGCACGGCCCTCCACATTTAACCACCTCACTGCATCTGCAAGTCACATGTCCCTTATCTCTCTACTCTTCTTCCTACAGTGTCCTCATCTAACCTGAACTATAGCCTTGATCTTCAGATATGATCATGTGACTCCATTAGTAAGCATGAGGCCTTTGCTCAATTGCCTCCTTCTCATGAGGCTCCCCTGTCCGCCCTATTTCAAACTTCTCTCACATCCCGCCAGCATTCCCAGTGTTCCTTGCCTTACTCTACTTTTTCTTTTTCCCATAATACTTACCATCTTCTGACATACTATCCAATTAACTCATTCATCATATGCATTGTTTGTTGTCTGTCTCCTTGTTCAAATTAAAGCTCTGCAAGGGCAGGAACCTCTGTCTGGTTTGTTGTGTGGTGTGTCCTCAGCACTTAGAACAGTGTCAGGCACACGGTGAGCCCTCAACAATTAGCCACTGCGTGAAGAATCGAATAAAACAACAGCAGAAGAACAACTCATAAGGCATGTGGGACTTAGAAAGAGAAAAAAGATGGATGACATGATGAGGCCAGAGGACAGGGTTCAATAGTCTACCCACGTATAATGTCATAGGTTCCAATGTAGGGTATTGCTAGTGGTTATGCAGAAGGGAAATATAATCAGAGGACCCAAACAGGGCCCTGTCTAATACGATAGATGAATTATTTCAGACCAGAAATTCTATGCAATATTTATTACTAGAATCTGAAATTGGTGGCTTTGGTATGACAGGTGATGTGGCAGGCAAAAGCAGATACAAAATGGAGGCCCTCCCAACAACTGCCTGCTTCATCCTCGAGTGGAAGTTTCAGGATATATTAATCAAGGTTTTTCATTTTATTTTTTTTATAATAAATTTATTTTTTATTGGTGTTCAATTTACCAAGATACAGAATAACACCCAGTGCTCATCCCATCAAGTGTCCCCCTCAGTGCCCGTCACCCATTTCCCCCCACCCCCCGCCCTCCTCCCCTTCCACCACCCCTAGTTCATTTCCCAGAGTTAGGAGTCTTTATGTTCTGTCTCCCTTTCTGATATTTCCCGCACATTTCTTCTCCCTTCCCTTATATTCCCTTTCACTATTATTCATATTCCCCAAATGAATGAGAACATACACTGTTTGTCCTTCTCTGATTGACTTACTTCACTCAGCATAATACCCTCCAGTTCCATCCACGTTGAAGCAAATGGTGGGTATTTGTCATTTCTAATGGCTGAGGAATATTCCATTGTATACATAGACCACATCTTCTTTATCCATTCATCTTTCCATGGACACCGAGGCTCCTTCCACAGTTTGGCTATTGTGGACATTGCTGCTAGAAACATCGGGGTGCAGGTGTCCCGGTGTTTCATTGCATCTGAATCTTTGGGGTAAATCCCCAACAGTGCAATTGCTGGGTCATAGGGCAGGTCTATTTTTAACTCTTTGAGGAACCTCCACACAGTTTTCCAAAGAAAACTTTCCAAACTCAAAATGGATGAAAGATCTAAATGTGAGACAAGATTCCATCAAAATCCTAGAGGAGAACACAGCAACACCCTTTTTGAACTCCGCCACAGTAACTTCTTGCAAGATACATCCACGAAGGCAAAAGAAACAAAAGCAAAAATGAACTATTGGGACTTCATCAAGATAAGAAGCTTTTGCACAGCAAAGGATACAGTCAACAAAACTAAAAGACAACCTACAGAATGGGAGAAGATATTTGCAAATGACGTATCAGATAAAGGGCTAGTTTCCAAGATCTATAAAGAACTTATTAAACTCAACAGCAAAGAAACAAACAATCCAATCATGAAATGGGCAAAAGACATGAACAGAAATCTCACAGAGGAAGACATAGACATGGCCAACAAGCACATGAGAAAATGCTCCGCATCACTTGCCATCAGGGAAATACAAATCAAAACCACATTGAGATAGCACCTCACACCAGTGAGAATGGGGAAAATTAACAAGGCAGGAAACCACAAATGTTGGAGAGGATGCGGAGAAAAGGGAACCCTCTTGCCCTGTTGGTGGGAATGTGAACTGGTGCAGCCACTCATTTTATTTTTTTTAAGGAAAAAAATGTTCATCTAAAAATATGGCATCCTTCACAAATCTGTGCGTCATCCCTGTGCAGGGATCACACTAATCTTCTCTATATTCTTCCAATTTTAGTACCTGTGCTGCCCAAACCAGTACCGTGTTTTTTATTTTCTCTACCTTATGGTGCTTTGACATCTTGGGGCATTGACGACTTGGGGAGGGCCTGCCTTTTCTAGAGTTCGCTAATTCCTAGAGATAGCAAACACTTTGCTGCAAACCAACCAGTCCTGAGTCTGTATCCACCATGCCCTTCCTTTTAAGGGGCTCCTGCAGTCCAGAACACTGTCCCTTTGTCCTAAATCACCCCAGTGTCAGGTACCAGCCAACTAGGGATTGCCCTTCTAGCCCAGGGCCTGCCCCAATTATTCAAACTATTCAATCCTAGGTCTGCCCTGTTTGCCTACCCTGCCTCGCCCATTCCTTCCTGTGAAAACCAAAATAAAAGCTCAGCCCACGTTTCCGCCTCACTTCTTCTGCCTCCTGACTGACCCTGGTGATTCTGCATGTGGCCTTACATGGCTTGGAATGCCTCCTGATTCCAGAGAACTGTGGGTAAGAACTTAATCCTTCCTGGCAGTCATGTCCATGTCATGTCCATACCTGAATGAAACAAATCCCGGGTACCTTTTATTTATTTTTTAAAGAATATTTTATTTATTTATTTAAGATAGAAAGTTTGAGAGAGCATGAGCAGGGCTGGGGGAGGGGCTGGGGGAGAGGGAGGAGCAGGGAACCAGACTTGGAGCTCCATTCCAGGACCCTCAGGACCCTGAGATCATGACCTGAGCCAAAGGCAGATGCTCAACTGACTGAGCCCCCCAGGTGCTCCCCAGGGTACCTTTTAAAACAAAATAGAAACAAAGAAACAAACAAAGAAATAGAACACTTGCCCTGTGAAACTTCTGGTCAGATTTTTACAGCCCAGAATTTCAGGTTTTTTTAAAGATTTTATTTATTTATTTTAGAGAGAAAGAGAGAGTGAGCAAGAGTGGGAGGGGCAGAGGGAGAGAGAATCACAAGCAGACTCTGCATTGAGTGCAGAACGGAACTCGATGTGGGACTTGATCCCACGACGCTGAGATCACAAATTGAGTCAAAACCAAGAGCTGGATGCTTGGTTGGGCTCCCTGCTCAGCGAGGAGCCTGCTCCTCCCTCTCCCTCTCTTCCTCTCCCCTGACCCAGGCACCCCTGACCCAGAATTTCTGACAGAAATCTCAGCTAAACTGATCTGGTAAATGCCTTCCCCCTGCTTGACTAAGTAACACAAGGAAAGTATTAAAAACAAGAACAAAGCACGAGGGCAGCCCCGGGGGCTCAGCGGTTTAGCACCGCCTTCAGCCCAGGGCCTGATCCTGGAGCCCCAGGATGGAGTCCCACATCGGGCTCCCTATGTGGAGCCTGCTTCTCCCTCTGCCTGTGGCTCTGCCTCTCTCTCTCTCTCTCTCTCATGAATAAATAAATAAATAAAATCTGTAAAAAAAAAAAAAAAGAACAATGCACGAACTGTGTTGGGTCAAGTATACTGACAAGTGTTGAAAACTTGCACTGATCCAAGTAAACTTCTCTTTTCTTTTTCCCAAAGATACTTGAAAAGCTTAAAAGAATTTCATTACTGAATTTAGGCATATTTCTCACGTAAGATTTGTGAGTCTGCCTCTGTGAATGTGAGAGAATCAAATATATTACATTTGTAAACGTCATTTAAAATATCTAACGTAATTCGATTGATTAAAGATGGTCCTGGTATTAAATATTTGGGAGAATATGATCTGTCAGATTTATGAAATAAGTGCACAGTAATTAAATAACCAATTAAGTTGAAAATTATTTTTCTCATGCAGAACATCGCCAGGCTTATAAATGTAACTTAAAAGTTGAGCTTAAAATCTTAAAAGTATAGGTTTTTATTTCTATAACATGGATAAATTAAATAGTAAGACACAAGTGACTGTAAGAATTTTTGTGCATGAAAGCTCTTTGGGCAGAAAAGTCACTAACACCAATTTTCAGAGGCTTCACAGTGAACCTAAAATCCAGTCTAAGATTCCTAGCACAGCACAGTCCCTAGAGAGGCAAATCAGTGCCTGCCTGGCTGCTCATGCCATTTTCAGGCTCCTCCCTCGTCCATCTCACTTCCCACACCTGGTCTCCATGGCTGCCTAGCACTGGTTGCCAGATCCTCCACCCCAGCATGCACGGGGGGACATCTTGCCCCTCCTCTCCACCTGTTTTCTCCTGCTTATCCTTTGAGTCTCAGTTCGAATGTCTTTTTTTGTTGTTGTTGTTGTTAAGATTTATTGATTGATTGATTGATTGATTGATGAGAGAGAGAGCACAAGCAGGGGAAAGGAAGGGGGGGGGAGGAGCAGGCTCCTCGCTGAGCAGGGAGCCCAATGAGGGGCTCGATCCCAGGACCCTGGAATCATGACCTGAGCTGAAGGCAGACACTTAATCGACTGAGCCACCCAGGCACCCCTTGAATGTCTCTTCTGACTAAGTTGGCCTGCACTCTGAAATGAACTCACATAGTATTCTATCTTTTTGGGGTTAAATCCACGTTGGAATTCGGCATAACTTCCCCTGAGTGGTAACTTATTTGGCCAGCCCACTGATGAGTCTTTTCTGAGGCAGCAAGCAAATCCTTTGTTATCTTCTGAAATTCAGCACAAAGATCACAAGTGACACATCAGATCTCCAGGACTAATCCTCAACCACTGACGTTTAAGGCAAGGGAACGCCATCCCTCAGCCCCTCCAATGACCACATCCTTCTAATGCAATGCCCTCTCTGCTCAGCTCTGCATCTGGGTGCAACCCTTTGGCCAAATCTCTTCATCTATGAAATTATATCTGACGATAAGCAGAGGCCTAATGTTCTAAAGAAATGGAACTATTATATAGGAAAAAAAATGTTAAAGAAACTCGACCCCTATTTCACTCCATTCACTAAAAATTTATTTCGGGTGTATTTTTTTAAGAAGATTTTATTTTTAAGTGATCTCTCCACCCAACACAGCTCTTGAGCTCACAACCCTGAGATCAAGAGTCGCATGCTCTACTAACTGAGCCAGGCAGATGCCCCTATTTGGAACGTATTATAAACCTAAACGCAAAACTTAGAATTGTAAAGCTTCCAGAAGACATAAGAGGATATTTTCATGACTTTAGGACAGGCAAACTTCACCCACAGGACACAAAAAGCCTTAACTGGTTTTCGGTGATTAAGGTTATTTATTTAAATAGGTTATTTATCCCACCACATGCCCTGAGTTGGTAAGCTATATATTGATACACTTGCCAAGCTGATATTTAGAGTTTGACATTTGGTACATCCCCTTTCATTTCTGAAAATCCTAAACATTTTTAAAGTTTTTATTTAAATTCCAGTTAGTTAACATACAATATAATACTATTTCAGGTGTATAATATAGTGATTCAACACTTCATACAACACCTGGTGCTCATCTCAGCAAGTGCCCTCCTCAATCCCCATGCCCTATTTAACACATCCCCCTCACCCACCTCCCCTCTGGTGACCATCAGTTTGTTCTCTATAATTGAGTCCAATTATTGGCTTGTCTCCATCTCTCTTTTTCCCCCTCTCCCTTTGCTCATTTTTTTTTGTTTCTTATATTCCACATATGAAGGAAATCATATGCTATTTGTCTTTCTCTGACTGACTTCTTTCGCTTAGCATTATACTCTCCAGCTCCATCCATGTCACTGCAAATGGCAAGATTTCGTTCTTCTTTATGGCTGAGCAATATTCCATTGTCCATTCTTCTTTATCCATTCATCCATCCATGGTCACTTGGGCTTTTTCCAAAATTGGCTATTGTAGATAATGCTGCAATAAACATCAGGGTGCATGTATCCCTTTGATTTACTGTTTTTGGATCCTTTAGGTAATTACCTGGTAGTGTGATTGCTGGTAGTTCTATTTTTAACTTCTTGAGAATCCTCCATGTTTTCTAGAGTGACCCCACCAACAGTGCAAGAGGGTTCCCCTTCCTGCATATCCTCACCAACACCTGTTGTTTCTTGTGTTGTTGATTTTAGCCATTCGGACAGGCGTGATGTGATATCTCATTGTGGTTTTGATTTGCACTTCCCTGCAGATCAGTGATATTGAGCATCTTTTCATGTATCTATCTGTTGGCCATCTGGATGTCTTCTTTGGAAAAATGTCCACTCATGTCTTCTGCCCATTTTTTTAATTGGGCTATTCATTTTGGGGGGTGTTGAGTTTTAAAACTTCTTTACATATTTTGGATACCAACCCTTTATCAGATATGTCTTTTGCAAATATCTTCTCCCATTCCACAGTTTGCCTTTTAGTTTTGTTGATTATTTCCTTCGCTGTGCAGAAGCTTTTTATTTTGATGTAGTTTATTTTACTTTTATATCCCTTGCCTCAGGGAACGTATCTAGAAAGACGTTGCTACAGCTGATGTCAAAGAGGTTACTGCCTGTGCTCTCTTCTAGAATTTTTGTGGTTTCAGGTCTCACATTTAGGTCTTTAATCCATTTTGAATTTATTTTTGTTTAAGGTATAAGAAAGTGGTCCCATTTCATTCTTTTGCATGTTGCTGTCCAGTTTTCCCCACACCACTTGTTGAAGAGACGTTCTTTTTTCCCATTGGATATTCTTTCCTGTTTTGCCAAAGATTCATTGACCATAGAACTGTGGGTTTGTTTCTGGGTTTTCTATTCTGTTCCATTGATCTATGTGTCTATTTTTGTGCCAGTATCATACTGTTTTTGATCACTATAGCTTTGTAATATAGCTTAAAGTCTGTAACTGTGATGCCTCCAGCTTTGCTTTCTTTGAAAATCCTAAATCTTAAAATGTTCATACTTAATAACATCACCAGTAATATATCTTAATGGACCCTGGATCAGAGGAAAAAATATTGTTATGAAGGACATCCTTGGAAGATTTGCTGAAATTTGAATATGGAGTGTATAATTTTATTCCAATTACAATATCCTTACTTTTTGGCATGATAAAATATTTAGGGATATATGGATATTATAATGCCATTTACTCTCAAAAAATTCAGGAAAATATCAATACGTATATGAGCAAAAGATACATGAATGAAATGTGGAAAATATTAACAACTGAAGAATCTAGGCAAACAGGATGTGAGCATTCTTTGCACTTCTCTTGCAATGCTTCTGCAAGTTAGAATCTTTTTTTTTAATTTTAAAAACTAAAAAACGTTCTTGCTGCAACCTAATTGAAATCTATCTTCCAACAATTTCCATCTCTCTAGTTCTAATTCTGCTCCTTACATGATCTTTCTGGATAAATTGATTTTTTCCCACTATAATACAATTTCAGACATTAGAATAATGATATCATGGCTCTCCCAAATTTGTTTCCACCAGATGATCTGGATGGGATCTTTACCCCTCAACTTTCACATCTCCCTGATCTCCAATCCTCCTGTACTCAAGATGGGCAAACACACACACACACACACACACACACACACAGATGCACGCACACACGCATCCATCAGCCCCACATGTGTATATATATATATATATATATATATATATATATATATATACATATATATACTAAGTGTGGAGTCTTATTTTGAAAACCTCTATCAGTTCCCACATGTGCAGAGCCATCCATGTGAATGGACAAGGAGTTACTTTCTTTCTGCATAGAAAACCTCAACAATGTCCAGAGCTTCTCAATGTGACTGTGATACAGCCTGTCACCCGCTGCTTTGACATAAGAAAACTAGACGGCAAAGCATCGTCTCTTTTGGTGATACTATGAGACACACAGAGCCTTCGGGACTCACAGCATGTGAAAAAGAGAAGAAGTAAGACATGAAAGCCTGCTGTAGAAAGGTTGCTCTGGTGTGATGTGTTTTTCCCCCACCCTTCTTTTCAGAGCCAGGGGGGAAAAATGAAGGTTTCACCAGCCCTTTCTTAAGTGAATGAATGAGGGTTTCCTGATGAAAACCATCTCACAAAATGAATGGCTCCATCACCCAATCTAGTGGCACAATCAGACCTTATGAATCAAGATCGCCACAAGTTCTCATCAATGCACAAAAACACAGGACGAATCTGAATTCAGAGGATGTGTATTCACATTTAAAGTGCTGACTGATGGCAGGGACTGCATGAGACCTGCCTGAAGCAGTCTGGTACATTCAGCATTGCCAAGACCTTGCTATGGCAGTGAAAGCCTCAGAAATGTATTTGCATCAAGATACCTCCCAAAGTGTTTGTAAGTGTGCTTTCAGGGCCTGGCACAGGACGGGTGAAATACAGCTAGCCTCTCGAGCTCTCTTCCACTTCCTTGATTTCTGAGCATCCTGTGCTTGCAGACTGTGTTACAGTAGAACATTAGCACCATCTAAAGGCTGCGTACCAAATGTCTTGCCGGCGCGAATGTTCCTCAGAAAGCTGTTTGCTGTGATGACATAGTTCTATGGAGGACTGACGCTGTGAAAAACTTTGCCTACCTAGAATGAGGCACTGGGCCGCGTCGCAAGCTATGCCGTGGTGATCTTGGCATGCTTGGAGAGGTGCATATAGTCTGCAGCACTTGCCTAGTTTGAAAGAGCAGGCCCCATTTCTCAGAAGCTGTGTTGGCTTGCTTTCTTATATAGGTTATCTGTCATTCTTTAGCTCTGGAAATGCACCCTGCCCCTAGGCCTAGTCTGAAGTTGGTGTTGAGCAGGAGCGTGGCATGGCTGGGGAGGATGGGGTTAGGGAGAGGAGGATGGGGTAGTCATCCAGTAGCCATTAGCCTTGGTTGGAGACATGGGAGCTCCGGTCCCATGTTGCTGTTTGCTAAGTTTGTGACCTAAGTTTCTCTGAGCCTCTCGTGCATAAAACAAGGCCTTTCAACTAGATTCTCTCTAGGGTTCTCTCCTGTTCTACCATCAGTGTGGTTCTGGGGAGGTGATGTAAGATGGCCTCGTCCCATACTTCTACTTCATGTCATTGCAGTGAGCAAAATAAAATGATCTAGGCAGATTTCTGTTATGGAATTCTTTCTTTAAAAAAAAAGATTTTTTAAAATTTATTCATGAGAGACAGAGAGAGTGAGGCAAAGACACAGGCAGAGGGAGAAGCAGGCTCCCAGGGGCGAGCCGCATGCGGGACTCAATCCCCCAGGGTCACGACCTGAGCCAAAGGCAGACACTCAACCACTGAGCCACTCAGGCGGCCCTCTGTTACAGAATTCTGAAGCTCAGCTGAGTTTCACCCAAATCCTTCGGATTCAAGGCCAAGGAAATTCTGATCTGAAGTTTCCTTGGCCTGTTTACAGGGCCCCCAGGGGTTAGCCGGAGTCCCTGGATTCCCTAGAAGCTCCCAAGGACCTTTTAGGAATAGGGGCTGGTCTTAAAAGGACTTGAGTGGTAGGCGGTTTTGAGAATAGACTGATCTTTGATCCTGAACCTCTGATGAGTCATCCAGTGGGAATGTGTCTGGTCTGAAGGTCAAACTTAGGTGGGTGTGGGGGCAGAGGGTGGATGGAGCAAAAATAAAAAGACACTCAAGCTTAATAGGCAGACATCTGTGGTCAGTTGGCCTCGGCTCCTTGCTGCCCAGGAGACTCAGGGCAAGTCATCCGATCTCTCTGAGTTTTGATTTCCCCATCTGTAAAATGTCACCAACAGCAAAGTCAGGGAGAGGATTAAATTAGAGACTGCACTCAGCGAGTCTAGCACAACACTCGATGTGGAGTCAATATTCCATGAGTGATGTCACTGGCTTGTAATTCTGAAATCACTCTCCTGTTTGAGACAGCACAGTGCACAAAGCCAGGCGTAAGCTTCCTGCACATCAGCCCAGGCCCCAACGGTAGACACTCCATCTTCGACCTCACAAATGCTGGCCAGGTTCCTCTGACACATAACTCAGGTTCTTGCTTTTGTATTTTAAAACGTCCTCTCTGCTCAGTGCTTTCTGAGTCTCTGCTGTTGGCCCTGCCTTTTCCCTGCATGATCCTGCTTCTGCTTTTAGCACAGGTGGCTTTGCCGTCAGGGTATTTGAAGTTTTCCTTTGACGGGCCTGCAACTAAGCAACTTAATTATGAATGAGCACTCTGCCTAAAAGCCTGCATTGCTCTCTTGTTTCCTCAAATACTCTTGGCGTCTATCCAGGGCCTCGACACACAAAAGCAAAAGGATGGCTGACCCATCCACCCACTACCAAACGACCCCCGATCTCTTCCCATCCATCTGCTGCTTGCTGCCTTTGTCAGAAAGGAAGAGAAAGTGAGCTAGGAGGAAAAGAAAAGGAGATGTGTAATACATTTTTCATGAAATAGACCAGATTAAAAAAAAAATTAATTCTCAAAATGAACGATGCATTATCCGCGATTCACTATGTTCTGAGACTACTCAAAGCAATATTTTAATGAGCTCGCTCTCATTTTTAATCCTTTATATAAAACAGCACCCGGCACAAGTCTTGAAAAGAAGAAAAGGCAAAATGGAGAAACTTGATAAGCAAAAATATAAGGTTTTTTAGTGGTGAAAATACAACAGAAACAGATTTATTTTATTTTATATTTTTTAAAAAGTTATGTTTTATTTAAGAGAGAGAGAGACAGTGCAGAGAGGGACAAGCAGACTTCCAGCTGAGCAGGGAGCCTGAGGTGGGGCTCGATCTCAAAACCCTGAGATCATGACCTGAGCCAAAACCAAGAGTTGAATGTCCAACTGAGTGATTCCCCCAGGCATCCCCAGGAACAGATTTTTTAAAAGGCTCCTTTAGATTGACAGTAGCTACATTTGTGGTGAGCATAGCACAACATATAGACTTGTCAAATGACTCTGTTGTACACCTGAAATTAATGCATTATGTATCAACTATAGTTCAATTTTTTTAAAGAAAATCTTCTTTACCTTCAGAATAAGTAAGTGTTAGAGCAGGGGTATGTGTGAGTGTGTGCATGTGTGTGCGTGTGTGTGTGTGTGTGTGTGTGTAGCTAGAGTATTCATAATGTGGGAAGAGATTTTCATAATCTGGTATGAGAATATACGTGCTGCCGAAGTGAGCACACGATAATCTGGTATGAGAAAACCCAGTAGTGCCAAGCATAAGTGATACACTCTGGATCACATAGCTGGTTAGTGGTAGAGCCAGGAGCACATTCAGGTTTCTTGACTCCTAGAGCACCATTGGGTGAAGCCACACTGACAATAAAGTCTCTGAAATGTCCAAGCAACTGCTTTTTTTTAAAAGATGTTTTTAATTTATTCATTTTTTAATCTTTTTTATTGGAGTTCAATTTGCCAACATATAGCATAACACCCAGTGCTCATCCCGTCAAGTGCCCCCCTCAGTGCCCATCACCCAGTCACCCCCACCCCCCGGCCACCTCCCTTTCCACCACCCCTTGTTCGTTTCCCAGAGTTAGGAGTCTCTCATGTTCTCTCACCCTCTCTGATATTTCCCACTCATTTTCTCTCCTTTTCCCCTTTATTCCCTTTCACTATTTTTTTATATTCCCCAAATGAATGAGACCATATAATGTCTGTCCTTCTCTGATTGAATTATTTCACTCAGCATAATACCCTCCAGTTCCCTCCACGTCGAAGCAAATGGTGGGTATTTCATGAGAGGCACAGAAGAGAGACAGGCAGAGTCATAGGCAGAGGGAGAAGTAGGCTCCCTGAGGGGAGCCTGATGCGGGACTTGATCCCAGGACCCCAGGATCATGACCTGAGCCACCCAGGTGTCCCTAAGTAATAATTTCTTGCCAGGTTCCAAGATGGCTCATTCATAATTTGAAGGCTCATCCTCTCTGCTTACGTTCTTAGACTCGCCCAGCGTACCTGCCATTTTCCTCAGGGATTTCAGTACATCCATGAAATCTCAAAAATAATATATAGTTTGAATTGTTATGCACTGTGAGTGTAAAATAAACACCCAATTTTAAAGACTTGGTATGAGAAAAATAATGTAAAATATCTCATTAATAGGTCTTCCTATTGATTATATGACAAGATTATAATATTCAGGATATATTGGATTAAGTAAAATTGTTGTCAAAATCGATTTTATATATATATATAGCTACTACAAAATTTAAGATGATTTATGTGGCTCACATTAAATTTCTATTAGGCAGTATGGATTTAGGTAATATAGACTTGTAACGTCCCAATTTTATTTTACTTTAAAGATTTTTTTTTTTATTTTTTTTTTAATTAATTTTTATTGGTGTTCAATTTACCAACATACAGAAAAACACCCAGTGCTCATCCCGTCAAGTGTCCACCTCAGTGCCCGTCACCCATTCCCCTCCAACACCCGCCCTCCTCCCCCCTTCCACCACCCCTAGTTCGTTTCCCCGAGTTAGGAGTCTTTATGTTCTGTCTCCCTTCCTGATATTTCTCAACATTTCTTCTCCCTTCCTTTATATTCCCTTTCACTATTATTTATATTCCCCAAATGAATGAGAACATACACTGCTTGTCCTTCTCCGATTGACTTATTTCACTCAGCATAATACCCTCCAGTTCCATCCACGTTGAAGCAAATGGTGGGTATTTGTCGTTTCTAATCGCTGAGTAATATTCCATTGTATACATAAACCACATCTTCTTTATCCATTCATCTTTCGGTGGACACCGAGGCTCCTTCCACAGTTTGGCTATTGTGGCCATTGCTGATAGAAACATCGGGGTGCAGGTGTCCCGACGTTTCGTTGCATCTGAATCTTTGGGGTAAATCCCCAACAGTGCAATTGCTGGGTCGTAGGGCAGGTCTATTTTTAACTCTTTGAGGAACCTCCACACAGTTTTCCAGAGTGGCTGCACCAGTTCACATTCCCACCAGTTCACATTCCCACCAACAGTGTAAGAGGGTTCCCTTTTCTCCGCATCCTCTCCAACATTTGTTGTTTCCTGCCTTGTTAATTTTCCCCATTCTCACTGGTGTGAGGTGGTATCTCATTGTGGTTTTGATTTGTATTTCCCTGATGGCAAGTGATGCAGAGCATTTTCTCATGTGCATGTTGGCCATGTCCATGTCTTCCTCTGTGAGATTTCTCTTCATGTCTTTTGCCCATTTCATGATTGGATTGTTTGTTTCTTTGGTGTTGAGTTTAATAAGTTCTTTATAGATTTTGGAAACTAGCCCTTTATCTGATATGTCGTTTGCAAATATCCTCTCCCATTCTGTAGGTTGTCTTTTAGTTTTGTTGACTGTATCCTTTGCTGTGCAAAAGCTTCTTATCTTGATGAAGTCCCAATAGTTCATTTTTGCTTTTGTTTCTTTTGCCTTCGTGGATGTATCTTGCAAGAAGTTACTGTGGCCGAGTTCAAAAAGGGTGTTGCCTGTGTTCTCCTCTAGGATTTTGATGGACTCTTGTCTCACATTTAGATCTCTCATCCATTTTGAGTTTATCTTTGTGTATGGTGCAAGAGAGTGGTCCAGTTTCATTCTTCTGCATGTGGATGTCCAATTTTCCCAACACCATTTATTGAAGAGACTGTCTTTCTTCCAATGGATAGTCTTTCCTCCTTTATCGAATATTAGATGACCATACATTTCAGGGTCCACTTCTGGGTTCTCTATTCTGTTCCATTGATCTATGTGTCTATTTTTGTGCCAGTACCACACTGTCTTGATGACCACAGCTTTGTAGTACAACCTGAAATCTGGCATTGTGATGCCCCCAGCTATGGTTTTCTTTTTTAAAATTCCCCTGGCTATTCGGGGTCTTTTCTGATTCCACACAAATCTTAAAATAATTTGTTCTAACTCTCTGAAGAAAGTCCATGGTATTTTGATAGGGATTGCATTAAACGTGTAAATTGCCCTGGGTAACATTGACATTTTCACAATATTAATTCTGCCAATCCATGAGCATGGAATATTTTTCCATCTCTTTGTGTCTTCCTCAATTTCTTTCAGAAGTGTTCTATAGTTTTTAGGGTATAGATCCTTCACCTCCTTGGTAAGGTTTATTCCTAGGTATCTTATGCTTTTGGGTGCAATTGTAAATGGGATTGACTCCTTAATTTCTCTTTCTTCAGTCTCATTGTTAGTGTATAGAAATGCCATTGATTTCTGGGCATTGATTTTGTATCCTGCCACGCTACCAAATTGCTGTATGAGTTCTAGCAATCTTGGGGTGGAGGCTTTTGGGTTTTCTATGTAGAGTATCATGTCATCGGCGAAGAGGGAGAGTTTGACTTCTTCTTTGCCAATTTGAATGCCTTTAATGTCTTTTTGTTGTCTGATTGCTGAGGCGAGGACTTCCAGAACTAAGTTGAACAGCAGTGGTGAGAGTGGACATCCCTGTCTTGTTCCTGATCTTAGGGGAAAGGCTCCCAGTGCTTCCCCATTGAGAATGATATTTGCTGTGGGCTTTTCGTAAATGGCTTTTAAGATGTCGAGGAAAGTTCCCTCTATCCCAACACTCTGAAGTGTTTTGATCAGGAATGGATGCTGTATTTTGTCAAATGCTTTCTCTGCATCTAATGAGAGGATCATATGGTTCTTGGTTTTTCTCTCGCTGATATGATGAATCACATTGATGGTTTTACGAGTGTTGAACCAGCCTTGTGTCCCAGGGATAAATCCTACTTGGTCATGGTGAATAATTTTCTTAATGTGTTGTTGGATCCTATTGGCTAGTATCTTGTTGAGAATTTTTGCATCCATGTTCATCAGGGATATTGGTCTGTAATTCTCCTTTTTGGTGGGGTCTTTGTCTGGTTTCGGAATTAAGGTGATGCTGGCCTCATAGAACGAATTTGGCAGTACTCCATCTCTTTCTATCTTTCCAAACAGCTTTAGTAGAATAGGTATGATTTCTTCTTTAAACGTTTGATAGAATTCCCCTGGGAAGCCATCTGGCCCTGGAGTCTTGTGTCTCGGGAGGTTTTTGATGACTGCTTCAATTTCCTCCCTGGTTATTGGCCTGTTCAGGTTTTCTATTTCTTCCTGGTCCAGTTTTGGTAGTTTGTGGCTTTCCAGGAATGCATCCATTTCTTCTAGATTTCCTAATTTATTGGCATACAGCTGTTCATAATATGTTTTTAAAATCGTTTGTATTTCCTTGGTGTTGGTAGTGATCTCTCCTTTCTCATTCATGATTTTATTAATTTGAGTCTTCTCTCTCTTCTTTTTAATAAGGTTCGCTAATGGTTTATCTATCTTATTAATTCTTTCAAAGAACCAACTCCTGGTTCTGTTGATCTGTTCCACAGTTCTTTTGGTCTCGATATCATTTAGTTCTGCTCGAATTTTAATTAACTGTCTTCTTCTGCTGGGGGTGGGGTCCATTTGTTGCTTTTTCTCTAGTTCCTTTATGTGTAAGGTGAGCTTTTGAATTTGAGTTCTTTCCAGTTTTTGAATGGATGCTTGTATTGCGATGTATTTCCCCCTCAGGACTGCTTTTGCTGCGTCCCAAAGATTTTGAACGGTTGTATCTTCATTCTCATTAGTTTCCATGAATCTTCTCAATTCTTCCTTAATTTCCTGGTTGACCTTTTCATCTTTTAGCAGGATGGTCCTTAACCTCCATGTGTTTGTGGTCCTTCCAAACTTCTTGTTGTGATTAAGTTCTAATTTCAAGGCATTATGGTCTGAGAATATACAGGGGACTATCCCGATCTTTTGGTATCGGTTCAGACCCGATCTTTTGGTATCGGTTCAGACCCTACTTTAAAGATTTTATTTATTTATTTGAGAGAGAGAGGGAGCCTGAATGGGGAGTGGGGCATGGGAAGAAGCAGGCTCCCCGCTGAGGAAGGAGCCAAACACCCGGCTCGATCCCAGGACCTGGGAGCATGACCTGAGCTGAAGGCAGCTGTTTGACCGACTGAGCCACCCGGGCACCCCTACAATTTTCCAATTTTAATATGATATTCTACCCTTTGTTCAAATCCAAAACTTGCTACAAAGGTGTCTGGCTCTGGGTGAAAGACTGCTATTTTGGAAAAATAGGAATTAACATAAGGAATAGATGCCCGAATTTGTACTATTTACTACAATCCTTCCTGCCTTGGAATGGAACATGTAGACCGTGACTCTCTGGTGTTCCCAAATTTAAATTTAATGAAAAACGTGTCTTTCTGCGGCTCTTTCAGCAAGTCAGCACTCAGAGCACACTTTAGAAAAGGCTTGTTAGCTGGAGCTGTAAGGGGAATTGTCAAGGGGGGTGGGGAGTAGAGGGAAGAAGGGAGAGAGGACAGTGTTTCTGAGAATAATTGGATAATTGGAGGATAAGAAGGCCATACACTTCTTTCAGAGCAAATTAATTTCCCAGAAGAAGTCTTGAGAAACTTGCACGTTTCACTGCTTTGGTTGTTTCCATATAAGCCTGACTCAGGCCCATAGGAGGGCAAATAAAAAGATCTAATAGTTTAAGCTAAAACTTCAGCGATAAAATTACAACCAGCTCTGCTTTCTTTCTATCAATGTAGTACCATAACTTTACAGAAAATAAAACCTTTTTATTGTACAGTCATATAACAAGGAATCTTAAGAATGCGTACTTGTTGCTGGGGAAAGATATGGTCAAGAATAATGTCGAGCTTGGGATGCCTGGGTGGCTCAGTGGTTGAGCGTCTGCCTTCGGCTCAGGTCGTGATCCCAGGGTCCTGAGATTGAGTCCGCATCAGGCTCCACACAGGGAGCCTACTTCTCCCTCTGCCTGTGTCTCTGCCTATGTCTCTGCCTCTCTCATGAATAAATAAATAAAATCTAAAAAAAAAAAAAAGAGGGGATCCCTGGGTGGCTCAGTGGTTTAGCGCCTGCCTTTGGCCCAGGGTGCGATCCTGGAGTCCCGGGATCGAGTCCCGGGTCGGGCTCCCAGCATGGAGCCTGCTTCTCCCTCCTCCTGTGTCTCTGTCTCTCTCTCTCTCTCTCTCTCTCTCTCTCTCTCTCTCTCTCTTTCTCTATGTCTATCATGAATAAATAAATAAATCTTTTTAAAAAATAAATAAATAAAAATAAAAATAAAAAGAATAATGTTGAGCTTAAGCAAAGCCATGTTTGAGAAGTTATGACTTGCTTGAACTATGAATGGTTCTAGGTTTCTCCACATCATCCACTAACTCATTTACTCCTCATAATGATATCATGGAATTTATACATACTTACAGAGGCCAAGGAATCCAAGGCACAAAAAGGCCAAATAACTTGCTTGAAAGTCACAAACAGCAGATCAGGGATGTGAACTCGGGCAGTCTGGCCCCAGAGTTCATGCTCTTAACATGCAACAGTGTGTGTGCCAAGCACTATGAATTAGTCAGTGAAAGTGGGCAAACAGTCAAACAAAATCTTAGGATGTGAGTTTCAACGCAACATTAGAGAGTGCTTTTGCATTGTTCACGAGAAACTGTCTTTCCAGAAGAATCGGGAACATAGTATTAGCCAATGGCATGAGCCCTGGTTGAGAAGTCAGAAGACACGGAATCAAAAACCTCTATAAAGCAAGAGTTGAACTTCATGCCTTCCGTGTTCCTTCTCAGACTGGTGTTGATGTTAGCACTCTTGTTTCTCATGGCCTCTTCCAACAACAGGTACCTAAAAAGTCATGAATCACAAATGGAACTGTGGAATCAAATAAGGACAAGGGAATGAGATTGTCCCAATGCGAAAAAGGAAATAATTGGATGTTAGGATTATGGGAAAACACATTGCTGGTGTAGACCAAAATAGAAGAGAACGCATTGTGAAGAATTTGGTTATTTAAAACCATAAGCAGGGTTTTAGAATGCCAGCTCTTACAAGGAGAGAACTTACCTCTTGAAATGTATTTCCACAGCACATATGCATGTACAGATACTGGATATACGCTTTGCGATGATGATGACAATGTTACTTTTGGTGATGATTTTGAAGATAATAAAGAACTCTGGGATGCCAGAAAAAAGTCTGAGTGATTAAAAACCATAGCACTTATTCCTACCAACTGTAAAATAAAGGTAATATTAACCTCAAGGTCAGGTGGGAGGATTAAATGAGATAAAGTAGAGAAAATGCTAATCACGATGTCTGCTTCATCATACGCTGTTATTCAAGGTTGACAACAATGGTGACAACAAAGATGATGATGGTGATGACACAAGTCAGACTGCTCCTAGGGAGCCCTGTCCAACTCTCAACAATTTTAAAATAGAACATTCAAGCTAACATGTTCGTCTAACACTGGAACATTGAAGCTACTCAAAAGATTATAGCCAGGGACGCTTGGGTGGCTCAGCGTTTGAGTGTCTGCCTTTGGCTCAGGGTGTGATCCCAGGGTCTGGGGATCGAGTCAGGCTCCCAGTGAGAAGCCTGCTTCTCCCTCTGCCTGTGTCTCTGCCTCTCTCTGTGCATCTCTCATGAATAAATAAATACAATCTTAAAAAAAAAAGATTACAGCCAAATGTGATAGGATTTTAAAGTCATAAGCACAGCTTTGGCCTCACGTAATTTAATTTGGAACGTATTTATTTTCCCTGGATGTTTATATTAGAATAGTATATGCTCTGAAGTTCTACTGGGTCAAGGTCCTGTGCACGTTCCGGAATCACAGTTTGCTAATGAGAACTGACGTGTTCTGACACAAAGAGGTTTGGAGCTCCCTTCCTTCTGCCCACATGCTTTCAAAAAAAGAAAAAGGAGGTGTTTAGAAATGGCAAAGAAAGCACAAGACTTTAAGGTCAAAAGTCAACTTCCGGTTTCTTATCTGTACGATTTTTGTAATAATTAACTTACTCCATAAGGATATTCTGAAAGCCAGATGACACCCTATCTGTGCAAATGCTGTACAAATGCTGATGTTGTATCTAAAGTCACGTTTCTCCTTACTTCCAAGATGGCTGCCTTAAAGCCAAGCACACAAGATTATCTGCTCGGTTGATTATCACTTATTATAGTTAACTCTCCGTCTCTCTGGCCTGGGTACCTATTAAAAGCAAGGCTATGGCTCTTTTTTTTTTTTAACCTCAGTTTCTCCAGCTCTTGGCATTCTAGCTGACGCACGGCGGGTGCTGCCATATATGTTTAAACTATGCTTTCAGAGGAAGCACAAACATTGATTTGAACCCCACGTATTATGGACCACACATGTAATGAGATTAGATGGCTTAAACACACTTGTCTCCTTTTTTATAGGCCACTAAAAGATGTAAGAATTACTGCCATAGGCTTGGTTCCCAAGAGTCAGATGCTAAGGTGGAGCTTGTGGCTCAGGTATTGATTAGGGGTCAGCACCTGTGGGAGCAAGGGGTCCGGGGGGGAGGCAAGCTTGGGCCCAAAGACACATGGAGGTGGCATGCCTCAGTCAACCCAACCTCTGGAGCTAGAACTGCCTGCTAACGTTGTCTTTCATCGAGTCAGGATGGCCAGGCTCTTAGACCCCCCAACTTCCATCAGTTTCTGCATCCGAGCCACCTCTAGAAGAACATGCCCTTGGGCAAGGTGACCCTGTAGCTGAAGCAGCTCCTGAAGGGATTGACGGCTAGAGCAACAAATCCTTCCTTGGCTCATGTCCACATTCACCGTAGTCACCAAATTTAAAACGTTCTGTCTGCCAAGTGAGAAGATGGTATTTTTAAAAAAGATTTTATTTATTTATTCATGAGAGACACACAGAGACAGAGAGAGGCAGAGACACAGGCAGAGGGAGAAGCAGGCTCCACGCAGGGAGCCCGATGTGGGACTTGATCCTAGGACCCTGGGATCACGCCCTGAGCTGAAGGCAGACACTCAACCACTGAGCCACCCAGGTGCCCCCGAGAAGATGGTATTAATATCAGAGGGCACACAATGGCTCTAATCAATGAGAAATTTGAAGTGACGCTCATAATTGAATTAAAGAAAAGGCCAACGCTCTTACGCATTTATGGCAGATTATACCCAAACATTTCATTAATATAGTGAAGACTGGAGGAAAACCCTGATTTGTTGGCACGTGTTGTTCTCTCAAGAAATATCCTCCTTCTGCAAGTAGTTGCTGGACACCAGTTTGCACACTGAAACAGGCATGACTAAGCAAACGCTCCTCCCAGTGTGTAATGCTACAGCCATGCACAGAACCTCTCTTTCCAGAACCAAGCCTCTCCACTGTTCTAGGTCCCGAAGGGAATGGCCGTGTCTGTCCTCCACAATGTGACAGTGCCCTGGAGTCATGAAGGGAGCAGCATCAGCAGGATATGACTTGCCTCTCTGATTGATATAAGCCTCCCCAATGGCCTGACCCCCATGCATTTGGTGTTCCATATTGGGCAGCCGTCTTGCTCATGTGTGTATGTTGCAGCAGGACCTGAAGAAGTGGCCCAAAGCATGTCTGTACCGTAATTCCTCCCATGTCACAAGGAAGAAATGACATACTCGAACAGATCCCCAGATTGGTCTGGGAAACTCAAGAAAAGCAATTCAGTCCGTAATCCCCTCTATCTTCCAGTGCAGTGTTAACCCATCATTATTAAATGCTTATAAATGATGAGGGTAAAATCAGTTAACAAGAGGCTTGCCCTCCACCATCATGGATTATCTTACAGAATTTGAAGATGTGAGCTACTAAGATTATAATGCATTTTCGTCTCCCTTTATTCATGCATAGCAAATGGGGAAGATGGGTGAACATTCCTCAGGCATTCCAGGAGTAGTGCTTTTAACTGATCAATGTTTTCATTTTGGTTCTCTCTCAATCCTTCTGGGTAGACATTAAAATAAGGCTAAATATGTTTAATTTTTCAAAGACATAATACAAATTCCATAGTAACTCAATATCCAATAATGTCTAAATTCTCTCCGTTCCCAGGGCTATTTTGAGGTCTTTAGGGAAAATATAATTCTTTTTCCTCTTTCTCAGCCTTGATATGCCCCATTAAACTTTATTCTGTCTCTCTCACTCTTTTCCAGCCCATTCACTATATTCAGGATCCAAGAGCCCGAAAAGACTGAGAATCTGTTCGCTGGTGGGGGAAGGGGAGCACCCATAGCTGTGGAGCAGGAAGCCTGGGTTCTAGTTCCAAATCCAAGACTAGGTGTGTGACTGTGGGCAAGCTCCTGGGTTTCTGCAGGTCTCCATTTGCTCATCTGTTTAGGGAGAGAAGAGGACGGGTGCTTTCTAATGACTCTCCCAATGCCACTGTTCTATGATTCTCTAGTTTTCCAAGCATATTCTCCTCATTTCTATGGGAGAAGCTTTGACAATAGGTTGTAATGTATGTAATGGGATTTGAAGGAAATATTTTCTATGGTTTCCAGGGAATTTGGAAAATATGAGTCATATTAAATGCCCCCCTCTAGTCCCAAATTGGTAATAAGGAAATAAAGACTGGAGTTTGGGGCATATGACTCTCAAAGCAAATTGGATTTTCAATGCCAGGAAGAGATATTTTAAGGCTAGAAGTATTATTTTCACTCTTTGATTAGTGACATGAAAGAATAGCTATAAATGTGACCAGCAGTTAATGCTTTCATTATCAGTTAAGGTTTATAACCATTTAACTTTAGGTATTAAATTTAATTCTTTTTTATGACAAAATTTCTCTTTATGTCATGACCAAATTACCGTTTCACATTTGCCTTCAAAATGGGGAGACCTCTAATCAGTGAACTGGCTGGCTCTGTCACCATGAAGGTTAAGATCAAGGTCAAGGTTTAATAGCACTAGTTGTATTCTGTTCCAAAGTCACAAATACAAATTTAACCCTGCTGACTTTCTTTTTAAAAAACGTGTGAAAGCTATACGCTGGAGAGTGTACAAAACCATCATCTCTACAGGAAAAGTAATTCACAGGTCGACTATACGAACAGTGGGGTGCACTGTCATCTCTGGTAAACCAAGACAGCATGGTGTTAAGGTTGCCCTAGAAACTGAGTCGCCAATCTGGGGTAGTGTTGCAGTGCCTAAAGTGGGCATGGCACTATGCCAACACCATGATTATTTTTGTAATGCTCAGGAGTGTCCTATCATTGGACCTGGAGCACTAGACAGTCAATTGTACAGAAACCATGGTTGGTGAATTCTTTGTCCTCCTGGTCGTTCAGACTTCACTTACGGATACTTATTCTTTTCTAAGAAAAGTGAAGAGATGACATCTATTTCATTCCATAGTGCCTAAGGAAGCCAGAATGCATCAGATCTTATGCTCATTTGATAAACTAATTTCTGAAACTAAAGATAAAATTTCCAGGGCGCCTGGGTGTCTCAGTTGGTTGAGCATCTGCCTTCAGCTCAGGTCCTGATCCCAGGGTCCTGGGATGGAGCCCCATGTCTGGCTCCCTGCTCAGCGGGGAGTCTACTTCTCCCTCTCCCTGCTCATGCTCTCTCTCACTATCTCTCTCACTGTCTCAAATAAATACATAAAATATTTTTAAAAATAAAATAAAACAAAAAATAAAACCAAATTTCCTAAGGCCCCTTCACCCTAGTCTACTGATTTCAAACAATGTCTTTCCCATGCATTCTAGAACCTCATCTCCCTCTTTTCCTGGAACACACACACACACACACACACACACCATAGGGGATGCATTATCATAGAATATTTAGTAGGAGAAAGCAATATTTACACAGTCAAAATTTTGAAGATACTGTCTTTTTATTTCACAACATGGGAATAAGTCAAATTTTGAGTCTCAAGGACCAAAATATAGATGAGCCAAATGTTCAGAAGATGAGCCAGGCTACCATTTTGGCAGCAAGCTTCATATGGACAAGTGGATGGTAGAGAATGATGCCCGCGACATGGCTAAAGCTATAGTACACCCACAAATAGATTCATACTCGGTTGTCTAATTTGCATGCATGAGTATAGTGCGTTTTCCATGCCACTAGTACATATATGCCTTTTTCAAAGTCAGTGTAGGATCCGTATTTGTGTGGGTCTTTAAAAGTCTGCTCCCTTACAAAAATTTACCATAATTTACCTGCAAGAGCCTTCAGATGACAAATTCTTTATGCCACCCTTACTTCCCAAAAGTCATTTCTCAATAATAATTACCACTATCAGGAGTTCCAGGATCATGTAAGAGAATCCATTTGTTAGTTATTCTAATGTCAGTTAGCTGGCTGTGAGTGAGCCTCGCTATACATATCCACATGCTTGGTGCCTGGAATTTTGAAATTGGTAACCTTTAGCAGTGATGGCAACCTTTGGCCATATGGCAAGATCAAAACCAAACCAACCCAACCCAGACGGTACCGCAGAAAGAGTTGGGCTTTCCTGCTTTCCAAAGTGACTGTTTCCCTAGTCTGCACCAAACAGTGACAGCCTGCCCCACTCTTGCGTGGGGGCCCATTTTCCCCACTAATGCTGAATTGTTGGAAATGCAAAGAGCATTCAGCGCCAAGAGGGGACATGCCTGAATCTGAAAAGGAACCAAAAGAAATTGTACCAGGGAAAGGGGACAGGGATGGAAAACAAGTTCCCAGAGCATCTCTCAGTGTCAACAAGCATGGAGAGTCTTTATTACTAGAATATGCAAAATCCCGTGGGAATTGCTGCTTCATTGTTGATGGTTTTTTTTCCCCTTGATTTTTCTTGCCAGTCCTTCCCTGGCTGGTTGAACTGTCGCGGTGAGAAAGGAGGTTGTCCCATTCAGAAGCCACTCAGCCACGGGCCTCAGGAGCTGCACTCCTCACAGTGACAGGAGAGGATGTACCGGTAGGTGGCGGTGAGCCTCATGCCCCCCGAACAGCGCAGCCGCAGTGCCTTCAGCTTGGAGGTCTGGGGCCGGCAGCAGTGACAAGAAGAGCGGAAAGGCTGCTTGAGGACAGTGCTGAAGGACACCAAGGGCTCAGAGCGTGATGCCTGGCTGCAGTGCCCCTCGCACCTGGCCAGAAGCACCATCTGGGGAGAGAAGAGATGAGGTTACCCTTGGGGATGCCAGAATCACAGCCAGGTTCCACAGCATCCTAACACTCTTTGGCAATTGCCACCGGATTAGACCAGGGGCTCTCAACCCTGGTTGCACATTAGAATCTCCTGGAGAACTTGTTTTAAAATGTCAGCCCCCAGGGGTGCTCAGTCAGTTGAGCAATGGACTCTTGGTTTTGGCTCAGGTCACGATCGCAGAGTCGTGAGATCGAGCCCCTATTGGGCTCTGTGCTGAGCGTGGAGAATGCTTGAGAGTCTCTGTCTCTCTTTCCCTTTGCCCGTCCTCCTGCTGACACTTTCTGTCTGTCTGTCTGTCTCTGCCTCTGTCTCTCCCTCTCTCTCAAATAAAAAATTAAAATTAAAAAGAATAAGATGTCAGCATCCAGGTGCCATCTCAAACCAATGGAATTAAAATCCTTGGGGATAGAGCCCGAGCTTTCATGGCTCTTCAGGTGATTCCAAAGAGCACTCAGGGTGTAGAACCACTACATGAGGCTCCCCCATCATGATGTGCAAATAAAAACCAAAGAACAGGGGATCCCTGGGTGGCTCAGTAGTTTAGCACCTGCCTTCGGCCCAGGGCATAATCCTGGAGTCCTGGGATCAAGTCCTGCCTCAAGCTCTTTGCATGGAGCCTGCTTCTCCCTCTGCCTGTGTCTCTGCCTCTCTGTGTGTCTCTCATGAATAAATAAATAAAATCTTTAAAAAAAAACAAAGAACAAAAGCAATTTCTCGGAACAGGTGATATCCACCACCATTGGACCAATGTCAATTCGACCAGTCTTGAGATGCAGAAAGTCATTCTGAATTGAAATCAGAAGTAAATGAGGAAGGACTACAGAAAAAAAGAATTTGTTATGTGCAAGGAATTGCTCAAGAAAATGAATACAGTTCCTGAAGAAGAAAAAGAGGGTAACCTGAGTGATCAGGAAGAAATATTCTGGACACTACAACTTGAAATGAGAGGATAAAATAGAAACAGGGTATGTTTTGGGCCTTGGAATCACATGCCTGGGGTTATACACTGAAAGAGCCTGAGATTTGTGCAGTTGAATCTTAGAGTCATTCATTCTGACCATCTCCATTTCTTTTTTTTTTTTTTTTTCAATCTCCATTTCCAAAAGTAGGTTAGGATGATACTAAAGCTTGGGTTGGGAGCTCCTGGGTGGCTCAGTCGGTTAAGTGTCTGACTCTTGATTTTGGCTCAGGTCCTGATCTCAGGGTTGTGAGATCCACCCCCGAGTTGGGCTCTGCACTCAGTGGCAAACCTGCTTGAGATTCTCTCTCCCTCTCTCTTTGCCCTTCCCCTTTGCTCGTGTTCTCTCTCTCTCTCTCTCTCTCTCTCTCAAATAAACAAATATTTTTTAAAAAAGTAAAATTTGGGCTGCAGTAACAGAGGCTATGTGCTTTATAGTGGCTCTTAATTTGGCTTTAGTAAACACTCTTCTTTAAGAATCCAATGCAAACTACCCAGGTTATCCCCAGAACAATGGACATAGGCACACGCTCAGTATTTTGAGTCCAGCTTAAGGGGACAGAGCAGAGGCTCATTTATGTCTCCCGTACATTCATCCCTCATCCCAGTGTTCTTATGTACACTCAGGGACAGATAGTGGTAGGGTAGGGTAGGGTGGGCAGCTTGATTCATTAAGAATTAAAAGAAGGAAATGGCCTGTTCATCTTTCTAAAAGAAAGACAAGTTGACTTCTGGTCATTATAGGTTATTAACATCATTATCAAAGAAGATGCTGGGATGAATCCAACAATAGGATCTGAGATACTGGGGAGCAACTGGTAGGGCTTTGTGAAGTTGGAGTAGGACCTACTGATTTATTTTCTCTGGAAGATCATGGAGGTAGAGAGAAAATGGCAGCCTTAAGCCATCTTGAATTTATGAAAGCTTCAGTGCCATCCCACCTGCTCTTCGTGTTGTTAGGCAAAGGAAACATGATCTGAAATAGGTTTTGAAGATTATACCATAGATCAGCAGTCCACGGGTCAGTCCTTGGCACCCACCTCATCCCTCTGAGAAGGAGCCCAACATCTTCCCCAGTGCCTTCTCCCCACACCTGCGGGCTTGGGGGAAGAGCTCCCTGGCAGCTCACTTTAGAGTAGTGTTAAATGTGCTCGTCTCTAAGGTGGGTCATCTCTTATGCAGATTAAGCAATATTCAGAGATCATCTCCCCAAATGGAGTCTTTTGAGCTCTAATTGCAGTCCAGATGAATACAGTGAACCTGTGTCAACAGAGCTAATTCAAAGGGGCATAGACATAGCAGTGCCTCTCGCCTGATGCACATGCAGGTGAGCCAGATGTAGATCTGGAATGATCCAGCAATTAGCACTGTCCATCAAACGACCAAATCAGCAGCATTGGGCCATTTGTAGAAGCACTGACCCGATCCTGATTTCACTAAACATTTTCAAGGTCTCAAGTACCTCCTTCAGCTCTTTCTGAAGGACAAGAACTCCAGCACTGAGGACCCTGGGGTCACCTCCAATGGGTCCCTCTATCTCACGACCTGGACTTTCTGGGCAAGGAGAATACATGGGCACATACAGTCAATAAACACATTCAGCGTCAGCATGCTGCCTTTGGCATAATGTCCAAAATCCTGAACTGGTATTAAGATCCTCCATGACCTGGATTTCACATCTTTCCAGTCTTACTTATAACTGTTCTCATTCTTGTCACTCACTCCCTTACAACTGTTCTATTTCTCGTTGCTCACTCCCTATTCCAATCCAGCTTAATCACTTAGGAGTTCATGGAATAACCCGGAATTTCCCTGCCTCTTGCCTTTGCTCATGTCTTTCCCCTTCCAGGAATGCCCTTTCCTCCTAGCTCTGCTTAATGAAATCCCAACTGTCCTCCATGGCCAACTTCAAATGCCCTCTGCTCTAAGAAGACCCTATGAAATAATTATTGGGCCCTTGACGTTCTCAACACACATATGCAAATCTCCTGTCTGGGAGATTTCTGGTATATAGACCCATCTCGAAACTGGAAGTGGTATAAAAATCTAGCTCCAGTTTGTGAATGTGTGTTGGAGGGAGTTTGGAAGATAAAATCTAGAAATGAGTGTCATTAAGGAATGGAAAGGATAAATATCTGCTTTACAGGTTCACTCCTGATGTTTTATCTCTGCCATGCCTCACCTGTCTTATAGATTTAATGAACATCTTCTCACCTCTTCTAGACCAGAGCTTCTCAAACTATAACATGCATGTAAATAAGCTGGAGATCTTGTTAAAGTGCAGATTGTGAGGCCAGAGATTCTGCATTTGTCTCAATACTCTGGCTGATGTCAGGACCGCTAACATCCACATTTTTAGTAGCAAGACTCTTGAACCTGTTAAAGTCTGAAGGGTTCCATTCTAGGTTGATCACTAGATAGCGATCATTTAGCTAATAATTATAATGGCAGTTAACATTTATTGAGGGCTTACAACATTTAATCTCATTTAATCCTCATAACAATCTGATGGGAAAGGCACTCTTATTATCTGTACCATTATTACAGATGAGGAAGCTGAGGCTTTAGAGAGTTGAAGTAACTTGCCCAAACTCACATATCTGGTAAAAGGTAGAGCTGGAATCAAACCCAGGTCGGTCCAAAACAAAGCCTCCGATCTAAATCACTATTATATCCTGTCTTCTGATATTAAAGTGTTTTCCTGAAGCATGTACCAACTCACACCCTTCTCCAATCTACTTTGACTCGCTTCTGGGAGCCCCAACCATATCATAACCATACAAGCCTGTCCTTTTACTTATGAAATTCTTGGGATACATCATCACCACCTCCAAGCTTATGCAGAGCTGAATCTTGAAAGAGCACTCCTAAATGAAATCTCCACTGTCAAGACCCTCCCCCAGTGATCTGGGGACTCCCAGAGACGCCCAGAATTTCCTTGGATGGTACCACACAGTGTCTAACTCCTTAATGAATTCACCAAACACCACTTCACCTTCAAAGTTAAATTCACCTGCCAAAACCCAGTTTGTGGTCAATGCACATTCTTCGTGCCTGGGTGACTTGGCCATGCTTTACTAACGGGATGACTCCTCTACATTTTACACTGCACTTAACTGCTCTTATTTTTTTAAAAAATATTTTATTTATTTATTCATGAGAGATGCACAGAGAGAAAAAGAGAGAGAGAGAGAGAGAGAGGGAGAGAGGCAGAGGGAAAAGCAGGCTCCATGCAGGGAGCCCAACGTGGGACTCGATCCCAGGTTTCCAGGATCACACCCTGGGCTGAAAGCGGTGCTAAACCACTGAGCCACCCGGGCTGCCCTTAACTGCTCTTAATAGGGAGCAGCTGCACTGCTTCATTATGAAATCATACAATGAATATCTTTTGACAAATACCCACATGGGGCTCCATCGTCAAAGGAGCAGGTTCAACAGTTGGTTGTTACTCATTGACCTATTGACTTCTCACAGCTTAGGTGGGTGACAGATGCATGCATATTATCTGCTTTTGGTCCAGTTTAATTTTTGCTCTCTGATGTTCCCCCAAGCAATTGGCCTGATGCTAGGAAGCTAGGTAACTTCTCCAGCGGTTCCTTTGTATCCCCTCAACCTTAGAGTCACTTGGCTCTAGCTGGCTGTGAAAGTCAGCTTCTTCTAATATGAACAGAGCTGCAAGGTTGACAGAGTTTGCTCAGGGATGTTCTAATCTGATTTCCATGTGCTGAGGCTAAGAATAATGAAAGGTCCTTGGGTAATAATAAAAGAATAGTAATGATGATAATATATAACATGTATTGAACATTTACTAGGCTACAGGCTCTGTGCCAAGCCCTTCATATGCAACCTGATTCTTAACGGCCATTTCAAAAGGTAAACTTGCCCCATTTTACAAATGAAGAAACGAAAAGGCGGAGGATGAGTCACTGGCCTGATATCACATCACTGTACAATGGAAGGCCAGAATTCTGGACTGAGGCAGCTTGACTCCTGAGCCTTCTGTTCTAACCATGACAAGTCAGTCTGTCAAACCCTGGAATTTCCTAAGTTGCTCAAGCTGGTCACGGGCAAGTTCAGGCTACATTGTGAGGGTTATAGCCAGCTGTGATTCCTGGGTCCTGACCAAGGATTACACCCGGAGACCCCAGGCCCCTGCTCTCTCTGGTGACCTACCATACTTCTTAGGCAGTTATGTCTTCTACTGCAATATACAACTATCTTCTGAGTGAGAGAAAACCCAAACACAGATGGTTTTCATCACGCCTTGTTGAAAGATTCTTACCATTGCCAGAGCCACTTTTTCTCCTCTGTCATGGGGGACCTCTGTGAATTCCTGGCTCAGGCCATGACTGACTAGATGTCTTCATCAGTATCAGAATAAAGACTCTGGCTCAGAACATCCTATCCTAGAACAGGAGTTTGGCTAATTTGCCTCATTTAAATGAGAAACTTTTTTTTTAAGCCTTTTTTCTTGGCAGTGAACACTACATACCCCTTAGTCCCATGGCACCTCTTGGGGCACCCATTTCTTCCCTCCCCAGCACCCTCAACAAATGACTAGTTCAGCTCATCTCCAGGCACCCAGGTCAACAAAGGGTCTGTGTCGGGCCAAAGGCATCAGCAAAATTGCAACCTGAGGAATGAAGCAGCATGGGGTATGATGGAATCTGGTCCCTTCACTCTGGTCACAACTCAAACTGACACAAAGCCTTTGTACACAGAACATTTCCTTTCCCTCTATCTTCCATTTACTTATAAGCACTATGAGGGTAAAAACATTCTCGTTTCCTTCTTATTTTTGTGCTTCCATTGCCTGCCACCGTGCCTGCACACAGTAGGCATTCAGTATAAATTCATTCCTTTTTTTTTTTTAAAAAAAAAAGTCATATCTCCCAGTAGTTGTATTATAAATTCATTATTCCTGAATCTCCCTATTTCTTCTCCAAATACTATGGGCTGCGTCAGCAGCACTAGGAGAGGCTTGGGGACCTTAACAGCTTCCCCTCTCATTTCCTCTGGGAATTTCTCCAGGCTTTGTCCTCTGAACTGTCCTTCTTAGTTGCTGCCCCTGTGGGCCTTCAGAGTTCAGACAACCCTATGCACTGGTTCTATGTCCTTGCAAGGTACACCTATTCCTCACCCAACTCGGGCTTCACAGGCCTGCCCTACTGGCTCACCTTCCCAGCCTCAGCTCCTGAAAACCCATCCCTGGCTCAAATCTAGAACTTGTCCCCCTCCGCTCCCTGCTTCTTCTGCTTACCTGGGAAGGGACGTCAGACAGCAGGATCTGTTTCTCTTCTACTTTTATTCCCACTCTTAACACCCAGCACGACGGCTTACATCTACTTTGCTTTTCTGCATGCTCCCTCCACCCCTGCCAGGTTTCTGTGTTTAACAAGAACCACGATGAGGTTCACTCTCCTAATCCCTTCAGGCTATCTGAGATCCCAACGGTTATTGAGGTCTCAATAGTGACTGAAATAGAAAGGGAGTCTCAACACCTGTCCAGTTTATAACTTCATCATCAAGATCATAGTATCATTTATTAATGTCTGCTATGTGCCAGACACCAGGCTGAATGCCTTACAAATATCATCACCAAGACCTATACCCCCACCTTTAGATAGATAGCATTAGCCCCATTTTACACAGGAATAAATTGAGGCACTAAGGAATTGTTTCAGTTCTCCCAAAATCACCCACTTTGCACACTGTGGAGCTGGAATGTGAAACCAGGTTTCCTGTCACGTCAAAGTCTGAGATGCCTCAGTTCCCTTAAAGATTCTCCAGACAGCTCATGTTCACTAGCCACTGACCTTTTGGCTGTTTGCTCTATAGCCTTTACTCACTCAGAATTTCAGGGAAGATTGTCAATGAACCTGCCACTCCCAAGATCCTTTGTAACCAGTCCTAGGAGGTGTCACCACTGAAAGCTATGAGGCACATCATAATCTGTGCTCACACGGATCTCCTTGGTAGACCACCATGGCCAGTCTTTTCTGCCTGACTCTGTCTCAGCCCTTTCCTGGATTAGTAGGCAATGGGTGACAAGGCTCAGGGCTAGGGGCAACAAACAGCGTCACGGAAGGCTCCACAGAAGTTTCACTACTATCCCTATTTTCTGGAAACACTGTGGAGTATCCATCAGTATTTCGGATAATGAAATAGTCTGAAATAGTGGCCAATAGTCTAAATAGTGGCTTCTATGATCTACCGGCATTTCTTCAATATAAAGATCCAAGTCATTGAAAGAAAAATGATCTGAGGCAGACATTGCTCCTCCTGGACTAAATGAGCAATCTACTGAATACCTTTTTAGGGTTTCAGTTTTCCCTCCTGGTAAATTGGGATTAGTGGTGTCTTCCAACACAGGTTTGTTGGCAGTGATTAGATCATATATTATGAGATGCCTGAAACACATCAGGTATTCAAGCAGATGCTCTCCGTCCCCTGACCCTGGGTCATAGCTCCTGGTCATCTGTCTTCCCAGGGCCAGACACTGGAGAAATGTAAGTCGGGAAGCATTAGCAATTGACAGGCAAATGATAGGCACGTGTCTAGTAAATAACGGCCTTTGAACATCATGTGGAGGGAAACTTTGCAGAGAGGAAAGATTTACCTGAGTCTCCTCATTGTAAAAACCCACATTGGCTGTTTTCTAGACACAGGCTAAATGTTTTATCTCAAGTGTGTAAAGAACAATTTCGTTAATGAGACTCATTAGAGAGAAGACCAGCCTGAGTCTGGGAGAGTCATGAATTAGAGATTATTTAAAAATGAAAACAAGTTTTTGTTCTTGGATACCTAGGGAAAATCTAATCCAGAAAAGGTCTGAGTAGTTGAGATCCTGCCAGACATATTTTAAGGCCAAGAAAGAAAGGTTTATAATTACAAGCACCATTTACATACAGCTATTACTATATTTGAGATGGTTTGAGATGTTTGAAAACAGATCGTTCCCATGAAATTACAAACATTTTTGCTCCTATCACAATTTTGCGCTATTTGCCATGGCATTCTGGAAGAAACTGATGTGAACGGAGGTAGACTAAGGTCTGTTTCCAGGAGTCATGCTCAAGCACCATGAGTTTGTTGGACTCAAGTTAACGACATCTCTTTTTTGACCATCTCTTAACTAATTTGATCATTGCCAAGGTGCTTTTCTATCATTTCACCAGATCTTTCCAGATTGTTTTTAGAGACGCTCCTATTTCTCCGTTCCTTCCTATCATCACATTGACCTTTCCTTCTAAATAATTTTAATTACCCCCACTTTCTTTAAAGAATCATGATAATGGAGAACAGCTCAATAGAGGGAGAACCCATCCATGGAATAAGAACCACCAAATACTAGTGCTGTTGGGGGAGGGGAGAAGCTAATAATTGCTCAGGCCCACGATTTCTGAGCAATCACAGTTGTAAAAACATGTCCTGTCTTTTTTTTTCTTCTCCCTTTGCTTTAGCTTTTTTTGCCTAAGAAGGGATTGCAGTCTTGCAAAAATTTAAGTTTATCTATTTACTCCTTTTTTAGTTCTACAAGTACAAATAAGAGCCAGAAAGTTTTTAAGTGGAAAGTCTCTATTTTTTCCCACAGTCCTAGATCTTATTAATATAATGGTTAAAATGATTTAACTCAAATTCTGATTCCCCCAAACTAAAACAAGCCATTAGCACTGAGTTGTAATCAGAGAAGTGATGGAAATTTTAAAGGCAGACAGAAGTCATGATGTTTTGAAATGGAGGGTAGAGACATTAACTTATATGGTCTTCATTCTAGTGGTTGATATTACAAAAACGTCCTAATTACACTGGTAATTTAAAAAATACTTGCCATATGAGAATGCTTAAGTGGTTTTGGTCTCAGGGCTACAGTGAAAATCTCTGAGCCTGGGCTAAACAAATTCTTATTTACCAAATGTGGGCAAATTTCATTCATGTGACTGTTTGGGGGCAGTGATGGTCGTGAGATTCTCATTCTGAGTCTGTCCTTTGCCTACCATGCACCTCCCTTCTGGGTGGTCCAGGTGGCCGGCCACTCTCAGTGGCCTTTGGAGCGTGGTATTTCTTCGCACGCCCTGTCCCAACCTGACACATCACTCGCCTAGGTTGCCTACACAAAAAACACACAACCTAGTCCAAACAAGAATGATTTGGATAATCCGTGTAAAAATGATAAATGATCCAGTTGCCATTTCTCTTTTGAAATCATTTTAGCATAAGCATGTCAGGTGGAGGAAGACTTGGACCACGAAGCCAGTGAGCAACTATTCCCTCAGGAATCTCTTTGAAGAGCCCCACCACCACCCCCAGAAGTACGTTCTACTGCTCAATCATATTTCTTGAGTCCGCGTCCTCTTTATTGCTGGTGGAGGTAGGAGGAGTTACGATAACCTAGAGACTCTACTCTTCTTTCTTGATAAAGAGCACTACCGCTCATACATTTCACAGCTGGGGACGAAACACACCTCTCTCACCTCGTGTCGAGCAACGATTTTATTGTGAGAACCTTCCAGCCTTTCCTATTGACTTCAAGCAGCCTGGAAAGAGAGAAGCTGTCTGGGTGTGTACGTGGTCCCTCAGGCAGCTTTACCGACAAGGGTTCAAAGCTTGCTGGGAAACCCTAAGAGCTTGACTCTCCCCCAAGCCCCGTGGGCCAGCCAAGGAGCTCAGGTGTGGGCTATAGTCAGCGTTCTCCATCCCCTGGACAAAGGAATACGGCTTCTCTCCTGTCTCTGGGAAGTAACGCTACCTTCACAGAGATCTGGATCTTACCTTTGAGCTACACTTGTACAATGGGTGACTGATAGAATCGACATAGTGATGCCTCATGCAGCGCAGAGGGTCCGAGTCCATCATGAAGGAGCTGTCCGTTTTGCTGTCCGTATCTCCCATTAGCGCCAGCAGGGAGAGCATAGAGAAGGATGCAGCTAGTACATGATTTCTCATTGTTGTAAGGAAAACTTCTGAGAAGGAACAGCAGAGGGAGGCAGAGGACTAAAAATTGGAAATGCCTTCGCCTCCCCCTAGGCTCCAGTTCCTTTCAAGCAAAGGGCAGGATCTGGCTGAAGCTTTCTGGTTGTCATTGTCCTTTGTATACTCGAGTTTTGTCTTACTCTTTCCACTTGCAATCCATCATCACAGTATCCGCTGCACAGCTGGAATGAAAACAGAAATTATTTTCCCCAGAAACATTTACCCAGAAAAACGAATGGAACCCAGGAGGTACTGGGTAGAATTTTTCCGCGTCATGTTGAGTGAGGAATATTGGTTTCTAGAGTGCCATTAGCATAGGCTGTCATCCAGTCTACCGGCTCCCTCCCCGTAGCTCATGCTACATATTTATAACCATTTGGAGGTGGACACAATGGTCTAATGGAAGCACATGTTGACTTTAATTGCCAGATCCCATGTCTCTAGGAGCAAGAATAGTTTGAACTAATGGTAAAGATTAAACATGTGGTTCTGGCCACAGCATAACTGAATTGGGTGGTCTCATCCTCATCCCTGGCTGGTGGGGGCGGGAGGGTCTATTCAGTTTCTCCATAAGCTTTGGTGTCAACGTCAGCTCCCAGGGCTAGAAAGGAGGCAGGTCAGCACTAATGAACTCAGGCCACGTCCCACGGGAAAGAAGTACATTTTCCATTTCCAAGTCCATACCCACCCACCCACCTAGTTTTCCATTTAGGGCTCATCCTGCTCCAGGCTCATCCTGTTTTTGTTTTAAGCCCCGTGCCACCCAGCATCAATGACAAACTGCATCTGAAATACACATTATGCTAACTGGCCTCAACGCATGCGTACTTGCCAAAGGGTCACACATTTCTGCAGAGCCTCTGTTGTCTGAGCACATGCTACAGTTTGAAAAAGTGTCGTCAGAGCAGAGACTTGCCATTAAAATGGGATCAGGGTATATCGGTTTTCTTGAAATTTGCTTTGTTCTTTTAACCATATTATTCTTGGACAAAGCAGAGAGCTCCCCTTATCACCTGACTAACCCTCCTCGGCATGGCCAACATGGGGGCTTTTTATCACACCAGAAAACGGAGTATCAAAAATATTTTTCAAACATTTAGGACAATTGGGGAGGCCTGTCATTACATCCTAAACAAAAGGAACATGATAATTAAAGCTTCAGAAAAACTTTCAAAGGTATTTCAGGTAAGACTGTGATTATTTTGTTTATTGTACAACATTTTTTTACTTTCTACTCGTGGAGAGTCCAAATAAACAGGGCAAAGTATTAATAAGATCAAGATTAGAAGTTCCAGTCCAGGGGCGCCTAGGTGGCTCAGTCAGTTAAGCGTCTGCCTTCGGCTCAGGTCATGATCTCAGGGTCCTGGAATCAAGTCCTGTGTCAGCTCCCTGCTCAGCAGGGAGTCTGCTTGTCCCTCTCCCTCTGCCCCCCCCCCCCACCCCTCGCTCATGCTCTCTCTAGCTCACTCTCTCTCAAATAAAATCTTAAAAAATATAGAAGTTCAAGTCCATATAAGTCAATTAGTTTTGCTTTGATAGAACAGCCCCAGACCCACTTAACCTCAGTTGTGAGTGTGGGGTGGGGGATCCCAGGCTGAAAAGGGTGTGTGCCAAAGGGCCATTTCATAGAAGAGCTTCCCTGGCAATGGCAAAATCTCAGCGAGTCTGTGTCAGAGAAATCCTATAAATCGCAGGAACGGCAGGGGCCAGTAATGAGGAGACCCACCTGGGCTCGAGCCCTGCCACTGAGTAGCTGGGAGACCTTGCACAGGGCATCTAAACTGGTCTGGTCCCAGTTTTCTGATCTGTAGACTACAAGAATTGGAAAAGATGGCATCTGTAGTTCCCTCTTGCTCTAAAATGGCACCACCTGATATTTAGGGATTCAGACACCACCGTCTCCATATGGAAGACGGAAGATAATCCTGAAGTTAAGACCATATTTTCATACAGCTTTGCACCACTTTCCCTCTTGAGCGTGCTAATGGCAACATCTCATTAAAATTGATCAAACCTGAGCATAAGTCTCCAAATTGGCAAGGGATGCCAAAGAGCATTTTTTGTTTTCTTTTCAGCGGCACATCACAATGAACCTCATCAGGTTTTCAACTCAAAGGGCCAGAGCTTTCTTGGGTTCAATGTTCAGAGGCTACAACATTACTGACCATTTCCTGAGTTTCAAAATGACTGTATTATCCCAAGTGGTTATCCGTCTCTTTGAAGCCTTAATTAGTCTCAGAAAAGGAATTTATTAGATTTCTTCTTTCACCACTCCAGTCTATAGATATTTCCCCCAGGAGCCAATGGTAAAGGACGAAGGGAAAAGTAGACATTCCAGTCCTGGCTCTCCCTCCCCACTGCTGGCAACTTCTTTTCAGAGCCATGGCCAGGAGGTATGGTTAAATGAAAGAAGCAAATGGAAGAAAAACATATAGCCCAATGGCAAAAACAAGCAACAACGGTCAATAACAAGACCCTATGTATGTGAATGTTTACACCCAGTTAGTCCATTTCCAAGAATTATCCTACATGTGTGCTCACACAAGCATATGGTTATTCACTTCAGCTTTGGTTGTCATGGCATAAAATTGGAAACCGCACAAGATATCTATCACTAGAGGACTGGTTAAATACATTATGCCACATTCATGCAGTGGAATACTATGCAACTATATAAAGAAGGATGCAGAAACTCTACTGATTTGTGTTAACCATGGAAGGATAAGAATACATATTGGTGTTCATTTGTATTTACACAGAGAAGCTCTGGAAGGGTGTTCAAGAAGCTATTCAATTAGTTATGGACAGATAGGGGAGAAAGACTTTTATATATATATATATATATATATATATATATATATATATATATATATACTTTTATTCATATACTTCTGAACTTGTAAATGTATTACTTATCCAAAACTTCATTCTAAAAAATTATACTTTCTCTTTTCAAAATTTGGCTTAAAAATAGTAATTAAGCTAATGGATGTTTAATGTTTGTGCCAGTTTCACTATTTTAGTAGTATTATATTTTTACTTCTTACAAATATCAGGAGACATGCTAGTCTCTTGGTCAAATAGTCTTCCTGGTGGGTCATTTAGTTCTTAAGCACTACTGCCACCTAGTAGTGACATCCGGAATTGCAAGCACAGTCGAAAAAAATTTTTTTCCTGAAAGGGGAGTAATATACTTTTGCAAGCAAATATTGTGACGCATCTAATGATAAAGAGATAGTTAATGTCACACAAAATGTAACTTTATTATCTGATTTTCTCTTTAAAGATGATAAGCAGAATCCAGAAGTAGTAATAAAGATAAAGAATTTAAAAATGACAGAGAAAATGTTGCTTTACTGCTAATAAGAAATGCATTTTTCAGTTTGACAGACTCACAAAGCATGGTGTTTTCTGTTAAGTTTTTATATTAAACTCTGAAATAAGAATTCAAGCAACAATTTAAATATGCTAGAGGACTCACAGAACTCTCAAAACACAAAAAGTAAGAGTTTTGCTACTTAACACTGGGATTTTTGCCTTAAGTGTTCAAATCGAATGAATCAACACTATTGTGTTGAAGCAGAAATAAGCATCATGCTCAAAAAACGAGTGACATGAAGTCAAGTTGTCTTAACGTGGTGTTGGTCAGAGTGTGCACGGAGGAGAAGTGCCAAGGAAAGCAGTCATAAAGAGGAAAATCAAAATGAAGAAAATTCACATCACTCACCATCCCTGATTTATGGCAGCCAAGGGGTATCAATGTAGGAGCTACTGTCATTTTGCTCAAAATTAAATTAATTCCAATTTCTTTCTTTCTTTTTCTTTCTTTCTTTCTTTCTTTCTTTCTTTCTTTCTTTCTTTCCTTCTTTCTTTCTTTTTCTTTCTTTCTTTCCTTCCTTCCTTCCTTCTTTCTTTCTTTTTTAAAGCCACAGAGCATAAAATCAAGTGCTGCCCATCAAGACTTAGAAACTCAGCCCAGCCCATGATGGATTGAGTGAGAAAGTGACTCTTGTGCTGAACTGGGTAGCTCCGGGGTGGCTCCGTGCTCTGGGTCCAGTCTCTGAGACTTGGACTTGGCGGAGGTACAGAGCCCACATTCTCATAGCTCCAACGTGGAGCCTCTGCCGGCAGGAGAGGCACGTAGGCCCAGCGTGCCCGACTTTGGAGCTACCCTCCAAACGATACCAGTGGAAAAGAACAACTGGTGCCCAGATTTCCCCACCTGTCATCCTCAGGGAAATAATATAGCAGAGCTTACAGCGGGCCCAGCCTCCTGGGTGAGAGATGGTGTTGTGTCCACAGATCAGCTCACTCTTGGGCTGACCTTCTGCCTGGCAGAGGGTAGAGTGCTGGTTTCACGCACATTATTCCAACAACAGGCTAAGATAAGTGGCATGTGCCAAGAATGGCCTTTTGCTTGCCGTGCTTGCCAGGCAAGGGAGGGCGGTGCTTTGGTATCCATATTCCCACCCTGGGCTGTTTTCAGGACTAATATATGCACGTAATGCCTCCTGTGGCTTCTTTCTGCAAATATTTATTTATTTATTTATTTATTTATTTATTTATTTATTTATATGTTATTTATTTATTCACGAGAGACAAAGAGAGGCGGAGACACAGGCAGAGGGAGAAGCAGGCTCCCTGCAGGGAGCCCGATGTGGGACTCGATCCCAGGACCCTGGGATCACACCCTGAGCCGAAGGCAGACGCTCAACCACTGAGCCACCCAGGCACCCCTCTGCAAATATTTATTTAACACATATTTATTAGGCACCTACTCTGTGTCTCCTTTTGCTCTAGCAGATGACCGTGAAGGATTAGGGGGAAAAAATAGGTCGTATTCCAGTGCCTTTTTCCAGCTCACTGCATCCACAAGCAAAGAGTCTTGGCTTGTTGTTTCCCGGGTAACTTTCTAGACACAAGGACAAACTCCCTTAACATCTAATTCACATCCAACATGCATTGCATCATTTCTAGGAAGATCAAGTAAAGCAGATAAAATACCATGACTTTGGAATGGTGTCAGCATAACAGACAGAAGGATTTGATATTTACCATCATTTAGGACAATCATATCAGGCATGAGTAAGGTAAAGACAGCAGAACATAGAGCCTCTCTCAATGGAATCGCCAAAAATTTAAAAAAAATCAAAGATGTAAGTGTGGAAGGGAGCTTGCGACTAGATAACGCTTCATACGAGGCTTAGGAAAGAAAAATTCTAGGTCTAATCAGAGAGTGTGAAGTGCTAAGTAGCCCCTTCTCAGGAACTCAAAGAATTCCAATTGGATTCAGTCAACTAGATGCCTTGGAGAATAAGTCAGATGCCTCTTCCCAGGGCACTTAATTTATAAACTGTAAACAGCGTGTTGGATTTTATAAAGCATCCCATGTGCCCAACGGATGGTTTTTGATATTCTTATCTGGAGGCACATCAGGAGCAGCCAAGTAGCCAGGCCTGGGCTGACCCAGAAGCAGCAGGGTACCAAGGCTGGGCAACCACAAGGTCACTGGGGAGGATATGGTTTCTGCCCCTGTCATCTCACAGTGTGTCCAGTCTCCAATGAGGTGGAAGCGTGTGTGGGGCCATGCCTGTCCCCCTAGTGCCACCGTAGAAGGGAGGGTGACATCTTTGCAATTCAACAGTGGTCCTCCAGTCTGGGACAGGACTCTGCGCTCGCTTCCCCAACCTGCACTACTAGCCAAGCATGGCCAAACTCAACAGTGGCAGTGATGGAGGAAGAGAAGCTGTGGGGGAAGCAGGAGGGCGGGAGAAATACAGCCTGGGAGAGAAGCAATAAATCACAGCTCTGGAGTAAATAAGAGTGAGGAAAAGAAGAACTGGGAATAGAAGGAACTTCTGAGAATGAGCCAACTGTCAAGTGGCCCCTCCTGTGTGTGTGTCCTTGGATTAAATAGTTTTACTGTCTGGGGAGGGACTGGTGTGGGAGGACTTGACCTTGAGACTTGACTGAAACTTAAAAGTCCTGATTTTTGGGACATCCAGAGGAACTTCTTTTTGTTATTCAACGCCACCCCCCCCACACCTCCAGCTTTTACCTCTTCATCCCCAAACCCATATCCCACCACTGTTAAGTGTCGTGTGTCCTCGTGTTTTGCACTCATTTGCCAGAAATATTAGATAATTATTCTACCGCATCCTGAAACCCGAAGGCGTTTTATTGTCGCCTGCTCTACTAGAAGGATGGTTGATCTGAGGGGCCTCAAGCTCTGATCCTACCCCTCTCATCATTGGCTGTGCCATCTTGAGCAAGTCCTTTGCCTTCTCTGGGACTCTGTTTCCCTGTCTACGAGATTGAATGGACTGGTCCAGGTGCTTGTGTGGTTCTCCCCATTTCTAACATTCTCTAACCTGAGCCTACCTTTTCAGCACGGCACCTGCTTTGAGGCTTCATTTTCCCCAAAGCAATACTCCAGAAAGGGTTCCTTTCTTATGCAAGAGGACAAGTCGTAAGGTGGTGCCTGAAGCAAAACTGAAGGTCAAACCATAAGAATTTGCCCTTTTCATAAGTCCATATTGGTGGCCTGAAATAAAAAGAGCCCTTAATAACCAATTGACTCAGTACCTGAATGTATCAAATATAGTTATAAATTAATAATATGTTGTTGATAATAAGAAGTAGTGAGTGAGGCTATTTACCCATTCCCTAGGTCCCTTTTAGTGCTGTCTTAAAATTCCTAGTGTTTCTTTCCAATCTTCACTAAATGGGGAGAGGACAGAGGCTAATAGTAAGCAGTCATGGTAGAAGTAGACTGCTTTCTTTTGATGATGGTGATAAAAGCTGAGTTCAACCCTCCTACATCTTTCCTATGAGTGAACTTATTCCTAAACCAAGCTTGAGCCACAGGTCCTCATCCCCTAGCAGGGCCATTTCTGACACCCTGGTTCAGGATAGAAGAGGAAGATTGGTTAGAAGAGCTGTTCACTCTGCAGATATAGAACAAATAGGGTCTCAGCAGTCAAGAGCAAGGCATTCTGCTTGGTAAAGCATCTACAGAACCTTTGTGCTAAGGGAGGCACATGCCTGGAGCTCCAGGTGGGGACTTGGGCCCAAAAGAGTTGCCTGTTGGTTACGGCTTTTGGATCTAGTGCTGGGCTTCTGTGGCCTTCTATAGTTTTTTCTATGGAAAGACTCCTTGTGAGTTCTTAATGGTTAACATAGCTAACTGACTTTTAGAGTACAAAACCTTCCATATTGGAAGTGATGAAGTCTGATGACCTGTGTGCTGAAAAGCATGATATGGTTGAAGTCTTTTCCTTTGGGAGTTTGGATTATTTCTGTAAATCTACCACTCCCCTAAAAGCTGTCACTGCTTTGCTGATGAGCTGTCAGAAAATGCTTAGGGGTGGCCTTTCTGCGGTGCCATGAATTAACCATAGCCCTAAACAGGGAGTCCCTTTCCATCCTTCCATCAACAGAGAATGAAAATATGAAGAGAGGAGGCCATAAAAAAAAAATAGCAGAGGAGAAAGAAGAAGGATTTGTTTATGTTCAAAATCTGCCACTGCCTTTTCAATGATTTCAAATAGCCCAATTTCAGAAAGGGAAGGCTCTCTTCATTTCCCCCACTCCTCCCCAGGAAGGGGATTTCACATCAGGGGTGAGACACACTCCTACCACTTACCTTTGGAAAGGAAACAGAAGGATTTGGAGATACCCACCCAGCCCAGGGACTCAGTCCCGCCGAAGGATGAATGTATGCTCTCCCTATGGAAAAGAAAAGGCGGCCATGTATTCTGGGGACCTGGTTGCTGAAGCAATTTGACACTTGCTCTGCTACTGGACTGCTGGCCCTGATATGGCTTTAAGAAAAGGGAGGTAATCAGTATCAGCTCAGGGTATAGGCTTCCTTTTACCCTGGAGCCAAATGAGTATGTTGGCTTTTCTTCAAAGTGTCCAGCAAAGTGTTTCCAAAGCTGCATTCGAATATCCTCAGCTGCAACAGCATTTTGGAATGGTGGGTAGTGATCTCGCCTGATAGCTGTAGAGCCCTTAGTTAGAAATGGGGCGTAAACAATGAAACCAACTCAGCCTCCGTTCAATTTGTCTATTCTGCCCAACAGAGGGATTTGAATACTGAAATCAATCCCACTGCAATCCAGAACACCCGTGAATGCAGACTTAATGTCAATGGGGCAAGGTTAAAACAAAAGCATGTACACATACGTTTTTCTATATTGCTCATAATTCTGAATGTACTGGGGCTGTTGGTTCCCTGCTGGTCTTTTTGCTTCGCTTAAACTCCGCACACTACAGCTGCATCATTGGACTGTTGGTTCTCCTTTGACAATTCTGTTCTGCTGCCTTTGGATTTCAAACCTCAAAAGAAATATTTAAATCCTGACAAGGAGCAATTTCCCATAGTTTGAAGGAAAAATCGCAGAAACGCATCAAGTCCTAAAATATCGCCTCGTGTTTAAAAAAGAAATTGGACTTTAATTCTTCACGTCCATTTTAGGCATGTATATGCCTTCATTTTACTTAGAGCTGAGGATGGGGGATGTTTTTTCCCTGGAGGAGTTGACCTCCTTTTCTGACGCCAAGTAAAGAAGGCAACTTTAGAGGTCAAACCCTTCTCCCCCAGAGGGAGTAGGTGAAATTAAGGGAAGCTTCCCTTTCCCAAAGTGTGCTATTTGAAAATCTGTGGCAGCAGATTTGGAACATCAAAAATAGTCCTCCCTCCTTCTCTTTTGTTACTTCTCCCCTGACCTGCTCTCTCCCGATCTGTCTTCCCTATTGGTGGCAGGATGGAAGGGGACTCCATGTTTAGGGCAATTGTTGGTTTGTGGTGCCGCAGAAACGTCACCCCTGAGCATTTTCTGACAGCTCATCAACTGTCTAGAATGTGTTAACCTGTTGCCCTTTCATTTTTAAAGGATACTGCAACTGGTTGGATCATAGCTTCAAAGGAGACGTTGGGATTGAGCCAGGCCTTGGAAGAGAGAAAATTGTCTGAAAAATTCTGAGCTTTTGCAGGAAAAAAAAATAGAAAAGAAAAAGAAAAATACATTGACTGCAAATCTTACAGAACCAAGTTTAAAGCTACGAGTCAACGTTCACGTGCAGATTTTGACATGAGGGTGAAAAGGACCCCAACTGGATGAATTCCTGATTGTAAGCACTGGGGATATATTGTCGACTGAAGTTACCCATTCTTTGAATGTTCTGAGTCAGCACTCTTTCGAACAAGAAAGTAGTTGTCCCAGACTGTGAACCCCATCCAGGGTGTTGTTACGTTCTGACTGTTGAGAATGGGTCTAGGGGGTGGGACTTTCAGCCTTGTAGGCTTACCCATCAGACCCTGAGACCCTCTGATGAAGGGGACAGTGAGCACGAACAGCAGCAAGCAAACTGTCGCCAGACACACAAGAAGAAAGCTTTGCAGATGTGAGGGCAGCTGGCGTCAGAAATAATGCCCTCGGCACAATCTTCCTCAAAAACTCGAACGTGTGGGTGTGTGAATTTGCGGCACGCAACCTGCACAGCCAAGCCAGCGCTCATTTCTATACCAGCCTCTCCCACCCCGCTGCACACACATGGGGGCTTTGGGAGGAGTCCCCACCCTTTGCATTCTGCTGGAATCAAACACAGAAATTCGTGGTTGCTGATCTGACGGGTGAGGAGTGGGTACCTACCAGCTGGAACTCTGCCACTGGCAGGGGCAGACAGGAAAATAGGAATGCTCTTAATGTCCTCCCAAAGAAAACCTTTGATGGACAAAAGAGTGGTTGTATTTTTACCCTCTCCCTTCATGCTGCCAGGCGTCTTTAAATAGATCCTCTAGCCTAGGGACTTGTATGGAATAATTCATATTAAAACCCAAGAAGTGGCAGAGGAGGGGAGTTGGTTCTTTCTTCTCTTTCTTTCCTTTCGATCCACCCCCCCCCCTCCTTGTCAAGTGAACAGGAAAAGACTCATTTTAATTCAGCTGTGTTAAATTTCTCCTTCTGGGTCTTTTAATGAACTTTAGCTAATTCGGAAAAGACGACGAAAACCCCCAGGAAAAGAAAAGGAATAGGAAGCTGCATTGTAGATTGCTCTTTGATACCTTTTGGTCCCAAGGACATTAGCAGCATCTTTTAAGGATGCTGCACAGAGGGGGTTACATGAGGCTCTTAAATGGGAATGTCTAATTGAGAAGTCCAGTGCCTTCCATTTGCAACTCATAAACCAATCGGTTGTTCTGCTGTTGAGAGCAAGGAAAAAAAAAAAGGAAGAAAAAGTCCTCCCCAGCTCCCCAGCCCAATGCATTTTTAGCTCGGCTCCAGCTAGGATCCACTCCTCCCCTCTCGCTTTCACCAAATGGACTTCCCAAAGACATTCAGGCCCGTGCTAGCCAAATTAAAAACCCTGTCTGTCCTTCTTTTTCCTTGGGAAGGAAAGGATGTGGGAAGGACGGAGAAGGGGGGGAGGAGCAGGGGCCCGAGGATCCGGGGAGCTTTGTTTCGAGCCACTTGTCTCTCCCCCTGAAACAGAGAATAACCACATTTCTCTTAATGTAGGCCGAAGTGCATCCAGGCGTTCCCAGAGCTCTGCTACCCCCAGCCCTACGCCGGAGATGCGCGGGTCACTGTGATGGTATGCTCGTCGCTGCCAACCCGGGTCACCCCAGCCCTGCTCTCCACTGCCTGAAGGGCAGCCGAGCCATGGGGCTCCTCCTCTCTGCCAGTGGGTTCAGGCGCAGGGCTCCAGAAAGCCCCCCAATCCCCGCAGCCCGGCAGAGCCGTTGCCAAGAATGACATCCTGAGAATACTATGAAGATGGGGAGACCTCACGGGCCCGCTCTCCCCGGATGGAGCAGGACCCAGGCTGTCTGGAAAACAGACAGAGCAAAGAGCAAGCTCACAATGGAAGGAGCTCAGGCGCAGGGAAAAGGGGGCGGGGTGGGAGTGGTGGAGAGCAAAAGAAAATAAAAGCCACATGCCACCCAGGAAGATTCCAGGGCGGGCGGGAAGGAGGTGGCGGAGGAAGGACTTGCAGGGGACAAGTACCCAGACATGGCACTGCCAGTCTAGCTGGATTCTTTTCTGAATTAGATTATGCGAAAGAAAGCGGGGAAATATATAGCCTGCCAGCTGTTCAAAGGCTTACAACCTTGCTTTTATTGTCCGGGTAAGTTGGTGAGGTGGGGCATCAGAGGAATTCCAAACATACCATCCCAGAGAAATTTTAATATGTTCCCCAGTGTCATACACGAAGAGGAAATGACAGCTGATCACAGCCAGGGCAGGCCACAGCAATCTGGGCCCGGGAGCTCACCCACCCTCACTTGGCCCTGCTACCCGCCTTTGCTTTAGCAGTTCTGTCCTTCCACCTGCCTCCCCATCCCTTCTGCCCCTACTGGCCCAGCCGGAGGTTGGGCGGGGGGGAGGTGGTTACTGGATAAAGTAGCAGGAGCTGACGTTCATGGGAAGAGGTGAGGTCGGCCTTCAAGGCCACTGGCCAAGAAGCTGAGGCTGGCTAGGGTGAGTCAGGCACCCCAGGGAGTCAGAGGCATTTTAATCCAACCATGGGATTATCTGCTGATAAGGACCAAATCAAGGACTGTAGTGATGCTGTCTTCAAGGGTGGTTGTTGGTTTTGTTCCCCCCTCCCCCCTCCCACCCCTGTAACCTACCCAAGCCAGAAAACACAAGACTGTATTATCCAAAAGCCATTCTGTGTGTGGCTCTGATGGGGACCTGGGTTTGGGGAACTACTTCCGGCAACTTCTTCCCAGGGGCCCCTTGAACTTAGGCCAGACCCAGAGGTCATTGGTTTGGATCCTGGGGGCGGGACAAGTAAGGGGTGGGAGCCAGTCATAGCATCTTGCTCCGTGCATGTTTCTCATTCAGTGATTCATCAAGTGGCCCTGATGTCAGCTGCTGAGTAGGTGACTCACAGCCATCCCTGATAGAGACAGCACGTGGTCCTTTCCAGAGTGTGCTCAAGGGAGCAGAGAAAGGATAAACTGCCCTTTTTCCAGGCTTCCTCTACCCAGGCGGGAAAGATCCGGGCCACATTAGCTGTGAGTGACGTGTACCCAAGATCCGGTGATAAAGGCCTCAGGGGAACCCCTTCATCATTGATGGAAAGAAAACCCATTGATAAGCGACAATCACTTCAAGCAAATCTGGGGATCAGCAGATATTTGAAATGGTCCTTTGTAACAAGGAAGTCATTGACCCGTTTAGCCATTGGCGAAGTCCATTTCAGTCCCCAAACCTAACTGGAGACAGCACACAGACTGAGAATTAGGGCATGGGACAATGTCTCGTTCACCTTTGCATCCAGCAGGGCTAGCTTAATTTCTTAAGAGAAGGATGGAATGAATAATTAACCAATAAGAATAACAGCGCTTGAATGAATCGCAAGTCCTTAAAATACAGTAGAAATTGCCGGCCACCATCCGTGCCTACGATTCCGAGAAACTCCCATTTTTCAAGGGCCCGGGAAAATAAATGAGTTGGAAATTGTTAAATGTATTGAAAAATGATTTATTTTCCCCTTGACAGTGTCATTGGAACTCAAATTAAGATTGAAACCTCCACAGGCATGTTTCCATCTGTGGGTGTCAGCTGCTTGGTACACAGTCGGTCAAGAAAGCCTCCATCAGCTCTCCCTTTACCTGAACCAAATGTATCTCAAAGTAAATGATGCAAAACTTTGCATTTTGTGTTCAGGCATTCTCCTGTAAGGGTCTGAGTAACAGTACAAGAATATTGTTTTCACTCAGCTCACTGCTTTGTTAACAGCAGGAGGGGTTTTTGTGTGTGTGTGTTTTCTTGTTTTCTGCTTTTTTTTTTTTTTTTTTTAATCACTGAAAAATTGCCAAGCAATAGAACCCATAGTATCTTTTCAGGCTTTCTCAAATGGAGAATATCCCCAGGTTGTAAATTACCTCATTCAAAAGCTGGATTTTCACTCAACAATGCTCAGTAGGCTAGTTACTGGAGGAGATCAGGAAAGTTTCCCCATAAACCCCCGTTCCCACCCCACAGTGAAATCTGGTCCAGAAGACCCTCAAGTTTAATTTCGGAAGCCAGACTGGTGCGGAGAAAATGGGCACATACTCGCATTTGGTCTAAAGGCACCCTGGAGAAGCATTCTGCGCCCCCCCCCCCCACCTATTCGGCTGACACCCACAGCCCACACTGCCTTTTGGGCGGCTCTAGGTTTTCAGACGCACCGGGGATTTAGTGTTTCTGTGTTGGAGCAGTTTGCCGATGCCGGCTCCTTGTAATTAAAACACGCTCCTGCTAGAAATGAAGAGGCGTTTCGCAGCATCCATATCCGTTACTAACGACAGTTGCAAAGAACAGAAAGTGGGACTCCGGTCTGGCCAAAGAGTTTCCTTGTCCGCACCTGAATCTCGGTAGGGACGGGAGCCTGCACCTCCACCACCTCCACGCAGGTTTATCTGGGCTCGTGAATTACAATGAGCCTCAGTTACAGGGCGTTCTGAGTCATTAACATTCTGCACACAAACTTCCCGTCCCCCAAGAAAGAGTTATGCCCGGGCCTCCTACAGCCCAATTGTTCATTTAAAGTGAGAACTTGCATTCAGGAGCCTGAAAGAACCCCCCTCGAATATTCCTCAGGTGTTTACAGGAGCCATTCCTACAGGTCCTCGTCCCTGCGCTGGTGGGAGCATCCTTTCTCGGTCACCGCTTGGACAGCGTAGCATCGGTGGAGCTGCAGGGACAAGCTGACTACTAAAAATAACCCTCTGCAGTAAGGCCAAGGCAAACAGCATGCATTTCCTCGGACTTTTTGCCCAATCAAAATCCTATAGTAAACCCATCCTCCTCTCTCCCCAGTGCTCCTGACTGCGTCCATGGAAGCGAAGTCCTTGCACGTTGGGAGGAGAGTGCAAAGGAACAGGATTCCTGCAAAGCGTGACACAGAAAGCTAGAAATAAATGTTGCCTATTGTTTGAAGTCATTCTAAGCACTCCGGCGGAGCCCTGGCAGGAGATCAACAGCATACAGAAGTAGTAATAAAAGTAAACAGTGCGCTTTAAACTCGCAGGCTCGCCCGCCTTCATAGTGCCCCCATTGTAACAGGGATGAGGGCGGTGGGGAAGATACTGGGGCTTCAGGAATCCACGTCGTCCAATGCTGCTTCCCAGTCTCCTTTCACCGGGTCAAATATAAGAACCATCACAAAGTTACATCGAACTACTACGCAGAGAGTTTGAAAATAAAATCCCTTTCGGTCAAACCCGGAGGGATTTTCCATCCAGCCTCTCGGAGAGGCTCCCCTCCTCTGTCACAGACTTCAAAGACCCGTTCATTTAAAAAAAAAAAAAAAAAAAAACACAATGCTAGCATGCTACCGATTAATGCAAATTCAATTAATGCAAATTTAAGTGGTATTTAAAGGTTGTCTCTTTGTCTGAGAGGAGGATGAAATGCTCGGTTTGGAGAGAAGTAATTTCCTAGGCAAGCCGTCAGCGCTTGTTTTCCTGCTTACCTTGGGGGAAACGCAGGGCTCCTTTCTTCTCAGACTTTTCTGAGAGCTAGAAAGAGGTCCTGTTACTTCCAAATGCTTTTGTTCTTCTGTCCCTCTGTCACATGGCTTGCCTTTTATATTTGCAACACACAAAAGTTAGGACTGTTGTTTAAGCGACACAGGGAGAGAGAGAGAGAGAGGGAGAGGGAGAGGGAGAGAGAGAGAGAGAATGTCAAATGGAAAAGTGCCATTGCAGTCATATATCAATCAGGCGTGCGGCCGCAGCAGCGCTCTAGCAAATGGGAATGCCACGGAAATGTGAGGCGCTCCTTATCGGGGACTCAGCCACTGCCCACCGCTCGGCTCCCTTCCACGGAGCATCTTAAGGCTGCGGACAACATAGAGGAACGGGGCAAGGGCGAGGAAGTCCCCTCTCTTCCTTCCTTCCTTTCCTTTTCTTTTGTTTTCCTTTTCTTTTCTTTCTTTTTTTGAGGGGGGGCTAATAACAGGCTAAATGAGTAATCTGGGATTAATGCTTTGGCAAGCATGCCATCGAGATGGGCAGCCCGCAGCGCGGATCCAGAGTTTGGGAAATGCAGAGCCGGTGGCATTCTGTTTAACGATTCAGCAGCTGCCTGAGATGAAGTTGAAATTCTAAGTAAAGTGGGGGGGCGGGGGGGAAAGATGGGAATCAGAACCACTTCTCAGGCGATAGGGTTGAAGCAAGTGCAAAACGCTGCTGCCCTGCTCTCTCACAACGCGTGTGCGTGGCGAGAGCTCTTTTTGGGGTTGTTCATCCATTACGCGAGTTTTAGCGGCGGATCCACGGTGAAATCCACAATGGCACTTTAATAAGCGCCTTCATCTGCATCATTTAGAATAAAACTCTCGGGAGGGCTTAGGAACAATGGGAAAGTGTAGTTGCTGACTCCTTGGGATATCCGAGTGTGAAACTAACAGGTAAGGCCAACCGGCCGCAAAACAGCTCCTTTTGTGGAAAAGTGGCAAAGGTCACTATGGGGGGGGGGGGAGGCCGGGGCTAAGTGCTCGCTAGCTGGATAATGCCGTTATGAGCTGTGAAAATACAAAGGGAAATATTTCCTGCAAGAGCTGAAAATTGAGACAGAAAACCATCGAGCAATTTTGGTGGACGACACAAAGAACCATTGGGTCATTTGTAAATTAGTTTATGGCAGGCGGACCCAGCCCCAGCACATTTTTTTTTTTTTTAATTAACACTGGTGAAGAATTAAGCTGAGAATATTAAAAAAAAAAAAAAAAAGGCACTTCGCGGAAGAGTAAATCTATCCTAAAACCGAAGAAGAAATTTCTCTTGGGAGCTCCATAGAATTGTTGATGCCGGAACTGTCATGTTCAGCTGTAGGAAATCATTTATTATTCATTAATAAATTGATAATCACATCATTGCTTTGCCACAGAACTTTTAGTCCAAACAGTCCCTGATGTTTACAAGAGGGATCCCCGGATTTCCAGTTTTACCTCCACCTTTTCAGAAGAAGCCTTTTCTTTTCCTCTGCCAGCAAAAACCCTGCCTACCTGGGACCAGCCAGTTACAAGCAGAATCCACCTACAAGGATAAAGGATAAATGACAAGTTCAAAGCCTTGCAAGAAAACCTGGCACGAGGCCGATGATGATATTGGCTGATGTCTTAAAAGCAGAAGATCAAACAGCAAATGGAAATTGGGCCTTAAAATGGAAATAATCTGAAAGGGGAAATGACTTGTAGCTGACTAAGAGCCAGGGAAACAGTCATGAACACATTTTCTGGCTCAATTCTGTGGGTCAGATTGGGAGGGAGGATTGACTCTTCGGCCACCAACATTTTCAAAGAGCAGAGCCTGATGCCCATCTACCTTTCCATTTCTCTTAATAAATAATGTGTGGCTTTCCCTGCAGATGTTCACCGCTCCAACCTACCCTCTTCTGCCTTGGGGTTCTTGGAGCTGCTCTGTCTCTTCCGTACGAATGTGAAGAGGTACGGTTCTTCCTGGTTGCATTTTCCCAGCTTTCTGCCATCTGCCCTTCTGCAAGAGCACCACGGAAAGTGTAAAGATTGCAAACACATTGACTGCTTGGCCACAGAAGACAGGCTCCCTCCCAGATGGAGAGCCCCGCTGCTTCCTCCAGCCGTTATCTTGTCAGGGGTGGTGAAGAATACCATCTGCTGCCCCTTCTGAGAGAAAGGCTTTGCCTCCGCCCATTGGGCTCCAGAAGACCTGTTTCTAAGCCTACCAATAGGTATCTGGCAACAGCCACTCTTTTGATCCCATCATTGTCCTTTTCCGAACGGTCACTGTGTAGAGAGGGAGATGTCCATCAACTGGATGGGAAATCTTTCAAGGGATCACTTCTGAGCCTTTCATTTCTGGTACTGCTTTCAGGTTGTCTCTTTCTTGGTAGCACTAGTGGCTATTTATGGGAGTCACCCAGCATCCAAACACCCGTGAAGGGATGGGTAATCCCAAGACGGCTCCGGCTTCCTCCCCATATAACCAGAAGGGAGCAGGTATGTCCTCTCTCCTCTTTGAGCAGCTGGGGAGCCAGGTGCGACCAAGCCTGGCTCACCAGATGTGCCATCCAGGAGGAGTGGCCAAGGCATGCAGACATCCAAAGCTTATTCTCTCTGGTTGCACCGGAATGGAGAGCCCAGGGGACACGACAGGCAATGTCGGGGGGCAACAGAACCCAACCACATGATGATGGCTGTCCTTGGGACACAGGGTCCAAGGAGGCACCCTCAGCAGCCTGCTCTTTTGGGCAAACCTGGATCTCCAGCTTTCCTGGTGATTCTGTGAACTGCTCCTCATCATCATACTCACAAAGATCCCAACAATAAATTCCTTTCTGCTTTAATTAGCCAGAGACAGTTTTTGAGGTTGGTAACCAGGAGTCCTGACCTGAACATAACATTTTCCAAATTTAGGTGAACCAACATCATTAGCATACAAATGGAAATACAGCCTTTACTTCTTCCCAGCTACTTTCCCAAATAAACAAATGTTTCCAGAGTCATTGTCAGTCTGCTATAGTCTCTGTTATAAAATTTCAGAGGTAGAAAATTCCTATGTGGGCATTTCACAAGACCCATAGCTCTTATATATAAATACTTATCAAGGTACCCACTGAAAACCAAGAACATTTGATATCATATCAACATGGATAAAAATAAGTGTGTGTGTGTGTGTGTGTGTGTGTGTGTAAAATCCCAACATACCAGCATAATCTGCTAGGTGTGGTTTACAATTATCTACTTGAATACTAATCTTTACCATCCTCATGAATTTCATAGTATTCGTTCAAAAATACCTATCAATAATAATAATAACTCTTTAATGGATGTTTACTCTCTGCTGGGCTGTGAGCCAAATATTCTATATGTATCATCTCTTTTAGAGAGATACACAACAATCCTATAAGGTAAATACTATTATTCTCTTTTATAAATGAAGTGACCAAAGCTCTGTGAGGTTAGGTGACTTCCCTGTGGTTGACACAGCAAGCAAATGGCAGATAGGGGCTCTAGCTTTCTTGTCCTCAAAAGGCCATGGTTTAGCCACTATGCCATGCTTCCCCCCGCCATTCAACAAAAATTCACTGAGCTTTTATAGCTATGAGTTGCTATTTGTGAGGGGTACAAATAAAAACAGGAAATGGATCCAGTTCTTTGGGTATTCATGATACTACAGGGAAAAGAGAAATGCTTGTTTATGAAAACACTGCAAGGTAGAATGCGACCAGGGCTACAAGAAAAACAAAAGGTGCAATAAGATTGGAGGTGGTATGTCCAGGAGAAGTCCATTGGGTCTGGACTTTGAAGGCACCAGGTGGGAATGAGAGGACAAAAGTGAGTTTGTAGGACAAACAGACAAAGTTTCTATGGTAATGGCAGAGAAGTATGTCAGTAAAGACACTTTCAAGGCAAATAACAAAAAACTTGAATACAGTGGCTTAAAACATAAGGACATTTATGGTCCTTAATCAAGAAGCAAGTAGTTCTAGGGTTGGCACAGTGGCCATGGTATCATCAGACACTCAAGCTCTCTCCACTCTTATCATGCTCAGCATTGTTGGCTTCTGTTCTCTGTCAGGTTAATTCATGAACACAAGATAGCCAGTGGAACTATAGAAATCCCATCTAAATTCAGGAATTAAGAGGAAAGGAGAAAAGAGCCTGCTCTTTTCCTGCTTCTTCAATCAGAAGGAAAAATCTTTCCAGAAACCCCAAGGGCTTCCCCTTGCATCTCATTGACCAGACCGTGGCCACATTCCCACCCCAATAGTAATGTCTGCAAAGGGAAGCACAGTTGCTATGACTGGCCTGGCTTATCCTGATCCGTGCCCTGAGCTGGGTGCATGGCCCACTAAACATAGTCAGATTCTTAGTGATAAAAGAGGATGAACACTGGTTGGGTAGATAACCAGCAGTATCTGCCACAGCGAGAGAGACCGTATGTACACCAGGTGACTTCAGAGTGTGACATATGCTATGAGTGATGAAATAGAGAGAAACTGAAGTAGCACAAAAAGAGGGCTGAGTTAATAGGGTGATGAGAGTTGGTCTCTCTGGGGGATGGAGCGGTGATATTTGAATTTAAATGCTAAGAGTAAACTTCGTAAGCAGAAATGCTGAAGTGTGCAAGTGGTAGATGTGTCAGAGATGAAAGCAGGAGCTGTGTATATCACAAAGTTTTATTGGCCAGTGTAGAGAGTTTGGGTTTTGTTATTGGTTGAATTGTGTCCCCTTCATAAACGATATATTGAAATCCTAACCTCCAGTTCCTCAGAATGCAACCTTATTTAGAAATAGGGTCTTTACAGAGACAATCAGATTAAGCTTGTACTAAGGTTGACGTAGAGCACGTGGAGTGAAGTGGGGTAAATTTTGGGGGTAAATCATACAGGACATGCTTCTGAATTAAATGTGGAAGGTGACAAAGAGAAAAATCCAGAACCATTCCTGTCCCATGGTGACCTGAGGGAAGCACAGGTTTGGTGAGGGGCAGGGCTGGAATCATTAAATTCAGTTTGAAACAGATTCAGTTTGACATTCTCAAAACATCCAAGCTGAAATGTAGAGAAGATGGTGCCACATACAAGCCTGAATTCCAGGGGGCAATTTCAGAGCTGGTGCTATACACAATTGCTATTCACAATTACCAACCTATGAAAGGTATTTAACGTCTGATTGAGATCACCAGCTAAAGATTAGGAACTTGGGGGCGCCTGAGCGGTTCAGTCAGTTAAGCGTCTGCTTTGGCTCAAGTCGTGTTCCTGGGGTCCTGGGATCGAGTACCTCATCAGGCTCCCTCTAGGGAGTCTGCTTCTCCCTCTGCCTATGCCTTTGGTTCTCTTTGTGTCTCTTATGAATAAACAAAATCTTTAAAAAAAGATTAGGACCTAGGATGGAGCTATAAGCTCAGCGACATTAAGTGTGATTGAAAAGAAGAAGTCAGAGAGGTAAGAGAGACACCAGGAGAGTAGGTTGTCACCAGAAAAAATTAATAATAGTCTTATTTTTGCTTCTGAAACACAGAAAGCTATTGCTTAAGACTAAAGAAAGGAGACTATGGCATTAGACCTGTGCTTCTCAACTTCAGAATAGACAAGAGCTTTAAAAATGCTAATGCCCAGGCCTCAGTCGGGCTAATTAAAACAGACTTTTTAGGAGTGGAGACTGGGTATTTGGGATTTTAAAAAGCTCTCCTTGGTTTCTCAAAATGTATAAATAGAATTACTGTCTGATCCAACAATTCCACTCCTGGGTACATATCTAAAGGAAATGAAAACAGGATATTAAGAGGCATCTGCACCCCCCATGTTCATTGTAGCATTATTCACCATAGCCAAGATATGGAAACAACCTAAGTGTCTGTCAACAAATGAATAGATAAAGAAGATGTCACACACACACACACACACACACACAGAGGAACATTATTTGGCCATGAAAAAGGAGGAAATCCTGCTGTTTGCAACAACTTGGGTGGACCATGAACGCATTACGCTAAGTGGAATGAGTCAAACAGAGAAAGACAAATACCATATGCTCTCCCTCACATGTGGAATCTAAAAAAGCTGAGCCCTTATAAACAGAAAGTAGAGGTGGTTACCAGGAGCTAGGGATGAGGAAAATGGGGAGATGTTGGTCAAAAGGTACAAAATTTCAGTTAGGAGATGAATAATTATGTGACCTGATGGAAATGTTAGCTAAGACTATGGTGGTGATCCTTTTGCAATATATCTGCAGCAAATCAACACATTGAACACCTTAAATGTATACAACATTATATGTCAATTATATCTCAATAAAGCTAGAGAAAAAAGAAAAAGAAGACAAGGATAAAAATAAATTAATTAAAATAAAGTTTCTCTTATAACACCAAAGGCACAATCCATTACATAATTAACTGGTCAGCTGGACTTCATTAAAATGAAAACCTCTGCTCTGCAAAAGACAACAGTACGAGAATGAAAAGAAAAGCCGCAGAATGGGAGAAAACATTTGCAAAAGACTCATCAGATAAAGGGCTGGTATCCAAAATACACAAAGAAGCCTTAAACTCAAAAATAAGAAAACAAACAATCTGATTAAAAAATGGGCAAAAGACCTGAACAGACACCTCACCCAAGAAGATATGCAGATGGCAGATAAGCATACGAAGAGATGCTCTACATCATATGTCATTGGGGAATTGCAAATTAAAACAACAGTGAGCTACCACTACATGCCTATTAGAATGTCCAAAATCCAGAACACTGACAACACCAAATACCAGCGAGGATGTGGAGTGACGGTATCTCTCATTTATTGTGAGTAGAAGTGCAAAATAGTATATAGCCACTTTGGAAGACAATTTGGTGATTTCTTGCAAAACTGAACATACTCAAACCATATGATCCAGCAATTGCATTCCTTGGTATTTACTCAAAAGAGTTGAAAACTACATCCACATGAAAACCTGCACGTGGGTATTTATAGCAGCTTTATTCATAATTGCCAAAACTTGAAGACGGCCAAGATGTTTTCAGTAGGTGAGCAGATAAATAAACCATCGTCCAGACACTGGACTCAGTGCTCAAAGGAAACGAGCTATCAAGCTATATTGCATATTACTTTACAATGTTATATGTAATTTATATGTAAATTTTATATGTACATAAATTATTTATATAAAAATACATATAAATTTTAATTTTATATGTAAATTTATATGGCTGATGTTAAGCATATCAATGCATAATACTTTACAATTTTATATGTCAATATAGGCCTTAATAAGGCTTATACTTTAAAAAAATGCATATTACTAAATAAAGGAGTGAATCTGAACAACTACATACTATATGATTGCAACTCTATGGCATTCTTGAAAAGGCAAAATATGGAAACAGTAAAATGATCAGTGTTTGCCAGGGGTTGATGTGGGTGAGAAAATAGGTCAAGCATAGTGACTTTTTGGGAGAGTGGATAGATGTCATTATACATCTGTCCAAACCCATAGAATGCCCAGCACCAAGAGTGAACCTTATTGTAAACTATGGACTTTGGGTAATAATGATGTCAATGTAGGTTCATCAGCTGTAACAAATGTACCTCTCTGGTGTACAACGGTGATATGGAGGGAGGCTGGGCCCGTATGGGGGGGAGGGAAATATGGGAGTTCTCTGTACTTTACACTCAATTCTTCTGTGAACATAAATCTACTCTAAAAAATAAAGTCTACTCAAAAAAATAACAACATGGCACACCCCCCCCCCAAATATTACCGAAGTAAGCAGAGGAAAAAATAAACCTCCCTAGGCGATTCTAAAGCACAATTAGAGTTAGGAACTAGTTCTTAGCCATTTAAAAAGTATCCAGTCAATCAATTCAATAAACAATTTCACGATGTAAATTCAAGCTCACAAACCACTGGATATGTACTAATTTTAGTGAATAATCTCTTTTGGCATCTTTTTCACCATTTTATGAGCATCTTCAAAGCACTGAGAGGATATCTTTTTCTTACAACATACTGTACATCTCATCAAAGGCATAAATCAGGACAATGTTCGGTGTATAAAAAGACGACGAAAGAAAAAAGACTCTCAGCCCTAAATTTAAGCACCTTTTGAACTTTATAAAAAGCACTTTAAGAGCAACATTGCTAATGCACTAAGAAAACTAAGATTTTTATCTAGTCCTTTTTAAATACATTCTATCTGTGAGTTGTTCCATAAAGATAATGAAAAATTATTTTATACACAAAATTAGAAATGCAAAGATTCAAAGCAGTCCGGAGAACATTCGGAAAAAAAGAAAAAAGGACATATTTAGGGAGGAAACAAATCCTCTAACAAAATGTGTCATCTTGCTTCATTATGGTTCTAAAATTAGTTCTTCCTTATTTAGGTGAGAAAGAGAGCTAAAACCATCTCTGCCACTTGGCTGGGCGTCAGAGGCTCCACGCTAGAGGTAAGGACCCCGCTATCCATTTTGTTTCAAAGGTCTTATTCCTCACCCCACAGGAGCCCTCAATAGTGTCTGATGAAAATGAGCAACTCTTAAAATTTTTCTTCCCTTGGTCTTCATCGTGTTACACGATCCACTCCTACCCTGGCACACTTTTCCTGCATGGCTGCAATGCTTTTCATTAACACCCACCTGAATGATTTTAGTTCCTGCTTCCAATGTTACCTTGAGGTCAGTTTTTGTCCTTAGCCTCATTTCTGAACTTCAAAACAAGAATTTCCACTCATTCCCGAGAAATTGCCATTGAAATGTACCATTGGCACCCTTCACCGTGGTATCCAATGCAACTGATTATCCTCTAAGACCGCACCATTATTTGCACCCTTTTAAAAAAGATTTTATTTATTTATTCATGAGAGACACACAGAGAGAGGCAGAGACATAGGCAGAGGGAGAAGCAAGGTCCCCTGCGGGGAGCCCAATGTGGGACTCAATCCCAGGACCCCAGGACTACGACCTGAGCCAAATGAAGATGCTCAACCACTGAGCCACCCAGGTGTCCCCATTATTTGCACCCTTAACTCAACTGCACCACAGATACCCCAGCCTGGAAAATCTCATTAGCTCAGTAGTTTGGGGAGTCATTAACAACCTCAGTTACTTCATCTGTTTTATGGGTAAAGAAAACCAATTTAAGAGGCTTGGTGTCAAGGTTACATGACACATTGAACTGACATGCTTTTGAAGATTATCACGGGGTGTTGTTGTGTTGTTGCCCTGCCGGAGAACCCCAAAGGAAGTGGTGAACTCAGCCCCAGCTAGAAACAGGCCCAAGGTCTTTGACTCCTATATTACAATTCCTATGAAACTACTGGCAGGCTAGGAAGTAATAACTTTCTCAACAGAATGAAATCAAACTGCTCAGATCCTATTTGAACTTCAACTTCTTTTGTTCTTACTATATAATAATAGATTCTGCTGTCAAATCTGATTTTCTCAAATTCTCAAATTTCACAGTATTAAGAATGATTCACTTTCTTTAATATCAACATTCATTTGGAAATGTATTTTTAATTAATTTTGCACATCTTGGTGATCAAATACCAACTACGTTCAGTAGTAGCCCAACAAATTCATGTCAGGTCAGTTTTAATCTTACTTAAGGTCAATTTCACACAGAAAGAGTTATTATCAGAGTTTGTACTGACAGCTTCTAATTAATGTATACTTTTAGAAGGATGAATAATCATCAATGGGATGTTCAAAGAAAGATTGTGTTTCTTGATCATCCCCCCCACACACAAAATGATACCACTTATCATACTTGACATTTCTTCTTTATTTTTCCCAAAAGAATTTTTTCACATATTGAACAAGTTCCCCACATTTAAGGCTTTTTCAATTAAGACTTAATTTCGAAAAACATACTTGGTGGTTTGAGTCAAGAAAAAAATAACAGGCAGAGAGGTTTTCCCTAGCTGTTCCGTGTGATGAATAAAGGCAGCTTCATTTTGTCCATTTATTTATTCAATCTATATTTATCAAGCACCTCTTAAGTGCAGAAGACCTTGCCTTTCTTTAATGAATCAGTGAATAGCTCTATTTTTAGAAATTTCTTCTGATTTTCCTAGATCTCGGCGAAATTATTTTCAGACCTCTTTTTCAGACCCACTCATTCATTTATTCAACAGATCATTCTTGAGCAGTGCCATGCCCTGTTTTAGGCCTTGGAGACAGAGTAGCAAACAAGACAGACAAGGTTCCAGGTCCCATGGAGCTGAAGTCCCATTAGGTAGACCGACAACAAGCTCATAAACAAATATACAATATACTTTCAGGTGACAGTAAGTACAATGATGAAAATCAACCAAAACAATAATAAGGAGATCCAGAGTAAAGGGGACAACTATTTTAGACTGGGCAACCAGGAAATGCACTCAGGAGGAAGTGGTATCTCTAAACAGAGATAAGGGTGAAGTTAGGAGAGAGTAATGTTTGGAGAGGATCATTCCAGGCAGAGGGAACAGGGCAAGAGTAGAAGAAAATGAGGCAAGAGCTAAATCGTGTAGAGCCTTGTAGTCGTGATAAGGCATTTGAGTGTATTCTATATGTGATGGGAAGTCACTGGGGGGTTTTGAACTTGAAGGTGACATGGCCCAATTGGGTTTATAAAAAATGACCCTGGGTCTTTTATGGAAATAGACAGTCTGATCAGGAGGCCAATGCAAGGAAACATGGTTAAATGCCGACAGTATTTCGAAAGTAGAGCTCTTGCAGAACTTGCTGAAGGACTGAAATTATGGTTTAGATGAAGAAGAGGAATTGACAATGATGCTTAGGTTTTTGCTATGAACAACTGGTGATTAGTTAGTGTTCTCATTAGAAACTAATGAGGGGAGATTAGAAAATAGGTACAGTGGATGAGGGAGGCAGAACCAGGAACTGGGATTTGGATATAATAGAACATCTGTTGTGCAACAAAGAAAAATGTTCTGCTGGACACAGAGACTATAACTGTAAGAACATCAGTCATTGGAAGAAAACTCATGAAGACGGGATCAAGACAGATGTGTGAGTTTATCATTGTCCTTCCCACTCTGGGGTAACTTCACCCCAGATACCAGGTGTGGGAGAGGGGCATGACTTTTGGGATGTGGGGCTTTTAAGCTGAATGGTTAGGGAAGAACCAGGCTCTCCTCCAACATGATGAGGGACGAGGATGTAATAGCAATATGATCCAGTAGAATCATGCTCCTTCCCTATCTTGCCAGTCCATCCTCTGACGTGAATCAGGGACCAATACATAATAATAATAAGATATAGCAGAGCCTTGTTCCATCCCTATCCTGCCTGCTCCTCTTTGAGTGTTCGGGAAGTGAATGAGGGATCCAAACTATGTGTTGCAGCTGTAGGACAAAGAAAGCTAGCAGCAGGATTTGCCACACCAATACTCATGATTAAAGAAGCACCAGCTCCCATTTGGGCATGTTTGGAAGGCTGTGGTCCAAGTCTCATGGTTGACCAGGATTGATGGCCGTAAGCACTAGCCTTGGCCAGTTTCTATGGAGACTTGCAAGAGGCCAATTTCCTCTCTACAGGGGATAATTCATGGACAAATTAATACTTATCTCTTAGTAAAAAACTTGGATTAAGTTGGTAGTGGTGGAGTGATGAAATGTGCTTGGATTCTGGGAACAATCTGAATGTAGATTTCCTTATAAAAAAAAATAAAAAATAAAACCAAAACGAAAACAAAACAAAAAGCCCAAACAAACAAATAAACAAACAAACAAAACCCTTACTAACGGTTGATCTTATGAGCTGAGCAGGAAAAGAGGTATCAAGGAGTATGTAGAGTTTTCTGTCCTGAACAACTGATTTAATCACGTCACTGACTGAAATAAGGAAAGTTAGGGAAGTGTGTAGTGAGGGTGGAGGTGGAGTCAAGGAGGTTCTGATCTGGAAATGGCTGATAGACACCCACATAGAGAGGTGGACAGCTCCTGGAGTTTAGCGAAGAGATCTGGGCAGGGGCTACAATTTTTGGAGTCGTCAGCATGAAAATGCCTTCTAAAGCCATGGGACTGGGTCATCTTAGGAGCAAATATAAAAGTGAAAAGGGCCACAAATTGAACCCTGCTTGGGTTATGTTAATATTTAGATGTCTAGAGTAGACCTAATGTCCACTTCTCCTAATGCCCACTAGACTCTTGATTGCCTTCACCAAGAAAAGAGGGAACATTCGAGCACAGTGTAATCTCACAACAATATCTGCAATTTACAGCATAAGGCAGGCCTGAGATAGACCAGGAGCATCATGTTCCAAGGCAATGAGGGAATATTTACAAACACAGATACAAAACATGATGAGTGTACAGATACTAAACGACAGCTTTCTCTCTGCTCCTCCAAGGAGAATTACCTGCCAGCTCAACAGAAAATTGACAAAATACATATTCTGCCTACTGTTTCAGGGATTTCAATGAGAATGATATAATTACGTCAAAGTTTTTTGAGGAAAATCTGTTTTGCTTTGAATGCAGCATTTTATCCTATTTTTAATGGGGGCCGTATTTTACTCTCCTCCTGTAAAACTACAGAACTATTTAATTATTAGACATTCCCTTCACTTGATATGTCTCTTCTCTGTTTCGAGACTAGGTCTTTCAGGCCAATGTTTCAGTTACAGAGCATTGATATTTCATGCATGGTTATTCTACTACAGATCATGCCTCTATTCTTTAATACTCTAAGGAGAAATCATCAAGGAAATTTGAAAATGCCATCGTCCTTCCCTCCACTTCTGGATTTACAGCCAGGAATGAGTTGTGGCCTAAGCCAAATGAAGTAGACATTAAATCATGATTCGTAATAGTTAATCAGGAACCGAAAGAGTCTTAGTTGGTAGGAATGGAGCAACACATAAAACATCCAACAGTATAAAATAGGGAACTATTCCATTCTCTTTTTATTTTAGCTTATTTCCTCCCTCTCAAACAAAAAGATCTGGGGTTTTTTAACAGTTAAAGTGCAACATTTGGGATTCTAAAATTTGTCAGGTACAATCTATGTGTGAGAATAACCAAGACATTTCTGGGAAAAATAAACAGTAAGTTATGAAGGGTGTGGCAAAAACATCTACTGCTCACCCAAAATCTGTTTTTTTGTTTTGTTTTGTTTTGTTTTGTTTTGTTTTGTTTTTTACATTTCTCAGCTTCCTAGTTGTTAATGGGATGATGCGATCTGGTTCTGGCCAATGTGTCAGAAAAGGTGTTATTACTTCTGGGTCAAGCCATTTAATATTCTGGGCCACATTTCTTTCTTCCCATACTTTGGTGAGCTGAAGGTCATGTATTAAGATTATAGCATCATACATGGAAGTAGCTTGTGTCATTGAATCTCTGCATGGAAGACAACTGGCTTGGAGCATTGCCTGATCCATGGTGGAGTTTGGGTGAATGTGAAATAAGTCTTTGTTGTATTAAACTACAGAGATTTGGGGGTTCGTGTTTTCCCATACTACATATGTATATATTGACACAAAAAGAGATGCTCCTCAACAGATACTACCAAACAGATCAAGGAAATATAAAATCATTCATAAATAGGCCCATGTCTACTTGAAAGTTTAGTATATGACAATGAGGTTTTAGACCAGGGAGGAAATGTGGATTACTGGTGCATGCCTAAGTTAACAAATTAACCCCAAATTCAGTGTTACAAAATAACAATAATCATTTATTGGCTCTCATAGATCAGTGGTTCAGGAATTCAGACAGAACATCATGGAAACAGCTTATCTCCACACCCTGTACACTCTCTAGAGCCTCAGCTAGGGCAGCTCAAAGGCTGAGGGCTGGATTTTTCTGAAGCCTCATTTACTCATATGTCTAAGGCTGGTGCTGGTCATTGGCTTGTGACCTAGTTGGGATTGTCAGCTGGGGCAACCACATGTGGCCTCTCTGCATTGCCTGGACAGCCTCACAGCATGGTGGCTGGGTTTTAAGGGTGATTATACCAAGAAAAAGATATATATATCTTTTTCAGAAATATACTGTCATAAAAATACAATCTGCCAGAGTGATAATGGGTAATATGTTTGTCAAGGATCCAGTACCACTTATGTCTTCCTACTGCATGCCCTCCTACTATAGAGATGAGAATAACAAACATTTTCTTATATACAGATTTGGTTTGAACAGGTTACTGAAATTGTAGCTATAATTGTATGAAAGAAGAGATGCAGCAGATAAGGTTTTCTAGAATTAAAGATGCTTTGGTAGATCTTCCTCAAATTACAAACTAGTACATAGGTTAAATTTCCATCTACATTATTTCATTCAGTTATCTCATATTTTTGGAAACAATTTGGGTTATTTGCTGAGATATTTTTAACATTCAAAGCCTTGAAAAATTCCAGGCCAGAGATATTTTTGTTATATTATGTGAAGTAGAGTTACAGGCTTTTGTTTCCTATGTGTCTATGTACTATAGTAAATGAAAAAACAATTTTCTAGGAGAATCTTAGCCTTGCCCACGGTTTTCCCATGTCTTACCTTAAAGCAGAAGTAATATGGCTCCCGATTCAGTCATATACCCTTATTAAGTAGTTCCTAGCTTTCCACAAAAGGATGTCAATCCTACTCCCAGGTGATCGATTGTCTGCAAAAGTATTCCAACGTAGAAAAGGCTGACTGTTGGAACTCATAAGAGTGCAATCTCAAACCCTCTGCTGCTCTATTTTTTATTTAGCGTTTGTCTGATATAAAAAAATATCTAGGGAAGGGACGCCTGGGTGGCTCAACGGTTGGGCATCCGCCTTTGGCTCAGGGCGTGATCCCGGAGTCCTAGGATCGAGTCCCGCCATCAGGCTTCCTGCGTGGAGCCTGCTTCTCCCTCTGCCTATGTCTCTGCCTCTCTCTGTATGTCTCTCATGAATAAATAAATAAAGTCTTTAAAAATATATATCTAGGGAAGATTATCTGAGGGATATAGAATCATTTCTGTAGCCAACACTGTCATTGCTCTGCCCGGATCCCCAAGGATCCCTTTTATCAGTGTGTGTTCCTCCCACAGCTTCTGCAACTCTTTTGGGGAAGACTGACCTCAAGGCACTGGAGCCACTTTGCCCACAGGCACTAGAGCAGGAAGTACCAGGGACTTTACATCACCCCAACCCACACCCCTAGATTCCCTTTTATGGATGACTGATGGGTGCAGGAGAACAAAGCCCAGTTCCTTCACCCCAAGCCAGGACAGACCCTGAGTTGTAATTTCTCCTCCAGAGCTCCCTGCAGAATCAGGTTGAGACTGGCACATCACTGGAACTCACACCCTTGCTCAGCTTCTCACCCTCTTCCATCTTGTCCCCCTAACTCCCTTGCCAGTTTCCCCTGGGAAAACTTTTTAAATAAATCACATTTTGGGTGCACAAATGTGGGTCTTCAAGTTAGGGTCTGCTTCTGAAGAATAAGACCTAAGTGCTATTCATCTCCTTAGCTATTCTACTATCTTTGTGAATAGGGTTGATCACTAGAGAGTGGGCTACATGGTATAGTTCTAAAGAATCAGAATCTACATGCCGATGAGATCCCTCGGAGACCTGTGTGTACATTAATGTTCCAGAAGCACTTTTCTGAGAAAGAGTTTTATGAACTGGTTCAAGAAGTAAGACATTGGAGTAGACCAGAAATAGAAATGGAATAGACCAGAGTAGACCAGAAATAGACCGTGGAAGAAATCACAAACCTTGTCAAAAATGAATTATTGAGTTATTTTCATTTTTCTAATATTCCAATGCTATTTAAATAATTCCAAAGTAGAGAGAGTGATGGAAAGCTTCCAACTCATTTTATGAAGCCAGCAAAACCATGATATTAAAACCTGATAAAGATTAAACACTCCAAGAGAAAGCTTATTTAAATAGTCCAGTGAATACATAAAAACAAAAATCCTAAATCCAGCATGAAAAGAAAAGAATAGTACACCATAATGAAAAAGAGTTTGTATTAGGAATGCAAGGGTTATTTAAAAATCCACCCACATAATTTATCACATCAAGGGAGAAAAGTCAAAATTTCAATATATATCCCAAATTAATTAATCGATGATAAAATTAAATATTCCTTAATTACAAATATGGGTACTAAACTGGGACTAGAAGAACACTTTGCCAACATGGTAAATAAATATTTTGCAAACCAACAATTTACATTATTCTGACAGGCTTTTCAACTGAAGAGAAGAATAACACAAGGCTTCTTACCATCATCACTATTCTTTTTCCATTCATTATAAGTTCCAAAAATCATAACAAAACAAGAAAAAAAATAGGAGGTATAAATATTGGATAGAGAACAAAACTAATGCTATTTTCAAATTTTTTCTTGAAACCTCAAGAAAATCATCCATGAAAATGTTATAACTACTAGGCAGTGATGGATAACAATGTAAATACACAAGTATGATAACTTTTCACATATTAAAAATATTATTTCATTCACAAAATGACCAAAATATGATGTATTTACAAATGGTCTTAACAAGAAATGTGTAATGCTGTGTAAGGAAAACAAACAAACAAACAAAAAAACACTGAAAAGAAGAGTTTACGATACACAAAGACACTGTATTTCTGGATAGGAAAATCCATTATTATTAAAGTGTTAATTCTTCCCAGTTTGCTTTATAAATGTGATACATTTCTGATCTAATCCAACACCAACTTAACATTCTTGCAACTTGACAAAATGCTTTTCGAGTTTATCCAGAAGAATAAACACACAGGAATAACCAAGAAAATTTTAAAAAGAAAAATGAGAAGGGACTTGAAACCAAATGTTGAAATATATTATAAAGCCACAATAATTTGAACAATCTGGTATGGATGCAGGACTAGCCAAACAATTCAAGGTAACAAAAATAGACAGTCCAGAACAGACACAGGAATGTTTGAGAATTTAGCATACTATGATTGCAGTCTCATTTAAGAACCATATTTATTATATAACTTGACTAAATATTTGTGGAAAAATTCATTTAACTTCATCATATTCCAGAAGAGATTACAGTTGGGCTAAACATGTAAACTTTTAAGAAAAAAAAAAACGTGAACGTCCCAGAAGACAATACAGATATACATTTATGTAACTTTTGGGGTGCAGTAAGTTTTTCTAATCATAACATTGAAAGCAACATCAGAAAAAAAATACTATTTGACAATATAAAAACATTAATACATAAAAGAAACAACAATATATGTTAAAAACTCAGGCCTATTGTGCTCCTGTGTTGGAATACACAAACGGAATTGGGAAAACATCATTACTACATATGAACTAAAAACATAAATATACACAGTAAAGTGCTTTCACAAATAAAAAAAAAGTAAAGTTAAAACTGGCAAAGACAATGAAAGGATAATTCACCAAACTGCAGAGCCCAAGGCTTTATTTTTAGGAAAAGTTTAGCTTCTTTAAGAACAAAGTGCAAATCAAAATAACAGTGAATGTATCAAACTGACAAGAATTCAATAAAATTATGATCCACAAAGTCTTGGTAAGTGGGCCAGCAACTGGTATTCTCAAATACAGCTGGCCAGAGTGTAAATTTTGTAACATTCTATATAGAAAAGTGGTCATTTATATATTTAAAAAAACTCAAACTTTGACCATTGGGCTTCTAGGAATTTGTCCTTAAGGAAATACTTATAAATTTTTGTGATGATTTATCTATAAGTATGTCCACAGCATCATTTCTTATAGTATCTGATCTTGGAAACCAACTCACTATTTTACAATAAAGGATTGGTTCAATAAACAAATGCCTTTATCTAATGAAATACATAGAAGCTATTAAACATATTTTTAAAGACTATTTAATGACTTGGGAAAATGTGCATGATATACAGTTTAATTAAAAACAGATTGCAAAATAATATGCAGTTTGGACCTCTTGTTAAAAATCATATCCATGCATAATATAAGACAGGAAAAATACACGCCAGAATGTTAACAATGCTTTTTTCCTAGATGCTGGGATTTCAGGTTATTTTTAACATCTTTTTTCTGCTTACCTGTTTCAGATTTTCTTCGATGAACATGCCTTCTTCTATAATCAGAAATTATAAATACATTAAAATTAACTTTTAAAAAGGCAAAAAAAGAGAAACAAGCAATCTTGTGGACCTCTTGGTGTGTCCTGTGGAAAGTATGTTATCAGTATGCATTTGTCATGATATGCAGTGCCTCCTTCGGGGGAATACCCAGGAGAAATGCTTGTCCATTCTTGACATGAACAACCAATGACAGTTGCTCTTATCCTGAGCAGTTGACCTGTTTTTATCTGATGGACCCTATGAACCATGTAAACCAGAAAGCTTGGAGACAACCTATGTTCACCTCTGTAAACAAAGGTATGAATCTATGTGACATATAATTGTTCCACTTAGGAACACTGTCATCTCTATTTTATGTATTCTGAAAAGTTAGCTTAAGTCTTCTCCAGGAAAGACACAGAATTTGTATAAAGTAGTAAGTACACCCGTTAAGGGCTCTGAAGCAGTAAGAGAATTTCCCAGCATGCAAGAACCATAGAGCACAGCAGAGGAGAATCAGTACTAGACCCACTAAAGAACTCATTCCTGGTGTGCCTGGGTGGCTCAATTGGTTAAGCATCTGCCTTAGGCTCAGATCGTGATTCCGGGGTCTTGGGATCCAGCCCTGCATCAGGCTCCCTGCTCAGCGGAGAGTCTGCTTCTCCCTCTCTCTCTCTCTCTCTCTCCCTGTCTGCCCTTCCCACCTACTCATGCATTCTCTCCCTCTCTCTCTCTCTCTCCCCTCTCTCAAATAAATAAATAAAATCTTTTTTAAAAAAAAAAAAAGAACTCATTTTTTAAGCAACTGAGAAGAGTAAGTCATTCATTCACTCAACTAACGTTAATTAGCTGAGGGTCTCTGATGTGCCAGATACTGTTCTAGGTATAAGATCATTAATGAGAAGATTGCATAATTCCTGTTATTAGGGACTGAATTGTGCCCTTCCCCATTCATATGTTGAAGTCTTAGCCCTCAGCCCCTTGACCTTGGACTTCTGGCCTCCATAACCTTGAGACAATAAATTTTTGTTGCTTATGTCATCCAGTCTATGATACTTTGTCATGGCAGCCCTAGGAAATGAAGCCACCTACCACTGAGGGGATAAGGAACAAATAAGTAAACAGACAAACAAATATATGACCAGGAGATGTGAACTGTCTTGATTGAATACGCAGGAAGGATTGTCATGGGAAAGTGCAGTTTAAGCTGTGAACTGAAGGATGAGAAGGAAGTGGCCCATGAATGAGGGAAATCATCCCAAGTAGAGGAGCAGCACACATGCAGGTCCAGGGCAGGGAAGAAGTGAGCTGGCTCCAGAATCTAAGAGTCAGTCAAGCTAGACTGGGTCCTAGGGGAGGCACTGGAGACAGACATTGGGACCCACTCGGATTCTTCTGTCACTTGTTGTCACCTGTTTTTTTTTTTTTTAAGATTTTATTTATTTATTTGAGAGACAGAGTGAGTGAGAGAGAGCACACATGAGCAGGTGCAGAGGGAGAGAGAAGCAGACTCCCTTGCTAAGCAGGAAGCCTGATGCAGGGCTCAAACCCAGGACCCTGGGATCATGACCTGAGTCAAAGGCAGATGCTTAACTGACTGAGCCACCCAGGCACCCATTTTCTGTCACTTGTGTTGGAGCAGATGTGGTGAAGTGTAATGAGTCCTCAATACCCAGCGTGAGCTCTATCATTCATTACTAACATTACTAACTTGGTTTTGGGATCAAGCTCTTTGTTATAAAAAGTATCTTCGATCACAGATACATGAATCCAGAAAGTCTGGTGAGGAGAACAGGAAAACTTTCTTTTACAAGTCATTCTTTTTTTCTTATTCTTCCTTATTTGGGGGGAGGGTTCTTTCTATTTTATTTATTTATTTTTAAAAACTTCCAGTATAATAAAGTGTTCTATTAGTTTCAGGTATACAATATAGTGATTCAACAATCCCATACATTACTCAGTGCTCATCACAAGTCTACTCTTAATTTTGGTAAAGATGCGGTTCATGATACTCTCTGCACTTCTTAAACTCTTTTCCCTTTCCTAAGATTTCCTTGTGCCTCTAGAATTTCTAGGTCACTGCCTGATTCCTGGAAAAATGTATGAAAAGGTGGTGGCCACCAAGGGAGGTCTTAGTAAGTAGAAAAACTGTGACCCCATGGTCACATGTGGATGAAGGTCCATCCCTGGAAGTTTCTCTAAATAAATTTCATTCTCTTCACGCCCTCACAGTCACTCATCAAACACCTGAGTTCACTCATTCAATTACACCCCCACCCCACACCCCGCCGTCACTGAAGGGTAACCTTCTCATTTTACTTTGAGGGCTAACTCCCAATTAGCCTTGGAGCTGTTACCTACTAGTGTCCTCTAGTGATTCTGAGCAAGATTTTACTTTTATGACCAAGTCCCCAAAATGCTTATTTGGCTAATAGCAAATGTTCACCATGTAGTTACTCCAAAATTGATGTTATTTAAGGTTCCAACGCATATCAAACTGATCGTTCAGTAAGTACATTAAAATAGATCGGGCCCTTTAAAGCTATAGATTTTTTTTTTGACTTGTCATCCTGAGCAGATTTCTGTATTCACTTTATACACAGCACAAAGACAGGATTAAAATGGCTTCAAGACACTCATTCTAGTTAAGCCAAAGCACATTTTTAAAAATGATCGAATAAAAGCCATCTTCTTTTTTTTCAAGTAAGTTGAACAGAAAGGAATTCTTTAAAATGAAAAAGAAAAAGAGATCCAAGAATATTATGAATATGCTCTACAACTTAAAATTTAATACTGCAGCTTGATTCTCCACTAACTTTTTCGTGCACTTCTAATTTAGACATATGGCTTTGGGAGCCCATCTAGAAGAGTAACCAACAAGTAATGGTCGAGCACAGCTGAACGCCCACTTATACGTGTAGATGAGTATAAGGCTGATTTTGAACACATTCCCTTGCCAGTTTGTTATAGGATGCTAATATTATTACCCCTTACTTTTCATTTGCATGCTTATGAAAGACCAAAAAGCCCCCACCCCCCGTATGTTGTCATGGGTACGGAGCCCTGGGGACCAGTACCCACAGGAGGTGGAAGTGTTCTGTGGCAGTTTTCTGGGTCAGTGAACAGTTTCCAACATGAATCCAACAGGTCTTGCCTTTCTTTGCCCACTCCTACAGTCTCCATTGTACTATATGTTGTGCTCCGTTGAGAAGTCACTAACTTTGAAATATCAGGGAATGCTGGATGCTTTCCCAACGGCAACACGTGGGAACTTTCCAACTAACACAATAGCCTTTTCTCAATAGGTATTTGCTTTTACTTCCTTATAGCTTTTAATACAGTTGGCCATTTCCTCCTTGAAATCCTCTCCGCCTCCAGCTTCAGTAATGCCACACTATTGCAATAATCCTCCTGCAGCTATGAACGTGCCCTCTGTAGCCATGCCTTGTGTATCCTCATGTCTGTGGTTCAGTGTGGACTCCACTAGATATTTCTTTTCCACAATTTGCAAATGACAAAAAAAAAATCAATGCCCCTGTCCTCTTTGAAAACTCCGAAGACCATCCCATAGTGACTTGACCTGTCACTGGTTGCACACTATTTATATCATTTTGGACAATAATCACATACAGCCCTGGGACATCTCTTGTAATGTAACCTGATATTTTCATAAGTTCTTTACCTTCTTCTTAGAGAGAAAAAACACATTCTCCTCAGGAGCAGAGAGAGGGAGTTAGCAATTTGACATGTGACCCATTGGTCCTCCCCATTCCTGTCATAGGGATCATCAACTCGGGGGGGGGGTGGGAAGAATTGTTAGAGCAGAGTAAACAGGGAAAAGGTACTTGGTTTTGGGTTTTGAAATTTTTAAAAAGATTTTATTTGTTTATTCACGAGAGACACAAAGAGAGAGGCAGAGGCAGAGAGAGAAGCAGGCTCCCTACGGGGCCCGGGTATGGGACTCGACCCCAGGACCCCAGGATCACAACCTGAGCCAAAGGCAAACACTCAATCACTGAGCCACCCAAGCATCCCTGGGTTTTTGAATTTAGGCTTTTGGAAATGGTGGCAAAACCAGTAGCTTGATAGCAAAGGATTGAGTTCTAAGAGTATATAGTCTTTTATAATTTTAAAAGCCAATGATACTCAGGAGTCATCAACTGCTAAAGAAAGGCATGGAGTGTAAGATTGGCTTGAAGAAGAGATAACAATGAGCTGAACTGGGCAAAGGCAAAGAGAGTCAGAGCAGAGAAGGAGATTTTGCAGGGAGTGGGAGATGAGAATGGAAACCTGTGTTCTCAATATCTATTTTTTTTTTTTTACATTTTCGGTTTTCCTTCAAAGCATCTAGAAGACCTGAGGGTGACAGACAAATAATCAGAGAATGAGTGAAAGATCAATTAATTAATTTGAAACTCTAACTTAGTAGCCATCTTCAGATTGAAACACAAGGGCCTAAAGTTTTACATTTCACCCAAAGATTGAGAGAACTATATTCAAAAACCAGACACTCCCCCTTCTTCCTACAACTCATCCATTATTCTGCTCAAGAAATAGACTTCTCGTTTCAGAGAGGTGGGCAGATGTAAGGTGTCCTTAGCAATGCCTCCTACTTCCACAGAAGCCATAATGCCAATCTTGGAGAGATGAGACGACTCAAGTCCAAAGGGTTATCTGAAAATATCTTTGCAGTTCGTCATCACAGTCATGCAGCAAAATGTGATGATGCAGATGAGAAAAAAAAGCTCATGGAGACATCATTTAGGGGATAGAGGACAATAGCATTAAAAGCGGAACTATAGAAGAATTCTGTTGAGATATGTCATGTATATCTGCTCATGTAAAATAGCTGAGTTATGAAAGCAAAGTTTTAAAGAACCATTACAAATGTCCAATTAAAAGCCAACATATGATTATAACAAATGTACCACTCCAGTGCAGGATGCTGATCGTGGGGGAAGCTGTGCACGTGTGGGGGCAAAGGGGTATTGGGAACTCTCTGTAACTTCTTTTTTTTTTAAGATTTTATTTATTTGAGAGAGAGAGTGAGAGCAGGAGCAAGTGCATGAGCAGAGAGGAGGGGCAGAGGGAGAGGGAGAAGCAGACTCTCCCCTGAGCAGGGAGCCCGACGACTCAGGGTTTGATCCGAGGACTCTGAGATCATGACCTGAGTGAAAGGCAGATGCTTAGCCAACTGAGCCACCCAGGCCACCCCTAGAACTCTTTGTAAATTCTGCTCAGTTTTGCTGTTAGCCTAAAACTGCTCTAAAAAATGAAGTCTTAAAAAAAAAAGCCACCATACTAAATCTGTAGAGACAGAAGATTAGGGGTCGCCAGAGGTTTGGGGGAGGCCAGAATAGGGAATGGTTGCTTGAATGGGTAGGGAGTTTTCTTTTGGGATGATGAAAACGATTTGAACTAGATAGACGTGGTATTTACACCGCAACATGAATATACAAAATGCCACATAAAGGGTTTATTTTATGTTATGTGAATTTCCCCTCAATTTCTTAAGAAGTCACCATAGAATAGAGGAGCTTTTTCAAAAATACTTCGCCTGGAATTGTAATCTCCCAACACAGTTCTCAATAAATAAATAAATTGGACTTCTGTGATCCAATTTATTCTGAAGCAGTGCACATGTATCCTCTTCTTGGATATACCTACTCTGCTTTAGTGTATTACAGACACTGAGTGGTCATGCAATCAAGCTCTTAATGCTTTTTTAAAATTAATTAATTAATTAATTAATTAATTTTTTTATTGGAGTTCAATTTGCCAACATATAGCATAACACCCAGTGCTCATCCCATCAAGTGCCCTCCTCAGTGCCCGTCGCCGTCACCCCCACCCCCGCCCACCTCTCTTTCCACCTCCCTTTGTTCGTTTCCCAGAGTTAGGAGTCTCTCAAGTTCTCTCACCCTTTCTGATATTTCCCACTCATTTTCTCTCCTTTCCCCTTTATTCCTTTTCACTATTTTTTATATTCCCCAAATGAATGAGACTATATAATATTTGTCCTTCTCCGATTGACTTATTTCACTCAGCATAATACCCTCCAGTTCCATCCACGTCGAAGCAAATGGTGGGTATTTGTCGTTTCTAAGGGCTGAGGAATATTCCATTGTATACATAGACCACAGCTTCTTTATCCATTCATCTTTCGATGGACACTGAGGCTCCTTCCACAGTTTGGCTATTGTGGACATTGCTGCTATAAATATCGGGGTGCAGGTGTCCTGACGTTCCACTGCATCTGTATCTTTGGGGTAAATCCCCAGCAGTGCAATTGCTGGGTCATAGGGTAGCTCTATTTTTAACTCTTTGGGGAACCTCCACACAGTTTTCCAGAGTGGCTGCACCAGTTCACACTCCCACCAAGAGGGCAAGAGGGTTCCCTTTTCTCTGCATCCTCTCCAACATTTGTGGTTTCCTGTCCTGTTAATGTTCACCATTCTCACTGGTGTGAGGTGGGATCTCACTGTGGTTTTGATTAGTATTTCCCTGATGGCAAGTGATGCGGAGCATTTTCTCATGTGCTTGTTGGCCATGTCTATGTCTTCCTCTGTGAGATTTCTCTTCATGTCTTTTGCCCATTTCATGATTGGATTGTTTGTTTCTTTGCTGTTGAGTTTAATAAGTTCTTTATAGATCTTGGATACTAGTCCTTTATCTGATGCGTCATTTGCAAATATCTTCTCCCATTCTGTAGGTTGTCTTTTAGTTTTGTTGACTGTTTCTTTTGCTCTTTATGTTTGTTTGCATAAGGGCTCTCGTCTCCAACTCTCTGCATTATATCTGATAACATTACACAGAACGCATTTTGGGAAATACTCTGCTGGATCTTTCTAAGACAAGAAATCCCCCACCCATTTTTGTTTTAATGGTTCTAGGAAAAAGGTTTTTATACAGCAACCTTTCTTGGTATTTGTTGAAAACAACTTATCCTTCCAGCAGAAATAACATGAGATCTTTCGCTAATGCTCAAGACTACAATGGGTGGCCTTAGTAAACCCAATTCTAAATGAATGACGAGATGTTAGAGTAATAAAGACATAATACTGCTCTTAACTACCATTTGGTTTGTAGGCAGGAGTGCCACACTAGGAAAACTTTTTATCCCAGCCATGCAGAGATCAGCTAGCCTTAGAGTTTGAGATTTTATTCATTTGCACAAATTGCATTTTATATACACTTTGATAAGTATGACACAATATGAGGGTACATCTAAAATAGCTGACTTTTTAATAGCAGATATAAAGATGTCCAATACAAAGGCAATTTAATAGAATGAAATGGCTCAAGGCTATTTCTTCATTATAAGTAAATACATCCTCATGAATCTTCAGTCTAAAGCCATTTTTTAGATTCCCAAAGTGTTGATTTAATAATAATTACCACCACTAAGAATATCTGTGGAATGGAATTGTCTGTTTTATGATTGAAATCAGTTATTCTCAACCAGGGGTGGGATATAATTTTGGTGTGGGGTGGTGGTGGTGGTGGCGGGGGTTGGGGGGGATGGAGCCCACTGCCTCCTCCCAGAGAGATGGATCGGAATCTCTGGGAGGGATGTTTATTTGAAAATGGGTTGGAGGGTATTATGCTGAGTGAAATAAGTCAATCGGAGAAGGACAAACATTATATGGTCTCATTCATTTGGGGAATATAAAAAATAGTGAAAGGGAATAAAGGGGAAAGGAGAGAAAATGAGTGGGAAATATCAGAAAGGGAGACAGAACATGAGAGACTCCTAACTCTGGGAAACGAACAAGGAGTGGTGGAAAAGGAGGTGGGCAGGGGGTGGGGTGACTGGGTGATGGGCACTGAGGGGGGCACTTGGGATGAGCGCTGAGTTATGCTATATGCTGGCAAGTTGAACTCCAATAAAGTTTATTTAACTCCAATTAAAAATAAATAAAATAAATAAAATTAAAAAGAAAATTAATTGTCAATATTATAATTACAGATTTGATTTTTATCCCAATAATTAATTCACCTTGAAGATGTAATCACAATTAAGAGGGTGTAGGAGTTTTCAGTTCCTCAAACGCAGACATGCATTAGGAAAGGTAGAGAAACATAAAGAAGCATATTGTCTAGAGACAGATTAAACAGATGGGCTATTTCTTCACCACCCACACTACACATTAGCTTCCCCAATGCCCGAGCCCTGAATGTCCCATAGGTCTGGACTTCCCCAATCCAAGTGTGAGTGGGTGGGGCGGGTGTTCCAGGAAGTAACATCTCAGGAGCCCACACTCTGACTCAGGCTTTCCCTAGAAGCCCATCTGGCTCTTTATTCCCAGAATTCCTGGCTTTGGCTCTGGGATCACCTGTTCCATGCTTCTGACTTTCCTCAAAGTCATAGTGCCGGAACCCAATGGATTACTACTGCGTAAACGTGCTGGGTTGCAAGAACATCTCTGGTGTAACTGCCTGCTTCAAAATGACATCATTCTCCTGTGCATGCACACATCATCTACACATGTGCACACGTGTGCACACACACACACACACACACACACTGCATTAGCTGGCCCTGCACTCCTGGCCACTGCTGATTGGACCAGGGCTACATAAACAACCCACCTGAACCACTTTCTTTCTCCAAGGAATTTAAAATTGAGGCTCAGAGGTACTGGGACCTTAGGTGACAAGCAGAAGACTGGGCTGGGAATATCCTATTGGACCATGAATCCCTGAAAAGGCAGAAAAAGTCATCCTGGAGGCAGAGGGTAGCAAGAGGAGGACAGTCAAACAGATAAGCAGAATGAAGCAGGTTTAAGAGAGTAGGTGGCCCTGAGGAACAGAGAAGCCCTGCTGTACTGCTGATGGTTTTTTCAGGCTCTGGTTCAAGACCATACTGTGTTCTTCCTTCATTTTCTGGTTTCTGACATACCTCTATGTTGTTATAATAAATCCTCCTGATGGATTTTTGTTTTCAACCTAAGATAGCTCATGCAATTTTCCGTTACCTGCAGCCAAAAGATCTGTCACTAAAAATCAAAATTTTAAATTATTAGTTCAAATTTCACCGTCTTTAGACCATTCAATTCCAGTTTTTAATGCACATATAAGAGTACTTAACTCACGTGTGAAACTGCCGTTACTTTCAGCTCATATTTTACAGCTTGTCACATGTATATGGATTTTGTTCCTATCAGAACAATAGAAGCCTAACGTTAACGTGTGACATAACGTGCAACATTACATGTAATATAACATATTTCCGGGTTCCCACGTTCAGGGCAGACATCTTCAGGGAGCCATTATTCTGTTTAACACAGCCTGAGTACCTTGGCTGTTCCACATGGCTCGCGTCAGCTTTCTGACAGCACAGGGCTCTCAGAATGGTCAAGCTTCTTACGTGGTGGTCGACTGGCTCTTAGAGTGAGCTTTCCAGGCAGAAAGCTTCAATGTGCAAGCATTTATCAAGTCACTGCCTGCGTCCAGCTTGGCAGTGCCTCATTGGCCAAAGCAGGTCATACGCTGAAGCCCACGGTCAATGTGGAAAGGGAGTACCCAGAGCCAGTGTACACGCAGGCATGGCTGATTCAGGGCCCCGACGCCAACGGTTATCACAATCACAACTGGAGTGTTCTTTCCAGTAAGCTTTGCACGTCCTCTTCAAATGTCCAAAGTTGCAAAAGAGAGAGCATAAGCGGTACAAAATATTTTCTAATTCAAGAAACGATTCCTCCTTTGAAATAAGAACGAGAATGGACATATTCTGCTATCACCAACTCGTGCACATGACACAGATTCCCTGAGAAGCTTCCTGGGTCCCAGGTCTTGGATGCTAAGCTCTTGACCAGCCACTGGACGCTTGAATAAGAAGCATTATTAGAATCCACAGAGAGTGTCAACTATGTCCCCACAGGCACTTACACAAAGCAAGAAAGAGCAATTGGTCCTGGTGCTACTTTTAAAGAACACTAATGGGTCACATGTGTTACTTTGTTTATGTATAGAGCAAGATGAGTTGTCCCACTGCGGTCAGCCCGGATGAAACGTCTCTGACTGCTTCTAGTCCTCCATTGATACTTCTTGCCGAACGCAATGATCATTGCAATGGTGTTAAGTGGTGATTTTTTTCTATTTCTGACATTCCTTTTAATTCTATTTGTGACCTTTCTACTGGAAGGAAAAGTATAAGAGCACCAGAAGCATCTTTTGTTCTAATATTTGATCTTGACCCATCCTTGACACAGGGCTCCTGAGACCCTTGCAAATTCCTAAGTGATAAGAGCACTAGGAGTATCCTTTGTTCTAAGATTTGGTCTTTGATCCTGGTTCCTGACATACAGGTCCTAAATCCATTGTTATTTTCCTGGTGATAGAGAGTGTCTTTTGTTCTAGTGAGGTGATTCTTGGTGGCTCCTGGATAGTTTTAGGATAGGGGCTGGTCACCAGAAAGATCAAACCATGATTAGAAGCTTAGAACTTTTCGCCCCGCCTTTCATCATTTGAGAAGGGGAGAGTGCCTGGAGATTGAGCCTATGTGAGGAAGCCTCCATAAAAATTCCCAAAGTACAGACTTTGGAGTGCTCCTGGGTTGGTGAACACATCCATGTCCTGGAAGGAGGGCACACTTCAACCCTACAGAGATGGAAGCTCCTGAACTCAAGACCCTTCCAGATCTCACTCTGTATCTCTTCATCTGGCTGTTCTTTGTATCCTTTAAAATATTCTTTGTAATAAATTGGCCCTAGTTAGTAAACGGTTTTCCTAAACTGTGTGAGCCACTCTGGGAGATTATCAAGCCTGAGGAGGGAGTCGCGGGATGCTCCAATTTGCAGCCAAGCTGGACAGAAGTTGGGGGTAACCTGAGACTCACTACCTGTGATTGGCATCTGAAGTGGGGGGGTAGTCTTGTAGAACTGAGCCCTTAACCTATGGGGTCTATGCTAACTCTGGTGAGGGTCAGAATCGAATTGGATTTTAGGGTGCCCAGCTAGAGTCAGAGAATTGGTCGGTGTGGGGAAAGCCTCACAAATCTAGTGTCAGAAATATTCAATGTGGGAATAAAAGGAAAACAAGAGTTTTTCCTAGACACATGGACACATGGATTCTTATTTATTTAGTGGGTTATAACCCTGTATTATTGTTTATTTTAAACTTAAATGGTCTCAGATTAGCCAATAGTGGCTCTTGTGCCCTTTTGTCATGTCTTCTTGGCTCTTTGAGCACTTCCTTACTGGTTAGCATAATAAGACGTTCCAGATTCATCTTGTACTTTCTCTGCCCCCACCCTGGAATCTCCAATTTCTCCAAGAAGTTCAGATTTCTTTTTTGGGGATAGAAACCAGATCTAGGTGCAAGGCATGTTCAATTGCTACTTAGGGTATCTCTAGGGTTGCTTCTAGGCCCTCTCATTGGACAGAGGTAGCAGACAGATGTACTCATACACTTATACGTACACAAAACAGAATTTTTGGAAAGTGGACAATGAACAGAAGAAGGGAAAAGAGAGACTGAGATAGGCACAATAATGGTCTCCCAAAGATGTTCATGTCCTACTCCCCAGAAATTGTAACTCTCCTGGGTCACATGGCAAAGGAGAATTAGAGTTACGTGTGGAATTAAGTTTGCTGGTCGGCTGGCCTTAAGATGGAGAGATGATTCTGGATGATCCAGGTCCACCCAGTACAATTACAAGGATCCTTAAAAAGCAGAAGAGAGGGCCACCTGGGTGGCTCAGTGGTTGAGCACCCACCTTTGGTTCAGAACGTGACCCCAGGGTCCCAGGATCGAGTCCCGTGTCGGCCTCCCTGCAGGGAGCCTGCTTCTCCCTCTGCTTATGTCTCTGCCTCTCTCTGTGTGCCTCTCACAAATAAATAAATAAAATCTTTTTTAAAAAAGCAGAAGAAAGAGACAGAAGACAGATGGGTGGCATGAGAGGATCAACTACATGGCTGGCTCTGAAGATGGAGATTCCATGAACCAAAGAAAGCAGTTGGCCTCTCAATGCTTTCAATGCTAGAAAAGGAAAGAAGCTGATTCTCCTTGAGAACCTACAGAGGAGAATGCATCTCTGCCAACATCTTGGCTTTAGCCCCATCAGACCCGTGTGGGACTTCTGACCTCCACACCAGGAGGATAATAAATGTCTGTTGTTTTAAGCTATTCAGTCTGTGGTAATTTGTCACATTAGCCATAGAAAACGAATAGCAACTGCAACTGTTTTGTCAGGTCAGAGCCTAAAAAAGCCTAAGTCACCTCTGGGCAAAGCTGAGAGAATCACTGCTTGTGCATGTATGTATGTATGTACGTATGTATGTATGTTTGTATGTATTTTGACTCGAAAGAGCCCCAACCCAACTCATCTGGGGAAATGTTCAGTATCGTTTCAGGCACGAACCTGGAGACCCTCAGTCACGGTGGATCCAACCAGAGACAATTTTATTTCTGTAAAACCTGAGTGTATAGGGAGCTCTCTCTGAGAAGCCAGCAGGGGCCCAGGCTCCTATCTTTTGGCCTCACCAGCTCCAGGGTACTGGCCCTCACTGCGGGGTCTGAGGTGGCTCACCACTACATTCTCATTCAGCCAGTGGACGGGGGAAAGGGGACAGGTATAACTCTTATCTGCATTTTATTTATTTATTTTCAAAGGTTTTATTTATTTATTTGGGAGAGAGAGAGAGAATGAGTGAGTGGGAGAGAGAGCACAAGCCGGGGGAAAAGGCAAAGGAGAGGGAGAAGCAGACTCCTTGCTGAGTAGGGAGCCCAACGTGGGGCTCCATCCCAAGATTCCAGGATCATGACCTGAGCTGAAGACCGACGCTCAACCGACTGAGCCACCCAGGTGCCCCTCTTCCCTTTAAAATTGCCCACACATCACTCCAATTCATATGCCATTGGCTAGAAATTAGCCACACGGCCACACCTCTAAGCAAGTGAAGTTAAGTAGCCTTGTGCTATCGTCAAAGTTCTATTAGGATTGAAGAAGAGGAAAACAGGTAGAGAAGACAAGTAGCCATGTCTTTCGCATGGGTAACTGGTCTTCCTTAGATAGGCTGTTTTGTCGTGTTTTGTTTTGTTTTTTAATGTTGTAAAAGTATATTGTTTCTTGTCTTGCGTAATTCTTCAGAAAACGAGTATTAAGCTCAGGGCTATTTCTACCTTATATGTTGATTCTTAACCAAAGGGGTGAACTAGTAGCTCACAAGAATCATTGTACCTGTGGGTTTCTTTATCTATTTAGCTGTCCTCTGGTCATCTGAGGTAACTCCTGATCAGGGTTCTTGAGCCTCCAGGCTGTGCTCCCCATCCCAGGCTCCTCCTGAAACTCTTCTCCCAGTTTTCTAGCATCACAGCCACCTTCCCCTGTGTGTCCTCAATGCTTGGTCTGTCTTCCTCAGTTCTCTCTCTGGCAATGGCCTCTCTGAAACATACCTGAACCAGAAACACCTCTCATCCTCACTTTTGTCATTCCTGTATTCTTTTCTTATTTGCTGCAGTGACAAAGTCCCCCACACATAGTGACTCAAAACAGCACAAATAGGGGAGGAGGGCGGGGGGTGGGGGTGAATGGGTGACGGGCACTGAGGGGGGAACTTGACGGGATGAGCACTGGGTGTTATTCTGTATGTTGGTAAATTGAACACCAATAAAAAATAAATTTATTATATATAAAAAAAAACAGCACAAATATATTATCTCACAGTTCTGTTGGCTAGAAACCTGACATGCGTCTCACTGGGCTAAAATCAAGATGTGACCAGACCCTCATTCATTCTAGAGCTTCTAAGAAGAGAATATATTCCTGGCCTTTTCTGGCTTCTGGAGGCTGCCTGCATTCCTTGGTTTATAGCCCCATGATCCATCTTCAAAGCCAGCAACAGTGGGCTAAGTCCTATTCATGTCACCTCACTCTGACCTCTTTTGTGCTTGCGTTACCCTCCGAGTGTCCCCATCTGCCCCCCTCTTCCACTTTTAAGGACCCTTGTGATTATATTGGGCTAATCAGATAATCCAGAAGAGTCTTCCTATTTTAAGATCAGCTGATTAGCTATCTTAATTCCATCTGCTGTCTTAATCCCCCTTTGCCCTGTAATTTAACATACAGTTTCTAGGAATCAGGACATGGACATCTTTAGGAGAGGCACTATTCTGTCTATTGCAACTCCCAGACATATTCCCCTTCTGTTGAAACCAAAAGCACAACTAAGTCTCTTTTCCCTCTCCCCCTGGGCTTTTCTCCACCCCAAGCCTAAGTCAGGTCATTACTCACCTCAAGGATTGGTAGTTAAGAAATAAGCTTTCTATCAATTATCACCTTACTTTACACATAATTGCTTTATTCATTTTAAGTTATCCTGTAAATGAATGTGTCACTCTTCAGTGTTCTTTAAGAAAAAAGATAGCAAAACGGAAAGGCAATCCTAACCCACACTTTTAATCTGTCTTGTACTTGATTGCAAGTTTTAACCACTTGACTTTGGGTTTTTGGCACTCTGTACAAAGTCAGTAGCAGCTTTTAAGAAATGGAACTCAACCTCACTCAGATTGATTTGTCAAGCCTGTTAAATAGAAACATTAATGTCATTTGTAATTTTGGAAGTTATGCCTGAGGCCTCAAAGCTGTTCCTAAACAGAAGAGCAAGTGAGGAGAGTGGGGACAGAATGAGATGTCCTTGAAATGTTTTTATGTTCAAATCATTTTAATGGGATTAGCTACACTGCAAGAGCACCCTCAAGGCCTGGAGCAGAGGGATTTGGTAGCCAAGAACATGGAAGGCGGACCAGAAAGGCTGGATTCCTACCCAGCTTTTATCACTGGCTTGTAGGCACTAACCACAATGCCTTCAGGTTTCATCATCTTCAGGTCAAGGGGGTAGATACCTGGTGTCAAACAGCTGCCTGCTAAAACAAGACCGGGAGAGCAGGGCACTTGAGTGGCTCAGTGGTTGAGTGTCTGCCTCTGGCTCAAGTCATGATCCCAGGGTCCTGGGATCGAGTCCCACATCAGGTTCCTTGCGGGGACCCTGCTTCTCCTTCTGCCTATGTCTCCGCTTCTCTCTGTGTCTCTCATGAATAAATAAATAAACAAAATCTTAAAAAAAAAAAAAGACCAGGAGAGCAATTCTTGCTCCTCCTAGAGTTGATAGTAGATTGGAGAGAATGGTCTCTTCCTTGTAACTCTCTATTAGCTTGCATCTGATGGATTGAGTTATAAAATGAGTTGGCCTGGATGATCTCCAAGGCCCCATGAGGCTGGGCCCATCTGGGGTTTGGTGACACAGTCTTACTCAACTGACAGCAGCTGCTCTGCCCTCGGATGGCCCGACCTCTGTTGTGCTCCAGGACCAAGGCCTCTCTGTGGCCTGGGTTGTGGCTTTACGCTGCACTTCTCTCTCCCTTCCTGAAAGATGAATCAGACTGGCATGACTCTTGCCACTCTCTGAGGGAACTAAGCAAATGTGAGTGTGCATGTGGGAGTGTCCCTTCCTAAGAACTAGACAATGGCATTTAGAGATGAATCAATCTTATCAGGCAAATACAGTCCATGCTCTACTTTATTTTCTTGTTAAGTAAATGACAAGCCAGTGAACTATTTACGTTTTACTCTGTGTGTTTTAGTAATGTAATATGACTAAGGCCTGGCTGGGCTGTAACAAAATACCATAACCTCGGTGGTTTATGAACAGCAAATATTTATTTCTCATTGTTCTGGAAGTGGTTGTCCAAGATCACAGCGCCAGCAGATTTGGTGTCTGATGAGGGTCTGCTTCCTCATAGACAGTGCCTTCTTACCATGTCTTCATAAGGTAAAAGCAATGAGGGAGCTCTCTGGGGGGGGGGGTCTCTTTTATAAGGGCACTAATCCCATTCAGGAGGGCTTCACCCTCATGACCCAATCACCTCCCAAAGGCCTCACCTGAAAGCACTATCACACTGGGGATTAGGCTTCAAAATGTGAATTGGGTGGGGGAGATGCATTCAATCTATAGCACATGGGGTTTATGAACAAGGAATCTTTATTTTTTTATTTTTTAATATATTTTTTAAAGATTTATTTATTATTTATTTATTCATGAGAGACACACACACACACACACAGAGAGAGAGAGAGAGAGAGAGAGAGAGAGAGGCAAAGACACAGGCAGAGGGAGAAGCAGGCTCCATGTGGGGAGCCCGACGTGGGACTCGATCCCGGGTCTCCAGGATCAGGCCCTGGGCTGAAGGTGGCACTAAACTGCTGAGCCACCTGGGCTGCCCAACAAGGAATCTTTAAATGTGATGCAGGGATGAAAACGCCACCTACAATTTTGCATGTGTCCATGTGTGCACATCTTCCTGATAAGAGGATCCATAACTCATCAGATTTTCAACAGAACCCACAAGACAAGACTAACTAGCATAAAGGAATGTTCCATTGCCAGATAGTCAGCATAAATTATTGCAATCTTCTGGCAAAGGCAGCTCCAAGAGCCAAAGGAACTGCAGACATAATATCATTAATAATTCAAAGCATTGCATATCAAGCATCATGTAGTAACAGTCCTCTTGATCAACCACTTCTTAACAGACTCTCCAGATTAACCAATGTTTTCTGTTTCACCTGTAAAATATATTCATTGCTGCCTCCAGCCTTGAAGCCACCTCTCTCACACATTTTTGGTCTCACCCACAGAGGTAACCCATGCCAAGATTTAATGATGGTTCCTGCCTACTGAGTTCATGCCAGTATATTATATTCTATGATTTGGCTAAAAACATCAAAAATTGATTGAATATGAGCATGACAAGAAAGTTGCAAAGTTGGATTCTTTGCAGATTCTTAATTAGGCCAAGTTGATTTTTAAAAAATTGCCATAGAACTTTAAGGAAAATATTTAAAGAATTCTGCACTCTGAATGACATGTATCTTTCAGTTTCTGCTTCACTTTAGAGAAACAACTGGAGATGATAGAAGAGTGTGGTTTGCGCAAGCAGGGTGATATTTAGAAGAAGCCTTGATTCTTCATCAAAGGATTGGGGGATGCATGCAAATTTACATGCTTTGAGTTAAAATAAAAAATAAAAAGTTAAAATAAAATAAAAAATGAATAAGAAATATATTAAAATTTTTAAATTTTTAATTCCAGTATAGGTAACATACATTGTTATAGTAGTTTCAGGTGTGTAGTATAGTGATTCAACAACTCTATACATTACACAGTGCGCATCATTTTAAATTATTTTTTAAATTTTAATTCCTTTGTAAATCATTTTCATGACTCCCAGATTGAACCGACTTTGTCTATTAGCCAAACAGCTATCAATTCCCATTGAATTAATTTAGAGCAATTCTGCAATACTGGGATCCCAATTAAGAGAAAAAATGAATTCCAGGATCCATGGTTTTCAAGGACGTTGATATTAGTACTTTCATTGATCCAGAAAACAGAAAGTGAATGGATATTTTCAACTTTACAGAGGGGGGAGTATGAGTAGGAGTATGATTCTATACTCAGGATCAATATATTCTCTGTGTAAGATTTAGGCTTTCCAAGTCAGTTTGAGTCTTCCAGGAAGCAGATACTAAGGCAGGATTGGATTTGCAAGAGATATCCTGGGGGAAATTTGTATGAAGGAGAAAGGGAAAGAGAATCAGAGTTGGTGGAGATAGGCTTAGGCCAAGATGCAGGTTTTACACCCGTGCAGGGAAAGAGGGAAAAGATGGAAGATTGGGTGGAAGGAAGTCTTCGAATACGGTGCAGCTCTGAAGAAGTCTGCAGATGGGGAGCACTAGAATAAAACTGCCCGTAAGAAATGGCCCATGGTTAGGCTAAAATGCCCCAGCTCTAATGCTCCTGCTGTGCTCAGTCATCCCAGACTGTGAACGAGGCAGTGGGTCCCAAAGGAGTGGCACTATACACAGCCACATGACCATGGACTCCTTTTCTAGGTGTGAGCATTGGAAATAAACACCATTCTTTAGGCAGGCTCAGACAAGTAAGGTGTATGAAAAAATGGAGGATTTTTTTTCAGGAGACTTCTGAAGACTCATCTTTCCTTATCTACCTGCTTCTGGAACCTTGTGGTCAAAATAATTCCTCACAAATTCTATTAGAAAGCTTGTGAAGTTTTTGCCCATGCATATAAGTTGCTTCTTTGATAGGCTGACTACAGATTTAGCAAGTATTTAGCGAGCACCTATTAATGGCTATAATAGGCACTGTGTAGACAAAGCCTCCTGGAGCTTACACTGTAGCAGCAGGGCTAGACAACAAACCACCAAATCTATGGACAAGATGGCAGTAATGAGAATGAGAATTTCCTTGGAATGTTTTTATATTCAAATCATTTTAGAATGATTTGGAAAGGACTGGTGATCAGAGAATTATGGACAGCTATCTCTCTAAGTAGGGGACATTTTAGATGAAACCAAATTGAAAAAGAGGGATGAGAGTTTGGGAGCAGAGGAAATAACAAAAGCAGGGATTGTAAGGTGGGAGTTTGGGACATTAGTGGAGAGGAACACCACTTGGAGAGGCAGGAACCAGCTGAAGTGGGGCTCATAGGTCATGAGAAGGAGTCAATTCTATTCCAAGAGTGATGAGAGGCTTTGGAGGATTCTAAGTAGGAGAGCAACACGACTAGATTTACATTTTAACTTTGGTGGTTCCAGAATTTCTATGTGGAAAGAGCTTGAAAGTGGTAGGATTTTTAAGAGCTTACAAGGGTACTGAGGGGGAGATGGTAGGCAGGGAGGAGTGGGGAGTGGTGTAAAGCTGCATACCACTTGGCATAAAATTGAGAAAATGTCCATGGTGCCTATCAAAGAATGGGGGTGGGGTTAGTGGTGATTATGAGGTGATTCAAGTGTCCAACTCAACTCTCTCTCATCCCCAGGCCTCACCATTGTGTTGTTTTTAAATCACCATGACTGCTATGTGAAGAGTGAACACAGGTGAGCAAAAGCGGATGCCTGGCAGCTAGATATGATGCTTTTTGCAGTGGTACAGAGAAGAGATGATAGTGGCTTGGATTAAGGAGGTAGCCATGGCAATGGGGCAAAGTGGATTTATTCAAGATTCCTGTTTCTCTGTGAGGATGTGATTGACTTGCTCACCAGTTCTGTAGCATCGTGGGCATGACCTGTGCTTTTCCCTTCTTCTTTATGGCGTGTTTCTGAATTCAGATGTGTAGCAGACACTGTTGGTGGTCTGCTCTGATCCCCTCAACCCCTTTTTACCATTCCTGTGTGTTCATCTTGTGGCCGTGGTCTGCTTTTGTCAACAAGGGTCTGCACTTGTGACTCTTCTTCATAGGATTCGAAGAGCTTTGCCCAAATATGACAGCTGCAAGTGCCTAGGACTTTCCATTCCTCCCACTACCACCTCACCTTCTCTCTGACCTGCCCTTAGCCAATGGCTGGCAGGTTTGGGAGTATGGAAGCCCAGCTCTCTTCCTCTGAGTTGAAACAGCTTTCGAGTATAACTTACCCTCCAGAGCTCTTCACGGGATCAGCGAACCCTCTGTGGGGTTCGCTTCTGACCCACCTCACTTAGCTGCTTCTTCACTGTCTTACTGCCTCCATTTCCTTACTGGTTTCTTCTGGGAGCATTTTCTGAAAAATCCACTAGCACACAAATCCTTACCTCAGGGTCTACTTCTGAAGTGCCCAGTCTAAGACTCTACTCCATTCCCACCGCTGCTTCCTTAATCCAAGCCCCTATCATCTCTTACACTGTACCACTGCAGCAAGCATCATACTACTTGTTTCCAAGATTTTTCTGTCATGACCCTTATCATTAGAGAGTCACACGTGTGACTCTCTCCAGTGGGCATCAGTCACTCCTAGGCTAGCATTTTCTTTCCTCAAGAAAGTCTACCGTGCAGTTGGTTAAGAGTATCGGCATGACAAGCATAACCTCGAATATGCACTGATTTATTTTTAATAAGTTAAAAATTCGCAGACATCAGCACTTTAGCTATTATCAATAATAAATGATTTGCAACAGATCCTAAAACTGATCACTACACGCCAGGATGGCCCAGACGGGTGGTACAGAACCATATGAGACTTAGGATAAAACTATATAAGACAAACAGCTCAGGGATGCCTGCATGGTTCAGCGGTTAAGTGTCTGCCTTCTGGCTCAGAGCGTGATCCTGGAATCTCAGGATCGAGTCCCACGTCGGGCTCCCTGCATGAAGCCTGTTTCCCCCTCTGCCTGTGTCTCTGCCTCACTCTCTCTCTCTCTCTCTCTCTGTGTCTCTCATGAATAAATAAATAAAATCTTTAAAAAATAAAAAAAGATAAATGCCTCATCTTACCCCAAGCACAGTTAACACCAGGGGAGCGGGCAAATACATTTTCTTTTCAGCATGAAGATAACTTTTTATGGAAATAGCAAGTAGAAATATTTAAGTATTAAGTTGAACCATATGAAATCTCCACCAGCATTTTCATGTGGTTCAAGCTAGCACCAATTATGAACATTGGCTGGATTTTACAGATTTTATACATACAGTATAGATTTCAAGAGGCCTTGCCTTGCTCTTAACCTCGACCAGAAACCTTCTTAAGTAAATTGCACGTAATTTCAAACACACTTATCTAAGACTGTCTACTCCAAGACTAAGTACATGTATCTCAATCATTTTCATACATGCAAAGCCTGCCTGGAAACTGCAGTGTGCTCAGGCCTTTCTTCACCCTTTAGGTACCACCTCACTACTAATGCCTTACCGCTCACCTGGGAATGAGACAGCAAGGCATTTCTTAGCATTCTCCTGGGACTATTAGCCTCTACTCAACCCACTCCCACTGCTCATTTTGGTGCCAACCTCTACATGTGAATATTGGACACAAGATAGAAGATCTATGTGGGTATCAGACTCAACAATGTTCCAACTACACGACTGCACGTTGTCTTGTTCTTCTAATTAATGACTTCAGCCTACATCGTATTTCCTTTCTACATATTAAGAACGAAATAAGCAATTACCTTTCAACATGACTGAATTTTCAAGTTATTTTAATACTGAAAGTAGAAATCAAAAAAGCAAGGAAAACCAAGTCTCTGAGTACCCATCTTCCAGATGGTATATTCAAATAACAATGTATTTCTTTACAACTGTTATAAAAAACAGATAGCTTCATGTGTTTGTTTCATTCCCACTGTTGTGCACTGCATCTTAAGATGTGATCTCTCCCAGGAGTCATTCCATACCTCAGTGTCTGCAAAGTCCGTGGGGGGGGGGGCGGCAAATGTGTCCCCACTCATTTTCCTTCAGGGGATTTGCTCCTCTGTGGTTGCCCAACATGAACCGAGGATACTTTGAATCAAGTTGCTTTTTTCCTTCACTGAGAAACCCAAGACAGACCACAGTTAACAATAGCCTTAAAAATAACATCTTGGGAATAATCATCACATGTTTCCTTATTACAGGAAATGCATACCAAATGTCGCCTTGTATTTAAACCTGAAAAGTGGGCAGAGTGTGGGCAGACACTTACACCAGAGGCTATTTAAGGAGGGCAGGTTTTCCACCACTAGTAACAGTTGGCCATAGAACTCCATCTGTTGCTAACTCAATTTCACGTGTAACTATTAGCACAGGTGCCACGGGTTAATATCATAGGCACAAAAGTCCTTGTCATGTAACCTTGAGGATGCAAGTGGCTCATTCAAATCCCTCTGGCTTGTCCACACATCCAGTATCAGTGAGGAACAAAAACAGAACAAACTTGCAAGGACTATGTCTCATGGGGCTTTTTGTCCTTGGAACCAGAGACATGAATTTAATTTCAAGGCCCACTTGAACACAGAGGCCCTTTGACATTGCTCCCCCTTTCCCTGAAACACACTGGCCACATGCTGTGGGGGACATGAGAGCCAGCCACATAATTTGTGGGACCCAGTGAAAAATGAAAATGCAGGGACTCCTCGTTCAAAAGCAGGAACAAAGGTGCCTTAAAGGTACTAAATATAAAGCCTTTGCCTTTCTTCCAGTTTTTCTCTTGCCTTGTCATGATGGTTTTCATTTGCTATTTCAAGTCATTCTAAGTAAGGAACAATTAAAATTTTAAATGATTAGCATGAATTCACCATTCATCTTATATTGCGCAATGCCAGCTATAAAAGCAAATATAAGAGCATTTAACCCATATGTGGAATTACTGAAATGACACAACTCAGATTTCCTAGCTCATACATACATGTGTATTGTGTTCTCACCAGGATGGCAGAAAGACTGCACAAAACTAACTCAACTGCTTTTATTTCACTTCTTTGTATGCACGCATTCTACTGACACTCTCAATCTTTGGCTTCCTGGTGAGTAAGGAAGGACTGGAAGGAAATGAACTAAAAACCTGGTTTTGCTCTTTCCTTCTACGTCATCATGTTCTGTGTAAGTGGTTGGCTAATACAGGCAAATAACACAAGTAAGAAAGAACAGGATAAAGCTCCTTGTTCCTTCAGGTTTCTTAGAACATCCTGCTTTCACGCTGCAATGGGGGCAATTTCTCATTCAGATGGAAAGTGCCACATCACAAAGCTGACAAAGATGTCAGCTACTCCCACTTACTCAGTTGGAGATGGAACACGCTTGACATCTCTCTACACTCACATCATGGACCCACTGGAATTCTTTGCACACGGGCATCACGATTGCTATGTGCTCATGGGGTGGCAAGGAAAAGTAGACACTCATCTCACTAGTATCCTCTCTGCTCGTGCTCATGCTCCACTGTTATGTCAGATTTACTAACAAAACACAAGTTCAACGGTGAAATTAAAAAGGTCCAGACAGTAACAGCAGGGCATGGAACCAAAGTGTATGGGCCTCCGTGTGACTACACAGATCATGCACCCTTGAAGCCGGCCCTGGGGAACATTCCTTTTTGTGCTTCAACATTTATGAAGCAACAGGTATGTGTGAAAAAAGCAAATGGCAGATGGACAATTTGCCATCCTTTAAGTCTTTGAGGGGATTTTTGGATGATTGCCATATCCATGTTTCCAATAGAAGAGCTACTTGCTCAGCTTCTAAAGTGATGCCTAAAATTGCAAGAGAATATCTAGCACTCCTGGGATAGGCCTTATCCCCAGAATTGCAATCCCTTGAGCTAAACAGGGGAAAAGGCAACATCTGTACAGCTGAGACCTAACACCGAACTTACAAGTTCAACTTGACATTCAGAACATATTACCCAGGAGGATTATTATAAACAGGCTACAGGCAACAAGGTAACCAGACACAGCTCCCAGCAGCTTGCCTAAACAGCAAATTAGTGAGCCCTTGTGGCAGAGTTGCTGAACGCCAAGACAACAATTTTTTTTAAGAATCGTATTTTCTTTTTAATTGTGATAAAATATGGAAAATATAAAATTTACCGTCTTCACAATTTTTAAGCATACAGTGTGATGGTGTTATATTCCCATTGTTGTGCAACCAATCTCCAGAACTTCTTTCATTTTGTAAAACTGAAACTCTGTGCCCATCCAACAACTCCCTACGTCCTCCTCCCCTGAGCCCTTGGAGACCACCATTGTACTTTCGATGTTCAGGAATCCAACCACTTACATAGTCTGACCACCTTATATAAATAGATGGGATTATACAGCATTTGTCTTATTGTGACTGGTTTACTTCTCTTAGTGTAATGTCCTCAAGATTTGCTCATGCTGAAGCATGTGTCAGAATTTCCTTCCTTTTTTAAGGCCAAATAATATTCCATTCTTTTCCTCTTTTGTTTATCCATTCACCCACAGAGGAACAGTCAGATCGGCTATTGTGAATAAAGCTGCCATGAACATGGGTCAACAGTATTCCTCCAAGACCCTGCTTTCGATCCTTTTGGACACATACCCAGAAGTGAAATTGCTAAGAAAACAATGATTTTTAAATCACACTTGTGGGTTCCTGATCCATGTCAGGAGATGACATGATGTTTTGAGTTGTCAGGAGACTACCTTGGGAGTTTGAGAGGTAGGAGAGGTAACATGGACGTACTGAGTTTGAAAAAAGTAGAAGCGTACCCCATGTGGTTGTTTAACAGTGTGGCCTTTCGGAATGGATGGACAAAATCGCTAGCTAAAATAAGCATCAAGACAAATATTCTAACCAAAAACCTTGGATTAGAATCGAGGGAAGCTAAAATAAGTACACTGAAGATGCGCAGAAGAAATAGTCGCCGACCATCCAATTGTTCTTGGAAAGATAAAACTATTAAGGCACTGTTTATGGGTTTCTAACACAGCACTTGGAACAATGCAGAAGAACACTCCGTGGTGAGATATCAATCTTCAGACAAAAAAACAATGTCCCCAGTGAGATATTCCTGCGACGCCCTAAAGTAACCTCGCTGCAAATATGTCAGCATTCAACACTCAGCCCCATAACGGGTTTCACTGATGGATTTTAGAATTATAGAATTTTCGAGCTTGTAAGGACATTAGAGATTATCTAGTCCAGCTCTCCTAATTGTAAAAGGAAGAAACCAAGGCTCTGTGAGAGGCAGAGGGACTCTCCCAGGACCATAAATAAAGGTAATTGTTGACAGAGGTAGAGCTGAGTTTCTCAATTTTAGTAGTGAATCTATTAATATCCTCAAGGCCACCCTTACAGCAGCAACCTCACAAGTATCTGACAATATAAATAAAATAGTTCAAGCTTGAAAAGACAAGAGCTTCTGGACTGTTTTCCGTAACACAGCCAGGCTATCACTGATGTCTTCCAAGTATACTATCCCACTCTAGGGATGTAACAGATACTTTTTCCAAGACACATGAAGATGTTTCATGGTTGCAAACAATCAACATCATGAGGGCAATAGTCAGTGCCCTAAATGGACACTGTACAAATGTACAAATACCTACCCCCTCTTTTGGGTTAAGACATCAAGACCTCAGAAAGTTCCTGCTAAAATGGAATTATACTCTTCAAGAGTGATAATGTACAAATTCCTTATGGACATTGACCTTCTAGCAGAAATTCATTGATCAGCTTAGTTAGTTGTCACCTTGGCAAAGGTGATACTTCCTGGCATTGAGGGACTCAGGACCCATGCATTTTTGTTGAGTGTAGAGAGAACTTGGGGAGAGAAAGGCTTGCAGAGCTGAGGTGTGCAGGTGGGTGGGAGAACTGTTTGGTGCCCTGAGGGAGAGGAAAGCATTGGATGGGGAAAAAAGAACACCTAAAAAGAAGGTGTGGGAATATCAAGGAAAAAATTCACTTACCTGACAATTTTGCCTTGAAGGGCTGCTAAGAATGCTACAGTTGGAAGAGAAATATCCATGTGACCCAGGCTACATGCAGCAGGTGACAAGTTTCTGATCATCCAACAATCTCTAAGACAAAAAGGTGTATATGCAATATGGGCTCTAAACACTGGATTCCAACCTGCTTATACCCCTCCCACTGTGATATCCCTACTTGACAGAGAATAATCTAAAATTGACTAAGATAGCAGCCATATTCCTAAAAAAGGAAGAAAAACTAAAATGTGATGGAAAAACCCTCTGGTAGTCCATCAATGGTGGAGTCAACTAGTTTGAGGGAACAGTGTCTCCTCTGTTGCTGAACAATTGAGACAAATGGATAGGTGAATAGATCCTTTGGGAACTGGCTAAGAGTAAAGCAGAGTGAATATTTATTTTCTTTACCTTATCTTTATTTTTCCTATATCCCTGTACTGCATGTTGATTCAGCCATTAGAGATGGTAAAGGTTCAGATAAGTTCAGGGAAATCCCACAGGAGTGGTGGTTATTTTCCATTCTTTGTTTGGTGGATGTGTCTGTTTTGCAGCTAGCCATGCTGGGTGGCTGCTTCCCTGGACCTGACTCCTGGTACCCAGGAAATTCCAGAGATGCCAGGACCTCTGGGTTCAGTCACAGAGAAACCCACATCACACCTGATCTACATATTTATGTGAGGAATTTGTTCCAGACAATTCTGTACACATCCTGGGGGTACAGATTGGTTCTTGGGAAGGTCCCAGAGGACTCACTCTTCACAGAAACTTACGACTCATAAGAAACTTCAAGAATACTGTGATTAAATGTTCACGAGAACAGAGATTCCTGGACAAGCCATATTCCTGTGTCGCCTTATATGATTTCTGTTCTCCCCTGGTTAACCCCTTGTCCTTTTCCCACTCCCCAGCATAATCACGACCTTAATAGCCACTTTACCTAACTTCATAAGGGATACCATTTTGAACACCATCCTAAGTGCTTACCTATATTTATCTCAATTATTTCCACTTGTCAGATACATGCTGTCATCATTCCCTTTTCACAGATGAGGAAGTTGGGATACAGAGAGCTGACATGAGCACCCCAGGTCCTGGAAGAAAGGAAGCTAGGACCCAGACTCAAGACTGTGGAACTGCAAAGTTGGTGGTCTTCACCACCCCCTGTTTTAGTTCTTAAGCATTTTGTTTTCTCTGCGAAGTGTGGAGGCCCCTTATTCTTCCACTTCCTACCCCATTTCCCCAACTCTACATTTTGAGGCCCCAGCAACGAGGCCTCCTCAGAAAGGGCTGGCCCGTGAGGAAAGAATCCTTTCCCCTTCACTCAGTAAAAGCTGCTCTGGGCCCTTGGCGTGGAGTCTGGTTGCCTGCAAAAGAGTTTCCATTCCCAAGGGGAGACTGCCCAGGAGAGATGGCCATCTGGGAACAACCTTCCTGACGTTCCTCTGGCTACGCATTTTGTTGATCTCCTTAAGCATGTTTTTTTTATGGGGTTTCTGTTTCTTTTCTGGCTTGGTTTGTGACTTTACTTCATTTCTGTTTATTTCTCATTATTTGGCCCAACACACTTGTTTTCGTTTGACTTTTTTTCCCCCTCAGACCTCTGGCATATACGACCTGTAGCTCATTTTGCTGTATGATATGCCACCCTGTGTGTGTGTGTTTTGTCTGAAGTCTTTGGAAGCCAAAACTTAAACACCAGGAAAATGAGATGAGTCAAAGCTTTTTGACTTAGGCAAAGACCATCTTGTTAATGAAACACATAACCACTGTTCGATCACAGTGTAGATTCCCTCAACTGTTCACTACCCTCCTCTCATAACTGATGAAAGCCGCCATTGAACATGTAGCATCTGTAGCCTTAAGAGGAAATTAAAATGTGCAGCATTTCGAACAGTTTTCCTTTGGCAATCCAGCGATGGGACAAGGAAGGCGGGGCGATCATCAGCTCTAAACCTTGGGGAAAGGGTAGACTTAACTTCCGGCCACCAAAACATGGGGCAGGGGAAAGCATAACAGGGCAGGGGCACTCACTCATTTCCCATAGAAAATCATTTGTCACGCTGAATAGGGCATATCATGTTTTTGTGTCCAACTTCTAATTCCAGATAATGTTTGGAATTTTTTTTTTTAAATAACCAAGCTGGCTTGTAGTCTGTCTGGACCTAATTATTTTCCTCACACATCCAAGAATGTGCTTGGGATACTTCCGTCAGAAAAGAAGGGATACAAAACAATACCATAATAGACTAGTTTTAATGCCACCAAGAGAGAGGAGGAAGAGAGCCACATTATATGCTTCCTGGGGGAGCATATCACAAAATCCACAGAGGAGAAGGACCAACTAAATAGATCCCAAGTACAGCTAAACACAGTAAGGAGCTTTACAACAGGGCTAGACTGTCCCTGTAGTTAGACGTCTTTACAGTTTGCTAAGTGCAAAGGCTTTGGAGTCAGTGAGGTCTGAGTTTGAATCCTGCTACACAACTTACTAGTTGGGTGACAATGGCCATTCAGTTACCTCATGTGTGAAACAGAAATAATACTGTCTATTGTTTACAGTCCCTAACAGGCTCAAGTGAAATGATGCATGCAGAATGATTAGTACAATGCTGACATTTAGTAACTTTTCAATACATGGTTATTCTTATATATCATTCTACCACTGGATGTATGTCCTATTAGCATTTGTTGAGCTCCTTATGCATACAGCTAACCCCATATGGAATCACGCATATTATTTCATGCATGCTTACAGTAAATCTTGGAGAAAAGCTCTCTTGTTATTATTCACCCGATTTTATATTCTTAGGAACTAGAGTGAAGGCCGGCTTAGACAAAAGCAAATGGCAAAGCATAGGGCAAGAAGCAAACCTAAAACTGAAAGATCTAGCAGCTCCTCTCCAGCCATTATCTCCAGAAGTGTAGTGGAGAAGACCGAACACATGTCCGGAGAGTCCAGCAAGTCTTCCCAGGAGGAGATCCCAAGAGCGGAAATAGCTAGATGTAGAGCGAGGAGAAAGAAATAAGGCAGATGTAGAAGGCAAGAGCCGGAATAGCTTCTCACATGGGGCCTTCCCCCTTCCCTCTACCCTTTCCTTGAAGTAGTGTTTATGTCCCAGGTCTCATTGCAAAGTCCCAACAGCTACTTCATTTGGAGAGGTGGCCATGTGTGCCACTCTGATCCTCAGGGACTAAAGAAATGTGTTCAACAAAAAATAAGTCCATCCATAACAATCATTTGTGTCAATTAAATGGTGGATGTTTATAGAGATCATAGAACAAGAATGTTCTATATAATAAACGACTGCACTTTGGGGCACTAAAACCGGCAAAATGATACATTCATGAATAGTGCTCAATTTTGTTGGGCATGACAATCAGCAGTTGTGCAAAATCAGGAGCCAAGGTCAGCTTGGACTTAATTCTAGGTCCAGGTTCTTGTGGGCCACCCAGCTCTGTGGCACTCTCTGTTCTGAATCAAGAAGGAGAAAGGATTTTCTCTGTTGGTTAAGATCATTGTCATGGCGGATCTCAGATGCATGTGTTGGCCCATGCCCCCGCTTTTCTCCACTAATAGCATGACTTTTCCTGCGTGGGGGGCACTGCTCCTCCCTGACCCCATCCATGTGATTCTTTTTGGGCCACCCTTCAGGATATCCCATCCACCTCATCAGAAACAAGAGCACATAAATGAGGCCTAGACAGTCACAGTACCACATTCCTCTGGACACAGTGATTACTCAAGAAGTAGGTACATTCTTCCAGCCAGGCTAATCAGCCTTTCCCTTGGATTTTTTTAAACTAGATCTGAGAGGGAAGAGCTCTCTTTCCTTCTCTGGCCTAAGACTGTGAAGACATAAACCTAAACCAGCTACGGCCAAGCTACTACCAGATGGAAACACCCCATCTATAATAGAAGTCAATGAAGTGGACACACGCAGAGAAGATGAACCAGAGTCCTGATGGAGCTCAAGTCCCTGATTCTAGGTGTCTCTGGGGCCAGCTCCACCCTTCCTGGATCTGAAGCTGCTGTGAGTTGTGTTTCTGTCACTTGCAACCAAGAGTCCTGACTAATAGGGAGAGAAAACTCAGCCAGGTATACTCGGGACAAAACAATTGATATGATTAAAGGGATAATAGAAGTCATACATCCAGTAGAGAAACTTTCAGAGGACAGACTTTGGAGACTGTGAATCAAGCAACCAACACAAAAAATGCGGAGGATTGATTGGAGCCACCTTGACTCTTTGTCATATATATAATCAACACTTCCTAGGCTCAGAACAGAGTTGAACTTCTTAACAGGATGGCAAATCTGGATATTTCATTTCTACACTTGGACACATACCTCTATATTTTGCATAGTGTTTCCGACAGTTCACAAACCTCTCAAAGCTAATTAGGAATTGTCTTCCAGGGGCTATAAGATGCAAATAATGCTAAGGATGAAATTGGAGATTCATGCTTCTATGTAGACTCTTGCTAGCTGTGTGTCATTGTTTAACCAAGTCTTAGATTCCGCATTTGTAATTTTGAAGTAATGAAAACACTGAATATAAGTAACAAGGGAGTTGAGAATATTAAAGTGAATCATCTTTGTAAAGTACCTGGTATGGTGAGTGACACATCATCGCCTCTCAATAAATGGATCATCATCATTATCATCATCATCAGGTTAATTAATAGGTGCCTATGAATTGATTCACTAAGGATACACAGACATCAAGTATTTAACTTTCATAATAAACTTCATATTTAATTTTGAATATGTCACTCTAATTGTTTCATTACATAAATACAGGAGCCCTCTGGTGGTCAAAGCCACTTCCCGAACATGCTCAACAGACTACCTTTATTTAAGTATTAAAAGAAGTCACATAAGGATATTGTCATCTCCAGCCTATTAAGATGAACTACAAGTTATAGATTTACATATAGTTGAATTGTGTCCCCCTCACCCTGAAATTCATATGTTGAGTGAAGTTTTAACCTCCCACACCTCAGAATGTGACAGCATTTGGTAACAGGGTCTTTAAAGAGGTTAAGTTAAGGTTAAGGAAGACAAGGTGAGGACACAAAGAGAAGATGGCCATCTGCAAACCAAGAAGAGAGGCTTCAAAGGAAACTAACCCTGCCAACATCTTGATCTCGGACTTCCAGCCTCTAGAACCATGAGACCATAAATTTCTGTTGTTCAAATCACTCAGTCTGTGCTACTTTGTTATGACATTTCTGGCAAACTAATACATATGGATCGAAGTCCCAGTCAATAAATGACATTGGTTTTCCTTTTAGTGTAAATTGTGCCCACAGACATAATTGTTGTCAGCTCAGAGGTCCATTTGGATATACCCTGGGATGACACATGCCATAAAGCATGGCATTGAGGAGGTTTGAGAAAAAGGTTTCTTTTCGCATGAGATTTATTTTGTTTTGTGATCAAATATGAGCCATTGAAAACCAAGCCAAGAGGACCTATCTGCAGATAGCTAGGGATAGTTAAAAAACATCAATCAAAAATAGCAGAAGCACTGGGGTGCCTGGGTGGCACAATTGGTTAAGCATCCAGCTCTTGGCTTCAGCTCAGATCATGATCTCAGGGTTGTGAGATTGAGCCCCCATCCGGCTCCATACTCAGTGTGGAGTCTGCTTGAGATTCTTTCTCCCTCTCTTTCTTCCCCTCCCACTCATGCTCTCTCTCTCCCTCTCTCTAAAATAAATGAATGAATGAATGAATGAATAAAGTGGTAGAAACATCATCCTCATCGATGCAGTCCAACACATGTAACAAAACTTAATGCTATAAATAATTACTGTTTGTAATAGCGTTTTCACAATTTGCTGGAGTTTTAGCTTAGATTTTTTTTTCCCGAGACTTCACAAGAACCCCTTTATGGAGCTATTTTTCTTATTTATGCTTTTAGAGATAAAGAAGTCCAAAGTCAGAGAAGGTCAATAAGAAGGTCAGTTGCAGAGGTACAATTCAAACCTAAACCTAGGCTTTTTGACTCGATGCTCTCATGTTCCTTTCACTACTTCCTGCTGCCTCTCCATGTTTTCCATTTTACATGAGCTCCCATGGCAGAGATCTTCTTAAAGCATCTTTATTAAATAGGAGATTTTTTTTTCACCAAGAGAGTGGCAGCCATTTGTTCTACAGATTTGTGTTTATGGACTAAGCACATGAAAAAATTTGAATATAAAACTATGGAACTAAAAAAAAACTATTGAACTGGATATAAAGATGAATGTGAGATCTCTTTTCCAGAGCATTACATTGATTGGAGATGTACAGATCGAAGGTTTCTATGCCAGGAGATAATAAATCAGGAAGCTTTTCCTCCTTATAATTTCCTGTTATTCTGTACAGAAAGTATTTAATGAGGAAGAGAATTGGTGTGATCTCTCCACGTGCACAGAAGTATGTTTTTATTAGAGGAGGAATTCCAACATTTCCCTTTCTTAGTTCAAAGCTGATCTTGTGAATAACTGACCCTTGGAACATCTGAGAGAGTGTAAATAAGAATCGATGAAAAAAATTATTTAATTAGTAGAATTCAGCACTGGCAAAGTGCTCCCACATCAGATAATTAAATTCAAAGGTATAGAATTCCTGTATCAAATGCAGTAAGCTTTTATTGATTTGGAGTCCATTAATTCATGATGATTTAATCTAGCTCAGGCTGACGTTTACCTCTGCACTTTCCCCGAAGAAAGAATGTGTTAAAGAAAACACATTTATCGGGTGAACAAGAATAGGTGGACGCATCTTGTGTAAGCAAAGTAATTATTTTAAGGCACTTTGGCACATTCATTGTAAACCAATTGTATCTAACCCATTAGCTGGCATCCTCACTTTTTTCAAAAGTTCGCAGTAGGTCATATGGCTTTTACTAAACACCTACATTAGCACTTGTTTCCACTAACGAAAAGAAATCCAAAGAGAATTTTTGCTTTTAGGAAAAAAGAAGAAAAGCAAAAGTAGCATGCAGCATTTGTCCTGCAATAAGCTGTTATAGAAGCAGCAGCCCCTTCAAGCTCCTTCATCAGTTGCTACACACAGCATCTCAACATCCAGCCACCAGAGCTTTGTACTTTGTCTATGAGCATTTGTACTTTATCTCAATTTATTTTGTGCATCTTAGCACAGGTATCCGAACGGCCTAAAAGAGGTGACTTTTAGGGTCTGGAAATGCTCAACAGTTTTCCATATAAATGAATGGCAATTGCTCCTTTGCTTTGCACCATTTCTGCTTGCAAAAGTTTTCATAGGACTGCTCTATTTTTGGATAGCGGGGCAAACCTGTATTCTTTTCCGAAATCTTGTGCTTATTTGGAGAGTCTGTCTGTCTCCCCAACGAGTAAGGGAGATGAGCCACAACTGAGTGTTTGTTTACAGTGAGGCTAAGAGGCCAAACTGATAGCCCTTGCCCTGATCGGGAATGAAGCCTCAGTTGCTGGGTCCTGCGTGGCCTCCTGCTGGTAGAGGGTAATGAAAACTGAGCCAGATCTGGAGTTCTCCAATGGTGGCAATAATTTTCATATCTGTTTTTTTCTTTCTCTTATTTAAGTTGGGCTTCGCATGAAACCCAATCCATATTTTCCCTCATTTACATTTGAAATTGTTCAAGTGTTGTGTTGGTAGGAGATTGAGTGAGTCCCCAAGAGGCCTTTATGAACCTTCTAAAACTTTTCCTTCAAAACAGGAAGTTGCACTTTACCCAGTGCAAACAAAGTGTAGTTTGAAAAGGTCTGATTTGGACTTCGAAAAATTTGGAATATATTTCTATTTTAATTCTCAAAACACAGTTTCTCCCGTTCTCCTTACCGTTGTCAATCTCTGTCTAGCATCTCCATCACCTCTACTGCCTTTCCCTCTCGCATAAGCCAAGTTGGGAGGGCTCTAGCCTTATTCTCATCATCTTACATTTGTCTGTTATGGGCAAGGGACTCTATCATTCTATAAATATACTAGATACCTCTAAATGTAATCCAGTTCAACAGCCATCTCTTATTGCCTGAACAAGGAAATAGGCCTGCCTGCAGGGAGGGAGGAGATAAAAAAAGATTTCAGAAGTGACCTGATTTCCGCTGAGGAATGCCTGAGTGTTTGTTGCACTGAAATATATCGTGATCACCCTTTGCTCCCCAGGTGGTCTGGGAACTCGATACAAACTCTATTTCAGATTTTTTTTAATTGACTGGAGAAGTGAAAGAACCTCTCCATGTTTGGGAACAAGCAATTTAATTAGTGGTCTGAGGAGGAGGAGATGGAGGGAGGATGGTGGCCACCCGCGTAGGCGGGGACAGAATGTAGTCAGCCATCTGTGCTCCCACAGTCCTCGGTACATACATCCAACTAGCACTTCAAGGCAACTATTGATTTCTGCCTCGACTTCTCTTACAAGGACTCATGAGCCCCTTGAGAGCAGGGGCTGCTCCTTTCTCAAGCAGGTCATGTGGGGTTGCTCCGGCTGCTTGATAAGGCCTGTTTCTTCAAATGGTGCTCTTAGCCCGGGCGCCACTGGAGGCCTCGTGGAGGATTACAGAGCCAGTGTAAGGCAGGGCCTCTGTCATTAAAGGAAGAGGGGGTGGAGGAATAAAGGAGTAGACTCTCTGGTAACCAGATGTGGAGGTAGAAGAGCCCTGAGGAAATATGGTGAAAACAGGGAAGACAGGGGTTTGGAACTCCCTCCCACCCCTCCACACCACCCCCTCAGATGCCTCATCCTGAGCCAGGGCACCATTGTTCTGGTCAGTACTGCAGCAAAACAAATCACACACACCCATCCCACCCCCAAACTCTGGCTTCAAACAACGATTAATTATTATCTTTCCTAGTTTCTGCACGTCGGGAATTGGGGAACGGCTCTTCTAAGCAGTTCCTGTGTGAAATGTCTGGCACGGTTACTGTCAGACAATGACTTGAGCTGGAACAATGAGGGGCTGGAGCAGCCAGGACCTGGCTGAGCATCTCTCTCTCTCTCTCTCTCTCTCTCTCTCTCTCTCTCTCTCTCTCTTTACAGAAGTTTCAGGGCCTCTCCCCATGGTCCCTCCACGTGGGCTAATCTGGGCTTCCTTAAAGCATGGAGACTTCAGAGTAGTCAGTCAGCTCCTACGGAGGGTCGAGATTGTGTGTCTTAGGGTGCCCTGGTGGCTCAGTCGTTTAAGTGTCTGCCTTCGACTCCGGTCATGATCCCAGAGTCCCAGGATCCAGCAGGGAGCCTGCTTCTCCCTCTGCCCCTACCCTCTCTCGTGTGCACGCGCACAGGCTCTCTCTCTCTCTCTCTCTCTCTCTCTCTCTCTCTCTCTCTCCCTCATTCTCTTTCTCTCAAATAAATAAATAAAATCTTAAAAAAAATATCATGTGTCTTAATGCTGCAGTGAGTGAGCAAGCTGGCAGCTGAGTTTCCTATCATGACCTAGCTTCAAGAGCCTTATAATGCCCCTTCTGCAATACTGCATTGGCTGAAATAGTTCCGACAGCACATCCAGCTTCATGCAAGGGAGACACACTCCCCAGTCATGATGGGAGGAGTGTCAAAGCTGCATTGTCCAAGAGCCCGTGAGCCGGAAGATACCGTTCTGGCCATCTTTGGGAAATAAACAGTTTGCTGTGGCCAACAAGACAGCCAACAGCTGTGGGGGCTCTTTCCTTCCCACCAAATTTGTTTCCCTATAAACCACCCCCCCACATACACCCACACCCACACATACTTCTTTTTTCCAGTTCCAGTTTTCTTTTTGTTTTACACTGAGGGAATCTGGCACAACATTAGTCCTAAATATGTTAAGGTTTCTGTCTAGTGCATGTGAATTTAGGTTTCACAAAACTTAAAAATACCACCGGTTTGATTATTCACACACATCCCCAAGTAATTTTCCCTAGGACAGACTATTTCTAATTCTCTGTTGGGGGTGGGGGAAAGAGAAGCTAAATGAAAATCAATATTGATGGATAATGCTGCATGAAAAATGTGGGTTGTAAGTTATTTTTACCAGAGAGGTAGTTTCCTGTGGAAACTGTGACTGGTAGTAAAGCTCAGTTCTAAAATATTTTGAGATAGAAGCCAAAATCTTGGGTGGGGAAAAAATAATTTGCTCTTACACAGAGAAAAGTCAATTACTTAGTACTAAAGTATGTATCTTTTCGAAAAGCAATGTGTGGCATATTCAATAATAGCAAGGATGTACCGGCCATTAATTACTACTCAATTCACCCCCAATGTGTGGGCTATTTTCTTTTATAGATTTCTTAAGAATTACTGAATTTTTAAATTTCACTGAAAGTATATAAAGCAAGTGGCAAGTGGTTATTGAGCTTGGTGAGTTAATAAATGTTATCCTTAATACCTCACTGTCAAAACCTGGTGCCATTCATTATGTTCTAGAGATAGGTTATTGCACAGAAGAAAGTCAAGCCATCACAGATTTGTATTTCAAAAAGAAATATAAATGACCTTTGTCTCTCTTTTTCACATCGGTGACCCTGTATAATGAATTGGAGCGGCAAAATTCAGGAAACCGTCTTCATCAACAGTAAACGAAGAACAATTAATAACATTTTTTTTTAAAGGAGAGGGAGAAATCATTACCTGGGGCTAGATAATTGAATTGTATAAACTTGTTAAAGCTTCAGTCTAACTATAAGCGTATTTTCAAGTAATTATTACCCGCAGCATAAATAACTTTATAATATCTACCTGAGTCAACATTAGTCAGATTCGCAAAGCACCAAGGAAAATAAGCAATTAGTGGTTCTTTATCCAAGAAAAGCATATTACTTAGTTACAAATAATTCCAAAATTCCCAAAGGAACGAGTGGGTGGAGGCTGGTTCTCTACAGCCCATGGCCGAGCTTCAGGAGATGTGGCACAAGGCCATCTTCTGATAACCCCTGTGCTTCCTTTACTTTTCGGAAGGTCCGTAATAATAAAGCAGAGTTGTGAGACATTGGAGTCTGAGGGATATTGCTATAGAACCTGCCCACGATTAGGACCTGAAGCGCCTGTCTTGATGAGCCTCAGAAGCAGGTGTCCAAAAGATCCTCTGCCAAGAGCTTCAGATCTGTGAGAGAAAGGCCTCAAAGTGGCCCACAGAATAATCAGACTGCGAAACTCCTGGACTCTTCATTTCAAAACAATATATGAGAGGAATGGAAATGCTGGAATAGCTATAAACTATCTGAATATTATTACATGATTTCATGATTTTTAGTACAAATGCGTTCATCCTCCCCTCCCTATCTTCTCCTGGTTGCTTTGGCTGATTCCTATCAAGTAATTATTGGGGACTCATTTTTCTAGACTAATGGAGGGCAGGACTTCTTTTTTTTTTAAGATTTTATTTATTTGAGAAGGAGAGAGCTAGCACAAGTGGGTGGAGAAGCAGAGGGAAAGGGAGAAGCAGACTCCCCATTGAGCAGGAAGCCCGACCCGGAGCTCGATCCCAGGATTCTGGGATCTTGACCTGAGGGGAAGGCAGACGTCCAACCAACTGAACTGCCCAGGCGCCCCAGGATCTATCTTTTCAAATCCAAAGTTCGAAAGAACATCCATGTTTGAAATCTCACTTATGTAGCCTTCAGCCAGCATATTGCCTGCACAAGGGTGAGGGAGCAGCCAACGCAGGGGTTGGGATGATTACAGTGTGTAGCTCTAGCTTCAGGCTGTTACATTGCTAGGCACCGACTTGTCACCCAAACCATTTCTGCCCTGCTCAGTCTTGCTGGTTCCAGCCATTTCTCTGAGGTACCTATGGGCTGTGGTGCCCTAATTCCTCCTAGGAATGTGCTCTTCTGAATAAAGGAAACACATTATCTGCTTCCTATCTGATTATATGTTTATAAACGCATACCTACCTCTAACCTTGTCCTCACGCCAGTTCTGGATCAGCCCAAGGCACTCACTTGTTGTCTTAACTTTAGAAACTCTGTCCCAATAATTTGAGAAAGCCTACATCAGTAAGAGTCATCAAATGTCTAGGGAAAATATTTTGTAATACACAAGGTGTTGCTCAGTAGAGTAGCATGGTCTTCATTTTTTCCCCTTTCGTCTAAAAATCTCCGTTCATAACTGAGAGCAGACCATAGTGACACGAATCGCCTACGTACCCACCATTTTGTCACCCCTTCCATTCTGTGTGTCACAGTTCTCTATAAAACCGAGGACTTTTCCTCCCTAGTTGCCAGTAAAGATGTTCTGGGCCCAGTTATACTGCCCTGAATAGTTTATTTGCCAAAGATCATTTCATATCCCAAAGTGTCAGATTCTTGAGTTGACTCACTCAGGCTAAAGGAAAGAGCTGAATTCATCGAAGTCATATAGGAAAGACAGTGGGTTTTTTCCTTAAATGTTCATTATTATTTAAAAGATTATATCTGGGGTACTTGGGTGGCTCAGTGGTTGAGCATCTGCCTTCGGCTCAGGGCATGATCCCAGGGTCCTAGGAGCCTGCTTCTCCCTTTGCCTATGTCTCTGCCTCTCTCTCTATCTCTCATGAATAAACAAATAAAATCTTTAAAAAAAAGAGAGATTAAAACATATATTAGCCACCCACATCTAGCTCCCAAATCATACAGTATTATTATTTGCATTTTTTTCAAATTAAAAAAAAAAAAACACACCTGCTTTCCGACTTGCTTCAAGGTCCACTAATGAGGCAGGCATCGTGGTGGTACTCTCTGAGTAACATTTGGATATGCTCCTCTTTAAAAATTGGATTCAGAGGAAAATCAGATTTAGGACTTGTGGTTGGCATGGGGTAAGTGTTGAGAAATGTTCCCTTGGCTTGCATGAAGGAAAGAATATGGCCATCCGGAACCTTTTTTTTAAAGAAAAAAAAAAAACAAGCTCTTAATCTTCCCGTTATACTCAATTTCTTTTCTATGAGTCCGGGGCTAGCACAGCCTCTTTGAAAAAAATACAAGGTCATAATGAAGAAGAATGAGAAAGAGGACAGCTCTCAAGACTGTCCTTTCATTCCTACGTTTCAGACAACACATACAAAGATGCTTGTGCGTACGTGCACACACATGCAGGCACACATTCTCTTGCCACCACTTCCTATCCATGTACCTGGGGCTCATAAATATCCAGTGATCCCAATACCTTGTCTTGGCTTAGCTGACTCATGCTGACTTTCTATTTTCGAGGCAGGAATGACTCCGTCTCCCAGATGCATTCCTGCCCTCAATCCATTCTGCAAATGTTTCCTGACCACCAACTTCTCGTTTGTCTCCTTGGGCAAGTGTGGAGTCTGCTCCTTTGGCATCTCCCATCGCTCGATAGCACAATGTTGGGGACAGATGTACTGAAGACAAACTTCAAGAACAAATGACAAAGAATGCATTTCCTACCTGTCATCAAAATTCTCAGTCTGAATATCTCACAATATGGATGATTCCTGACATCCTTGTTTTAAAGATTTTATTTATTATTTATTTATTTATTTATTTATTTATTTATTTATTTATTTATTTATTAGAGAGAGAGAGAGAGAATGAGAGAGAGAGAGAGACTGCTTGAGTGGAAGGGGCAGAGGGAGAGGGAGAGAAAGAATCTCAAGCAGACTCCACCCTGAGCATGGAGACCAACAAGGGGCTGGATCCCAGCACCCTGATATCATGACCTGAGCCAAAACCAAGAGTTGGAGGCTTAATCAACTGTGCCACCCAGATGCCCCATTGCCTGCCATCGTTTATGGATATCACACCTACAGAGAGTGCCTCCAGGCCTCGGGACAATCCGTATGTACAGAGTATGATTCTTCCTCCAGTTTGATCCCATCCCAGCTTCAATTTCAAATATAATATTTGATTCTGTCCACTGATGTCAATGTCTAGCAATCCTGAACCTCTGCAGCAGGAAGATAAGGAACAATCTCCTTGTGGTAGCATATTTATCACAGTGGATGGTGAACACAGCAATGTTTGCCCATTACCTGCCATGTATGTCTAGGGTTCATTCAGAGGTATCATCATATTATTGTAGTTCAGGGGGTAAAGGGAACAGAGTTGGGTGTCTGCCTGACTCAATTTTGGTCCAGAAAAGAGTGCGAACTCTTATTTCCCTGATTTTTTCTTCAAGGCCACTTTGGGGCTCTTCCCTCCACATTTGTTAAACCTTCATTGAAAGAGGCAGATGAGATATCTCCATGTGTTTTGTGCTGTTTTCTAGACGGAATATTGACCTCTACGTACAAAAGCAAAATCCAAAATTTAAGTCCTCCACAACTTTGGCATGGTTATTACCAGGTTCAGCAACACAAAGCACATATCCCTAGCACTTTCAGAGAAAACTTTAGTTTATTCCCAAGAATGGCATGGTTCTCTGAGATGCCTGTCACTTGGAGGACTGCATTATGGTCCCAGCCAGGATGGTCATGGTTCACACCTAAGCCACATAATCTTCACCCACTCTCCAAAGTAAACTGTCTGGTGGAAAGTAGGGGAATTTGTAAACAAATATATTCAGAAGAGCTATAGGACTGGCCACACGATTTAAAGTAGCATCAATAATTAAAGAATAAAAAAGTAGTACTATTAAGTATGAGTTATTCTTAAGTAATGGGTTGAGAGGCGTTTGATGTACTCACATGTCTCCAAGGATCCGCAGATGGTCAGGATGCATGAAAGGATCCACCCGTCATAAATCATCCCTATGTCCCATTGGTTCCACTTTTTTACCCTTCTCTTCCCTGTTCTCTGTTAGGACCCTGTGGGTCTGGACTCCATCACAGGGTTCCCATACCCTGTGGCTCCCACTTGGGTTTGGCCAGTAGAGAACACCTACAGAAGATCAGAAAGGAAGGACGGTGAGGTCATGGTATTTATGCCCCTGGCTCCCTCCTTGAAGTGTTGCCTCTGACTGGCTGCATCCCCCCAACCACTTTTTCCAGATGGCCAATTCTCTGATGACTCCAAGACTCACCATTTTCAAGTTCCAGCAACCATCCCCTTTCCTCAATCTTTCAGGCCTGGAAGCTGTAACAACTCAGCAGCTGCTAGTTACAGATTACTGTGCTATCCTTTGCAGTTCCCCTGTACCAACTTTGTAAATAAATCTTCCTTAAATTATCCTGTTTTTGAGTGTGTCGACTCTTTCCTATTAAAACTCCATAGACTCAAATGTCTGGATTTTTCCAGGATCCCTGAAAGACACGGATGAGGCAGTACATATAATGGTGCCAACCACTTACAAGATCAGTGTGGAATGTGGGAGCTGAGGTATGGGTTGAGGGATCCTGGGGGGATGCAGCAGGGAAGGCTGGTCAATTTTTTATAATTTATAATTGACCACTATCATGGTGCACTTATCTACTGTTCCACTCATAGGCAGGTAGACAGGAGCTGTGGGACATGGAGCCCAGAAAAAAAGGAACTCAGTCCCCTACGTTAATGTCTCCTTCCAGGGAACTATGTCCTGAGCTTCTAAGACTCTTCATTGACTGAGTTCCCTCTGAAGGTCAGCTTAGGCCAGCTTTATAATTAAAAAGTCTTTCAGAACTATTTTCCTTAAATCTCTTCTTTTTTTTTCTCTTTGCACACTTCTCTGCCCATACACTTCCTGCCTTCATGCTTCCCAGACCTCCAGGCCTGTGTTCAAAGGGGAAGCCTAAGCCCAAGCCCAACAGACCCATTCTTCCAGGGTTAGGGGTTCCCCACACTGCAGTCATGATACAGTGAAGGAAAGTTCTACATAATTAGACCACTTGTGGGCCTGTGCTGGGAGGAGATTGGGTCTCTATGGGAGTCAAATCTCCCTCCTCCCTAGCCATGAAGAGCAAGGCTAAGGAGTTCCCTGAGATCTGGCTTCAGTGGTACAGGGAATTGCTGTGAGTTTCCTCACCCCTCAACCACCCCCAGCCCCGCTGGAAGTCCTCACAGGGGGCGCTGTCCATCCCCACAGGTTCAGGACCAGGGATCCATTTCAGGCTGCCTGAATGCTGGTCACAGAAGCACACGCATGTGCCTCCTTAAATCTTTTAAACTCTATAGGGAAAAAAAATCAAGCAATGAAAAGTTATAGGATCTGTTTATGGCAGAGAGAGGGCACTTAAACACTCTTAGACAATTTGCCTGTGTATTTAGGAAAGTGAAGAAATATCACATTAGCTGACAGGACCAAATATTTCCTAAATAACTCCCAAACAAAGAATTGCAAAAGACTATCTGAGTCAACTTGCTACTTCCAGGTAGGATCATGCTTATTCCATCTGACTCTGCCTACCGTAGGTCTTCAGAGAAACAGTAAGACAGTCTTTCTTACTTTCCAGGGCTGCACTGAAACAGAAATGGAGAGTTAACAATCATTTTTGTAACTGAGGTTGTATAAGTGGTGACTATGGGATAGGACAGATCAACATTCAATCTGATAGAATGTTCTTCTTCCTATCTCACCCCTCCAGCACTGGCATGCAGGAACCAGACACCTGCTTCATGTTTAAAAGTATCTATATTATATCTGGGCTGATCAGAAGATGTCCAAGGAGGAATTTCTAAAACAAGTACACAATCATTTTGATGTCCCCGGGTGTGGTCTGTTTATAGATCATCTCGGTAGCTTTTACTACACCTTATAGCCAATGTTTATGTGGATATGACACATGATTTCTTGATTGGAAAGTGTTTTCTAAACAAAATTAAGGATGCATTTTATTATGACATGGGAATGTAGAGATTTGAGGCCAGGCCCTGACTCTACCACCTATACCTTAGAAGTTTGTCATCTCACTGACATGGATTTGGAAATTCTACTATTTGAACATGAAAGATGGAGTGTCCCCAGTGTATCAACTGGGATTCTGCTAAAATAATTCGTTATAAATGACTTCAAAACTTGACAACTTATAACAGTAAGTATTTCTAACTCAGGGATCTGAAGATTAGCTATAGTTCAGCTGGTATCAGCTCCAAGCTTCAACTTGGCTTCAGGTTTGCTCCAAGCTTCTTTTCATGATGGGCCCAGCAACTACCTGGGGCATGTTCTTCTCCTGCCTGATGGTAGAAGCATACATGCACACACACACACACACACACACAGGAGTGGAAATACACAATACCTCTTAAGATATCAGCTGGGAACTGACACCCTTTCACTTCTACCTACATTCCATTGCCCAAAGGAAGTCACATGGCTAAGATCAAAGTCAATGGATCATGGAAAATCTTTCTTTCCCAAGAGGCACTACAAATCCACATGGCAAAAATGTGAATGTGTAATTTTCTTATAAGACGAGAATTAAGAATTAGGAGCCCATATCCAATCTACTACTCCATTGGCCATGATCATCATTTTTATCTAAATTCAGGACAGCAGAGGACTGTCTTCAGGGCCCAGAGACATTTTATTCACACTGATGCAGCCCCAAATAATTGTACATCGGTCTTTCAGTTCTCCAGTAAAACAGATTTCTTAGCTCTTCTCAAAAGTTCTCATGTAAGAAATTCAACATAAAACTGGAAGTTTCCCACAGTGGCTGGCCCAGAAGGCCTGGCAGTGTTGTTGATTGCCAGAAATGCAAATCACCAGACTTACATCAAGAGAAATCAGGAGTTTCATCTCTAACTCAAAGTTGACCGACCCCTCTTGAAATCTGATCTTTATTCTTACTTGTGAGAAGATGCACATCCAAGTCTGAATCAGAAAAATCACCAAGCTACCCTTCTCAGGAATGGCCAGACCTCTATGGGATATTGTCTTTTGGTTCCCATTTGTGACACTTAAAATTATGGGTTTTGTAATGGAAATGTTGGCACAATCTGAACTCTAGCTGCAGACTGTACAAGAGGCCTCATGTCTAATTTTTTTCTGCATGTAATCTGCCAAGACACATACCCATAATGTAAACTTCCTTGGTTTGAGTTTATAAATTGGATGTCTCTGACAAACTCTAAGACCTGCGGGGAAATCATTCTGTCATTAAAACTCAGTTTATTTAATGAGCCATTAGTGAAATGGTGGGAGAGAAGCTCAGTTTGTACCTATATCTTTCAAAACTTGACCCAAGAAATACAATTCCCTTCAGATGGCAAGACCTCCCTTCTGTCATTGAGCAAACCTGTGAGAAACCATCATGGGCTGTATCCAGGCTGAATCACAACCATGACTTCATTCAGCTGCCTTGCTGTCACAGCAGACAGTTTCAGTTGAGTGAACTTGCTGGACAGAGAAGGGGAGAAAGGCTCCTACAAAGAAGCTCCTGGCTGTGGGGCAACAGGGTCATCTCACAATAGTGACACAGGCTTCGAGCTACTCCTTAAAATGAAAGGGCTGTTTCCAAAGGTTCTGGAAATGAACTCAAGCATGAAATAAAGACTTGCTCAGAGAAGATATGATTCTGTTTATGTGATTATTATAATTAATATCCTCTCTGGAAGGCATTCCAGTATATTTGGTTTATGAAAATTGATTTTTTTAATGTTATAAGATGAAATTAGTGAAACATAACTTTCCCTTCCAAAAGAAAGTGGAAACGTTAAAGGGGAGATATGGAATCAAAATTGGTCTTTGCCTCAAAGACAAATTTTAGCATTCTACATCACTAACAATGGCCTTCATAACTCAGTTTACTGGAACTTCCTGGGAGAACTGTCCCCCGATTAGTTAGTTCCTTTAAAATATTTCTTCATTCACATGTTAGAATCTTTGTGTAAAAATCTCATTATTTTAAATTTTATATAAATGTATTGGAATAATGTTCTTTACAGGCAGAGAACAGCAGAAAGAAATGTTTCTTTCCTTGATCATACTGTACTAGTGATCCTGTATTATTTACTACTGTGTAACAAACTACCCCTAAACTGTCTTAAAGTAACATTTGCATTTATTATAATCCATATTTATTATTTATGATAACCAACAACTAGTATTATCTCGTAGTTTCTGTGGATCAAGAATCTGGGCATGGTTTAGCAGGACCCTCTGTCTCAGGACCTCTCACAAGGCTGCAGTCAAGGTGTTGGCAGGGCTGTGCTTTCATCTGAATGCTTGACTGGGGAAGGTCTGCTTCCAAGCTCACTCACATGATTGTTGCCAGAATTCAGGTCCTCAGAGGTTACTGGACTAGGAGCCTGATAGGCTGTTAAGTAGAAGCCTCCTTCACTTCCTTGCCAAATGGGCATCTCCAGATGTAAATAAGCTTTCAACATGGCAGCTTACTCCCCGCAGAGTGAGGGTTCCAAGTGAAAGAGAAAGAACATGTAAGAAAGCACAAGGAAGAAGGAAGTCCATCTTTTTGTAACTTAATCTCAGAAGTGACTACCCATCCCCTTCACTGTAGTGTATTTATTAGGAGCAAGTCACTAGGTCTAGTGCCCTACTCAGGATGTGAATACTAGCAGGCAAAGAGCATGGTGGGACTTTTAGAGGCTGCCTGACACAGATCTTTTAGCCACTTAATAAAATATGGCTTAAGGTAAAGACAAAATATTTAGACAAACATACTAGAACTTGAAACATAAATGAATGTTGTCCCTATCGAACTAGACAAGTTACAAGGCTCTAAATATTCCAATAATGACACCCTTACTCAGAACATTTCTCAAGTCAACTTTAAAAAATTTTATTCAGGGTTGCCTCTAGTGCCAGTGGGACATTCTTTGCAGTCCCTAACTTTACCCCAGTCCAAAGTTGTGGCAAATCTTTTTTCCTTTGTGGGTAGATTTGAATAATAGAAGGAGTTAAGAACTATTCAGATAAATAAGGTCAGTGATCAAGGTCAGTAATGATGTTTTTAGTCTTGGCTTTTGTAAATATGAAATAAAAAGACTGATTTCCATATGTGGCTCATAAACTGGTCCAGAAGGCAGCGCCTAAAGGGGATTATTTTGATTTAACTTTCATTCGGATGTTTAAAATTTGATACTCATCTGAAGATTTTCAATCTGCATCCTTCATAACTATGGTTTATGTGTTTACACATTTCACTCTGCATCTGATACTCCAGGGCAAATAGAAAGCACAAGGCCATGCTGGGACACCTTGAAACAAAAGGGAAACTAGGGAGAGACCCTCCAGAAGGTGACAGAATGGCCCCAGCAAGTGTTGATTTCTCGATTCTTCTCTGAACCATTTCACTTTGGTGACGACCCCTCCTGCTCTTCAGAGACCAGATTTTCTCACTTTCTGTGGTGGACTTACAAGAGCGGCCCCTCATGGACTGACTATACCTCCCGGTATTTGTGTCCTCCGATAGTCCCCTCCCACATTGCCTTTGAGTTTGGTCACGTGGCCTGCTTTGGCCAATGGGACACTAGCAAACATGGTGCCAGTGCAGTCTTGATAAATACTTATACACTGGGGTTTATCTTTTTAGAAGGCCTCTTGGAAGATCATTCTATGCTGTAATGGAGCCCAGCTTAGATGACTGAAAGGATGTTGAGAGGCCACAATGTAGAGAAAGCATGGAGCAAGCACGAGAGGCCAGCTTGGACATTCCCACCTCAACCAAGCTCCCAGCTGAGTGCAGCCATATGAGTGACCTCAGCTACATAACATGTAGCAGAAGGTGGCCCCAGCTGAGCCCTGTCAACCCCAGAGAATTGTGAGAAATAAGGAATCACTCTTGTTTCACACCACATTTTGGAGTGATTTGTTATGGAGTAGAAAGTAACTAAACCTCTTCTCCTTCCTTTCACCAGCCACAAAACAAGAAAGTGTCAGATAGTAGTCTTTACATTTGGGAATTGATTGCCTGGTTGTATGTGTCCTGAAGGTATCTCAGCCGGTAACTGAAGTCTGCATTTCCATTGTGGGTTGGAAGGTGAGGTCACTTGGGAAAGGGTCTCTTCACATGGATAGAATGAGAAAGGACTTACTTCGCTTCAACTTTGAGGATTTCACTCTGGGAAGCAGCCAGGAAGAGAGGGGCTCTCTTGTCCCTCATGCCTCCATTCATCCCTTCCTCCTTACCTTTTCTACTGACCAGGACCCATCCTTTATTTTCTTTAACACTCAATCTTCTTATCCATTTTGCATTTTCTGTTGCATGAAAAGATGTTCTTCTGGTGATTTCTTCGGTTTGTTCTTCCAGGTCTGTTTCTCCCCTCCCTATCCTTTTCTGGGCCTGGAGGCTGACTGCTACAGTGCCTCATCCCATCCGTGGGGCTCACCCAACCTCTGGCTTCTAGTTGGGTTAGGCCAACGGGAGGCATTGACAGTAAGAGCGTTGGAGGAGAGCGGGCTGGAAATGTAGTTCACCCCCTCCCGACCTCGCTGCCAAGCCACAGTTTCTTTTATCAACACTGCAGTGTCAGTAAGTAATTTCTTTCCTATAGCCCTAGCTCTCTCTGGGTCCCAGGAACAGTGCCCTCCACCTGCCCCCTTAATTCTAGGGTGGTAGTGCCTTCCCACTTTTGTTAGTACTTGGGGTGCATCGGCAATCTTCGTAGTTCCCCTAACCCTGTCTGCAATTCTCTAAATCATTCTTTTCTCTTCTGTCATCCCTGGAGTGTGTCATCTGTTGCCTGCAGGACTCTAACTGACAAAGATTTTAACTAACAAACAAACATACTGTGTTCATTTTTAAAAAAAACTAAAAAATCTCTTATTAGAGACATGCGTAACTGTCAGTATCTTCTTACCTCCATAAAGCCAAGAGCCCCCGTGTTGAGTTGGTATAGTTCTAGCCCAAAGCAAAGTTACATAGCAAAGTAGAAGGAACCAAGTAGAAGGTCACTTTGTGTTTCAAGGGGGTAAAGAGGACGTGCACTGTCCATAAGATGAAGTCCCTAGGGCTGCTGAGAGGAGCGGTGTTTACAGTTCTGTTGGGGGATGGGGGTGGAGGCCTCAACTCCATCTGGCTGGGAGACTGTGCTCTCCTGAAGGGCCACAATGGCCTGGGGCCAGCAATATTTCACTGAAATAGAGCCAGCAACAGCAGGCAGATGGAGGGGACCAGGGTCCTCAAAGGGCTTTGAAGAGGCAAATAGGGATGACAGCCATGCAGCAGCAGGCTGACCAACAGCAGGAGTGGCTCACAGGTGTCCAAGAGGACAGCCTGTAAGTAACTGCAGGGTGTGGGGGATGGCTGACACAAATGAAGGATGCTGGGCCCCTTGCCAATCTGGCTTTTAGGCCATTTTAAATTTAATTTGGAGAAAGTTGATGTGATAGGACTGGATCTTTGAGGGTTGTAGAATGGATTTTGGAGAACTGCTTTGTATTGACTTTTTTTTTTCACTGATAGCGATGGTTATGGGTTATTTATTTATTTATTTTTAGATTTTATTCATTTATTTGACAGACAGAGAGAAAAAGAGCACAAACAAGGGGAGGGGCAGAGGGAGAAGCAGACTCCCTGCTGAGCTAGGCCCTCCCAATGTGGGCCTCGATCCCAGGACCCTGGAATCATGACCTGAGCTGAAGGCAGATGCTTGACCAACTGAGCCACCCAGGTGCCTGGAGATGGTTATGGTTTTATTTTAAAAATCTCTTTCATGTGAAATAAGATTCTATAAATACATAGAGAGTCACTTGAAATCTCTTCTGTAAGTCGTAAGCCAATCTAGAACAGGAGGGTATATGTTTTAAAGCTCAGTTGAGATCAATGATCTAATCAGGCCGAGCCATGGACAGTTCATGGAAAAAAAGCACAAATTCAATTCCTGGAGGCTGGGTTTTTGCTTTGACTTTCATGTTTAACACACAGAGTTGCAGGATAGAGAATTTGAAAGGATATTGTTAAATGTTGGGACTGCAAGGAAGGAAGGAGGAAAAAGGGGAAAAAGTTGTTGAAAAAATACAAAATATTTTTGCATAGGGAGGTTACAAGAAATCTCTCTCTAGAAACATGGCCACATCCTCCCCATGTGGATCATCATGACAAAAGAATATGGGCTTGAATGTGTGCTATGACGGTCTCAATCCCGCTACTCCCCTCATTTCCTGGTCACTTCTATAAAGTCTCAAATGATGCATTTTTTTCTTTATTTCCATATTACAAATTAGAACTTCCAAACTGGAAACAGGGAATTAAACTTTAAATGTATAGAGATATCACTGTAGACCAAGAGGTACTATACATACATTATCTCCCTGAATCCCCAAAGCAACTCCAGGTAATAGATATCATTACCTCGATTTTGCAAATAAAGAGACTGAAGCATAGAGGATCTATAAAATGCGTGATGCCTCCTGACCAGAAGGCAATGGGGCTGGGCTGTAAGTCCAAGTCCACACTTTTTCATCTTTTCTGCATTGTCTTCTAAATTGGAAATGGGAAAAAAAGATTGGGGGTGAGAATCAAGTAATTGGCATTTTTGGGGAAGCTGATTTATGTAAGCTTTTATTTTATTATGTTTCTTTAAAGATTTTATTTATTTTAGAGACAGAGCATGTACTCCCACAAGCAGGGGATGCAGCAGAGAGAGCAGGAGCAAGAATCTCAAGCAGACTACCCTCTGGGCACAGAGCCTGAGTCGGGGCTGGATCTCACCATCCCGAGATCATGAACTGAGCAGAAACCAAGAGTTGAACCTTCACCAACTGAGCCACCCAGGTCCCCCAGATTTATGTAAACTTTTAAATATTTCATTTAAAAAAATTTTTTTTTGTTTATTGATAATGAACACCAACTCTGTATTGGTTTTAATAGTGACTTTTGACTACAGACAAAACATTTAATGAGGAGCAAAATCAGTAGTTTGGGGGAGGGATTCTCATTCCATCAAGTTAGTTGGGTACTCCCACCACCTCTTTCTGTTTCACCTTCCCATTCCTTGATGGGCTTTTCAAAGGGAACAGCCTTGCTTCATTTCAATTAGTTTTGAGAAGTGTTTTCATTGCCTGTGTATCAAGGCATTAACATCTAAATCTACAGAAATAAAATGATTTAGATATTCATGCATAACATTTGGAATGAATTCCAGGACAAAAATCTCCTCTTCCTGCTGAAAAAGGATGTGGATAAATTTGAAGATGTTAATTTGCATTGAATATGAAAAATAAATAAACTCCCAGCATGCCCTGAGTTGGATCGAATTTTCTCCTCCACATCCTCAATGGAGACAGTCCAGTTCCAACCTGCTCTGCTCACCATGTCAATACGAGTTGATCTATCTCTGCTGCCTTTCTTTTCAGGGACACAGAGAGACAGAACCCACAGGGCACAGGGGAATTTGCCCCGTCCATTCTGGGCATATAAATCTGTGCCAGATCAATAAAGAGAGAAGAATAAAAAGGAGGTCAGATAACTGAAAATGACAAAGCGTCATATGCTCGACCTAGTTGACCTCTGGTCTATTCCTTATTTCCTTATTTCTGGTCTATTTCTTATTTAAGATCACGGCTCATGACCTTTGCCATGGAAACTGGGTCAGGTGGCAAGGTGTATTTTGAATGTATTATTCACCTCTGATAATACTCAGAGCAGGTTGCTGAGACGAGTGAGGCAAAAATCTGCTTCTGAAAGTCAATTGTTAGTTTCTTCTGGGTCACTTCAAGCAGATATAAGCAAAGACTTAGTTATTCATGTAAATCAAATCACAGGTGTGAAAGTGAAGCAGTGGGAGTCTAGGTGCGTGCTAATGAGCATTAATGTCTGAGGAAAACAGTGTCAGTTTATTTTTTAACATATGTTTGACTTTCAAAGCTGCGAATATGGGAAAACTTACAGGATGCTAGCATGTGTGAATGTGGTGAGATTCGCAGTCAAAGGGGACCAGGGTGATGAATCCATTGCGGTGACATCCTATTGCTCATCTCCACTCCGCTTTCTGCTCAAGAACAGCTGCCTGGGGGTAGCGCAGATCAAGAAAAATACATTTGGTTCCAGGTGAAAAGCAGAACTGAAGCTGAATCGCAGACCTATTTGCAGTAGGATGGTCTCTGGAACCAGTGTCCAGCAGCAGTATGCTAGTAAATATTTAAAAAATGAGTCTCCAGGAAATAAAAATCCCTGCTCTGTAGTGGCTGCCAATTTCCATAGTATAAATACTCTACCATGGTCAATTTCAAGCTACCAACCTCACCTCACTCAATGCAGATTTGGGGAGAAGTGTGAAGCTGGCTCCAGGACACCAGAGTGTGACCCTTCCCTCCTCCATCCCCACATGCTCCACTTGGATGGGGCGCTGTGCTGAGTGATAGGAAATTGACCAGCTTCAGTTTCAATCCGCTGGATATTTTCTTAAAGATCTTATTTATTTATTTATTTATTCATGGGAGACACAGAGAGAGAGAGAGGCAGAGACAGGCAGAGGGAGAAGCAGGATCCCTGCAGGAGCCCCATGCGGGACTCGATCCCAGGACCCCAGGATCACGCCCTGAGTTGAAGGCAGACACTCAACCACTGAACCACCCAGGTGTCCCAGTCCTCTGGATATTTTTGCTCACACTAGCTCCTCAAGCTCAAAAAATGTTTTTCTCTAGTATCTTCAGCTCTATTCCTCCTTCATGTCAAATCATCCCTGGCTCCCAACCTTAAAGCTAGGTGACGTCCCCCTCCACCCCCACAACCTTGGGGTTTGTACCCAGATAACATTCTGTTGTAAGAGCCTGTTTGCTGCTCTGGGGGATCCTTGAGAACAAGGCCTGATCCCCTTGATCATTACATATCCCTGGAATTCAGCACAGTGCCTAGCACAGAGTAGGGGGCTTAACAAATGCTTTTCGATTGGAACGGGGGCGGGGAGGGGGGCTAAGAGAAGGCCCTTGAGGAGCTATCCTCAAGCTGCTTCCTCTGAGAAAATACAGCTAAGCCGTTGATAGAGTCAGAAAAACACTCTTGCGGTTTGAAATGTGCTAATTTATTTTATCACTTCGATTACAAATCATTATTTAGCCATCTTAGCATTTCCATGAGGGCTTTATAATGCGGCTTTGGATGGAGACTTCCTGGTTGGAAGTCTCTTCCTTAACTCAGGAGCTCTGTAACTTTGGGACCAGCTCCATACCTTTACTGTGCCTTAATTTCCTCTTCTGCAAACTGGGGGGAATCCTAGTATATAGCTCCTAGAGTGTTCTTGTATCTTCTGTATCTTCTGTCAAGTGATTTATTTAACCAGGGAAGTGAAAAAAAAAAACCATAAATGCCTAACTCAAGAATGCCCAGTGCACATGAACAGCCATTTGTTCCTTACCTTTCCCTTGTCCTGCTGGCTCAGTGACTGATCCAGTGACGGGCACCGGGCCAGTGGTGCTGGGCCACTGGCTCCTTCCTTGCCCTTGATGCACATCTTAGGTCACTTCAAATTGGACAATCTCCCTCCTCGCTCCTCTTCTTTCTTTTTCTGCTACTTCCCACGGTCTCTATTGGTTCTTCCATCCCTCCCCCTATGTTTTCTCCCTCTCTCTGCAAATACCCCCACACCGCTTGCATCCACGTGAAGGCGATTTTTGCATGAAAGTGCAATAAAGCAAAATAAAGCAAAATAGAAAAATCATCATAATTAACCTCCAGAGACCTTGAAACAAACCTGGAAGACTCCTCAGTCGCCCTTTACCTTTTCAAATTCTTCCAAAGCATGCTTGTCACCCAAACCCTAGCATTTGAAATCATTAAAAAAACAGAACACGTATATGAAAATTTTTTTCCCTAACAACTCATTTTGCAAAAGCTTCTTTGTTTCCAACTAAATGTACATTATTTGTGCTAGTAATATTCTGACTAAAAATTGCGTGCTAAAAATATCCTAACACGATTCCAGCTAACATGCACATTGTTATTAGGGTAGTTTTTCTTGGGGTGATGCAGAACAGCCTGGAAACCCGACTACCCCAATAGCGTTGCTTTTAGGGGAGAATGTTGTAGAGCACAAACTATTTGTAAATTTAGATCTCCTTGTCTATGCCGTTGATCAGATAGTTTAAGTTATGGGTTTCTTTGGTCATTTGGTGTCTTTTTAGATCCAGGGAAGCCTGGGTGAAGAAAGACCACCCGAAGCATCACATATACACCAAAACTCAGGGCACAATCCTTCCAAGGGGCATGTACTTTTCTACAAGGAAACAATCCTTTGCTTTTGTAAGATAATTTGTTCAAAACGTGTGGAGAGTGAGTACAGCAGGACCCAGCAGGATGTGTGTTTTGCTGAATATCAGCATGTTGATCCTAGACACAAAGCTTATCTGTTTTGCTCCAAAAAAACATATTTCTGAGCTTTTGTAAAAGTGGATGGCAATCAACAGGGGGGGGTTCCATGCTGGCTCACTGTGAACGCTGTTTAACCGGAGAGCCAGTTTATTGGAAGGGGACCTGCCTTTTAGAAGTCCAAGATGAGTTCAACTATTTCTCATCCAGAGACCTTTAAACTTGTTTGAAAAAAAAAAAAATCTTAGTGTTGGAATAACCCCTTTATGACTCCAAGTACATAGTTACTGTATAAATGATAGAGTCATGATAGAGTCATCATTAAATTGAGACACATTGGTAGGCTGGCCAGAAAGTCAAATAGAAGTCTATATAAGGAGTGGAATCCTGGGGTGTCATTCTTAATGACAGTTACCTGGAGGAGACGCATTTCTTTAGATTGGAAGCCAGGCCTCAATGCTACAGTCCTAGGTAGATAGAAGAAGCTTGGTGGGGCACCTGGGTGGTCAGTGGTTGAGCATCTGCCTTTGGCTCATGGTGTGATCCCAGGGCCCTGGGATCGAGTCCCTCAACAGGCTCCTCAAGGGAAGCCTGCTTCTCCCTCTGCCTATATCTCTCCCTCTCTCTCTGCATTTCTCATGAATAAATAAATAAAATCTTAAAAAAAAAAAGAAGAAGAAGCTTGGTATGTGCAATCAAGTTACCTTGAAAAGCCCTGGGTGGTGGGCCACTAAATACAGTTGGGCAGGTTGTTCACTGAACAAGGGTGCCTGGTCGAGGGAGTAAGTAGAGACTGAAATCCACACTACCCTCTGCTCTCTGAAACAAGAACCTGCAAAGCTGTGCTTGTCCAGAGAGGGCAACTTTGTCAAATTCACACAAAGTGCCACGGCCCTGGGTGGCAGGCTTCATCATGGCCACATTGCAACCAAAGCAGAGATATAAAAGGGTAAGGCAGGATCTAGACAAGTTGGGCTTCAGGATGCAAATTCCACCAACACCACACACGAAGGGAACTATGGCTAATAGCCCTGGAAATGTACTGTGCAAACCAAAATCCAAAAAACCTATTTTGTGAACATTGAACCACTATCTGTGTTTATTTCTGTTTTTCCTTAGCATTTTATAAAGCTTTTAGGAAAGTTCTAGTCAGTCTTTGCTGCATTTAGAGGGATCATGGGAACTGTTTTGGGTCACCCTTTTAAAGAGTCATCTTGCCATAGGGCCCAGAGACATGGTAACAGAGGTAATTAGAAATGCCCACCGTCACCCCCACCTCTCCCAGGGGGCCTTATAGACTTCAGTCTATTCAGGAATATGTTGGTTTGATTTTCTTTTTAATTAAGGGCAGTCAGTAGAATTACTTTCTGTGTTTTGTGGTGGTGGCAGGGGGCAGGGATGCTGAGGACTCTCCAGCCAACGCTATAGATGATACTCTTTGGGAGTCCAGAAAGAGAGTGGTAAAATACTGCTGTCTGTGTGCACCTTCAAGACCTTGCATAATCCCATGACAGTCATCTCAGGCTCTTAGTAGTAGACTCAGGAGCTCATTCTACCAACCACTTGAGTAAGAAGCCACCTGTCTGGGTGCCTTCACCTCATAAAGTTGTGGGAAAAAATTTGCCCTTTTAGAAAAAATTTTCTAGGCTTCCAGCAGGGCCTACAAATCATTGCACAGTTGTCAAGCAAGTGAAAGGAATCAACCCTTAGAGCAAGGACTTGCCTTTTCTCTTCCCCATTAGGACAGGATTGTCTCTGAGGTCTCTACGACAGCGCCTAAGAATGCTCAGGAATTTTAGAGATGAAGGTGGAGAGCCTGTCTTGTCAAAAACACCTCTTACAGCCCATGTACAGATTCTCTAGACCCAGTCAGAGCTGCCTTTAACATTCAGTATGTTGCTCTAAGGCCAGAGAAAGAACAATGCTTTGGACTGTACCAGGCCCACACTTGATGTGCACCGGGCCTCGGGGAAGCCCAAAGATCCCCAGTACTGCTACATTCCATTTCTTTTTTTTTTTTTAATTTTTAAAATGAAAACATTTTGGGGCTCCTGGGTGGCTCAGTGGGTTAAGCATCTACCTTTCGCTCAAGTCATGATCTCAAGGTCCTGGGATAAAGCCCACATCGGGCTCTCTGCTCAGTGGGGGTCTGCTTCTTCCTTTCCTTCTGTCTGCCACTCCCCCTGCTTGTTCTCTCTCTCTCTCTCTCTCATTTTTCTCAAAAATAAACAGATAAAATCTTTTATAAAAATAAAAACATTACAAAAATTGTAGTGAAACATACATAACTCGAAATTTACCATTTTGAAGTATACAGTTCAGTGACACTGAGCACATTCACATTATTGTGAAACCATCATCACCAACCATTTCCAGGACTCTTTTTGTCTTCCCAAACTAAAACTCTGGACTCATTAAATAAGAACACCCCACTCCTCCCTCCCCCCAGCCCCCGGAAAAGGCCACTCAAGTTTCTGTCCCTATGGGTCTGAGCAGGTGCTTTATATAATTATATAATTTGGATTCTAACAGTATTTGCCCTTTGGGGACTGGCTTATTTCACTTAGCATTATGTCCTCAAGTTCATCCATGAGGTAGAATGTGTCAGGATTTCATTCCTTTTTTATGGCCTGATAATATTCCCTTGTGTATTTTGTGTGTGTATACATGCCAGATATCTCCCACATCTTGCTAATGCACTCTTCCATTGATGGACACTTTGGTTGCTTGTATGTCTTGGCTACTGTGAATAATGCTGCTATGAATATGAGTGTACAAATATTTCAAGATCCTACTTTTTATATGCTTTTAGTATATACCAATAAGTGGGATTGCTGGATCATATGGTAATTCTATTTTTACTGTCTAGAAGAACTGTCCTGTTTTGCAGTGTCCATACACTTCCACTCTCCATTCAGACCCATGGATCTTCTGGGGATCTCTTGGGAGTTTCCACTCATGAAGATAAAAATGATCACCTTGGTCATTTGGTGTTTGCCCTTCCCTTCATCCTCTACCCAGAGCAGGACATCTAGGCAGAAGATTGGCTCAGTGAGTTTCATTTCTTCAATTGGGAAGATGTTCAAGTTCCCACAGGGATAGAGGTAGACCCATGTTCTCTCTCCTTGGTGGGGGAGGGGTGCTGACCAAGACTGTTGTCTCAAGTCTCGGTAATAATCCCTCGGTTTTGCACGTACAATGGCGCCTTTCATTTCAGGATCAAAAAGCCTTCTCTCTCAAGCAACTGTGATGGTTATCATTTCATGATAGTGGAGGAACTGAAAAGCAGAACATTTAAATGACGTGCCCAGGATGAGTCAGGGATGTGGTGGCTGAGCCAAGAAAGCAAGCCAAGAGTCTGTGGTCCCCTGTCTGAATTTCCAGCCTGCACTTGTTCCGAGGAGCAGGGGTGGATCTAGAGAGGGCCGTGGTTTCCAGAAGCTGCCCTCTGAGGCACTACCAGGTTAGCCAGATCCGGCTGAAGAGAACAAGCAGCATTTGACACTGGGCCTAGCCTACCAAGGACAGGAGAGTCTGACCTTGGACAAAGCAAAGTAGCTCAAGGGAGGTTATTTTCTAGGGGGAGGCATAAGGGAGAACTCTCTGGAGACTGTTATAAACAAGTAGGAAAGCAAGCCAGCTTCAGTTTGGCAAAAGGATGCTCCTTAAATCCTGCTTCCTCAATTAAAATGCATGGCGGAGGGTTCAGGGAAGAGTACCAGCCAATGGAAAGTTCTGGGTGCATCTTGGCTTATTGTAGCATTCCGGTCTGGTAAAAGTAAACACGGGTGATATGGATCAGCAAGGCAGCCAAACATCTCTGGGGCCCAGTGAGCGCAGACCCTGGTTCTAATAAAAGACTCTCTTCATCCTGTTGTTCGAGAGGGTATACACAACTCCCTCAGGGACTCTGTAAAATTCCTTTGACTTGCCTACCACATCCCTATATTCAAGTGTTTTTGCATCGTCTAGATTATGCAACGACGAGGACGATGGCAAAATGCACCCGACCATGCTAACATCTGCTCATCCTCTGTGACCTGATGGTTATTGTATATAATTTGCAGGGATACAGAGAAAACACTCCTTTCTCACAGAAACACTGCATAAACAGAACTGTAAATCTTCCAAATGAACATATCGTTCTCTCTATTGTATGTCTCTGGAAAATGTTCAACCTCGTTGGGGTCATGTAGGCTCTGTAAAAGTTGCAGGCTGGTTAGACCTTGTCCTGCCAGCGACCACGCAGAAGTTAGAGATGGAGGAAAACATATCAGCTCTCCCAGACTTTTCCTGTTGTACATTCCCTATGCATGCACACGCAACAAGAGAAAGTTTTAAGTGATTGATTTTGATAAGGGTATTGGGGCCACATGAGTCAATTTCTGGTCCATAAATCCCCCCGTAAAAGAGAGACTCTAATGGCAGAACTTCCCATCTTTTTTTTTTTTTTTAAGATTTTATTTATTTATTCATGAGAGACAAAGAGAGAGAGAGGCAGAGAGAGAAGCAGTCTCCTGCGGGGAGCTCCATGCGGGACTTGATCCCAGGACCCCGGATCGCGACCTGAGCCAAAGGCAGATGCTCAACCACTGAGCCACCCAGCCACCCAGACTTTGCAGAACTTTCCATCTTTTAAGAGGTTGTAGGAAACGTTCCTCTCACTCCAAGAGAAGCCTGAACCAGAGCCAGTCCTGGGGCAACGGAGACAGTGGGCTGAGGGCCCCTCATGCTGGAGAGAGACTCAGGGGGCCCTAGAGGGCAGCAGGAGAGGTCTCTATCAGTGGACACAGCAGTTGGAGACACAGGCAACTGTGTGCTCTCACCCCCAAGGCCAGGTGGGTGGTACGGCCCCTTCTCGACCAGCACATCCCTTCCAGCTACAGGCTTTTTTGTGGTTTTAATCTCCTTCAAGGCTGTCTGAGATTTGTTTTAAGCTCTTTTTAAGTTAATAAAAATGCTATGTTTGGAAGATAAAGAGAGAAGGGAGGGAAGGGAGTGTATGTTTTGTCCCAGGGTTTCAGCGCCCTGCCCCCTGAGCCACCTTTGTTTTCTAAGGTCACATTGGATCACGTGTTGCAAATCACGTCCAAGAAGACTATCCAAGGGGCTTTGCCACTGACTCCCTGTGAAAAGTTTGCACTGGCAGTTACCTGAGTGACCAGAGGGCAGTAAATCTCAAGCAGCAGATCGGTTACATTAGAATATCTCCCTCCCCAGTGGTCGTTCGCAGAACATACAGCCAGATGAATGATGGCAGCCTGTCATGAGTCCAGAATTGGTCACAATGCCGCCATGCATTATTAAATGCTTCCCAGCTGGGGGTAAACCAGGCTTTCCATGTTGGTTATTTATTTGTCATCGGAGCCAAAAGAACAAAGCCAAAAAAAAAAAAAAGAGAGAGAGAAGAAAAAGAAAATGCATCCAGTGCAACCCATGGGATAGGGCATCCAGGATCACGAGAGCCTGAGAACATGCTGATACGTCACTCCACGCACCTAAGCCTTTCCCTTCTCCTTCTTGTCTGAAGCTCCCCAACTTTGTGGCAACCACATTTTGATTTACGCTCCCCAAGCTCAGAGAGGAAAACATCCGTTTTCTCCAAATTATTTTTGTATTCTTGCCCCCTCCCGAAGAAAGCCTTTTCCCAGAGCACAGCCCTTGGAATTCTAAGCAGGACGAGAATTAGTCTCGACTCAGCGTGGCAGGTAGGCTGGGCGGCAGCGGGGGTGGGGGAGTGGGGGGTGGGGTTCTCTCAGATGCTGCTTGCAGCAGGAATCGGACCCTCCGTGGAGTAACAAGACCCAGACTAACCCACAGGATCTCCCCGCCAGGGCTTTTCAGCCCAGGCTTCAAGGCCATTTCTCTTCTCAGCAACTCTGTTCCCCTTATTGGCCTGGGCCATCCATTGAGAGCCAGGCTAACTTTTAGGGAGCCAGCCAAAAGCACTTTCCAAGAAGAAAATCACATGAAAGATAGCTCCAGCAACCAGGGTGCCTTCCCCCTCCCTCCATTTCATTAGGACACTGAGAAGCTATTAGTGACCCGAGCTGTCCCCAAATGGGAATCCAAATAACTAACTTGTCAGGGAAGCCAGCCTGACTGAGGTCAACAGGCTCCTTATATTTTCGTTCCTAAGTGCTCTGCGTTTCTTTGTTTTCTGTGCCAATTAGTCCATCGTGGTATGTATCTCATGTAGGGAACACACTCATAAATCTAACTGGAAGCCAGAATGTGGCACGACCATTTGATTATGGGAAAAATCTCTTTGATTTATGAGGTATTATGACCCAACAAGCTGTATTGTACTTTCTTCTCCATGGCCTGGCTTAACTGTGCTGGCAATCAGGTCGCTCCCTTGGCTTCACAGTCAGAGGACGCAGGGCCTGCCCCTAGCAGCAACATGGGTCAGGGAGAGAAGGGTGGGGAGCAGAGGAAGAATCGCTCTTTAATTACTGCTTATTTGAATATTAAATTATTTCCCCATGAAAACAGCTAGATTCAGCAGTCTGTGGCTCGGGCCACATTTTTCCATTAATGTGACCGGGAGTTCTGCTGGGTAAGAACTCTGAGAGTAAATGTCCTGGGAAGCCTTGTGAATCAGAGGCAGGATGCCATTTCCAAAAGGGACATCATTACAAAGGCCTCACAATTCAGCTACTTGAGGGGAAGTTTGTCTAGCGAGCGCATCACACATAAATAACGATTCCTCCGAGAATCTGTACTTCCCATGTATATATTTCTGGCGCTCCGGATGGCATTTTAGGGGAGGCTAGTGATTTCTTTTGCTGGAGCAAAAATGCACTTTGCTTCCATCTGTATGACTAGTGTGATGGGTTAACTCAAAGTGGGGGAAACTGCTCCTCCTCCCACTCAGGTGCAAAGTGGCCTATTACGAGAGTGGCCCAACCACGATTGCTGCTTTCAAAGGAAGTTCGACAAAGCGATCTGCGCTTCTGTCATCTGTGCACAGGGCCCAGACCCAGGGCATGCCAGGCACTTCTGGCCCCAGAAAGCCGCAAGCCCACAAGGGCTAGAACGGGAACGTGGAGGAAACCCTCTGGGGCCAGCAAAGGTGTTCCTCTCTACAGGGAGTGTATATGTCAGAGCAAATCACTAAATTGAAATGGGCTTAGCAAACTCAGGTGTGGCCAAACGTGGGGCAGGGAGTTGACGAGGCGCCCAGGCAGCAGAATTACTGGTGTTTATCGAAGCAGACATGAATGAGCCTGGAAGATGGGACCAGGCCTTGGGGAAAGAAGTTGGCAGAAACTCCGCTACACTGCAAACTCCCTGAGAGCAGATCTGTTTTGTTTGCACACTCCCCTGTGCCAGGCAGGGCCGGGTACACATCAGGGGCTCAAAGATCATGGCGGGAATGAATAAGATGATTGGGGCTGCCCAGCTGGTAAAGCTAGAGCACTACTGGGTATAGTGATAGTTGTACCTGTCTCAAAGGGCACTTGTTAACAGGTAGGATGACATTAGCTGAGTTCATGCACGCCCATGGCACATAATGACTCCCCTGCCATGTCTCTTAAGAACAAGAGGCTATATCCAGTCCTTCAAACCATTGGTGAGGCAGCTCCCCCATGAAGCCAAACTTCCATTGATTCCAGGGGGTAGGCGGGCCCAGCCCACAGATGGGTGGGCATCAGATTGGCAGGGACCAACAGACGCAAACATTCAGGCCTGAGCAAAGTCCCAACATGGTCATTCTTCCTCACTTCTCTACAGCCACGTAGTACTTAAAGAGTTGAGGCTTTTGAGTCAGAGTCCAGTTCAAATCCCTGCTCTGCTGTTTACCTTCTTTGTGACCCCAGGCAAGTTCCCAAACTCTAGGCTCTTCAGACCCTTTATCTGTAAAACGACCATGATAATAGCATTTACTCAAGGGTTGTTGTGAGGACTACATGGGAAAATGTTAACTTGCCAGCCCTGGACCTGATCCATGGGAAGCACTCAACAATGGTGGCCATAGCTAGTACTGTTACCACTTAGACATGCTGTGAGATATGTGTTATTCTTCTCATAGTTCCCCTTGCTTAGATCCCTGAGACAGTGCCTTATATAAAATGTGTAATAATTGCATATGCTTGGGGCACCTGGGTGGCACAGTCAGTTAACCTTCCAACTCTTGATTTCAGCTCCGGTCGTGATCTCAGGGTTGTAGGATTGAGCCCCAGGTTGGGCTCTGCACTAAGCGCACAGTCTACTTAAGACTCCCTCTCCCTCAGCCCCTCACCCGCTAAAACAAATAAATAAGTTTTTAAATAACTGCACATGCTAACCTGTTCCTCCTTTCTTCACCTCTTCTGCTGGGCTGGCAGTCAACTGCACAGCTAAGCTCCATTCTCAGCTTCCGGTCCAGCTGGCTCAAGGGAGCTCCAAGGATGTCTCATTTTCTTTCTGGGACCAATGGCTAGTAAAGGCATGTTCTTCTCATAGTGTCTGAAGCACAAACATGTAAGCCAAATCATACAGGCACATTGCAAACCCCTGCTCAAGCCACATTTGCCAATGTCCCATTGGTGAAGCTCGTCACACAGCCAGACCTAACGTCATCGTGTGAGGAAATACACTCTGTGGGAGGAATCACAAAGCCCTATGGCAAAAGTCAGAGTTATAGGGAGGGGTGAAGAATCAAGACCAATAATCAGAAAGCCTCCCTTGATGATGCCCCTAGATATTAAATCCCGCTTCTAGATATTCAATCCCAATCCATAATCACAGCTTTTTGCCAGCCCAGGTCACTTAACCATAACTCTTTTTAGGGCTTGAGAAGTCACTCTTATCTCTCTGGGAAGAACCACAAAGCCATATGGCCAAAGTCAGAGTTTTTGGAGGACAGAAGTATGAAACAAGTTTTTGGAGGACATGTCCAGAGAGTATTTGAGTGATGACCAAAAAATATCTAAAGTCTGGAACACCCAGGTGGCTCAGTTGGTTAGGTGTCTGACTCTTTGTTTCGGCTCAGGTCATGATCTCATGGATTATAAGATTGGGTGGCTGGCTCTGTGCATAGCATGGAGCCTGCCTGAGATTCTCTCCTTCTTCCCTTCCTCCCCTTTCTCCCTCTGTGTCTCTCTGTCTCTCTCTCCCTGTCATGTGCTCTCTCTCTCTCTCTCAAATAAATAAATACATCTTTTTAAAAATATATCTGAAAGTCACATACCTTTCAGTTCTGTTTCTCTGCAGATGGGTTCCCAGTTACAACTTCCAACTCCCTATGCACAATCCAAAGAGATTTATACAGATCTCTTCCCTTTTTTTGGTCTTAATCTTTAATCCCATTATCCCAGGAGGCCATGAAGCCCTCACAAAAATAAAACTAAGTCTTGGCACGAAAGCCCAGATATCTGAAGGTAGATAGCAGATCAGGCTCCTTGCATGATTACATTTGATACGTGCTGCAAGCAGATCCACCAAGGAAGTCAAGAGTTGTTGACTTTATTATAAAAAACATTTGGAGGGCTCAGTTTACTTTTTATTCTTTATTGGATTTCATAATAGTGGACAGTTCTATGCTCTGTCATAGATTATTTGCTTTTCTAAACGCACTTTTTACAGTAAATTAAGAAGCATTTTACTCAATAGGACACTTTCTGAATTTCCAGCGGGAGTATTCTTGCCCAAAGGGGAACTAGTATTGTCAAAGTTGTCTTCATGAATTGCACTTGAGGTCAAATTAAAAACAGCCTTTGGAGCTCAATTACAGAATCATAGAAATCATAGGCCTTGAAGGAAAAATAGCTCTTTTACTTCCTAGAAAAACAGTCAAACTTGAACTTCTAAAGGTTGAGCTAGAGTGAGAACGACGAAAAGACTATTTCCTCTCTTATTCCAGGGCTGGATTCAACTAGAAAATGGACCAATCTTGTAACAGAAGTGCCCCTGAGAGGGGAAATTAGGAGCTGTGAGGGGAGAGAAAAGAATTAAAAAACATGATGACTGCTCTTCAGAATCCATAAGTTACACCGTGGAAGCTACCAGAAAAAATACCAGACTGTAGGGTGAATTCAAGTCCAGAGCTTCTTAAATGTGAATGTACACACAAATCACCTCTCATTCAAAAATTCTGGGGTGGGGCCTGAGATTCTGCATTTCTGGCAAGCTCCTAGGTAACTGCTAGTGTTCCTAGTCTGTGGCCCACACTTTGAGTCGCAAAGTCCTAGTTGTGGAACATACTGAAATCTTGTGTAGGACCATAAAGGTGAGAGAGATAATGAGGGTAAAAGTGGTGAGGAATTTTTCACAGAGGAAATATGCACAGAGGAAGTATGCACAGAGGAAGATTCTGGAACAATGTACATGCAACAGAGCCAAAGTCTCACAAAAGATTCTCACTTACAACAGGTACTTTGAGGAGCCTAAAAGAACCCTAGAGTGAATTATAAACATGGTGCCCCTTAATTCAGGTTTGTTCACGTCAACTCTCACTAAATTGGTGAAATGTAAAATTGATTCTGTTCCCATCCAAGAGATAGGGTCTGAATATTTAACACACACACACACACCATACTAAGTATCGATATGTATATACGATATATATAAACATACGATGTACATATAATATGTATATATGTATATATGATTTAGTGTATATAGAACTATTTATAACTACATATTATATAGAGATATCGCATATATATTTATCATATATAATATAGATATGCTATTTATATTCCTTGCTGATCTATTTATATGGACTCTCGTGTGACCCAAATAGGCAAGCACAACCACCACGGGCCTGACTCCCCACCTAAGACCAGTTATCATCAAATAAACTTCTGAATTTGAATGATGTTTGGTGGGGATTATCTACCAAGAAAGAGTGATAGATTTCATAAGCTGTGTTTGAAACCTCATAATATGCTTCCCCAAAAGTTATGTGGCTTGGGAAATTATAAAGCAAAACTGGAGAGAACTGAAACGATTTAAAAAGACAGAAAGGTTTTGTTGATTTTTTTTTCTTTTAGAACATTGACTTGGAAGGGAATTAGAAAGTGAATCTGTTTCTTTATATCATTTGTATTAGTAAAAACACCCGCTTTTCCCTCCATCACACACACTAAAAACGTTGAGTAAATATTTAAAGAATATCAGTGTGAAAAAGCACTAATTTATTACCCTGTTGTCCTTCTCTAGAGAAAAAGGATTTAGATGGGCTAAAGGGAGGAGCATTTCAGGAGGGAGGAGAGTTCAGGCAGCGGTGGTAGTACTGTTTGCTTAGAGCTGGGAAGGGGTTGTGGAAAGTACGATTGCCAAGGCAGGTTGTGGCCAGATGGTAGGGAACCAGCTGACTGCCTTGCTAAGGAGTCTGGATGCTCTTCTGTAGGTAAGCACATTTTTGACCCAGAGATGAAATAAAATATGAAAAGGGCCATATTGAAGTATTTGGTAGCTGGCACTTGGCAATGCTTGCTCTGGGCCATTCACCCACTTGACAGCTCCTCAGGGAGTTCTGGGAGGTTCTATAGAGAGGGGTGTCCAAGTTCAAAGTAAATGCAACAGCAGATTGGTGAGAGAGGCGAATCCCCAGAACCTTGGGACCAGACTCAAACCAGGGATTTCTCAGGGAGCCCCCAAAGACTTAAGAGAGTAACTGGCCCTCAGAGGGGCAAAATGCCCAGCGGGTCCCCAAGAGACTGGGGGAGGGCATCCATATTTTTCTCATTAACTTATTCATGACATGAAGTATTATGTCTTGCTGAGGATGGTGGAAAATATTTCACTGAAGTCTTAAGTTGGAAAAAAGAGTTAAGAGGTTTTTTTTTTTTTTCCTATTTATGACCCCAGGCCAAAGAAAAAGTTTGTCACTGAATGTTTATGAGAGGAGTAAGCCAGAAGAGCAGACATAGCCAAATCCCTCTGACTCATTACGGAGCGGTAGGAGTAGCGTGCTCAATTAGTAGGCAATATAACTTACCTACCCCCGGGGTCAGAGGTGGTGGGGCGTGGCAGGCAGTGGAGCAAGGTGGAAATTAGAATTTCCAGAGTTATAAATGTACCCAACAGAGTGAGACAGTAGATGACCCTTCTGAATGAAGTCAGATCTACAAGTCCACCAGTCACATCTGAGCTCCAATGGGCCACTTGTTTGACCCTGCTGTCTATACAGCTAAAATGAATAATGTATTAGCAACATGAAGAACCTTGGATCATAAAAGGGGAAATAAATCAGTTAAGACTGTCAGGACATGGAAGAGGTAGAGATTTACTGCTGGGACTCCACCGGGCAGGGCAACACTCTTCCCGCTGGGAAGGCACAAGCTTCTTCCTCCCACAGGGAGGGTAGCACCAGTGTGCCCAATATGAACACCAGCCCTGGACTGAATGTTTTGCTCCTGCTGAGGGGAGACTCTGGGGATGAATAGCATTCTCATGAAGATAGTCTTGATTGTTGTGGGTTTTTTTTTTTTTTAAGATTTTATCTATTTATTTGAGAGAGAGTGAGAGCACGAGTTGGGGGGGGAGGGGCAGGTGGAAAGGGGGAAGCAGACTCCTCCCTGGGCAGGGAGCTCAATGTGGGGCTCAATCCCAGGACCCCAGGATCATGTCCTGAGCCAAAGGCAGACACTTGACCAACTGAGTCACCCAGGCTCCCAATTGTTGGGGTTTCTAATGCACTTTTGCTATTTCACTCTGATATGCCCATTCATTATTTTCCTCATCTACTCCCTCTTTTGGCTAAGACTTCACACACTCGCTGTGTGCCAAGTGCTTTAAAAGCATGGGGAAATACAAGGTTAGCCAAGACCCAGGCCTGCCCTCAATGGGCTTTCAGTAGAGAGGGTCCAGGAATAGTCTGAAAGAGGTCTAGATTCTTTCAGAATGGCCCATGCAAGAGTCCACTCCAGACCACAGGGAAGTATAAGTCTTCCTCAGGCCAAACTGAATTTCTCTTCTGGCTTGGACTGCACCAGAAGTCCCTGACTATTTTGTGGTATGAGAGAGAAGGAGGTTTGGTGGAAATTAGTCTAGAACTTTTTGTGTCATCCTGTATGAGTAGTGGGGTGTATGTCTCTCTACAAGGATGCCCAGAATTAAACCTGAACCAACACATATGAAGCTTCACTTCCTCTTCTGACCAAGCCTGAGCATTATATACCCCAACCCTTGTGCCATATTGACACTCAAAGGTGCTTTGTCCTGTACTGGCAGTCCTGTCAGAAGTGAACACTGGCTCCTCCATAGTAGGTACCATGACTGCTTGATGGTGAAACCAGAGAACTCTAAGAATGATGGACTGATTTTCATACCTGAAAAATAAAAATAGTCTATATATTACAACATCCCTGAATAGCGATAGGTGTCTCAGAAAAACCATTCTAGTTCGATCTTAATGTGACAAGATAATCCTTGAGGTACTAATTATTTTAATTTTATTTATTTATTCATGAGAGACACAGAGAGAGAGGCAGAGACACAGGCAGAGGGAGAAGCAGGCACCCTGCGGGGAGCCCAATGTGGGACTCAATCCCAGGACCCTGGGATCACAACCTGAGCCTAAAGCACTCAGGTGCCCCGAGGTACTAATTTACACCCTCCCTCTCCCCACGTATTTTTTCCCTTTTCCTTTTCCCAGCTGATAATCAGACTCTGGGCTTCTTCACCTCAGGGAAAGCTGGCAGTGGGAGAGCTGAGGTTGATTATGTGGAGTGCCATTGGGGCCACAGGAAAAGAGAGGATGTGACTTAAAGCAGTGACCTGGAGAAGAAACCAGGGAAACCCCGAAGGGGCCACATTTTGTGGTTTCTAAGAATGGAGGAGACCTGCACGCTGGAGAAGGAGCCAAGCAAACCTCAGGGGAGGACTGTGAGATGCTGTAGGGAGGCTCCACCAGACACAGGGGCTCTTATTCTAGAGAAGAGTGCTGTGCTCCAAGTGCCCCTGGTGGGGAATAGGAGCATGGGGGCTGTTAGGAGGGACTTTGCCACTGTAACAAGTGCAGAGAGTTAACCTGCAGACTTAAAGGTGTGTGCACACATCTGTGTTCATGTGTGCACCTATACGATTCCAGATGTCTTGTCACTTGTACAGCCACAGGACCTTTGCATTGCCATAGGAATAGTGGTAGCTTCAAAAGGTTTTGATTTCCTATCAACCCAGCATGATGTGATTATAGTAGAAATTAAACGGATTTAAGTAAAATTAAGAATTATAATATTTCTACAGTCCTGACAGTATCTACTGAGCCATATGTGCTCTTCTCCCCAGATCTTCTCTCCTTACCCCTCTCCTTGGCCAGGGTGGGGATATCAGGCCTGGCATACAGACCTTTCTTAGCATAACGGCTGCTCCTATGAGGCGGAAAGCCTCACCCAGATAAAAGCTTTTCTGGAATAGAACCCTCCAGAATGTACACGTACATTTTATGCTCCATGACTCTATCATCATCATCATCCTCCCCCTCCTCCTCCTTCTTTATCTCTTCTCTCAAGCTCTTGCGCTCTCTCCTCTCTCTCTCTTCTCCACCTTTCCCCTCTCCTTCCATTTTCCCCTCCTGCCTTCTCTGCCTTTGGCTTCAGGGTTTATGCTCTTAACCATTACACTGTACTCATTGTCATTTTGAAATACCAAGAAAGGATTGTCTGGGCTACCATGGAATGATTCCTTGCATGTAAATAAGGATAGAAATTTGGATAGATAGCTAGATAGAGATGATAGATGATAGATAGATAGATAGATAGATAGATAGATAGATAGATAGATGATAGTTACATAGATAATAGATAGATAGACTGATGGGTTGATTTCTTGGTATATGCCTAAATAACCCAGGAGGTGAGGAGGGAGAGACAAAACTATATTAATGGTAGTCGCTGCTGGAGAGACACTAGAAGCAAAAGGAGAGAAATGTTCACCTTTCATTTTGTTCATTTCTGTGCTGCTTGAATTTACTGACCTTGTATATGCTTTATTTTTTGAGCCAACTCCCAAGATAATATAAAAAGTGAGATTTATATGGAGCCTCTTTTTAAATTTTCTTCTCTAAACATTTTTTTTGTGTACAAATAATTGATAAATATGAGTACCCCACACACACCCCGCAAGAAAAACCTTGCACTATGCTTGTCAGATCATTCTAACCTCATGATTCCACCCTTCCCGCACAGGCCCCGGGGAATTCTGAGATGATCCTGAAGACACCCCCAATGTCGTGGCTGGCTCTGGCAGGAGGCCGAGTTCCAGCATGCTCTGAATGTGAAGAGGCTGGTGTAACAAATGGAGAAGACAGCCTGTTGACTACATATGCTTCCCCCACCCCCAAAACGCTCAAAGGCCCCAAGAGGAATCTAGAAACTGCTGTGAGGTCTCAACTTCCCTGTGGCCATGAAGCGAACTTTGCCACAAGCATTTTTAAATTAAAAAGGAAAACAACAATATTGACTGGGAAGCTGGGTCAAGGTTACCATTGGCGTTTTCTTAGAAATGAATATGAGATTTTGATGACATTTGGCCAGGAACCCAGGAATGCCCAGATCCTGTTTATGATAACTGCCCCTGGCTCCCACAAGGAGGACTCGGCCCCAGGAGCAAAGTCTGCTGAGAGGGAAATGCAGGAGGCCTGGTAACTGGAGCTTTGGACCTACACCCCAAAGGCAGAGGTTCTGGTGAGAGAGGCTACCTGACAGCGTCCATCAAGGACATAGATGCCCAGAGAGACAGAGGGAACAATCTGTCTTGCTTTGCCCCAGACTGTCCTAGTGTCCCAGGAAAACCCCTCAGTTCTAGGCCAACAGTGACAGTTCATCCTACCAGTGGGCGTCCTCACAGAATTCAAGACCTAGAAGGGAACTTGGTGACTAATTCAATTTTCTGTCTACCTGATATTGAAGTAACAAGTTATTATTAGCTTCAATTTGTTTTATATGTAAAAGGAAAAAGGGTGTGTGTGTGTGTGTGTGTGTTCAAGAAAGAAAGGGACAAAGAGAGAGATTTAAAATGAAAAAGGAAATTGCTTTGTTCATCTAACAGTGATCTGCAGAACACCCATCATCATTTTGGGAACTGTGTTCATGAAGGCTTGTTGCAATCTTCAGAATGAAATCACTAGAATTTCTCTCATATTTTTAACTTTAATTTTAATTTTTTGTTTAAGACTTAATTTATTTGAGAGAGAGAGCATAAGCAGTGGGAGGGGGAGAGGGAGAGGGAGAAGCAGACTCCCCTCTGAGTCCGACGTGGGGCTTGATCCCAGGACCCCGGTATCAAGACCTGAGCCAAAAGCAGATGCTTCACTGATGGAGCAGCCCAGGCACCCCAATATTTATCATTTTTTAAAAGATTTTATTCATCCATTCATGAAAGACACACAGAGAGAGGAAGGGAGAGGCAGAGACACAGGCAGAGGGAGAAGCAGGCTCCATGCAGGAAGCCTGACGTGGGACTCGATCTCGGGTCTCCAGGATCATGCCCCAGGCCGAAGGCAGGCACTAAACTGCTGAGCCACCCAGGCTGCCCCATATTTCATTTATTTATTTATTTATTTATTTATTTATTTATTTATTTATTTATTTATTTTTTATTGGTGCTCAATTTGCCAACATATAGAACAACACCCAGTGCTCATCCCATCAAGTGCCCCCCTCAGTGCCCATCACCCAGTCACCCCCACCCCCTGCCCATCTCCTCTTCCACCACCCCTAGTTCGTTTCCCAGAGTTAGGAGTCTCTCATGTTCTGTCTCCCTCTCTGATATTTCCCACTCATTTGTTTCCTTTCCCCTTTATTCCCTTTCACTATTTTTTATATTCCCCAAATGAATGAGACCATATAATGTTTGTCCTTCTCCGATTGACTTACTTCACTCAGCATAATACCTTCCAGTTCCATCCACATCGAAGCAAATGGTGGGTATTCGTCGTTTGTAATGGCTGAGGAATATTCCATTGTATACATAGACCACAGCTTCTTTATCCATTCATCTTTCGATGGACACTGAGGCTCCTTCCACAGTTTGGCTATTGTGGACATTGCTTCTATAAACATCGGAGTATTTCTTATTTTTAAAGAGGAGGAAACTAAATCAGTTTTGGTGATATTTAGTATGCTGGTTGAATTGGCATCTTCCCAGAGGTCACATGTGACACACAGTAGGCACCATATTCTGAAGGAAAAGAAAGAGCCTCAAAAATCCAGTGGGGATAGAAAGCAAATTGTGTTTGCCAAGGGACAGGGCAGAGTGGGGAGTGACTATTTAATGGGTACAAGGTTGCTTTATGGGGTTCTAGAATGGGTGGCGATAGTTGTACAACATTATAAATATGCTACAAGCCAGTGAACTGTATGCTTGAAAATGGTTAAAATGGTCAATTTTCTGTTACATGAATTTTATCTCAATTAAAAGGAAAATCTGTAAAAACATGGTGGCATCTTCACTTGCTGACTTGCCATCTGTGCATTGTAAGGATTTGCAGTTTGGATGCTTGGTTAGGTGGTGTTGTGGATTATATTCTCTTAAATGGCAGAATGTGTAAAAGAAACTGCCTGATGGGATGGGTGAAATCATGAAAATGGCTTCTACTATAGAGGGAAAATCTTATGGAAAAGCAATTTTAAAAGTAGTGAAACTAAAAGATGAAGTCTGAATTCTTCTTTTACCTTTCAATTACAGTTCTAAATTTGCTGACCTTTACTAGGAGGACAAGTGATCATAATTTGTATTGTTTACCAAAAACTTTTTATAAAAGCACATAATCTGGCTCTTTGGGATTTAACAATGGATATTTTTTAAATGAGTGAGAAATGAAGTATTTTTGAAAGAAATCTATGCTATGGAGAGAACAGAGATGTTTGAAAGTTTCCTCCATTGTGTTATTTTTGTTGCAGAAAACAATGTATATGGGTGACATTTATAAAAGTTTTCTTATGTGCACACTTGTCAAAAACATAGAGATGAAATTTTTCAATCTTGTTTATGTATCTTCTAAATGAAGATATCTCTCAAATGCTGCAGCTTCTGGTTGTTTTATAAGAACAATTTGACATTAAAAGATAGAAATTCACTGGCCAATTTTCAACAAAAACCTTTGTATGATTGATATATGGCTCAAAGGAAATAAGACTGCTGTAATTTATCAACGCAACCAATGATCTACTTCTTCCTTTTATTTTTTTTTAAGATTTATTTATTGGACACCTGGGTGGCTCAGTGGTTGAGCATCTGCCTTTGGGCTCAGGTCATGATCCTGGGGTCCTGGGATCGAGTCCTGCATCAGGCTCCCCACAGGAAGCCTATGTCTCTGCCGCTCCCTCTGTGTCTCTCATGAATAAATAAATAAATACAATCTTTGAAAAAAAATAAATAAAATATTTATTTATTTATTTATTTATTTGAGAGAGAAAGAGAGAACATGAGTGGGGGGCGGGGGTGAGGGAAGGGGGAGGAAGAGAGAATCCTCAAGCAGACTCCCTGCTGAGCATGGAGCTGGACTCAGGGCTCCATCCCAGGATTCTAAGATCATGACCCGAGTTGAAGTCAAGAGTCAGACACTTAACAGACTGAGCCACCCAGGCGCCCCTAATTCTTCTTTTTTAACGTACATATCTTTGCCAGTGTCTTTTCCAGCCATGTCAAACCATTAAAGCCAGATTTTATCAAAACAAACTAAAAACTTAGAACCTGATCAAAGTGGTAAACCGAGATTTTCAAAAAGTACAAAGCATATTCAATTGCATAGCCCTCAGTTATAAAGTAATTTTAGTAAGATCAAAGAGAGCTTTTGTTCCCGTTAAATAATAAAAAATTAGCAATAATGACATAATAAAAAAGCTAATACTAATAAAAATTATTTTTACCAAGTGGGATTTATTCCAGGTATGCAAGGCTGAGTTAATATTCACAAATCAATTAATGTAATCCATCACATGACCAAGCTAAAGCAGAAAAAAAATATAATCAAAACAATAGATGCAGAAAAAACATTTGATAAAATCCAACACCCATTCATAATTAAACAGTCTCAGTAAACTAGGAATAGAGAGAAACTTGATAAAGAACATCTACAAAAAAACCTCTTACAGCTAACATTGTACTTAATGGTGAGAAATGAAAGCATTCCCACTCAGTTCAGGAATAAGCAAGGATGTCCTCTCTCATCATTCATTTTCGATATTGTACTAGAAGTCCTAAATAACGCAATAACAGAAGAAAAGGAAGCAAAAAGTATACAGATTGGCATGGAAGAAATAAAATGATCTTTGTTTGCAGATAGCATGATTACCTGTGTAGAAAATCTGAGAGAACTCACAAAAAAATTCCTGGACCTAATAAGTGACTCCAGCAAGGTTGAAGGATACAAGGTTAATATAGAAAAGTCAATCACTGTTCTGAATGCCAGCAATGAACAAGTGGAATTTGATATTAAAAACACAATACCTCATGCAGTGTTGGTGGGATTGCAAACTGATGTAGCCACTGTGGAGAACAGTATGAAAGTTCCTCAGAAAGTTAAAAATGCGGGCAGCCCGGGTGGCTCAGTGGTTTAGCACTGCCTTCAGCCCAGGGTGTGATCCTGGAGACCCGGGATCGAGTCCCACGTCGGGCTCCCTGCATGGAGCCTGCTTCTCCCTCTGCCTGTGTCTCTGCCTCTCTCCCTCTCTCTCTCTCTCTCTCTCTCTGTGTGTGTGTGTGTGTGTGTGTGTGTCTATCACGAATAAATAAATAAAATCTTAAAAAAAAGAAAGTTAAAAATGCAATTATCTTATGATCCAGTAGTCATATTATGGAATATGTGCCTCCCCCAAATACAAAAACACTAATTGAAAGAGATACATGCACCCTTATGTTTATAGCAGCATTATTTATAACAGCCAAATTAAGGAAACAGCCCGTGTCCATTGATAGATGAATGGATAAAGAAGATACACACACACACACACACACACACACACAATAGAATATTATTTCACCATAAAAAAGAATAAAATCTTGCTATTTGCAACAACATGGATAGAGCTAGAGAGTACAATGCTAAGTGAAGTAAGTTGGTCAGAGAAAGACAAATGCCATGTGATTTCACTCCTATCTGGAGTGCTAAGAAACAGAACAAATAAGCAGAGGGAAAAAAGAGAAAGAGAAAGAGATAAACCAAGGAAGAGACTCTTAACTATAGAGAACAAACTGATGGTTATCAGGGTTATCAGAGGGAGGTGCATCGGGGCATGGGTGAAATACATGATAGGAATTAAAGAATACACCTATCATAATGAACACTGAGTAATGTATAGAATTAGCAAATCATTATATTGTAAACCTGAGACTGATATAGCACCGTATGTTAACTGTACTGAAATGAAAAATAAAATTCTCTTTGTGTAAAAAAAAAACCCACCAAACACATTAACACTGACATTAGCACCTGCAAAAATAAGACACTTAGATATAAATCTAACAATATATGTACTAGATCTATATGATGAAAACTTTAAAGTTTTGATGAAAAAATCAAGGAACTAAATTAATTGAAGAGATGTTCTATGTTCATGGGTAAGAGCATTCAATATCGTCAAGATGTCAGTTCTTCTCAACTTGGCTATGGATTCAACACAATCTCAATAAAAATCACAGAAAGTTATTTTGTGAATATCTACAAAGTGATTCTGAAGTTTACAAGGAGAAGCAAAAGACACAGAATAGTCAACACGATATTGAAGAAGAAAAACAAATTTGGAGGACTGACACTACCATATCCCAAGACTTATTATTATAAAGCTACGGTAGGACTTCACAAGACTGTGTGGTATTGGTGAAAGAATAAGTAGACTCATGGAACAGAATAGAGAACCCAGAAACAAACTCACACAAATATAGTCAACTGATCTTTGACAAAGGAACTTGGGAAATATTATGGAGAAAATATTGTCTTTTCAACAGATGGTACTGGTACAACTGAACATCCACATACAAAAAAAAAAAAAAAAAAAAAAAGAACCCAGACACAGACCTTATACCCTGTAAAAAACTAACTCAAAATGGACCATAGACCTAGGTGTAAAATGCAAAACTAAAAAACTCCTAGAAGATAACACAGGAGAAAATCCAGATGACCCGTGTTTGGTGATGACTTAGGTGCAATACCAAAGGTACAATCCATGGAAGAAATCATTGATAAGCTAGATTTCATTAAAAGTAAAACCTTTCACTCTGTGAAAGACACTGTCAAGAGAATACAAGCCACAGACTGAGGGAAGATATCTGTAAAAGATATATCTGATAGAGGACTGTTATCCAAAATATACAAAGAACTCCTACAATTTAACAATGAGAAAACAAACAATCTGATCTAAAAATGGGCAAAATATTTTTTTTGTTGTTTTGTTTATAGTAGCATTGGTGAAAATGGGTAAAGAATACATATTTCATGATATTTCTCTTTAGTATTTTTTAAAGATTTTATTTATTTGAGAAAGAGAGAGATAGCCAGAGAGAGCACGAGCAGCAAAGACAGGGAGCCCTAATGCAGGGCTCGATCCCAAGACCCTGGGACCATGACCTGAGCTGAAAGCAGAAACTTAACCAATTGAGCCACCCAGGCACCCCTCTCTTTAGTATTGCTTATAAGTGCATGTGAAAGTATTCTTATCTTAAAATAAAAAATGTTTAATTTTTAAAAGTCTAAGTAAATAAATAGGCAAAATATCTGAACAGACACCTCATCAAAGATGTACACATGGCACATAAGCACATGAAAAGTTTCTTAACATCACATGTCATTAAGAAATTGCAAATTAAAACAACACTGAGATACCATTACACACCTAGTAGGGTGGCAAAAATCCAAGATCTTGACAACACTGAAAACAGCATAACACCAACTGCTGGTGAGGACGGAACTCTCATTCATTGTTGGTGGGAATGCAAAATGGTACCGCTGCTTTGACGGACAGTTTGGTAATTTCCTACAGAATTCAATAATTGTTTACTCCAAGTGTTGAAAACTCATGGCCACACAAAACTCCACATACAGATGTTTATAGAAGCCTTATTCATAATTGCCCAAACTTGTAAGCAACCAAGATGTGCTTCAATGGGTTAATGAAGGGTGAGCTTCAGCAGGACACTTTGTGTTATCCCAACATCCCTTTGTTTATGATTTTCCAATCTGTTTGAATCCATTGAACAACCTCCAAGTCAAGATTCAAACCAAATTTAGCTTGCTGCATACAAACATTTCTTTAGGCTCCGGAGTAAACTCATCATTAAATATCAAACACGTGACATGTTTTACACTCCCTGGACCAACCATTTCTATAATTGACTGAAAGGATAGTTCATTGTGATAACATAAAGAATGGCCCTTCTCACCATTCCAGGGCTTTCCAACAAGCCAACTGTGAGAGGATGGGGGCATTGCCACCAGATAAGCCCTTGACCTAGAGTAGATCAAAGTACCCATGAATGAGTGACCACTGAACTGGAAACAAGGACAAGTCATGTCTGAGATGGGGAGCATGATAGCTATGTGGTTTGACATTGTGCATGGGCAAGTCCATTTTATAATGCTCTGGTTACATGGCAATGGACCAGATCTGTTGTCACTTCAGGATATATAGTGAGAAGCGACTGGCCCACCATCCAGAAGGAAGTCTGGACTAATAAAATTGTGTGGGAATAATAAATGGTACCTGTGCAAATCTCACATAACAGAAATTGAAAAGGTATGGCCCCAGATATTATAGAATGACACATGTCATTTTTCATTTTTGGAAAAGATAGGAATAAAATTGGAGCAAGAAGAGTTAAGTCCTAAAAAGAAAATAGATACAGGAAAATATTCTTCATAGTTTTGTAAAGAATTAACTCAACAGAATTTCTCATCTTAAAATTGCTGGACAATACAGGTAATTGCTCTTGATGTTAAAGAGGCTTTGACTTTGGAGCATCTGGGTGGCTCAGTCAGTTAAACATCGACTCTTGATTTTGGCTCAGGTCATGCAATCAAGCCCTGCATTGGGCTCTGCCCTAGGCATGGAGCCTGCTAGGGATTCTCTCTCTCCCTCTCTCTCTTGCCCCTCTCCTGCTCATTCACACTCACTTTCTTGTTCTCTCTCTCTCTCTCTCTCTCTCTCTTAAAATAAATAAATAAATAGGTTTTGAGTTTATTTGGAACAACAGATTCATTAGCAAAGTGGAAAAATCCATGTGGTCCAAATCACACCATTTTGGGAGAGGACACAGCTTAAAGTTCATACTCAAAGAGGCTCATTATTAATTATGAATGGAGTGGTCATGAAATAGTGATCTCTTGAATATGCCAGCCACCTGACAAACGCCATTAATCCTGACAACTTCGTGAAGTTGCTATTATCATCTTCACTTCATTGATGAGAAAATTGAGGCTCAGAGAAGCTGAGTGACTTGCCCAAGGTCCCTCAGCTAGATAATGGTATATCTTGCTTTTAAATCCTAGATCTGTCCAACCAAGACTTTATACTATGCTGCCTGGTAGCATTTTGGAAATGGCACAAGGACATAACATTTACAGAGTACCTTCATCTAAATTGCCCATCAAGAGCCACCATATAGCTTGCCTAAATCTGCACAAATAAACACAGTGCTCTAAATAGCTCTACTCTACTACCAATGGGAAGGTAGTATGAAACCTCACACTTGAACAAGGGCCCTGAAGGTCAATCTTGGATTGTTAGATTTTCCATTAGTGACCCGGGGGACAGTACAATAAGTCTGCTCAACATGTTCATGTTTATACATAATGGCATTCTGGGTATGGGGAATCCCAGGGAAGAAGCTACCCTGAAAACTGGGGACCAAATAGCATCAAAATACCCTAGTAAAACTCACAAAACAGCCAGAAAGCAAGAGGAAGCTGATCAGTAAAGGTAACTGCTAGAATTCAATACAATAAAATTCAATACAGCCATACTCATCTATGACTAAAGCATTTGCAGACTTAACTTCTAAAAATGTTAGTTAAGTAGCTCTGTCATTTAGTCAAGGTTCAGGAGAGACCATATAAGCAGGAATATTGCACACAGGGTCTAAAAGAATCCTTTCACAATAGAGTATCCCTTCTGATTTCTACCATTTAAAAATTCAGAAAGTTGGGGCGCCTGGGTGGCTCAATTGGTTAAGCAACCAATTCTTGGTTTCAACCCAGGTCATGATCTCAAGGTCATGAGATAGAGCCTTATGTTGGGCTCCATACTTAGGGCAGAGTCCACTTGGGACTCCCTCTCTCCCTCTGTCCCTCCCCCTTGTGCTCTCTCTTTCTCTTTCTCCTAAATAAGTAAATAAATATTTAAAAATAAATAAATAAAAATAAAAATTCAGAAAGTCTTCATGAAAAGCTGCAGGGGCAATTGAGCAATCTAACTATAAAATCTATGGAGGCAAGTGACAGAAACCAGGAATTTTACAATAGCCAAAAAATAGTAATAATTTAATAATGGTGTCTAAGGTAATTATAGGTTTAATCTTATTGGACATGATCAACTATTGTAACGTGAAAAAAAAAAAACCTGCCAAGCATGCTCCTAGTATTAATCCATTATAATCAAATAATTAGCTCTATCAGGAAGTTTTTTCTTTTACTTACCCCAAATTCCAGATATTCTTATTCTTTTCTTTCCCTGGAATGGTGCAAGAAAGCAACTCTTATATATAACTTATTCTTTAGCAATTATTTTAATGTATTTCTATCCTTTCCATTGAAGATATTTAAAGAAAACTGAAACAAACTGATTAGCTAGGATATCTCAGGGGGAAAGTCCTATAGGAGTAAAAGGCAATAAAGCATAGATATTTCTATTCATAAGGGGAAGGCTCAAGAGTGGGTAAAAGAAATCACATAGCACCAGGATTGCTGTCAAATTGTTCTTTCCAGGTGGTGGATTGGCTCTAATTTATCCCTTTGGCTTAACTTTCACCTTGAAGCAACCCAGAACCCAACAGTGAAGAATTGCAACAACAGCTTAGCTTTATATAGCACTTTACAGTTTATAAATCATTTTTGCATTCTTTTCCCATTTGATCAGCCTGAAAACTCTATGAGGGAGATGATGTGGAGATCTGCGTTCTCTTCTGGCAGATGAAGGCCCTCTCTTCTCAGGAAATGTTGACAAAATGATTGGGGCAGAACTAATAGGACATTCAAACATCCCCTATATTAGTCAGGGGTTTCCAGAGAAACAGAACCAATAGGAAATAGATACATGATAGATGATTGATAGACTGATAGATAAGGTAGATGGTAGATTAGGTAGATAGCTATAAATATATATATATATAAAAGAGTCATATATATATAGTATATATATTTAACTTTATTATTTTTGTTTTAGATTTTACTTATTTATTCATGAGAGACACAGAGAGAGAAGCAGAAACATAAGCAGTGGGAGAAGCAGGCTCCCCGCAGGAAGCCCAATGTGGGACTTGATCCCGGGACTCCAGGATCAAGCAGAAGGTAGATGCTCAACCACTGAGCCACCCAGGTGTCCTTATATATAACTTTATAATAAAGGGATTTATTATAAGGATTGGCTCATGAGATAATGGAGGCTAAGAAGTCCCAAGATCTACAGTTAGCAAAGTAGAGACCCAGGAGTCCTGACGGTATAAGCTCCAGTCCAAGTCTGAAGGCCCGAGAACAAGAGAGCCAATGGTGTAAGTCCTAGTTCAAGGGCAAGGAGAAAGAGGACTGACATCTCAGCTCTCAGTCAAAAAAAGCCAATTCTCCCTTTCTCCACCTTTATGGGTTTTTTTGTTTTTTGTTTTTTTTTAAATATCAGTCTTTATTTCCACCTTTATGTTCTATTCAAGCCCTCAACACGTTGGATGAGGCCCACCCACATTGAGGAGGGCAGTCTGCTTTACTCATTCTGTGGATTCAAATGCTAATCTCTTCCAGAAATACCCTCACAGACACGTCAGAAATAATGCTTAGCCAAATATATGGGCACCCTGTGATCCTGTTAAGTGGACATCTAAAATTAACCATCATGTCCACTAATATCACCTCAAGGGGACAGTATCCCCAATGAGGTGGATACTTTGCTCGGTCCCAGGCTCTACCCAGGTGGTCACCTCAGGACACTTCCTCCCAAAAACACCTGGATGAATTGCCCTCTGGAGATCCCATTCAATGGGTGGACACCACAAACCTATCCCGGTGAAAACAGCAACTCATTCACAAAAGCCAGGACAGGGCAGCCATCAGTGAGAATTAAAGAGATTCTCCAAATTCAGAGACCAAGAGAATGGAATTCATTTAGAAAAGTGCAATCTAAAATCTTTGGTGTGTGGGGACTCCTGAGTGGCTCAGTGATTGAGCATCTGCCTTTGGCTCAGGTTGTTATCCCAGGGTTCTGGGATCGAGTCCTGCATCAGGCTCCCCATGGGGAGCCTGCTTCTCCCTCTGCCTATGTCTCTGCCTCTCTTTGTGTGTCTCTCATGAATAAATAAATAAAATCTTAAAAAATCAAATCAAATCAAATCAAATCTTTGATGTGGTACAACCCAAAGCAGAGTTTGAGACGTCTCTTAAGTCAGACTGAGCTAGATTCTAACAGCAGCTCTGGCCCTTCTCGTGTGACCAGGGCACGTAAACTTATCTTTCAGTCTTCCATCCATGCACAGGTAACATGAGGATTAAAATATTTCACGAGGGGGGATCCCTGGGTGGCTCAGCGGTTTGGCGCCTGTCTTTGGCCCAGGGCGCGATCCTGGAGTCCTGGGATCGAGTCCCGCATCGGGCTCCCGGCGTGGAGCCTGCTTCTCCCTCTGCCTGTGTCTCTGCCTCTCTCTCTCTCTCTCTCTCTCTCTCTCTCTCTCTGTGTGTGTCTCATGAATGAATAAATAAAAATTTTAAAAAATATATTTCACCAGGAACCGCTGGTATACACAACAACATAGCTGCCTCTCACAGACCTCATGTGGAGTGGAGAAAAGCCAGACACAGGAGAGTATCACGCCATATGATTCCAACAATATGAACTTCCAGAACAGCCAAAATGGATCTGTAGAGATAGAAGTGAGAAGAGTAGTGGCCTCTGGAGTGGTGAGAATGAACTGGAAAGGGGCAGAGAGGAACTCTCTGTGGTGAGGAAAATGATTTGTATCTTGACTATGGCATGGGTTACACAGGTGTATCCATGCATCAAAATTCATCTAACTGTATACTTAAGATCTGTGCTTTTTACTGTATGTTTCAATAAAAGTTCAAAAATGCGGGGTGCCTGGGTGACTCAGTCAGTTGGGCGTCTGCCTTTGGCTCAGGTCATGATCTCAGGGTCCTGGGATCAAGCCCCTACATGGGGCTCCCTGCTCAGTAGGGAGTCTGCTTCTCCATCTACCTCTCCCCCTCCCCCCTGCTCATTCTCTCTCTCTCTCTCTCTCTCTCTCTCTCTCTCTCTCTCTCAATTAAATAAAATCTTTTTTAAAAAATGCACATCTTGCTGGGCTGTTGTGAGCCATGAATGAGATAATATAAGGAAAGTGACTTCTGGTGGAGTAAACACACAGTAAGTGTTCAAGAAATGATGGCTAAAACACCTATCTTTAAAGTGACTGATTTCAGAAATCTAGGAGGGTCCAGAGCAGGGGCATATGTTAGAGGTTTTCTGCTTCCTCCTACAGTGGTCTACTTGCGGGATCCGTGCCCCCGTAAACACCATGGCCTCACTGAGCACACCGATGGGTACCATCCACGGAAGCTGGCAGCAGGCTCAGACCCGCAGGTGCATGGACCTAGGACAGCCCTGGGCAGGTTCTTGCAGTCCCCCAGAGGCCAAGAAGGGGCCTGGCCTGGGAGGGACCTTCAGTCCAGAGGAAATGGGTCCCAAACAGTGTGGGGTCCCTGAGAGAGAGACTCAACTGAGGAGTAGGAGGGAGGGAGTAGGGCAGGACAAGGACCTGGCTTGTGGAACTCAATACCAGAATCCAGCTCCTAGGTCAGAGCAGGAGGAAAAGAAAGGTCTTTCTGAGTACATAGGCTTGAGCATTAGACTCATCCCCAGAGGCTGGGGTAAAAATCAATCCTGGATAAATCCAGTTGGTTCTACTATGGCTAAAGTTATCTAGAACTATCCTGGATTGACCACTACGACAATACTTCTCAAACATTAATGTGCACAAGAATTGCCTGGGGAGCCTGTTAAAATCGGGCTCTGATGGGAGACCTGACATTCTGCATTTCTAACAAGGTCTCGGATGATGCCTGTGCTTTTCTGGCCCAAGGATTACATGGGGGTTAGCAAGAATCTCCTGGAAGATGTACTTTGTGTCAACAGTCAGGTGTCCGGGATGACTCCCGGATCTCTTTAAATAAAAATCTGTTTGACTCCGGGCTCAGATGAAGAAGAGGGAAATAACGACCACCCTCCCCCCCAATACACTTGCACTCAACATTAAAACCATGGAAGTCAGTAGTCTATGAGGTATTCTAAGTACCCCACTCCTCTTTATTCTGGGTTTAAAACATGGCCATAGATGGGGCTGCAACGAGATTTACAGCTTTTAATCTTCTCATATAGCACAACTGCTAAATACAGTGCAATATATGTGACAGGAATTAGTCCAGAATTTATTTAAGGCTTTATCCTCTCAGTTCATATGTCACAAGATTGCCATTTCCAATTATTTATTAGGAATGTGATATTTTTCAAGGTGGATGCATTACTCTTGTTATCTGCTTTCAATTAGCTGAGAATTTACTATGCTCAGCCAAATGTCCATTCATCAGCAAATTCCAGATTCCTGGCAGTCTGATTAACTTCCCAGGGCTCTTCCTTTATAGTTTAAATAAATGAGGCTGTCTATATCTCAGGCTTGCTTGCTTATGGAAGGAAACAGAATAGGTCTTGGAATTGAAGAAGAGGAGGAGGAGGAGGAGGATAGAAGAAAAAGTCTCAAGCAATCGGGAGATATTATAGAGATAAATACCTACCCTAGGCCAAAGGCTACTCCGCACTAGAGTTTTTTCAGCCATATCAATGGCCAGCAGTTTGGAAGTGCAGTGCCTTCAGCAAAGGGTCAAAGGCTTGAACTTGGCATATCATTCCTTCCGTGGGACCTGGTGTAATGGAAGAAGCATGAGCATAGGGACCAATGAGGCCCGGCTCTCAATCCCAGCTCAGCCACTTCAAACTGGGTGGGTTTTCCAAACTCCATATTAACCTCTCTACGTTTCCTCTCCTATGAAATCACAACGGTGATGACTAACTTGCAGATGTGTCATGGATTTAAATGAAATCGTGTTCATGTAGCAATGATGTCAGCTAGGGTAACCCTGTCCTTGAGTCTCAAATGACGTTTGGTCAAACTACATCCAATCCGTGCAGAAGACCCTCAGTCACTCCCAGTCTCCCTGGGGACTCGCAGGGCTGGGGACGGGCTGGTTAATGTTTGTCCCGGCCACGGCTGGCTGCGAGCTCTTCCTTCTCCTCAGTAGGTCCTGTTCCACATTCCCCACTGCACGTGCAACAGAGATTGTCCCTGTTCGTCGCAGTGTATTCACACACACCCCCAAATCAACCCAGTCACATACGGTCTTGTGAATAGCAGATTTTATTACTGATGGTCTGGGGAGAAAGAGGAGGCTAAATTTGCAGCAATTCACACTCTTAAAATTGAATATTCACCACCCTACATTTACACAGAGTTCCACAGCCATTTTTGTTCACTAGAACTCCAGCTGTCAAATATGTGACTTAGCCCCTTTTTGGCCTTCCTCACTACCTGTCTCTGTCTCTCTGTCCCTTCCCTTCCTTCTTCTTGTGTGGGTGTGAGGGGGCAATGAAACAAAATCTAAATTCCCTCACATTCCCTTACTCAGATCAGTTTAGCCCTCCCTTGGTGCCGACCTCACCATCGGGAGCCATCTTGGGCCTGAGTCTTGAAATCTCTGACTCTTCGATACTCTATTCGAGAAAAACACAATTCCTCACACTTGGGGATTTCTGTCTGAGTGCTTCAGATCGCTGCATTAGAGCCCTATGTCAGTCAGACTCACATGGTGCCGACTTTGACACCTGGCACATACAGGTACTTGATAAAGGTAACTCTCATCTTAATGTTTGTGGAATACAAGGTCTGCCTTGGGGATGAGGCTGGTGAAATGTGCCTTCCACCTGTTTTCTGATTTCCACCCCCTGTGTTGGATTTCTTAGTCTTTCCTGTTGTGTTTCCTGAGAGTTTTTTTTTTAAGTAGGCCCCACATACAACATGGGGCTCGAACTCACAACCCTGAGATCAAGAGTTGCATGCCCTACCGACTGAGCCAAACAGGCACCCCTATTTTCAACTTTATCTTGCAGCCCTTTACTAAATGTTGTAAGTGCCCTGTTTTAATTTCCAAGAACTTGGACTTCTCCCCTAACTGTTCTATTTGATCATGTCGTGTTCTTGTTTCATGAATCCAGTGTCTTCCCCATACCTATTTAGGAACGTTAATTTTTACTGGACTTTCCTTTTTTAAAAAAAAGATTTTGTTTATTTATTCATAGGGACACAGCTAGAGAGAGAGGCAGAGACACAGGCAGAGGGAGAAGCAGGCCCCATGCAGAGAGCCCAACGTGGGACTCGATCCCAGGTGTCCAGGATCATGCCCTGGGCTGCCGGCGGCGCTAAACCACTGCGCCACTGGGGCTGCCCTTTACTGGACTTTCCCATCGTACTCTTTGCTGTTGCTGAAGCTTCCCACTGTCCCCTGAATTTTCTCTAGGTCCCTTCACCTCATGCGTTGACTTGTTTGATCGAATTGCCTTTCTGTGCCTCACCTGTAAGGTGGAAATCGTAACTGTACCTACCTCTTAGACTCACCAGGAGTCTATGCACACCATTTAACATTTAGTAAGCACTCGGTGGCTGCTCTTTATTATTACTGCCATTTCTACTGCTATTACTGTTATTACAAGACACTTCCACCAGGAACCCAACTGCATATTCCTCCTCATAAAAGCAGCCCCAAAAGGATGCTCCTGGCAATGAGCCGACTGCTGCCAGTGCCCATGGCAATTCTCTACACTTGGCTGCTTTTATTTGTTGGCCTTAGTTACAAGGGGACTCATTGAGTTTGCTACTCACCACACATCTGCACGTATCAGGCAGTGACACTGGGGACTTGTAAAATCTGTTGTTTTTAACACAGTGAATCTTGGGTGCACTGAATCACCAGGGAAGCTTACCTCACATGGAGATTCTAAGGCGCTGCTTTAGCCAGTCTGGAGTAGGGCCCAGAAACCCATTCTTTTAATATGCCTCTCCAGGTAGCTCGAGTGCAGGCGTGCACGGAAGCTCTGTTCCAGCAGATGGTCTCCTGAAATCCAGCGCCACTCAAACCTTAAGCCACCACTCAGAGGATGGTTGGGTTTCTTTTTTTCCCCCCAAATTCTTTAACATAGAATATCCCCCAAAATGAAGAACCTACAGGATGTTAGTTTCTATTTCAAATAATATGCTCACTAGGTTTTTCTTCAAATGCCAGAAATCTTATAAGATGAAATACCCTTACATTTTATTTATTTATTTTACTTTTTTAAAAAAGATTTTATTTGCCCATTTGAGAGAGAGAGAGAGAGAGAGCACAAGCAGCGGGAGGGGCAGAGGGAGAGGGAGAAGCAGGCTCCCCACAGAGCAGGGAGCCCAATATGGGGCTCGATCCCAGGACCCTGAAATCATGACCCAAGCTGAAGGCAGACACTAACCAACTGAGCCCCACCCCCAGGCACCCTGAAATACCCTTAAATTTAAAGAGGTCTATTCTGAAAAAAGTGATATATAATATTATATATATATTATTAATACATGATAATAACTATATTACAGAATGCCCGAAAAGCCTGGAAATACAGAGAAAAGAGTGGATTTGTAAGTTTATAAATAAATACATAAAAACTTATACTCCAGAGTGTCCAGGAAGCCTAGAAACATTTACAAGTGTAGCTAATGGACTGCTTGGTAAGAAATGCATCCTGTGTTTCCTGGATGATCAGACACCTTGTAGAATGTCATTATATTATTATAATTTGATGATCCAAATCTCTCAGGGCTCACACCAAGTCTCCTTCCTCCTTTCCTTCCCTATGTCTTTTCTTCACTCCCTCCCTCTGTCTCTTCCTCCTTCTTTCTTTTTCTTTCTTTCTTTCTTTCTTTCTTTCTTTCTTTCTTTCTTTCTTTCTTTCTTTCTTACAGAGAGAGAGAGCAGGTAGGGGGAAGCCAGAGGGAGAGCAAGAGAGAGAATCTCAAGCAGACTTCCTGCTGAACATGGAGCCGGATGCAGAGCTCGATCCTAAGACCCTGAAATCATGACCTGAGCTGAAATCAAAAGACAGACACTTAACTGACTGAGCCACCCAGGCATGCCTACATTTTCTGAACCCTTAAAACATGCACAGCCCTCTGCTAGACATGGGTGTAATGGATGTATTTGTGGGGGGGGGGGCAGGTAATATAAAAAAAATAAAGGACAGAGCCCCTACTCTCAAGAGCATTCTCTTTAGGGTATAAAATATAAATAGGTGATACATTTAAATATTATTATAAGCCAGCATCTCAATTAAGTGAGTGGTTCAGAGAATGTGTGCTATAAAATTCTGGGGCAGAGGTGTCAAGCTGTCTGGGATGGTCCAGATCATTTTCAAGGCATTTCACCATGTTATGTGATGTGATGCGAAGATAATCTCTATCTCTCCATCTAAGATATAATCACACAAAAGAAATTTTGTAAGAGTAGGCCATCACTGCAGTAAGTGAAAAAATTCAAATCTTTCAAATCTCATATGACAAAGGATCTTTATTCAAGGGGATGATAGTTAATTCTACACACTGTGAGACTTGGCCCAAAGTCAGGGATGAGGGTGATGGCCCATCACTCAGTATCTATTCCAAGGCCCTAACACATGCTGGTTATTGCCACAGGTACGGAAGTAAATTTTTCCATATCATTTCTCCTGGTTCTTTTCATGCAAGTTACTTCTTTTGGGGAAGTGAAGAGAAAAAGGAGATGTCATCTTCACCTTCCAGAAGGCAGGAGAGAGAAGAAATTATCCTGCTCAAAATTATAACTTGTCATCCAATTATTCTGATTAAGGGAACCCACTGAGACAAAGCCTCAGACTTTAAAGAAGATCATGCTGAGTCCCACTCTTCATGGGAATTTGTCGAGTGCAGGGCTTTTCTACTTAGATATGTTCACCATTTGGGGCTAGGTGGGGGCTTTCCTGTTCTGTAGGGTGTTTAGCAGCAGCCCTGGCCTAAATCCACTAGATGCCAAGAGCACCTGCCCCCAGTTGTGACAGCTGAAAAATGTCTCCAAACATCACCAAATATCCCTCCGGGTGTCAAAATGTACCCCAGGAAGTAAAATCACCTCCTGACTGCACACTGGAACTCCTGGTGATGGTGGGGGGGGGGGGGGCTTTAGAAAGTACTGGTTCCTGGGACTCACCCCAGACTATCTGATTTAATGGGTCTGGGTGTGGCCTACACTTCAGGATTTTTAAACACTTCCCAAGGGATTCCAATGTGTGCCAGGGTTGATCTCTGATCAGTCCACAGATCCTGACTCTGACAGGGACCCCCACTCAGATTGGATGCCCAGTATGGTATTGACCTGTTAATTCCCCCAGCCTGCATCTACCTGGCTTAACTGGCTCAGCATTGGCGTCCAGCCTGTGCTCCCAGCACCTGACCTCAGACTGGCCTGCTTTGGTCTTTCAAGTTAAAACATCACCTTTTCCACACCATTTGACATTCGTTTATCATGTCTTACCAAGGAATTCCGACATCAACATCAGGCCAATGGTCTGCCCCTAGCTCTCCATCAACAGTAATGATTACTTATATTACCAAAAGATAAGGACTAGAATGTTCATAGCAGCACTCTCCATAGTAGTCAACACTGGGAACTACCCAAATGCCCATCAACAATAGCAGGATAAATTGTGTGATGTAGTCACACAAAGGAATACTATACATCCAGGGGAATGAATGGTCTACAACTTTACACAATGCCCTGATGAATTTTATAGATAGAATGTCAGGCAGTAGAAGCTAGACTCAAAAAAGGGTGTATATTGGTGACTGGATTTATACAATGTCCCCAAACAGGCAAAATTTATTACTACGATTAGATGTCAAGATAGAAGCTACCCTCAGGGACAGGGAGGGTGAGTGGGGAGGATATGATGGGGCTTCTGGGATGCTGCAGGTGACGCTGTTTCTTAATCTGCATTGGTTATGTGTTTTCAGTTTGAGAAAATCTATCGAGCTGTACATTTATAATTGATGTACTTTTCTGTTTGTCTATTATACCTCCATAAAATATTTAAAACATAAAAATTACCCTCTTCTTCTCTGCTGCTGCCTCCTCCCTCTCAAGTTGGGAGACTGGGGGCCTTGATATGATGCTGCTGGGTGAGAGGTGGGCGAGTCCCACAAAGCTGCTCTTTGTCCCTGTCCCTGTCCCACGTCACCACTGTCGCCCTCTGCTCAGGTAGTTGTGCAGAGGCTCAGAGAAGACAGCACAGAGGCGAGAGGACTCAGTCTCCCATGGCCTGTCTTCTGGGACAAAGACAGTTCTACTGACTACCAATGTGCTGAAACCGCAAACGGAGTCCAACTCCAAACTGGGCAGAGAGCTGTGGGACTTTTTTTTCTTTTAATCTAGACTGTTTATCTTGAAATCAACAATCCTGTAGCAATGACAGAATCAGGCTGTGGCTCAGGGGTGGGATCCACTGGTGTGGCCTTCACCGCTCCACATGTCACACTCCAGGCTGTACATCATCTCTGTCAAGGGCCTCTGCCCATTGCAGCAGCTCGCGTGCTTTTCCCACAGATGATACCACTGTATTCGTCCCCACATCTGGGTAATATTCTGGATCACACACACATGTGACTCGGGTGTTTATTTTACTAGCAGAGTCCACCTGCAGCCTAACTAGCGTATGCTGAGCAGCTGTTGGTGACTCGGAATTGAGACTTGGGTGAGGAGTTGTAAACCCAAGAGGTTCGTCCTTAGCAAGAAGGATCCCAGACTTTCAAATTCAATAAACCTGGACACTGTTGAGAGAAGAGAGACATCATTACAGACAGATAATGGTCTGAGATCCCAGCCAGTCGTGATTGGGGAAGCAGATGTAAGCCAGGATGATTTTTATGTGTTCCGATAGCCCATGCCGGGTGGGAGATGAAATAAGCAAGAGGTCTGATTAGGCCACTGAGCAATTGCAAAGATAGAAGGAATCACATTGCTGGCGCTTGCCAGGAGGAAAAGGATGGGGTTAACCTGCTAAAGTCAATCGTTTTGTCACACAGCCTTATGCACTCAGACATTCTAAAACCCAATTATGTAATTCACCTATGATGCTGCCCATGTGGGACAGTTACTGTCCTCCACCACAATGTACTCAGTGGTTCTGCTAGTCATTCTGACATCTGGCAGGGGAAGGATATTTATGTAAGAAGTTCTGGGAATATAATAATGAAAGATAAAACCCCGGCCCTCAAGAAATCCATTGTCAAGTTGGCCTGGTTATTGGCTACTACATAAGAAACCATCCAGAAACGTAGGGCTTCAGTCTAAGAACAACCAGGCTGTCTTAGTCTGCTCAGGCAGCCATGACGAATACGAGACGCTGGGTGGCTTAAACAACAGAAAGTTATTTCTCACAGTTCTCTAAGTTGCAAGTCCCAGATCAAAGTGCCGGCAGATTTGGTTCCTGGGGAGAGCCTCCTTCCTGGCTTGCACTGAGCCCTCACGTGGCTTTTCCACTGTGTGTGCCCAGAAAGAGAGATCTCTCTCGCTCTTGCTCTTCTTATAAGGGGGCTAATACCATCATAAAAACTTCATCTAAACCTAATTGCCTCCCAAAGGCCCAGTCTCCAAATACCATCACAGTAGGGGTTAGGGCTTCGACATATGAACTGGAGGGGTAGGGGGCAAATATTTAGTCCATAGCAGTGACCAACTGTATTGGTCTGCTAGGGCTGCCATAACAAATACCACAACCCAGGTGGCTTAGACAACAGAAGTTTATTTTCTTACAGTCCTGGAGACCAGAGGTCTGAGATCAAGATGTCAGTGGCAATGGCTTCTTCTGAACCTCTGTCCTTAGCTTGCAGATGGCCACCTTCTCACTGTGTCCTTACCGGTCACCCCTCAGTCTCTGTGTTGTCTGTGTTCACATCTCCTCTTCTTACAAGGACACCAGTCAGACTGCATGAGGGCCCACACTATGACCCCATTTTAACTTCATCACCTCCTTAGAAGCCCTATCTCCAAATACGGTGACATGTTGAGGTCTTTGCGGGTAGGGCTTCAACATATGAATTTTGGGGAACACAACCCAGCCATAACATGAGCCATCCTGGTTTGTCCAGGACTGAAGGGATTCCTGGGATATGAGACTTTCAGTACTAAAACCAGGAAAGACCCAGGCAAGCTGGGTCTGTTTGGTCACCACCACTCCAAATTTATTTTGCTCACAAATCTGTAACATGGGTAGGGCTCAGAGGAGACAACTCATATCTGCTCTACTCTTTGGGTGGGGGGCACTTGGAAGGCTGGGGGCTGGAACCATCCAAGGTGGTTCGTGTCTGGTGGTTGATGCCAGGAAGACTCAAACAGTTGGAGGCTGGGACAGCTGTTGTTCCTCGGGCATCTCTCTCTATCTCTAGGTGGTCTCTCCAGGTGGTTTTCCTAGCACAGTAGCCTCTAAGTAGCTGCAGTTCTCACGTGATAGCTCTAGGATCCCAAGGCCCACATCCCAGGCAGAAGCTATGTTAGCTGTTATGACCCAGCCCCAGAAAGCCACATAGCAGCACTTCCCCAGCATTCTATCAAAGTAGTCACAGGGGTTTTCTCAGGTTCAGGGGGAGTAGAAATAGACTCCATCATTTGATGGGGAATTGACAAGAACATGTGGGCATCCAACATATTGTTATAGCCTTAAACAATTTTTTAAAAAGTCTATATATTCATTTGAGAGAGAGAGAATGTGTGTGCACGTGCACAAGTTGGGGAAGGGGTAGAGGGAGAGGAACAGAGAATCTCAAGCCGACTCTCTATTGAGCACAGAGCCCGACATGGGTCTTGATCTCATTCAGGACCCTGAGATCATGACCTGAGCCGAAACCAAGGAAACCAAGAGTCAGACATTTGACTAACTGAGACACCCAGGTATCCCTTAAAAATATATTTTTCAAGTGTGGTAAAATACACATAACATAAGCTTTACTATCTTAACCATTTTTAAGTGTTACAGTTCAGTGGCATTAATTACATTCACACTGTTGTGCAACCAACTCCAAAACTCTTTTCATCTGCAAAACTGAAATTCTCTACCAGTTAAGCACTAACTCCCCATTCTTCCTCCTCTGACCCTGACAACCACCATTCTTTGTTTCTATTAACTTGATTATTCTAAAGACCTCAAATAAGTGGAATCATACAATATTTATCTTTTCACATCTGGCTTATTTCACTTAGCATAATGTCCTTAAAGTTCATCCATGTGGTAACATATCAGAATTTTCTTCCTTTATAAGGCTGAATAATATTCCACTGTATAGATAGACCACTTGATGTGGTCATTTTGGATACGATCTATCACACTAGAGGAGGACAGAGACCACTAGACCCAGTTACAGCACACTGGGATGAGACTGTGATCAGAACGCCACAAGATGCTACATGGGCACCGAGGAGGGGGAAAGGCTTCCTGGAAGACTTTATAGGTTTTAGGTAGGCTGACACTGTGAACTCTGCCTTTTAGCAGTGGGAACAGGTAATAGAGAGGCCCTAGGGGCAAGAGTGAGCAGGGTGTCTTGGAGATCTGCTGACAGAGGGCAGGGCAGGGCGGCCTGGCTCAAGTATGCACCCTAAGCTCAAGGAGATGCCCTTCACAAAGATGACCACAGTGGCGCCTTCTAGAATGGTACTGTGCACCACCTGCTCATCCATCCTCTGCAGTCTTGTAAAAGAACAAGCAAGAAGAAAGCAGGGAGATGAAGTGCTCAGTAACTAGCCTGCCAGAGCTCAGATCAAGGAGAGTCTTCTACAATCCTGATGGATGGGGGACTTACCCTGGAGGCAATCAGAAACCACCAAAGGATTTTTAATGGGAAAGAACAGGAATCCAAACCAGAAATTACTATTATTAATGGAAGTAAAGATGCCATCATGCTCTGGGGGATGGATCTCTTCTAGCTCTCTCTTCTCATCTCTAATGATTATATATGATTCACCAACCATTACCTGGAAGCCACAGAAGGCCTGGTCCTCAGGTCAGATAAGAACAGGTTCATTTTCCTCTTGAGCCTGGCATTCAGAACTTCCACCAACCAGCTCTAAGCCTCCATGGCATTTACATTTTAGTTATGGGAGGAACACTATCTGTAAACAAAGGAATGACTGGGGTAATTACAGATGGAGATGAGTGCTGTGGGGAAAATAAAACCAGATGATCTGATGGAGAGTGACTGGGTGGGGATCGGTGATCAGGGAAGACTCCCTAAGGAGGGGGCTTGGAGGCTGTGGCCTCTAAGACAAGTAGATAGCAGCTGTGTGAATCTGAGGGGAAAATTTTACTGGGAGGGAAACCAGCAAATATAAAGCCCCTAGGAAGGCACTGGAAGGTGTGAGGGAGGGGAGTGACATTACATCCGGAGCTTCTCAGACTGTGGCTCAGTGCGTTAAGTGTCTACCTTCGGTTCAGTTCATGATCCCCAGGTCCTGGGATTGAGCCCCGTGTTGGGTTCCCTGCTCCTCGGGGTGTCTGTTTCTCCCTCTCCCTCTGTTCACCACTGCCCCCGCTCGTTCTCTCTCTCTCTCTCTCTCTCAAATAAATAAATAAATAATTTTAATTAAAAAATTTTAATGAACAGAGAAGGTATTCCAAACCTGCTCATTTTCCACAGTTTGGTAAAAGGCACTGTCATTGGTTAGTTACCCAAGCCGTAAACCTAGGAAGTTGGTCTTGATTTCTCTCTTGTGCCACATCTCATCCATTAGCTATTCTTGTCATGGTGCAACCCCTAAGCACAGGGAGTCGATATCTTATGGGGAGTTGATGTCTTTTGACCCACAGAAGACAGTTGGCAGATTCTTCTCCCTTCCTTCCCTTGGACAGTTGGTCTTGGGATACAGTCCTTACATGGCGTCTTGGAAGCCAGCCCATTAGCTTAAGCAATCAGTGTCACTTGATTTGAAAAAGTAGCCAGCTCAACAACACACCCTCTATTGGCTTGCCATCTTACCTTCCACCATCCCTCACTCCAACTTCCTGGGACTGGCCATCCTAATACACTGCATAAGCTTTACCACAGACTCAATTTACTAGAGAGCTAAGACAGACATATGCAGATTTGCCCTTTCAAAAGGTCACTCTGGCTTCTGTGTGGGTGGTTGGTTATGCAACCAAGCGCGGAAATTATGAGAGACACATTAAGAAGCTCTTGCAGTTGTCCAAGCAAAAGATGATGGTTCCTGAGAGGAGTTGATGGTAGTGGAGATGGAGTGGAGAGACTCATGATATATCTTGGAGGCAGACATGACAAGAATAGCTAATGGATGAGATGTGGCACAAGAGAGAAATCAAGACCAACTTCCTAGGTTTACGGCTTGGGTAACTAACCAATGACGGTGCCTTTTACCAAACTGTGGAAAATGAGCAGGTTTGGAATACCTTCTCTGTTCATTAAAATTTTTTTTAAATAAAAATTTTTACTTATTTATTTGAGAGAGAGAGAGAACGAGGGGGCGGGGGTGAACAGAGGGAGAGGGAGAAACAGACACCCCGAGGAGCAGGGAACCCAACACGGGGCTCAATCCCAGGACCTGGGGATCATGAACTGAACCAAAGGTAGACACTTAACCCACTGAGCCACAGTTCACTTAAATGTTTTGAGAGCATCTACTCTGTGCTAGTGAAGAGGGCTAGAATATGCCAGAGTACCAAAGGATTATTTTGAGTTGAAGATATTTGAGAGTCCACAGCTGTACTGTGACTTTTTCTTAGCCCCCCCCCTTTCCTAAAAGCAATACCTCCCCAAATAATTCAACAGCCATAAATCCCCTCCTGGGAATTTCACAACCAGGAAAGATTGACTCTTATCACTGTAGAGAAAAGTCAGCACAAGTCAGCATCTGGATAAGACATCACTTAACCAGGCATTGTCACAGAACTATCATATTTCCCACCTCTTTTTCTAAGTTCTCATTTGTTTTTCCTAAAAGTCATTTGTTCTCCCAGAAGTGCCCCTCTTCCTCTCTCCATCTTCTATTAAGTCAGTCTATAAAAATTCTAACCATCTCGAGTCATGTTTCTTTGTAAACTCCAAAGCATAGGTACTTATTTAAATCTGGTTTTCTCCTCTTGCTAATCTGTCTTTTGTCAGCTTAATTTGCAGGCCTCCAATGACTAAACATAAGAGGGTAGTTTTAGGTACAGTGGACACAGAGCTGAGAGGCCCAGGCTCTGACACAAGGGACTCAGCAATGACAATACTGTGGATCTGTGTACAAGGGGTCACAATAATATCATAAGGGACATCAAATGTTGCCTCTGAGGAGAAGAGGAATCAAGGAGGGAATCCTGGAAAAATCTAGGAGGAGTTCTAAAGGATGAGACAGAGCTAGCCCAGAAAAAGGAGCAGGAAAAAGGTGATTAAGGTAGCAAATGCAAATATGCAGCAATGTGAGGAGACTTGGCCCATGGAGTTAAGGATGTGTGGGGAGAAAAGAAAGAAAGGGGGAAAGAATGAAAGAATAATCTCAGAGGCAGAGAGGCCAGCCAAGTGAAGGGCTTTGGAGGCAAGCTGTAGTGTTTGCTTTTTACAGCTAAGAAGAGCCACTGAAGGGATTCCCCAAACTACGTGCATATTTCACTATTTTGTGCTTTTGCACATGGGGTATCCTTAGCTTGGAACATTCTCCCCACGTCCATTCCCACTTCCTGACAAAGTTCACTCTTCTTTCAAGGTCTTAATACCTGGCTCTCCCCTCTGCTGGGTCCCCTCCCTGACCCACACCCCAAGCCACAATTCACTGAACCTCACTGTGGCTCAGCTCCAGGATGCCATGACTTGGGCTTGTCCTTAACCTTCCTTTTCCCTGGCAGGCTGTGAGGTCCTTAAGGCTTGGACTCCCTCTTTCAGCTCAGAGCCCAACCTGAGGCTTGGAGAGTGTAGAATCTGCTCAGTAATTGGCAAATGCCCTCAAAATGTGACATAAGTTTGAAACCATCAAGGAGACACTACCCGCATCCCCCAGAAGAAAATCAGTCTATGCAGTCAGATGAAAGGAGACAGTGTAGAGTTATCGAAGATGGTCTAAGAATGTCTCCCATCAGCTTCGGCCAGGGCCATGGGAGACACTGAGTCCAAGTGCTCTTTAGCTTTTGAGCCATGGAGTCGATGCCAGCTGTTGGACTCAGGCCAGTGATGGAGGCAGTTACCCACACAGACCCACTAGACCAGGACCACCAACCTTTTTCATGCCGCACAAGAAATGGTATTCACTGGAAGGCTTGATATGCTCTGCCAGGGCAGACCAGGGCTGGCCCTGAACCAATGGCTGCAGGGTGAAGGTGAAAGTTTCCATGTCTCCTTTTCTGCTGTTATTCCCTCTTGCACATATGGGATTTATTCTCTACAGGTTTAAATGTTACATTGAAAATAAACTCAAATGACCAAAATGTTTCATTGAACAATCTATAATAAAGATAAAAGCCACCTGTACTGGGGGATGGGAGGGGGGGCACTGACAGCCAACTCTAAATTGCTCTAGTGTTTGGAACTTCCTGAATGGAATTCTCAAGCGCTTTCTGAACAATTTAAAGAGCTCATCTGTCCAGGGTTGATTAGAACTGTCCAAAACCGGGGTCACCGTACTTCAATCAAACAGAAAATGGAGGAAAACAAGACTTCCTGGAAAGACAGAAACAAAACAAAGTCATAACTGCACCCAGTGGATTCAAACAACATGGAATTTCCTTATTCTTGTACAGAATCCAGCATATATACATATATGTGTGTGCGTGTATATATATATACATATTCCTATACATACACACGTGTGCACACGTACACACAAACGCATGTAACTTCCCACTTATTCCACTATGGAATCCCAGTCTAAGATCATGACCCCTCTTAAAAAAATAGTAATGTAATGGAGAGACTTTTATGGTCATCCATACTTTTATGGTCATCCTTATGATTGACCTCATAAAATAATGTGAGTTATATACATGCATGTACACATAGGCCAGATTCTCAACTTACGTAATTCTATGGGAATTCACAGAGTTATATTGGTTGAGAATTTGGCTTCAGCTACCCTTATTATAGAAATTCCCATCAACTAGTCTGAGATGAGGCTCCACACACGTTGCCACAAAGCTTCACAGGCTGAGAATCTGGCTGACAGCGCACAGAGTAATGTCCATCCAAACATCGGCTCGGATTTTATCTCGCCTTGCTTTCCAGAGCAGCTTGCATGATGGAATGAGCAAATGCCTTTGGCCTCTGGAGTTCTATGAATCAGTGTGACCCAGTATGGGAAGGCCCAGGCTGTCTGTCCATTGTGGAAGGGCACAGTCCCTTCCCACCTCACTTTCCCTGCCCGTGAATTGGGTGGACCTGCCTTTCCCCCTCCTCCTGCTGTTTATGGAAGTACAGTCTGCAAACTCAGACTCCCCCAAAAAATAGGCCTTAAGAGCTCAGTCCGCCGTTGGTTGCCAGGGAAAATGCATTTATTTGCTAGGTTAGCAAGTGCCAATACCACTAATTGAATTTGTGCCAAAACATGCTTTTTTAAAAATGTTGTTCTGTTCCATTCATTATTTATAGAACATCACCTAAGGGCAGTGCATGCTACAAGCCAAAAATCTCATCCTGTATTTTATCAGAAACCCATTGCAGGGAAGGGGAGAAGGGAGAGGGAGGGAAACAATAAAATGAGATTTCTGGAAAAAGCTAAAAAAAACTTGTCTGATGTGTTTTGTCTGGACCAGCAATGCCCACAGGGTGACTTGATAATAATCTCCAAATGCAAAGGGACTGGAGACCAGCTGCTCTCTCTTGCCACTCAGGACAGAAGATGAAATGAGCCTCCACTCCAACATGAAAGATTCAGGCTAGTTGGAAGGGAAGACTTCTTTAAGGGGGAATGTTACAGAGTAAAAGCAAGAGCAGGGGAAAACCTTGACACGACAGAAGTGTATCATGTGTCCCAGGCCGGCTAAGGGTAAGAAGTTAATTCAATGTGTTCCTCAACCCTGAGACAACAGACATCCCTAGAAGTCACTGCCACCCCAGAGAATTGTCCTGGTCCAGGACAGTCTGTCATTACAATTAGGAACATGCGTTTTGGTGTGAGAAGCCTTACTTTGAATGCCACACTTGGGCAAATCACTTGATCTCTCCACGCCTGCTTAAGCATTCCTAAAATGAAGAAAACCCTTCATTCAACACTACTACCACACCAGGCATTGTTCTAGGCGCTGGGGATATGGTGGTGAATACAATAGACAAAAAACTGTGCCGATTCTAATGGGGGAGGTGGGTTTATTGTAACAACAAAGGATAAAGCAGTAAAATATACAGCCTGTCAGATGGCGGTAAGTGCTGTGGAGAAAAATTAGGCAGGGGGAAGTGGGTAGGGAAGCTTCCATTTTAAGTAGGGTGGTGGGGAAAGGTCACGTGCTGAGATGGCATCTTTGAAAGTGAAAGACAGAGTTAAGAGGGTGTGGTGGCATCCCCCACCCCAAAGGTTATGTCCATTTCCTAATCCCTAGAACCTGTGAATGTGGCTTTATTTGGGGAAAAAGAAAAGGTCTTTGCAGATGTGAGTAAAAGATCTTGAGATGAGGGAGACCCAGTGGCTCAGTGGTTGAGCGTCTACCTTCAGCTCAGGCAGGCTGTGATCCCCTCGTGCTAGGATCGAGTCCCACATCAGGCTCTGGGCGGGGAGCCTGCTTCTCCCTCTGCCTGTGTCTCTGCCTCTCTCTGTGTCTCTCATGAATAAATAAATAAAATCTTAAAAGAAAAAAAAGAGATCTTGAGATGAGATCATCCCGGATTGTCCCAGTGGGCCCTAAATCCAATGGCAGAAAGATGAGGAGATCACAGACACAGACAACAGAGAAGAAGGCCAAATTAAGGTGGAAGCAGAGATTGGAGGGATGCAGCCACAAGCCAAGAAGATGGAGGGTATTAAGGGAAGAGTGGTTAAGCAGAGGGAATAGCAGGTGCAAAGGCTCTGAGGCAGATCTTTTGCCTGTCTGCTCGGGAAAGAGCAAGGATGCCTGCATGTCTGGGGTAGAAGGAATGAAGGGGCTCTCGGCAGCTGAAGCAGACTTTGAAGGAGTTAACAGCTGAAGGTGCTCTGCTGACAGCAAGTCTTTTCTGAAAGAGGCAGCTGGGTGGTGCATCTCCAGGCCAATGTAAGCAGTGAGTCTAGTGAGAACATCATTGTAAAAACGATGATGGCTTCGACCAGGTTGGTGGGAGTGGTTGTAATGAGATTCTGAATTTGTTCTGGATGGATAAAGAAAACTGTGTTTATGATAGATTGGATGTGAGATATAAGATAAAGAGGGAGGTCAAGAGTGGCTCTGAGCATTTTGGCCAGAACAACTAGAAAAATGGAGCTGCCATCAACTGGCATGGGGAAGCCTGCATGTAGGACAGATCTGGGGGCAAAGTCAGGAGTTTGGTTTAGGACAGGTTAAGACAGTTATTAAACATCCAAGTGCAGATATCAGATAGATATATGACCGACAGGGACCGATCTGAACCAGAGACATATATTTGGAAGAACTTTTAAATTGATCTTTTAACTTATAGCAAAATCTTTCCTCTTTTTTGTACAATTCTGTGAGTTTTTAAAAATGCGTAGTCATACAGCCACCACCATAATTAAGACAGAGAACTATTCCATCATCTTAAAAATTTTCCTCATACCACGCCTTCATAATCCAACCCATCCATCACCCCCAGCCCCTTGGCAACCATTGATCTGTTCTCTGTCCCTACAGCTTTGTCTCTTCCAGAAAGTCTTATAAATAAAATCATATAGTATGTAGCATTTTGAATCTGATTTCTCTGGCTTAGTATAATGCATTCGAGATTCATCCATCTCATGTTTATCCACAGTTCATTTCTTTTATTGCTGAGTAGTATTCCACTATATGGATGTACCATTGTTTGTCAACCCACTGACTCACTGAAAGATATTTGGGTTGTCTCCCCTTATTAGCAGCTCTGCTAAAGCTGATATAAACATTAAAATTTTTTGGTGTGGACAAAAGTTTTCAGCTCTCTTGGGCATATAATGAGGAGTAGGATTCCTGGATCATAGAGTAAGTGTATGTTTAACTTGATAAGGAACTACAAACTGTTTTTCAAAGAAGCTGTACCATTTTGTGTCTATACCAGCTGTATCAGATTTGAAACTTTTTAAAATTTATTTTTAATCATTCTAATAGATGTGCAGTAGTATCTCATTGTGGTTTTCCTTTGCCTTTCCCTAACGATGACGAGTTTCTTTTCATGTACTTATTTTCTACCCAAACATCTTTGTTAGTGAGATGTCCATTAAAATCTTTGCCCATTCTTAATTGGCAAATTCTATTTGTTTTCATATTGTTGAGCATGGAAAATTCTTTATATTACAAATCCTGCTTACAAATCCTTCATCAGATATGTGATTCATAAATGCATTTTCCAAGCCTGTAGTATCTTTTTATTCTCTTAAAAGTGTTTTTGGCAGAGCAAAAGTTTTAAATTGTGATGAAGCCCAGTTTATCACTTTTTTTCTTTTATAGATCATGATTTTGGTTTTGTATCCAAGAACCCACTGCCTAACTCAAGGTCTCATTGATATTCTCCTTGAACTTCTTTTAAAAAGTCTTATGGATTTATGTTTTACATTAGGTCTATGAACCATTTTGAGTTAGTTTTTGCATAAGGCTTGAGGTAGAGTCAAGGTACTTTTTTTTTTTTTTACATTGGGTGTCTAATTGTTCCAACATCATTTGTTCAAACTCTGTTCATTTTTCCATTCTCTCCCTTCTTTTTTCATTTTAGCATTTTCCCCTGGTTCTTCTGACTGAATAATTTCTAATTATCTACTTTCAAGCTCACTCTATCATCTCTATTCTGCTGTTGAACTCATCCAGTGATTTTTTTAATTTAAGATATCATATTTTTCCATCCTAGAATTTCAATTTGGTTCTTTTTTATTGTTCTTATTTTTCTCTTGAGCATTTCTATCTTTTTACTCATTTCAAGAATGTTCACCTTTAGTTCATGGAACAGGGTTATGATAGCTGCTTTCAAGTCTTTGCTAATTCCAACATCTGGATCATTGCAGTGTTGGCATCTGTTTATTGTCCTTTCCCCTGAGAATTGGTCAGGTTTTCCTGGTTCTTTGTATGTTGAAAAATTTTCAATTGCATTCTAGGCATATTGATATTTTGCTATGAGACTAGGTTCTGTTAAAATCCCCCTGAGAATGGTATGTCAACAGATTTTATTGTTTGTTTGTTTGTTTGTTTAGCAGGAAATCAAACCAGTGAGGTTAAGACCACAATTTGTTCCACTTTCTGTGGGCAGTGGTTCAAATATCATTTCAGGATTCAATGCCATCTGTTGTTTACTTTCTAAACTCCTCAGGTAGGGATCCCTGGGTGGCGCAGCGGTTTGGCGCCTGCCTTTGGCCCAGGGCGCGATCCTGGAGACCCGGGATCGAATCCCACGTCGGGCTCCCGGTGCATGGAGCCTGCTTCTCCCTCTGCCTGTGTCTCTGCCTCTCTCTCTCTCTCTGTGTGTGACTATCATAAATAAATAAAAATTTAAAAAAAAAAAATAAAAAAAAATAAACTCCTCAGGTAGTTGCTTTGTATTATTTTGTCCAGAATTTTCAGTTGTAATTAGTGAGACAGATAGACTAAGTGAGCTTACTCCATCTTAGCTGGCCCTTGAAGTTCTGGGAATTTTATTCACGTGTACATGCATGTGCATATGCATGCATGATATTTATGATATTTCAATCACTTGGATTAGATACTTATCATATTGAAATAATTATCCAGATTAAATGAGGTCACCAAAGGAGTGAGTTTAGGTAGAAAAGATGTTCAAGAACTGGGGCCTTGGGCACTCCAATTAAAAGTCAGGGAAATGGAGAAGAATGAGAAGGAATAACCAGAAAGAGGATGAAAACTCAAAGAGCCAAGTGTCCTGGATGCCAAGAAGAGCGTTTCAAGGAGGAAGGACTGATCCACTAGGTCAAATGTTGCCAATAAGTAATATCAAGACTGAGAATTTGCCTCTGGATAATTCTGATGGTTGTGATGGGGATTAAGTGAGATGCTGGGTAGAACAGAGTGCCTAAGAAGTGGAAAGCATCAATGAAGTTCCTGAGCGTAGCTCATCCCCGCCTTTGCCATTTTGTTTCCTCACCTGGTATTCTCTCCTCTGCTTATCCATGTTGGGAACCAACTTGGATTCCCTCTGTTCTCTGAAATCTCTCCTGGGTATAGTACTCTAAATCTCAGGGAAGTCCCTCCCTTCTGAAGTCCCCTGATTCACATGGCCTGTGCTGTAAAGCTACAGAAGGCAATGGTATAGTGAAGCTTGCCTAGATTCCAGAGTGAGACAGCTTGCACTTCAATTACAGCTCTACCATTTGCTAGCTGAGTGAAATTGGGGATGTGTTGGGGAGAAAGAAAATTCTCTACCCTTCAAGATTCTTTTGGTTGGTCTAAGACATGAGACAGATTAACAGGAGAAAATAAAATTTAAATTACATAACATTTACTTTACATAAAAATAAAGTTACAGACAAGGGCTCCATAAGAATATGAAGCCCACAGGCAGTCATGTAATTAAGGTTTATATGCCATCTGGAGCTAAGGAGAAGGGTAGGGGTCTAGGACAAGGAAGGGAGGGAGGGTGGAAGGAAGGAAAGAAGGGAGGAAGAAGAACATTGCACAGGAAAATGAAAAAGAGTAGACATTTGGTAAACAAATGCTTGCTGGGCTATCCAGAAACAACAGAACACAGAGAGGAATTTTAACAGACTTTGCTAGATTCCTCTCTGTCTACCACACCTAATTCATATTATACTGTAGTTATCTATGGTGATAGCTCCCTCTCTGGAACAAGTCCTCTATCTAAATTCCTTTTGGCAGTTAGAGGAAAGGCAAAAAAAGAAAAACTTCTGGAGTCTTTTGTTTCTCAAAAAAAAAAAAAAAATCAGCCTAAGCAGAGGAGAGGTGGGTCAGGGGATGGGTGAAATAGGTGATGGGGATTAAGGAGTGTACTTGTGATGAGCACCGGGTGTTGTGTGGAAGTTTGAATCACTATATTGTACACCTGAAACTAATATAACACTGCATGCTAACTATACTGGAATTAAAATTAAAAACATAGGGCAGCCCCGGTGTCCCAGTGGTTTAGCGCCACCCTTGGCCTGGGGTGTGATCCTGGAGACCCGAGATCAAGTCCTACATCGAGCTCCCTGCATGGAGCCTGCTTCTCCCTCTGCCTGTGTCTCTGCCTCTCTCTCTGTGTGTGTGTGTGTGTGTGTGTGTGTGTCTCATGAATAAATAAATAAAATCTTTAAAAAAATAATCATCATCATCCTAACATAATTCACATGCCAAAGAGACATATTTTGGGGTGGTAAATTTGGTTTCACTACAGAAGCTACTTCACTTCTCCACGCCTCCATTTCCTCATCTTTGAAATCAGGATAAACACAACTGCCTCATCTATGTTGCTGTGAGGAATAACTAGATTATATATATAAAAACTTTGGGTTCATCAGTCTGGGGCTTTTCTCTCCCCTTTCCTGCTGCACAACTCAGCATTGTATCACATGCTGATACGATGCTAGTCTTGTCTTACCGATAACTTTTCATGCTTCTTGAGGGTAGGGGTTATGCCTCAGTGGGCCTTTCTATTTCTTAATGCACTGAAATGGTTAATGGGTTCCACAATCACCTGATTAGCATCAGAAGTACCTTCCAACCCAGATGTGAATTATAACCTGTCATAAAGAAACAATGAATTTGAAGGAATAAACTCCTTCTTATTATTTATTCTTCCTCTTGCTTAGAGAAAACCACACTCCATGTTAAATTACCCCTGAAAGACACCACCCTGTGTTTCTGGGGATCATAAATGATGACTTGCTAGTTTACTTATGTCTTGATCCCATTTTCTGAAAGCTGTGCCACAGTTGTTCTAAAAACATGGAGATTTCCTTCAGGGAGACGTTGACCTTTTTTAGGGAAAAAATTTATAGCAAACCAGTTGTACGTGTTGTTTCTGTCCTACATCAGCCTCACCACAGGACTGGGTCAAGTCTGGGTACATTGGTGATTACTGTGATTTATCATGAACTGATTATCTGGTCAATTGTTCCTTTACTGAAATCAAGTGAAAAAAAAATCTAACTTTCCATTCAATGGAAGGTATTTCAAATGGCAGTTCCCTTCATGCTCAAAGACTCTGGGCATGATCTCCCAATGTGATGTGATACCCACAACTGTCTGGCTGGGACAGAATTGCTCTCCAAGGGTCCATCTACCTCCAATCATTTAGTGCTTCTGTTTGGCTATGAGTGTGTGTGTGTGTGTGTGTGTGTGTGTGTGTGTGTATGCACGCATGCATGTGCACGAGAAAGAGAGAGAGACAGAGAGAGAGAGGAGCAGGCAGGTGGAATTGTTTGGAAGCCCAGACTGCTGTGATAAATCAAAATCCCTAACACCCAGATGCATATTCATCCTCCTGCATTAATTTATTGCAGGGCTTATTATTATTATTATTCACACAAAGAGAGGCTATGTTTATTTTCCTAGGTCTCCTGAGCAAAAGTACTAAGGAAGAACGAAGCCACACTGGGGATGGAGATGGGGGGTAGGGGGTATAGGGTCTTTGAGGTCAAGAGCTCGCCCAAGTATGGCTCGCCTAGAGATTGATTCAATTCATAGGAAATAGCACACATCTTCAATCCTCAGACATATTACCTTGCTTTTCTGACTCCATGAGGCCATTGTAAGTGTAAGACTTGGCCTTGGTTTTCCAGTTTCAAAGTGACTACGTTTCTAATCAGAAATCTATAGGGGCATAAGGTTTGCATTTTTATCTCAAGCCTTCCCTAGTGAGTTACTAAGTTTCTTCAAACCTCTCAGCAAACTGGGAGGGTGGTATCGGGGGGAGGGGGAACTTCTGATATATTCTTTTTGTCTAATCTTTCTTTTTCCAAAAGCTCCCTAGATTTTACTTTGTTGCACTGGGAATTAGAAAGATTCTGAGGCTTTCTTATATTTCTGAAAGGGGAACTTTTGGATATGCTGATAACAGCTAAGCAGCCTGCAAATATGTTAGCTTTTCTTATTAGCACATAATCTCAGCTGTGAATTTTGACTTCCCAAGAGGGAATAGCCAAGTGTCAGCATAGAGCATTCACTTGGGTTGGCCAAAGATGGGCCCATAAGGCCCCATGATACCTAGCCTGAAACTACTTTGTGTAGAGTAACAGGGGAATGTGCTTATAGAGGAAAGCAATTTAAAAAAAAAAAGTGACTGGGCTTATTTATTTGAAATTAATATGCCTCTGTGGCATATATATGCCTCTGTGACTAGTTTTGTGACAAGTTGTATCATTTGTAGGACTGGCTGGAGGTCCATACACCACAGCTGTTCATTTTCTCAGGTGCTGAGTATTCCCCATGAGATAGTCTTCATCCACCATTAGCCTCATCCCTAATGGCCTATATTAATTTATAACTGTGGGGAATTGCAAAAATGCACTATGTTTCACAGAAGCAAGGCAAACTCTTGCAACCCTTTTAAAGTCATAATAAATTAAGCTGCAAAGAATGCCCATATTTATCTTGCATCATTCTTATTGCTGCGATTTTTCTTATGCCACCTTAATTAAGATAGGTCTTTTGGGGATTAACTTCTCTTAGGAAAAAGCAGAATTTTTTTTAAAAAAATAGCTTTGTTTTACTTCTGTGAATAAATAGTAGGTGCTGTGGGTTGACCAGATGGTGGGGAGAGATGGGAAACTCTGGTCTGGGAGTCTCATTCTAGTTCTAGCACATACTACCCAGGGGACTTGGGTGTTACTTTCCCCCTCTGGGCCTCACTTCTGGAAAAAGAAGTTGGACCAACCCATTTCTAGGTCCCTTTCCAGGTTCTTTGACCACCTTCATGTTGATAACCAAGCAATCAAGCCAATCAATCACTGCCGGATTTGTACGTGTCATTCATGAGACTCAACTCACCAAAATAGTTAAAACCTATGGCTGTTTTTTTAAAAATATTTTATTTATTTATTCATAAGAGACATACAGAGAGAGAGAGAGGCAGAGACATAGGCGGAGGGAGAAGTAGGCTCCCTCTGGGGAGCCTGGTGCGGGACTCCATCCCAGGACCCTGGGATCACGACCTGAGCCAAAGGCAGATATTCAACCACTGAGCCACGCAGGCGCCTCAAAATCTATGTTTTTAATGACTGAGTTGATTAGGTCACTCAGTGTCTAGATCGATTATTCCACAGCTGGTTGTTATGACAACCAGAAACATTGCTGCAAAAAACAAGAAGTCAGTAGAGAGAAATGGACACAGCCTGAGGCCCCTCTGCTACAGGAGCTTTAAAGTGGCTGAGCTGGCCTCATTACTCTTTCTATCTGCTATGAGGTTTTGTGCTTACTCATTTTTTAACAGCTTTATATTTAATCTATAAAGCAACCCTCATTGACTTGAAAAGTCCCTTGGCATAGTCAACAGTAGCTTGTGCTTCCAGCTAATTATTTCTCTTTGTTTATGAAAAATATCCATATGCCTAGTAAATTCTTGTCCATATACATCTTTATTTTCATTAATTTTATGCAACATAGCTCAAGCAATATTTCAATCCCTCCAGCGAAGAAGGGCATTACAATGCCCTTCTAAGGTCTTGCCATCACAAAAGATTCCCCTCTTCAGTTCCTCTCGAGATGCATACTTCTCCCCACCCCCACCCCTCCACCCCCCCACTGCAAAATCAAAGATAAATAACACAGAAATCGTTCCATCCAGGCTCTCCTTCAACAGGCCACACTCCACCAAGCAGGACGCTGGCCGGCACCACTTACGGTAAATCACTAAATGGTGAAGCCATCTTTGCCAGTCAGAAATATTTCCTCACCACATTGGTTCTGTTTGATTGGTCATGGGTTTATGCAGTTCCTGGCATAGGGAGGGCCTTTGCCTCCTCTGCCAGGTTTCTTTCAGACTTTGCTACAGCCTAATTTCAACTCTGCCTTGGAAGCCAACCCACAAAACTACCTTTCCAATTGCTCCTTTTGGCCCAGAGAATGTCATCCAGTTTCCAGTGAAGGCCTCAGTCAAAGGCCTTGTTGTTCTGGGAGCTGGTACCCCGGTGGGATGGGCCATTGCCAACCACGTCTCCCTCACCCACCCTTGCCCTGGGGACCGTTGGGGGACTTTGAGTTCCCACAGGCCCATAAGCAGGCGTTGAGACTCTGGGATGTCACTGGACAAGGTTACAGGGCATAATTATGGGGTTCTGAAACTCATGAGTTATAAAGACCCTGGTCAAGCTGACTCTGAAAATAAAAAAGCAAAGGTTTTCAAGTAAGAGCAGATAATAATAATAATAATAATAATAATAATAATAATACAGATTAGGTCTCAACACAAACTAATTTGGGATTTTAGGCCACTTAGCAGGAGACCTCCTCTCCATCTTCCCAGACTGAATCCCTCCCCCTTGTCCACACACAATGTTCTCTTTCTCAGGAAGTAATTTCTGTTAAAAAAGCTTTTATTACCTAGTTTATGGGGATTTCATTCTCAGATTTATAATACTTCTCAGGCTCCACACACATAAGCCATAGGATCTTGATTTCTGAAGGGGGAGTAGCTGCTGCTGTCTCCTGAGGAAGACATCAGATTTGGCCAATGCCCCAATTTCTTTGGGGGAAGACTTTGTCCTTGGAACTGCAGAAGGGATAATGCTCAAAATGCCATGTGGTCAGGGGTGGCTAAACCTCGTATGAACCAAGTCACCTGACCCTGCCTCTTTCCATCCCTATTACCACTCCCTGTTGCTAGATAATGGGATGGGAGATATCAAGCCAAAATATTTATTAAGTACACTGCACGCAGAACACAGGGCCAAGGCAAAAAAAGCGAGGAGATGGGAATCAAAACTGACAGCTCAGGCCTTTAGAGTTTCTCACCAGGCTCTCACTGTAGCCTGATAACTGGTCTCCATGCTACCAACTTTTCCTCCACACTGTATTCTAGTAGTTCTCAAAGATTAGGGGAATCAGATTCATGTGGAGGGCGCATGAAAACAGAGGCTTCTGGGCCCCAACCTCAGATTGTCTGATATAGCAGGTCTGGGGAGCAGGCAACCATTTGCATTATTCTAAAGTTGCCAGATGATTCTTCTGTTCATGATCTAGGGACCATGCTTTAAGAGCCACTGTTCCAATCCACTTTACTCTCTGGTTCCAGAATGATCCCTTAGCACTGGAATCTAATAAAATGCTCAGCAACCAGTCACCATGGAATAAAGTCTCGCCTCCACATGACATTTAGGGCCTCCACAATGTGGTCCTAGTTGGTGTGTGCAGTCAGAGCCTCCCACATCCCATGTTCTAGCTCTTCGATTAGGTTCCCTCAGAAGCAAGCCCTGAGACAAGGATTGGAAGGGTCATGCAAGGAAAAATAGCACAAGAGGCAGTTAGTGAGACAGGAGAAGGAAACTAATACAGCCTGAGTTAATGAGAAGTTGACTGCTATGGGCAGCTGGGACTCAGTGTCACTGGGGGCCTCTGGAAGACTGCCACCTCAGAGTTACCCTGCCCAAAGGTTGAGAGACCTCAGGTATTACCCACTAATTTCTGCCAATCACTGGCTGATGGCTACTTCTAGACCCATTAACAGCCCGTCACTTCCAGCACACCCCCTTACAAGTCTAGCTCACTCCAGAAGCCAGAGAAAACCCTCAAGCAGAGGCCTACATACTTGAAGTAGGAAGCCATCAGGTCAGAGCGCAAGGGAATGGTGAGGGCTGAGGGTTCTTCCAGGGGGCATCATCAGCTTCTGATCCTTAAACCCAACGCATCCTCTTAAAACCCAGTTCTTTCACACATCTGCTCTTTCACACAGAAGGACCCAAGCTTGCCTTCTTCTGCTCTGGCTCTCTGGAAGACAGAACTTCGGACTGGGCTGAGGCAATTCCTTGGAGCTTGGGTGGGCAGCAGCCTGGGTAATCCTTGGCTCAACACATAGAAGTCTGTGTGACCAGATGAAGTTAAGGAGCCTGGGGGCAGGTGGTGAGTAAATATAGGAGGACCAAGAGGGCCATGAACACTAGGGAAAGATATTCCAGGGTGGGGTGGTGTCTTGCGGCGCTGACAAAGCAGCAGAGGGGGTGTCTGTAAGCACAATCTCCTGAAGTTACACTGTGAGACAAATTTTGAGCCGTTTTGCCTTCTCTAGGCCAGTGGTGGCCACCTGCCCTACAGTGATCCCAAAACATAATAGAATGTAAAAAAAAATCATAGACTTAGATCATTGTATGGCTCAAATGGGAAGTCTTTTTTTAAATGACTATATTTGACATATTGTGTAAATTTAAGGTGTACGATGTGTCACTTTGATATACTTTTGTATTATATTATGGCCATTATATCAATATTTATCACATTACATAATTAGAGTACAACATTGTTGCCTATATTCATTATACTGTGCATTAGACCACTATGGCTTATTTACTACTCACTGCAGTTTGCATCCTTAAACAGCAGCAATTTTATCCCCCTACCCCCTCCCTGAGTAACCACCATTTTATCATCTATTTTTTATGACTTTGACTTTCTTAGATTCCACATATGAGATCATACACTACTTGTCTTTCTCCACCTGACTTATCTCACCTAGCATAATGTGCTCAAGCTCTGTGTTGTCACCAATGGCAGGATGTCCTCCTTTCTCAAGGCTGAATAATATTCCATTGCCAAATGGGAAGTTTTTTTTTTTTTTTTTTAATTAATTTTTATTGGTGTTCAATTTACCAACATACAGAAAAACACCCAGTGCTCATCCCGTCAAGTGTCCACCTCGGTGCCCGTCACCCATTCCCCTCCAACACCCGCCCTCCTCCCCCCTTCCACCACCCCTAGTTCGTTTCCCCGAGTTAGGAGTCTTTATGTTCTGTCTCCCTTCCTGATATTTCCCAACATTTCTTCTCCCTTCCTTTATATTCCCTTTCACTATTATTTATATTCCCCAAATGAATGAGAACATACACTGCTTGTCCTTCTCCGATTGACTTACTTCACTCAGCATAATACCCTCCAGTTCCATCCACGTTGAAGCAAATGGTGGGTATTTGTCGTTTCTAATCGCTGAGTAATATTCCATTGTATACATAAACCACATCTTCTTTATCCATTCATCTTTCGATGGACACCGAGGCTCCTTCAAATGGGAAGTTTTAAAGCTTGTAGGCTGGAGCAGAACCTACATCTCACTCATGAATGTGGTCACTGAGACTCTACCTGGCATGTAGGTGAAGTGCTGCCCCTCCAAGTGCGGTTAGATCCCTCTCCTTCCTGCCACGATTTTCAGATGGACTTCTTTTTCTACTATTGGGGTCCTGAGAATACAGATTTATGGGTAGCTTAAAGTGACTTGAACAACAAATGTGTATAACGTTGATGCACACAGGTGGGCACGAAAGAATAATAAAAACAAAAAAATTCCATTTAGTGTTATACAGTAATTTCATATGCACTACATAAAAAACAAATGGTCTTCTCTTAAAAAAAAAAAGAACTTTTTTCCTAAGGACATCTTCTGACCAGAATAGTCTATGTTCATAAAATGTGAGTGAATGGCCAGTTTGTATCCTTATTTTTTTAATCCCTCATCCTTTTTAATCACAGTTGAAGTGATATATGCATGAACTTTGCAAGGCATAAGAAAATATAATTTACTTGACATGATTTGGGGAGAGAAAAACTGAAATATATGAAACATCACTCAACCACATTATTTAGAAAGAAAAAAAAAATCAGAGACACTAATTGCCCATGATGGCTATTTATACAATGCACCACTAGAGTGAAGGGATATTGGCTGCTCTTGAAATAGGCAGTTTAAATTTGATCCAGAAGGCAACCAGTGGAGCCAGTAAAGACACATAATATGGGAGGTGACACGTTTTCTCTGTTAAAGTTCAGAGTAAAGAGAAAGGAATAGGCAAGAAGTCTAGTTTAGAAACCTCAAATGAGACTGCAGAATGGGAAAACTTTGTCCCCTTTCCTATGTCACTCTCCTGCTTGATTTCCTTCCCTCAGATGCCTGCTGTCCAGAGGATGACCCCTAAGTGTCCCAAACTCAACCGGCAATGACTCCTGCATCAGAACGTTCCTCTTTCCCCCACATCAACCAAAACATACTTGTTTTCTGTCTTAATCTCCAAAAGTTGGCTCTGTGATTAATTAGCTATCATCTATAATCTAATAAACAAATTCCCATAACGAGTCAAGGACTCACGGCGGTACAAGGAGAACCCATCAATTTCCAGTTTCCATTTGCATGCATGTCACATAGGAAGGTCCTGTTTTTCTCCATGGGAGTTAGTATCCTGTTAGTGTGGATACTAACACTGAAGGCAGTGAGTACACCAAAATAAAAATACCTCAGTGTTTTAAGGACTCTTAGCAGGTCCCCCCCGCCCAAATTGAACAGGTTTAGTTGCCAAATCATTTTCTTCATGGTGTTGAAATCAGAGAAGAAAAAGTCAGAGAAAGGAGAATGGTCTATATTCACATTCTTCCAAATACATGGGCTTGCTTGAAATTCTAAAAAACAAACAAACAAACAAACTAAAGGAGTCACCTTGGAATTTTAAGTTCTAAAATAAAAATGGATTTTTCTCTTTCCCTGATGGAATGAATGTAAGCTCTAGTTTCTCCTTCTCATATTATTCCTTTACTTGTCGCAAACACTTGTGTGTTGGGTATTAGAATTCTCTAGTTCTCAAGAAGAAACCTCAAAAAAGAGGAGCTCCTGGGTGGCTCAGTGAGGGGAGCATCTGCCTTTGGCTCAGGTCATGATCCCAGAGTCCTGGGATCAAGCCCCATGTTGGGTTTCCTGCTCAGCAGAGAGCCTGCTTCTCCTTCTCCCTCTGCTGCTCCCCCTGCTTGTGCTCTCTCTCTCTCTCTCTCTCAAATAAATAAATAAAATCCTTAAAAAAAAAAAAAAAGAAACAACTACTTGCCACCTAAATTAGTAAGTGGTTGAACCAAAACTGGCTCCAAGACCCATGCTATTTCCTCTAAATTAGCAGTTCCTCAGACTAGCATCATTAGCATCACCTAAGACCTAGTTAGGAATGCACATTTTCAGGCCTTGCTCCAGATCCACAGGATGAGAAACTCAGACAATTTCAGAAGCTCAGCAATTTGTGTCTTCATAAGCCCTCCAGGGCACACTTGATGCTCCTTAGTGTCAGAGAATCCTCATCCCAGACCACAAATCCACCATGACCACATCCAGGAATGAGCTCACCACAGCCTGGCATCTTCCACGGTGGCATTTAATCATTATATGCCCAGATCCCAGCTCATTCCTCTGTAACCTCCCAGTTCACAGATCATCTCTTCCTCTTCTCCGTCTCAATAGCCACTGTTGTCTACATCCTTTTGTCGATTTATTACTTATGTCTTAGGACAACTTTCCCACTGGGGCCTGAAACTGAGATCTTTGCAGTGATTTAATCTTTCACATTTGTCTTCCGTTTAACAGCGCCTGACAACAGTGGCTTGCATAAGGCAACAAGCTCCATAACTATTTGTTTCTGTGATGAATGGATATATCAAAAGCCTTAACAATCACTGTGTACACCTCAAGAATATTGGGACAGTCTCGGTCAGGAGAGTGCCTATTAAATGAAATGCTGACAAATGAGAATGTGTCCTCATTGAGGCCAGGGCTTTTTACACTCTCATGTGCACACAAACCACCAGAGGAGCTTGTCAAAATGCTAATTCCATTCAGGATGCTGAATTCCTATAAGCTCTCGATGTCTGTGCTGCTGGTCCACAGACCACACTTTGAGTAGCATGGTTAAGGGTACCTGTGATCTTGAAGGGTCTGAACACTGAGACACAGGAAGAACAGTTGAGGTCGGGACCTACTGGGGCTGGTTTGGGATATCTGGAGGTGAAGGTAGTACATTCACCCTCAACTGGCCCAAGGGCAATGAGAGGAAGCTATAATACACTTCTGAGATCTCAATTGCCGCTCAATGGCAAGAAGCTTCCAAATGATCTGAATCATCTATGTAGTAAATGGGTAGCCACAGAATATCTCTGCACATCCCACCTGCCCCCAGCCCAGCAAGTGCTGCTGCACATGAGGAACCGCTGGGCAGAGGTACTGCAAAAGGGAATCTTGAAGTGACAAGTTGGACTGGGTGGTTCCAGAGCCCATCCAGCCAGGTTTAAGTAGTCTTCCCTTCCCCAGTGGAGAGCAGAGAGACCTATCTCAATTCTCTCTTTTTTTAAGATTTTATTTATTTATTCATGAAAGACACACACACACACACACACACACAGAGAGAGAGAGAGAGAGAGAGAGAGAGAGGCAGAGACACAGGCAGAGGGAGAAGCAGGCTCCCTGCAGGGAGCCCAATACGGGACTTGATCCCAAGACCCTGGGATCATGACCTGAGCCGAAGACAGACGCTCAACCACTGAGCCACCCAGGTGCCCCCACATCTCAATTCTTTATAACAATGCTGTCAATGTTCCAAATACAGGTACGACATATATTCTGAAGAAAATAAGAATTTATAAAACTACAAAGGAAAAGTGAAAATTGATGTATTCTTGATATAAAGTTTTGATCTCTGATTTTTCCTTTTAATATTTATATCTTAAGTAACTTACTCAGATCGTTAAAATATGCTTCATAATGCTTCTTAATAGCTGCATCATCTTGTTTCCTTGTATGTACTGAAAAGAATTTAATCAACCCCCTAATTGCGGGCCATTCCTGCTATTATTCCCAGGTCTTCCCTATTTTACATAATGTTACAAAGATTTACTTAGTGAATAAATCTGGTCTGCACCTGATTATTTCCTAAAAGTGCCTTACTGAGAGTATGGATACTTTAAGGCTCTAAACAGATATTCTCCAATTGCTTTTCAGAAAAGTTGTACCACCAGAAATGAAAGAAAGCACAGATTGTCTATTTTCCTCAGCAATAGGGCAATTACCACTTTTTAAAATTTATCACACTGATTTCATAGAAATAGAACCTTATTAAAGTATTTTATTTCTATTTCTTTGATTACATTCAAGGTTAAATAATAATTTTAGATTTGTCAACCAGTTTTATTTCTCCACTTTATGACTGAGTTTTTCACTTATTTTCCATTAGTTCTGGAATATTCCTTATCATATTGAAGATAAAGCTGATAAGCCATTATTTGTTGTATCGGTTTAAAATATTTCCTGTCTAATGTTATGTTTTGGGGTTCCAAATTTTTAATTTCATTATCAAATCTATTAATCTTTTCCTGTTGCTTTCAATTTTTCTTATGTTTGGAAAGTTCTCCATTCAGAGTATACTTAGTAAACAAGTTTTTATGGTTTGGAATTTTTAAAAGATTTTTATTTATTTATTCATGAGAGACACAAAGAGAGGCAGAGACAAAGGCAGAGGGAGAAGCAGGCTTCCCATGGGGAACCTGACGTGGGACTTGATCCCAGGACCCCTGGATCACGACCTGAGCCAAAGGCAGACGCTCAACCACTGAGCCACCCAGGTGCCCCAAGACTTTTTAAATGCAATTATTATTCTGTAAGTAACAACTTTTATTTGAAAGTCCAGAGTAAGAAATTAAAATTCAAAGGATTTTGCTGAATTGCAAAAACCTCTCTATAAATTACTAGCTAATTAATGTTTCATATAAGAACTCCAGAATAAATTGTCTTTTTAAAAGAAAAATAAAAGAATTACCTTATCCAATCTGGTAGTACCACTTCTCATTTCTGTTCCATATTTTATGATTTCTGCTATAGTCCCCTAAATAATATCAAACAATAATAGTGACACTGGTCACCTTTGCTTTGTATAAGATTTAACATGGGGATCCCTGGGTGGCTCAGAGGTTTGACGCCTGCCTTTGGCCCAGGGCACGATCCTGGAGTCCCGGGATCGAGTCCCATGTCAGGCTCCCTGCATGGAGCCTGCTTCTCCCTCTGCCTGTGTCTCTGCTTCTCTCTGTGTTTCTCATGAATAAATAAAATCTTTTTAAAAAATAATATTTAACATGAATATTTTTCATTTTTCACCATTAAGATGTTAGCTATTAATTTGAAATGGATTTCTCTATTTGCTAAGAAAGTGTTCATATACACTGATAATGTTTGAAGTACTTTTATAAAAAAAAATGAGTAGAGCTTACCTAGTGTAGTGATAACATTCAATAAGCAGATCACACGTCTCATGCTAAAGAGTGAATCCTGTCCAAAATCCATATGTTGAAGCCCTGACCTTCAATGTGACTGTATTTGGAGATAGGGCCATTAGGAGGTACTTAATGCTAAGTGAGGTCATGAGAGTGGGACTGCTAGGATTAGTGTCCTCATAAGAAGAGACACCAGAGAGCGCACACTCTGGATCTCTCTCCACCATGTGTGGACACAGTGAAAAGATGGCCTTCTGAAAGCCTGGAAGACGCCCCTCATCAGAAACTGACCCTGCTGGAGCTTGATCTGGGACTTCCAGCCTCCAGAACTGTGAGAAAACATTTCTATTGGTTCAACCACTCAATCTGTGGCATCTCGTTATGGCAACCCAAGCCTACTAAACCATCTAAGGATATGATATGTTAATTGACTTCTAAAAATTAACTGTTTTTTAATTTTACTTTTTAAGAAGATTTTATTTATTTATTCATGAGAGACACACAGAGAGATAGAGAGAGGGGCACAGACACAGGCAGAGGGAGAAGCAGGCTCCATGCAGGGAGCCTGACAGGGGACTTGATCCCAGTCCCCAGGACCACACCCTGGGCTGAAGGTGGTGCTAAACCGCTGAGCCACCCGGGCTGCCCGATCAACTGTTTTTTATTGCTGGGATGGAACCTACTTGATTAGAACAAGTTATTCTTTGAATATACTATTGGATTTGAGTTTGTGATTATTTACTTAAGATATTTTCCTATATATGTCTATGTGATATTGAATATCATATTCCCTTTCACACAATTTTTTACCAATTACGGAATGAATGTTATGCAATTTTTCCAAACAAAATGAAAGCTGGGTACCATCTTTTGTGTAGTGGTTAAAGGGCACACACTCTAGAACCAGACTGCCTAGGTCTGAATCCAGCTAACCTCTTCGTGCCTTATTTTTCTCAATTGCATAACATGATAGAATACCTAAATATATATATATATATATATTTATATTTATATTTATATTTATATTTATATATAAAATATATCTGAAAAGTGTACTAGAGGATTAAGTGAGTTAATATATGTCAGAGGCTGAAGAACAATGCCTGCCTGATACAGAATACGTAAGGGATTAACTTTTGCTTTTTTATTTTTTTTAAATCTATTATAGGACCTTTAAAATAGTAAAAAATTATCTTTCTTAAAAATGTAATAGAACTCACTGATCAAATTTGGGTCTTCATCTGCTTATATTATTTAATATTAACATAACTTCTGTTTTCTTCCTTAGATATGGGACTATGTAAATTCTCCCTTTTTAAAAGATTTTTCCAATTTCTTAGCATACACTTGTACATAATATCCTATAATTTAAACTCCTGTCTATATTCTTTATTGCAAGTATGATTCTCCCCTTTTTAAAAAAAAGGATTTTATTTATTTTTTCATGAGAAACACACACACAGAGAGAGAGAGAGAGAGAGAGAGAGAGGCAGAGACACAGGCAGAGGGAGAAGCAGGCTCCATGCAGGGAGCCCGACATGGGACTTGATCCCGGGACTCCAGGATCATGCCCTGGGCTGAAGGCAGGCGCTAAACCACTGAGCCACCCAGGGATCCCCTGATTCTCCCTTTCATTATATGTTACTTAATATTGTAATTATAATATATGTACTTTTTACGTATTGTAATTTTTTTAGGACTGACTTGTGGATTTTATTACAACATTTTATTGACTGCTATTTCTGATTTATTTCTGGTTTTAAATTCATGCTTTTCTTCCTCCAGGTTTTGATAACTTTCGGTCTTTAATTTGTTTAAACGAATACTTATTTTGTTAATTAATACAGACTTCTTTATAAACCTAAGGCTATGAATTTACCTCTTGTGGTATCATAAAAAGACATTTGGTCTTTGCCTCAGTCCCTGACACAGAGCTCCTAAACCCATTGTAACTTCCTGAGTGACAGGAGCATCTTTTATTCTAATGAGGCAATTCTTAGTGGGTCCCTAGATAGCTTCAGGAGGATACTTGTCATTAGGAAGATTAAGTCTTGATTAGAAACCTAGAACTTTCAGCTCCATCCTCTCAAACTCCCGAAGGTGGAGGGTGGGAGGGAGCCAGAGATTGAGTTAACAACTGATCATGCCTATGTGATGAAACCTCCATAAAACCCCCTAAATGACAGGGTTCAGAGAGCTTCCAAATTGGTGAACACATCCATGTGCCAAGAGGGTGGTGCATCCCAACTCCATGGAGATGGAAATTTCCGTGCATGGGACCCTTCAGGGCCTCAATCCTATGCACCTATTTATCTGGCTGGTCATCTGGGGTTTTTTAAGATTTTATGTATTCATTCATGAGAGAAACACACACACACACACAGAGAGAGAGAGAGAGAGAGAGAGAGAGAGGCAGAGACATAGGGAGAGGGAGAAGAAGACTCCATGCAGGGAGCCCAATGTGGGACTTGATCTTGGAACTCTGGGATTACAGCCTGAGTCAAAGGCAGCCCCTCAAACACTGAGCTACCCGGGCATCCCTGGCTGGTCATTTGTACACTTCACAATATCCTTTATAATAAACTGGAAAACGTAAGTCAAGTGCATTTCTGAGTTCAGCGAGCCCTTGTAGCAAATTCTTAGACCTGAGAAGGGGATCATGGAAAGTGCCGATTTATAACTGGCTGGTCATAAGTATAGGAAGCCCAGGACTTGTGACTGGCATCAGAAACAGAGGCAGTCAAAGAGTTAAAAATAGAGCTGCCCTACGACCCAGCAATTGCACTGCTGGGGATTTACCCCAAAGATACAGATGCAGTGAAACACCAGGACACCTGCACCCCGATGTTTCTAGCAGCAATGTCCACAATAGCCAAACTGTGGAAGGAGCCTCGGTGTCCATCGAAAGATGAATGGACAAAGATGATGTGGTCTATGTATACAATGGAATATTCCTCAGCCATTAGAAACGACAAATACCCACCATTTGCCTCAACGTGGATGGACCTGGAGGGTATTATGCTGAGTGAAGTAAGTCAACCGGAGAAGGACAAACATTATATGGTCTAATTCATTTGGGGAATATAAAAAATAGTGAAAGGGAATAAAGGGAAAGGAGAGAAAATGAGTGAAAATATCAGTGAGGGTGACAAAACATGACAGACACCTAATTCTGGGAAGTGAACAAGGGGTAGTGGAAGGGGAGGTGGGTGGGGGGTTGGGATGACTGGGTGACGGGCACTGGACGGGATGAGCACTGGGTGTTATGTTATATGTTGGCAAATTGAACTCCAATAAAAATTAAAAAAAAAAAAAGAAACAGAGGCAGTCTTGTGGGATTGAGCCCTTGTCTGTGCTAACTCTGGGTAGTGTAAGAATTAAATTGAATTGCTAAACACACAGTTTGTGTCAGAGATTCAGAGAACTGGTTTGTCGGTTGGAAAACACTGCAGACCTCTAAAAACAACTCTGTTCATATTCTGTAAGTTCCATACTTTGCTTTATGGATTTATCAAGTATAATTGATATACAATAAACTGCATTCATTTACTTTCATTATAGATAGATTTGCATTCTTTAGACTTTTATGTAAATGGGATCATATAGTATATATATGCTCTTATATCTGGTTTTTTACATTCTGCATATTTATTCTGAGATTCATCCATGTTGATATATTGCACCAATACTTCATGCCTTAAAGAAAAGATAAACATGTGAGATGGTAGGTGTGTTAATTAACTGGATGAGGGGAGTCCCGTCACAATGTGTACATACAGCACATCACCATGATATACATTTTAAATATCTTACAATTCAGGGGCACCTGGGTGGCTCAGTCAGTTGAGCAACCAACTCTCAGTTTTGGCTCAGGTCGTGATCTCAGGGTCGTGGGATCAAGGCCCACGTTGGGCTCCATGCTCAGGTTGCATCTTCTTGGAGGTTCTCTCCCTCTGTCCCACCCCCCAGCCACACATGCACCCACACACGCTGACATGCTCTCTCTCTAAAATAAATACAATCCTTAAATATCTTACAATTTATTTCTCAATCATACCTCAATAAAGCTAGAAAAATAGTGCATTCTTTTTGGATATACGACGTTTATATATTCATTTACCTGTGGATTGAAATTTGGATTGTTTCCAGTTTGGGCTTCCTATAAATAAAGCTGCTATGATGTTTGCGTGCAAGCCCTAGTATGGACATATGCCTTCATTTCTCTTGGATAAATACCTATGAATAGCACGGCTGTGAGGATGCATGTTTAACTTTTTAAGAAATTACCAAACTATTTTCCAAAGTGATCACACCAGTTTACATTCGCACAAGCAGCGTTCCTGTTGTTTCAGTCTTGCTAATACTTGCCGTGATATAATTTTAGATGTTCTATTAGGTATATATAGATACCATTCTGGTTTTATATTTTTAAAAATGTTTTTAAACATCTTATTTATTTAAGAGAGAGAGAGAGCACAGAGGGACAAGAGGGACAGAGAGAAGCAGACTCCCCACTGGGCAGAGAGCCCAAGACCATGACCAAAATCATGACCTGAGCCACCCAGGCGCCCCCTTGTTATAGTTTTAATTTTTACTTTCCTAAACCATTCATGTGCTTACCTGTCACCTGTATAGCTTGCAGTACAACGTTGAACAGAAATGGTGATACTGAAGGATAAGTAGAAGAAAAGCAGGCAGGGACAAGGGGCCCCCCTGCCCTATAAGGAAACCACCCTTAAAAGGATTTTATGCCACCCTTTCCCACATGATAGGTAGATGACAAATACCTGATTACATGACAGGTGCAGGGAGGGTTAATGGGATTAAAACAGCCCAACAGGCCCATAAGAACCCTACACTTAAAAATTCCAGTGGCAACCCTCTTGGGTCCCCTCTCTCTTTGGGAGTTTTGCTGCCCACTACTCTGTCTGGTCTACCTCTTCATTCTTTGAAGCAGTGTGACCATGAACCACGGGCACCAAAGGAAAAGAAATCTTGTAACAGTGAGGGTGAACATTCTAGTCTTTTCCTGATGTTAGAGGAAATGCATTCAGTTTTTCAACTTTAAGTATGATGTTAGTTGTAGATTTTTTGTAGGTGCTTTTTATTATGTTGAAGAAGTCCCCTTCTATTCCTACTTTGCTAGGAGTTTTAAATCAGGAGGAGATGTTACATTTTGTCAGATTTTTTTTCTAAATCCATTGAAATGATCATCTGATTTCTTTTAAAGATTTTATTTATTTATTCATGAGGTACACAGAGAGAGAGAGGCAGAGAGACAGGCAGAGGGAGAAGCAAGGAGCCCGACTCCGGACTCAATCCCGGATCCCAGGATCACGTCCTGACCCGAAGGCAGACGCTCAACCGCTGAGCCACCCAGGTATCCCTGATTTTTCTTTTTCAGCGTATTAATGATTTGTGACTATTAAACTTTACACTCTTGAGCTAAATCTTACTTGGTCATGATGTATTATTTGTATAGATTATTGGATTTAATTTTCCAAAAATTGCTAAGAAATTTTACAACTAGGGACGCCTGGGTGGCTCAATGGTTAAGCGTCTACCTTTGGCTCAGGTCATGATCCCAGGGTCCTGGGATCAAATCCTGCAGTGGGCTCCCCACAAAGAGTCTGCTTCTCCCTCTGTCCATGTCTCTCTGCCTCTCTCTCTCTGTGTCTTTCACGAATAAATAAAATCTTTAAAAAAGAAATTTTACATCTATATTTATGAGGAACATTGATACGTAGTTTCTTTTCCTTTAAATATCTTTTTCCTTGCTGAGCACGGAGTCAGCTTGAGATTCTCTCTCTCCCTCTGCCCCTCCTCCCACTGTGGATAGTTTGTCTACTGTTATGATTTCTTTATATATTCTAGATATCAGTACTTTCTCTTAAAGATTTATTTATTTACTTTAGAGGGCTGGGGGAGAGAATCCCAAGCAGCCTCCATGCTCAGCACGGAGCCCGATGCAGGACTTCAATCCCATGACCCTGATATCATGACCTGAGCCAAAACCAAGAGTTGGATGCTTAACTGAGCCACCCAGGTGCCCCTCTAGATACTAGTACTGTGTTAGATATATAGTTTGCAAAGATTTTCTCTTGGTCTGTAGCTTGTCTTTCCATCCTCTCAACAGAGTCTTTTGCAGCACAAATGTTTAAATTTGATGAAGTCCAATTTATCTTTTTTTTTTAATGGATCACACTTTTGATATCAAGCTGAAGAACTCTTCACTTACTCCTTATCCTGAATATCTTATCCTGTTTGTTTTTTTTTCCCTATAAGTTTTATCACTTTACATTTTACACTTAAGTCTATGGTCCATTATGAAGTGATATTAGTATGAAGTGTGAGGATGAAGTCAAAGCTTTTTTTTCATTTTTATTTTTTTGGTTTTTTTGTTTTTGTCTTTTGCATATGGATGTTCAATTATTTCAGCACCATTTGCTAAAAGTCTATCGTTCCTCCACTTAGTTGCTTTAGTACCTTTGTCCAAAGATGAGTTGGTTACAAATATATGGGTCTATTTCGGGGTTCCCTATTCTCTTCCATTGATCTATGTGTCTATTTTCCCACCAATGCCAAACATTCTTGATGATTGTAGCTATGTACTAAATATTTAAATCACATAGACTCTTCCCACTTCATTCTTTCTCAAAATTGTTATAGTTATTCTAGTTCCTTTCCATTTCCATATAAACTTTAGAATAATATTGTCTGTATCTACAAAAATTCTTACTGAAATTTTGATAGAAATTGCATTATATCTGTATATCAATTTGGGAGAATTCATACTTTTAATCCATTGGTTTCTCATCCATGATCAAGTGATATATTTTTATTGAGGTGAAATTCACATAATATTAATAATTTTAAAGTGCAAAATTCAGTAGCATTTAGCACATTCACATTGTTTACCCAGCCACCTCTACCTAGTTCTGGAATATTTTCATCATCCCAGAAAAAAACCCTGTATCCACTAAGCAACTACTCCTCATGCCTCCCTCCCTCCAGCCCACTCTGCTGTCTCCATAGATTTATCTGTTCTAGATATTTCATATAAATGGCATCCTACAACATGTGACCTTTTGTCTTTGCGTTCTTTACTTAGCATAATATTTTCAAGCTTCACCCACTTTGTAGCAGGTACCTGTACTTCATTCCTTTTTATGGTGAAATAATATCCTACTATATGTTCATACTACAATTTGTTTATCCATTCATCTGTTAATGGATATTTGGGCTGTTTTCAGGTTTTCGCTATTGTGAATAATGCTGCTATACACATTTGTGTATAAGTACTTTTTTGAGCAAGAGCTAAAGAATATTTATAAGAATACACAAATATCCAGCATCCATAAAGTTAAAATTCACAAGGCCTTGCATCCAATAAAAAATTAGCAGGCATCCAAAGAAAAGGAAACATTGATTCACAGTGAAGAAACAAAGAAATTAATAGAAATTGATTCAGACCAACACACATATTATAATTAGCAGACAAGGACAATCAAACAGCTATTAGAACTATTTTCCATATGATCAAGAAGTTGAGAGACATGGAGGATGAAACTGAAACTTCTACTGATAAAAACTATCATGTGTGAGGTGAGAAGAAAAATGTAATAAATGGGATTAATGACAAATTACACCTTGCGGAAGAAAAGATTAGTGAACTTGAAGAGAGCAATAGAATTTATCTGAAATGAAATACAGAGAATAAAAAGATTGGGAAAAAAGTTAATGGGACATTGGTGAGACGGGACAATTTAAAGCACTCTAATGTGTAATTATAGAAGCAAAGGCAGGGATCCCTGGGTGGCACAGCGGTTTGGCGCCTGCCTTTGGCCCAGGGCACGATCCTGAAGACCCGGGATCGAATCCCACGTCGGGCTCCCAGTGCATGGAGCCTGCTTCTCCCTCTGCCTGTGTCTCTGCCTCTCTCTCTCTCTCTCTCCTCTGTGTGACTATCATAAATAAATAAAAATTTAAAAAGAAAAAGAAGCAAAGGCAGAAGATAAGGAAATAATGGCCTAAAGAATTGCAAGTTTTATGTAAACAACATATGGATGGAAGACTCTAAAAAAAAAAACCAACCCTGTACACAATATGAAGAAAACTATACCAAACACCATAAATGTCTCAAAACCATAGAGTGAAAATATTAAAAGAAGCCACAGAAAAATGTCACAGAGGAACAAGAAGTATTTCAGCAGATTTTTCATCAGAAATAATGCAAGCAAGATCATAAAGAACCATTATCTTTAAAGTATTGGATGCAAGACCTGGTAAACATTAGCTTTATGGGTGCTGGATATTTATGTACTCTTATAAATACTCTTAAACTTTTTTTCTGGGACATAGCTAAATTATTTGGAAAAAGTTTGATTCTTTTAGGTCTTGCTTATAAAATTTGTTAGGGGAAATCAGAAGCATGTTTAATCTAGAGTTAATTATTCCTCATTACTGAGGCAAGACCTTCTGAAAACAACACTCCATGAATTGTGAGACGCTGCAGTCAGGTTATCGAGCACAGGTACTGTTACCAGCTCTGTGTGAACCCTAGGTACGGTTTCCTCTAATCCTTTCAAATGGTTCTTTCCCCAACTTTGGATAGCTTCCTTGTACATATGCACTGCTCAGTTCTCAGTTGAATACTCAAGGGGCAATTTGAAGATCTTTGAAGTTCCAAACCTGCAGAGTTCTCTTCTCTCAAATATTCTGTCATGTAAACTCCAGCTCCGTTGGTATTTCTGGACTCCCATCCCCATCTCCTCTAGTCTGGAAGTCTCCCATATTCTACTTGGTTTCCCTCTTCCTGGGCCATAGGCCCGAAACTCTCTCAAGGTAATAATGTGAGACAATGGTGGGGGTCACTGCATTTGTTTCCTGTCTTTCATGTATCACTCTTTCATTGCCTAAAATCCAGTGTCTCGAAAAACATTGTTTTGTGTATTTTGCCTTTTTTAGTTGTTTTAGGCAGGAAGTTAAATCTGGACCCTGTTACTTATTTTGGCCAGAAACAGAACTCTAACAGTAATGATTTTAAAAATTATTACTCTAAAACGAAAGCAAGATCTCAAAGATATCTGCATGTTCATGTTCATTACAGCATCATTCACAGTATCATTCACAACATACGGCATTATTCACAATAGCCAAGATGTAGAAATAACCTCTGTGTCCATCAATGGATGGAGATATATATATATATATACACACACACACACAAATATATATATGTACATATATATATGTAGTATCACTTGCTATGAGAAAGAATCCTGCCATTTGTGACAATACGGATAAACCTTGAGGGCATTATCCTAGGTGAAATGAGTCAAACAGAGAAAGACAAATACTATATGATCTCATTTATACGTGGAATTTTTAAAAGATGAACTCGTAGAAGCAGAGAGTAGTGGTTATGAGGGGAGAGGGGGTGGGAGAAATGGGGAGATGTTGGTCAAAGGACACAAACTTACAGTTATAAGATGAATAAGTTCTAAGGATCTGAAGTACAGCATGGTGATTATAGTTAACAATAGCATATTATATACATGAAAGTTGCCAGGAGAGTAGATCTTAAAAGTTCTAACTATAAAAAAGAAATGGTAATTATGTGATATGATGGAGGTGTTAGCTAATGCTATAGTGGTACAATATAGAAATGTATCAAATTAACACTTTCAACTTCCACAATGTTATATGTCAATTATATATTCAATAGAGCTCGAAAAAATATTATTCCAAGAATATTATTGCTGATTCGGGTGCATTATTTTCAGTGGCTCCTTATTACCTCTTGGGGGTTCTTAATGTTTTTATGGCTTGAGGCTACTCAAAATTGTGTGGATATCAATTTCAGACTGTTAGAAACCAGTAATAAATTATATCATTAAGTAACTTGCAGAATTTTATGTGTATTAGACAAGCCCTCCATACCATTCCAAAAACCTCTTGGCTTCTCGGCTTACTCCTGCCACTGCTGCAATGACCAGTTGTGTTCAGACTTGGGCTGGCTTTGCACAGATGCAACTGGAGACTGTCTCTCCATGGCTAGTGTCATACATGTTCTATTTCCTTCCCTGATGCTTTCCTGACTCTATCAGTAGGAACTCCCTCTGCACTCACACATGGACAACCAGAAAATATGAGAGTTTAATACACATAGGCCCACTCTTGACCACTGGAGAACAGGCGACAATAGATAAATAATTTCCCCTTTGATCCCTGAACAGTTCATTTTTTTCACATTTTTCAAAAGATGCCAGTTGCATTAGACACTAATTTTCTACAATGGTGGTCAACTTTACTTGTACTTAGATTGGTTCTTTTCTTCTTTTTCTATTTCCTTCTTATGCACATCTGCTTTCTGAAATCGTATTTCTAAATAAATTACTTACCCACAAGCCTTAATCTTAGAATCTGCTCTTAGGGGAAGCCAGACTAAGACAGTAGAGCATATATTTACATGTATATATCAATATATTATAATAATCAGTTTGGGTGTAGTTATGCAATAATACTTGTGATAACCAATGTGAAATCAAGTAATATTATCCACAATACCTCTGAAAGGTTACTGCAAATCAGTGGTTAAGTTTTTAAAAGTCAAATTTAAAAACCAAGTCAAGCATTTATTGAGTGCTTAACATATGTAAGGCATCATGGCAAACACTGAAAAATAGCAAGAAGTACAATGTATGTGGAACCAAAGAGAAAAATATTAAGCAGGATGCTTCTTTTATTTTTATTTTTTAAAGAATTTATCTATTTATTCATGAGATACTCCCCTGCAGGGAGCCCGATGTGGGACTGGATCCCAGGACCCTGGGATCATGCCCTGAGCCGAAGGCAGATGCTCAACCACTGAGCCACCCAGGCCTCCCGGGATGCTTATTTTAAAAATACAAATTAGGGATCCCTGGGTGGCGCAGTGGTTTAGCGCCTGCCTTTGGCCCAGGGCGCGATCCTGGAGACCCGGGATCGAATCCCACGGTATTCGGTGCATGAAGCCTGCTTCTCCCTCTGCCTATGTCTCTGCCTCTCTCTCTCTCTGTGACTATCATAAATAAATAAAAATTAAAAATAAAATAAAATAAAAATACAAATTAGAACACTACTAACTAAAAAAATATATGTATATAAATATATATATGCAACATTACTAAAAAAGTGACATTTTCTACTTTTGTCTTGAAACAACAAAATAAAACAGATGAAATATATGAAACAATAGTTTTTAAGACACTAGACATCAACCAACAAAGGCAGTGACCTCTGAGAGACAGAAAACAAATGAGACCGAGCACCTGGCTGGCTCTGTTAGCAGAGCATGAGACTCTTGATCTCAGGGTCACGAGTTCAAGCCCCACGTTAAGCCTGGAGCCTAGCTAAAACTGAACAACAACAAATGAGACAAATTCTATTATTTCCCAGTTTAAGCCTGGAGAAAATTTCAAAAGTGCAAGAAGAAGGATCTCAGGTAGAACCTAGCAGCCTGCCTGAATTAAGTAGACTAAGCTTGGAGTTCAGAGAGGTCAAGGAGACTAGAGTCCTCAAGACAGAGTATCAGAAAGGAGAAAACACAAAATAGAACTCCAAAGATATGTAGAAGATCCCACTTCAGTCTTCCACCAAGTATTGACCAGCATATGCACATGGAGAAACATTTGAGGCCAGGAAAGGAATAAACCAAAAGAGTAACATGAAACACATTCTCAGAGGTCACACAGGCCAAGAATAGTTCCTTATATTCTTTCAACTGCTGCGTAACAGATTTCCATGTACTTAGGGGCTTAAAAGGATACCCATTTACAAGTTCACAGTTCTTGAACTCTGAAGTTTGAATGTAGGCTACCTGGGTCCTCTGCTCAAGGTCTCACAAGCTGATGCTAGAACATTGGAATGGGCTGGCTTTCTTTCCGGAGGCTCTGGGGCTGCAATCCACTTCCAAATTCATTTGTTGTTGCCAGAATTTAGATCCTTGCAGTTGTTAGGACTGAGATATCCTTTTTTCACTGTCAGTAGGGACTGCTCTCATCCTAGAGGTTAATTTCAGGTCATTACCATGTGGCCCTGTCCATTTTCAAAACCAGCAAGGGAGAATTTCCTTCATATTCAGTCCCTCCTGTGCATCAAATTTCTTTTGTCAGGAGGAAAAACTCAGTCCTTTTTAAGGGCTCATCTGATTAGGGGAGACTCACCCAGAGTAATCAGCCTTTCTTGACATCAATTATGCAGTATAATATAACTTAATTCTGGGAGGGACTACACTCATGGAGGAGAGGATCATATAAAAGTGTGGGTTATTAGGAGGCATCTTAGAATTCCACCTACCACATTCTTATTCCCACCAGTCAGGGTAGAAAACTTCATTAATGATGGGGAATTGGGTAGAGTACTCAGAAGTGTTTTTGCCTCAGTACTGTGAAAAAGTTAGCCCTAAACCAAAGGTTGCTTTTGTCCTAACAAAGCTTAAAGGAATGACTTGAAAAGATAAGAACATTTCTCAATAACTTAATCAACCTCAGAACAAAGCTCAAGACTGTTTATAAGATCACAAATATAGATCTTTCTGCATCTCTCATGGCAAGCATCAGGTGGGAACAGTGGGGCCTGTTCTGAGGGTTTGCAGCCTACTGATCCTTCACGTGGATCCTGATGCCACCGAGCTCACTCCTGCTTCTCAGTCAAGACAAGGTGCTGGGCCAGAACAGCACCATTGCTGCACATGTCTACAGGTTTTCTTTTTTTTTAAGCTCTTTTTAAAAAATATTTATTAAAAAAAATATTTATTTATTCATGAGAGACACAGAGAGAGGCAGAGACACAGGCAGAGGGAGAAGCAGGCTCCATGCAGGGAGCCCAATGTGGGACTGGATCCCAGGACTCCAGGATCATGCCCTGGGCTGAAGGGTGGCGCTCAACGACTGAGCCACCCAGGCATCCCTGCAGGGCTCTTTCCATCGGGTACTGTATTTACTTCCACCACCAGAGATGGAGTGGCCCCAGCTTAAGAACAGGCTTTGAGAACAAAGAAAGAAACAAAAGCTTACTAAGGAGAGAGCTGGACTTTCCAAGTTACCTGACCTTAAAGATGCCAAAGCTGTTCAGAAATTCTTCCTTGAAAAGTTGCTAGCTCAAGGTGAATATGAGAAGGGTGTAGATCATCTGACAAATGCAGTTGCTGTGTGTGGACAGCCACATCACTTATTGCACATGTTACAGCAAACTTCCACCACCAATGTTCCAGATGCTTCTGACCAAGCTTCCAACAATTAGTCAGGGAAATCGTAAGTGCTCAGAGCTTGGCTGAAGATGATGTGGAATGAGAAACAAATGTCAACATAATCTCAATGAAAAATATTTTTAAAATCTTAACTCAGGAGATATAGTGGCTCTGGGGGAATAAGGGCAAATGGGCTTGTTATGGACTGTCCTGCACTAAAATCTACCAAAGTTAATTTTTACTTTGTGTAGATCCATTTGCCTGTTTTATTTATTTTTCCCAGTGGAAAGTCTACTTTGATAGAAAGATTTTCATTTTATAAATACATTACTGGAGTTACCAAAGTACGGACTTACGTTATTCTTAAAACGTGCAATTAAAACGTACATATAACATCACATTACCTACGTTAAAAATACTCAGTGTTGGGATCCCTGGGTGGCGCAGCATAGATGATTGAATTAGTAGACAAGTACATTAAAACCATTTTATAGTTATTATATATATATTATATTATATATTATATATATATTATTTATATAGTTATTATTATAACTATATTCCTTAAGTATAGGAAGCTAGAGGAAAAAATTTAACATGTTAAGGAGAGACATGGAAGATCTAAAAAGACCCAAATCCAACATCATCTACAATACATGAGATAAAAGATATAATGGATATGATTAATGGCAGATTAGATATCACAAAAAAAATATTTTTGGAAAGAGAGTATCCAAAATGAACCATACAGGGGAAGAACACATTAAAAAGATGAAAGATGAACAGAGCCATCAGTGAGCTGTGGGACAACTTATAAAGCTTAATACACACGTAATGAGAGCTGCCAATGGAGAAGCGAGAGAGATGGGAACCAAAATAACATTTGAAGAAAACATGGTAAAATATTTTTGAAACTGTATGGAAACTATGTAAGTCTACAGATCCAAGAAGTTCAATGAACTTATAAGCAAAATAGAACTAACCCAAGTCTCATCATAAACAAATTTCTTAAAACCAGTGGTAAATAAAAAATGTTAAAATTAGTAAAAAAAAAAAAAAAATATATATATATATATATATTACATGAAAAGGGAAAAAAATTAAGTTGACATATTTCTCATGTGGAACAAAGTAATACAGAAGTGAGGGAAGTAATGCATTTAAAATACAGCAAGAAAAAACTTTCAACTTAGGCATTTATACCCTGTGAAAATATCTTTCAAAAATGAAGGCCAAAAAAAGTCATTCTGAGACATTTTTTTTCAAAAGCAAAATAATTCATCACTAGCTGACCCACACACACTAGAACTGTGAAAGGAAGTCTTTCAGGCAGAAGAAAAATGATACCAGATGGAAATAAGAATCTGCACAAAAGAATGAAAAGCATGGGGTAACTGTATGTATAAATATATGGGTTTTTTCTTGTTATTTAAATCTCTTTAAAAGATAATTGTTAAAAATAGCAATAGGGTACAGAGTTTATAACATATGTAAAAAGTAAAGTATATTATGATAGCTCAAAGCTTAGTTGGGGAGAAATGTAAGTATACTATTTTAAGATTTTTATACCATCCAATACGGTATGATATGTACTATACCATCACTGGTAGGTAGACTGTACCAAGTTGTAAGTGTATACTGTAAACCCTAAACCAACCAATAAAATAAATTTGAGTTATAGTAAAGTAGTCCAGAATAAGCCATTGTAGCATAAAAAATTCCTTTGAGTTGAGGGCATTTGAGTTCCTGAAATCCCTTATTTGCCTAAAAACAAAACCTTCCAAAAGAACTCAATTGTTATAAATCCCCTCCCAGGAACAACTCTAATCTTTTCTTTTTGGAGTGAAGTCAGTACCACACCCACGCAGAGATTATAACAAAACTATCATATCTCCTATCTATTCTCCTAAGGGCCTATTTATCTTTCCAAAAAGTCATTTGTTTTTCTTCATGTTCTCTTTCTCCTCACCCCTACTTCTAAGAAGTCATTTGTTGTCCCAAAAGTGCCCCTGTGCCCCTCCCCATCCACAATTAAGATGGTAAATGAGCCCAAAATTCTAACCAACAACTTGAGTCACATTTCTTTGTGTGAGGGTATAATTAAATCTGTTTTTTTCTCTCACTAATCTTTTTTAAATTTTCATTTTAATTTGTAGGCCTCCAAGTCTTAAACAGAAGAGGATAAAAGAAACATTTTTCCTCCCTGACAATGGCTACTAACCCAACAAATGAGATAAAATGGAATCAAACTTTTTTTATTAATCCAAAATAAGAAAGAAAATGGAAACAGAAAAAATAGACAAATAGAAAACAAATGGAAAGACAACTGATTTAAATTCGATCTTATCAATAACTACATTAAATATAAGTAATCTAAATACATCAATTAAAAGGAAGTAACTGTGAAGTTGGATTTAAAAAAGACCTAACTAAATGCTGCCTGTAAGAAAGATACTTTGAGTATTAAAACACATATAGGGTAAAAATTATAAAAGAATAAAATATACCATGGTAAATAACACCAAATGAAAAGAAAGTTGGAATGGTTTTATTATCAGACAATGTAGATTTCAGAGCAAAGAATATTACCAGGGATAAGGAAATCCACTTCATAATGATAAAGGAGTCAATTCATCAAGGGGACTTAACAGTCCTAAATGCTTATATAGCTACAATTTTGGAATACATGAAGCAAGAACTGATAGAACTGTAAGGAAAAATAAACAAATTCACAATTATAGGCAGAAATTTCAGTATCTTTCTCTTAATAGTTTTCATAACCAGTAGATAGAAAATCAGTAAGGATATAGATTTTAACAACTTGACCTAATTGCACTTATAGAATATTCCACCAAAGAAGTGTAGAACGCACATTATTTCCAAGTGCACATGATACATTTACCAAGGTAGACCATATTCTGAGCTATAAAACTAGTCTCAATTAATTTAAAAGAATACAAGTCATACACGTATATCCTCCACAGGGAATTAAATTAGGTTGTTAGAAAGATCTTTGGAAAATCCCCAAATATTTGAAACTAAATAAGACACTTTCAAATAACCTGTAGATCAAAGAAGAAATCAAAGAGAAATAAGAAAGTAATGGAATGAAAATGGAACAATGTATCAAAATTTATGTGATGCCATTAAAACAGTATTTAGAAGGATTTTATAGCACTAAAAGCCTACATTAGAAAAGAAAAAGAGGCTTAAATCAATGACTTCAGCCTCCACACTAAAAAATTAGAAAAAGAGCACATTAAACCCAAAGTAGAAGAAAAATAATAATAATCAGAGCAGAAAACAATAAAATAAAGAGGAACATGAGAGAAAATTAATGAAATGACAAACTGCTTCTTTAAGAAGATCAATAAAATTGATGAATCTCTAGCCAGACTGATCAGGAAAAAAAAAAGAATAATTACCAGTATCAGGAATGAGAGAGGTGACATCACTAAAGCTTCTTCAGATGCTAAAGGATAAGAACTGAATATCAAGAGCAACTTTAAGCCAATAAATTCAACAAGATGAAATGGGAAAATTCTTTTAAAGACAAACTATCAAAGCTCATGACAAAAGAAATATATAACCTGAATAGCCCTATATCTACTAAAGAAATTGAGACTGTAGTTTAAGAATACCTGCCCATAGGAGCACCCAGGTGGCTCAGTCAGTTAAGCATCTGACTCTTGATTTCAGCTCAGGTCATGATGTCAGGATTGTGGGATTGAGCTCTGAGTCAGACTTCACACTCAGTGGGGAGTCCACTTGAAGATTCTCTCCCTCTGCACCTCCCCACACTGGCGTGCTCTCTCTCTCTCTCTAAAATAAATAAATAAACCTTAAAAAAAAAAAGAATACCTTCCCATAAAGCAAACTGAAAGCAGCACTGGTTAAATCTATCAAACATTTGAAGGAGGAATAATAGCAGTTCTACAAAACCTCATCTACAAAATTGAAAAAGGAATATTTCCAACTCATTCTGAGCCAGCATTACCATGAAGTCAAAATCAGACCAAAATATGAGAAAACTACAGATCAACATCCTCATGAACACAGAAGAAAAATTCAAATGTTACTTTAGCAAAGTGAATATAGCGATATATAAGAAAGATAATCCATCATGACCTAATAAGGTTTATTCCCAGAATGCAAAGTTTAACGTTCAAAAATCAATGTCATATCCAATTTTAAAATGGGCAAAGGATTTGATCAGATATTTCTCTAAAGAAGACATAAAAATGGCAAAAAGCTCATGAAAAGATGTCTTAGTTGTTAGGGAAATACAAATAAAATCCACAATGAGGTATCAGTTCACACCAGCTAGGATGGCTATAATTTTAAAAAAGGAAAATAACAAGTGTTACCAGGGATGCAGAAAAATTGTAACCCTAATACATTGCTGGTAGGCATGTAAAATGGTTCAGCTGCTATGGAAAAGTTTGTCAGTTCTCCAAAAAATTAAACATAGAATTACCATATGGCCTAGCAATTCTACTCCTAGGTATATAAACAAAAGAACCAAAAATGGGGGGCACCTAGATGGCTCAGTGGGCTGAGTGCCTGAATCTTGATTTTGCTTCAGGTCATGATCTCAAGGTTGCAGGACTGAGCCCTGCACTGGGCTCCACACCAGGCATGGAGCCTGCTTGAGATTCTCTCCTTCACCTTCTGCCCCTCTCACTTTTGTGTTCTCTTTAAAAAAAAAAAAAAAAGAACTAAAACCTAGTACTCAAACAAATACATGTCTGTGTATGTTCATGGCAGCTCTATCCACAATAGCCAAAAGGTGGAAACAACACAAGCATCCAACAAAAGGTGACTGGATAAACACATTGTGGTGTATCTATACAATGGGCTATTACTCAGCCATGAAAAGGAACAAAGTTCTAATATGTGCTGCAACATGGGTGAACCTCAAAAACATTGGACTAAGTGAAAGAAGTCAGACACAATAGGTCACATACTGTATGATTCCACTTCTATGAAATATTTGGAATAGGTAAATTCACAGAGACAGAAAACAGACTGGTGGTTCCCAGGGGCTGGAACCAGAAGTGATGGTTTAATGAGTATAGGGTTTCCTTTGCGGGTAATGAAATGTTTTGGAACTAAAAAGATGTGGTGGGTGTACAGTATTGTGAATGTGCTAAGTATCACTGATTTATTTCCTTAAGATGGTTAATTTTGGGGCAGCCCGGGTGGCTCAGCAGTTTAGCGCCGCCTTCAGCCCAGGGCCTGATCCTGGAGACCCAGGATCGAGTCCCACGTCGGGCTCCTTGCATGGAGCCTGTTTCTCCCTCTGCTGCTCTCTCTGTCTCTCATTAATAAATAAATAAAATCTTTAAAAAAAATGGTTAATTTTATAAGAATTTAATCTTAAAAAACATTAATGTCATTTACTATATTAACAAACTTTTTAAAAAACATTTTATTTATTTATTTGATAGGGGGAGCCAGAGCATGAGTAGGGGGAGGTGGAGGGGCAAAGGGAGAAGGAAAAGCGGGCTCCCTGCTAAGCAGGGAGCCAGGCGTGGGGCTCCATCCCAGGACCCCAAGATCATGACCTGAGCCAAAGGCAGATGCTTAACCATCTAAGCCACCATGCACCCCTATATTACCAAAGTTTTAAAAGAAAAATCATATAATCATCTCATTAGATCCAGTGAAAGCATGTGACAAAATCTAATATCCATTCTTGATAAAATGTCTCAGCAAAATAGAAATAGAAGGGAGCTTCATAAACCTGATGAAGAGTGTCTACCAAAACCCTATAGCTAACATCATACCTAATGGTGAAAGATGGTATGCTTTCTCCCTAAATTCAGTAACAAGAAAGGGCTGTCCATCCTCATCACTTCTATTCAACACTGTACTAAGTGCAATAAAGGAAATAAAAGAATCCAGATTTGAAATGAAGAAGTAAAACTTTATTCATAGACTAATACTATCTGTATGAAAATTCTAATCATCTATGTGGATATCTATGTAAAAAAAATCTGACAATATCTATAAAAAAGCCACAAGACTAGGGCATCTGGGTGGCTCAGTCAGTTAAGAATCTGCCTTTGGCTCAGGTCATGATCCTGAGCCCTTGGATGGAGCCCAGAGTAAGGCTCCCTGCTCAGCGGGGAGCCTGCTTCTCCCTCTCTTACTGCCCCTCCCACTACTCGTGCTCTCTCTCAAATAAAATCTTTAAAAAGCCATAAACTAATAAATGTGTTTAAGTTTGAAAGATACAATGATCAATGTACAAAAAACAATTGTATTTTTAGCCTCTAGTAACCAATGATCAGAAAATGAAATATAAAAAATTACCATTTGCATTATCATTAAGAAACATGAATATAGGGAGAAATCTGTCAAATATGTGCAATGCTCATACAATAAAAACTACAAAACATTGCTGAGATAAATTTAAACCTTACATAAATGGGATGATATATACTGTGTTCATGGGTTAGAAGACTCAGTATTATTATGATGCCAAATTGATCTGTAGATTCAGCACAATCCCAATAAAAAAACTTACCAGGATTTTAGAATTGCAAGCTTATTCTAAAATTCATCATGGAAGTGCAAAGATGTAAGACACCCAAAACTACTAGGCAAAAAAAGAAGTGAAATTGTAGAATTAACACTACTGATTTCTAGAAAGCTACAGTGACCAAGACAGTGTGGTATCAGTGTAAAGATACACATCAATCAGTAGAATAGAACAGAAAGTCCAGAAATAGACCTACGTATATATTCGTATATTTCAGCAGTGGTACAGAGACAATTCAGTGAAAAAGGATAGTCTTTTCAATAAATGGTACTGTAACTACCAGATATCCATATGCGAAAAAATAAACACGGAACCGTAACTTGTACCATAACAGAAATTAACTAGAAATGAATTCTAGATCTAAATTAAACACCTAAAACTATAAAACTTCTAGGAGAAAACCTTTATGACCTTGGTTTAGGCAAACATTTATTAGATATAACACCAACAGAAAAATCCATATAAACATAGATTGATAAAACAGACTTATGCTGCATGAAAGAAACCAGACCAAAAAAAGTTCATGCTGTATCATTCCAATGATATGATTCCCAGAAAATGCTAACTTCTATAGTGATAGAAAGCAGCTCAGTGGTTGCCTGTGTATGGGGAAAGGTGAAGGGGAGCAAATATGCCATTCCAAAATATGCCTCTTTGACATAAGGATTATTTTGGGCTGATAAATTAGATAAACAGCAGTCACAGGAGAAGCTCTGTAGAAGTCACCCTTTTGTAAGGACCATTTATAAGGGAAATCTCCATTGGTTAAGTAGGTCTCCCACTCTGTACCAGAAAGAGGACAACCCAACATCTAGAAACTTAGTGATGGGGGGCCACCTGGATGGCTCAGTGGTTGGGCATCTGCCTTTGGCTCAGGTTGTGATCCCAGGGTCCTAGGATCAAGTCCCACATGGGGTTCCTTGCAGGAAGCCTGCTTCTCCCTCTGCCTGTGCCTCTGCCTCTGTCTCTCTCAAGAATAAATAAATATTTTTTAGAAAAAGAAATGTATTGATGGGGAAGGTACTGATTTAAATCCACATTAACAAACTTACCCTTGTTTTTGGTTGCTTTTCCTGCATCCCCCAGAATGACTCCCCTCCGTCCCACACACACACTTAAAGTAGTGACTTAGGTCACCTTGGAAAATCACAGTTTTCCTTGGTATCTCTCTCATGTATGTATGAGGTACTCATGTGGCTCAACTTTTGTTCTTCTCTTGTTAATCTTTTAATATGGGGGTTTCAGCCAAGAACTCAGGATACAGAAAAAAAGTATTTTTCCTGTCCTACAATGGGGATGTGTGGAAGGGAGGGCTTTCCAAGGACCTCAAAGAAATTTTGGGAGAATATATGAATTATCTTGATTGGGATGCTATTTCACAGGTGTACACATATGTCCACTTATCAAACTGTACACTTTTAATACATGCAGTTCACTGTGTGTCAATGAAAGCTGTATTCTAAAAATTAGTCGTATGCCAAGCATTATGGTTTTCAGACAACTTGCTCCCTCTGGGCAATCTTCTCTAAGTTTACATTTAACATCCATACTCTGATGGGTTTAAAACAGGCCTCTCCAGCCCAGACCATTTTGCTACGATTTGGACCGGTCAATCCGATTGCCTGATCCACATTTCCACCTAAACTGGCATGCCCGAGGCTGAACTGTTGATACCTCCTCTGCAAACTGGATTTTTCCCTGGTGTATCCTGGCACAACAGATGACACCACCACTTCCCCAGCTGTCAAAATGACCCCATGTAATTTGGATTTCTTCTCTTTCATCTCCAACATCCTTAATGTGTCATGAGTCTATCCACTTCTCACCAACCTCACCACCTTACTGACACTAATCCAAACCATCCATCACTTCTCTGGCAACAGCTTCCCCAGTCAGCCTTCTGGCTGCCAAACTCGCTCTTGTAGTTCTCTCTCTCTCTCTCTCTCTCTCTCTCACACACACACACACACACACACACACACAGAGCCACCAGAGCTTTTTAAATACAGACATCATCTTTTCATCCTCCTGATTAAAATCTTCCAGTAACTTCTCATGCCTTTAGGATCAAGTTCAAACTGTTTTATAACGTGTATTACACACACAAAAGGAGTGTCTATTCTTGTCCAGAGTCCCCTCTGCAATTGTCACACCTCTTGCCATTTCCCTTGTCACTATCCATGCTCCGGTCATGGTTAAAATGGGGTGGGGGTGGGGGGTGGGGGGGGGAGTGGGGAGGGAGGGTGGACAATCTGCAGCAGCCTGAAATGGCTTTTCAGCTCCTGTTCCGTATTCAGTGAGCAGCCTCACAGCAACAATGAAGAGCAGTGGTAGCAAGTGAGGCGGGGGGGGGGGGGGGGGGGGGGGGGGGGGGGGGGGGGGAAGCAGGCAAAAGTAAATTTACCAAGTTCCTATTTCATTCAGATATTCTCTTATAGGCAAAGTATAAAAAGGAAACAAAGATGATTTCGGTGGAACTATTCTAAAGGAGGCCACATTTTGTGTTTTTCACCATGCTCCCCGCCCCTCTGGATTTTAATATTATAGTGGGGTCATAACAAGCATTTCCTCCATTGTTGGCTTTACACAGATGCAAAGTGGTGCCCAGGAAGCTGGGAGATTGATGAATAGTTGGTTTGATGTATTTGAACCATTCACTACTTTGAGTTAAATGTGCATATTCTGTTCAGAAGAGACAATGGGGAGGAGCGGGCCCCCTGTTTCCTGTCTAACTTGCAGAACATCAGGCCTCACTGCTTAAACTAATGAGTATTTAGAAGTAAAGGCTCCTACTGATTCCAGCCAGTCATTAATTCTCTACTTGCTGAGCCACCGTGGAGTTTTGCATTGGCTGCATTTTTCAGCCATCACCAGTTACTTCTGAGCAGCGGTGCTGACCCTTAGTGCCTATGCTCCCACACTAGGCACATAATGGGCTCACAAGTCTCTCTTGGAAGGAATTTTGCTGGGTACCAAATGCAAAGAAGATGCACATCCTAACCTCAGAACCCGTGGTTATCAGGAACTTAGTTGACTTGAGTGAAACGTCTAATTTTATAAAACCTGGTAGAGAAGGTGAGTGGAGGCGACCACCGATTTCTCTCTAGCTCTTTATCCAGTCAGCACTACCTTTTGTAATCGTGATGTTTTGCTTCATGATCGAGGCAGGTTTTGTTTTGTGAAATAGCCTCATTGATCTCGCCTTGGTGGATTTTCCATTCTGACACATTACGTTCTCTTGGGAACTGAGAAATACCGTGTCGCTGCAGATGCTCAGTCAACTTGAAAAGCCTCATTTCTGAAAAGGTCTTAACCTGCCTTCAACTCAGAAGCAGTTCAAACTTGGCCCAAACGTGGATCAGGACAGAGACTCAGCACTTGGGTAACGTTTACCATCATTTGGAAACTGTTTGTCTGGAAGGTCAGTTCCAGACCAATTCCGAAGAATAGTCAAAACTCAGGAAACTATATTCCTAACTAAAAAGAATGTACATGTAATTGGGAACGTGACAGTTCATTATTCAACAGAGTCTGCATTATTAAGCATCGTAAATATTTTGTGGACAACCCTACCATTTCATCAAGCCATCACCGAAGACTCCCACTGCCGAACTTAAGAGCAAAATCGTAACACATGGGAGAAGAGGACAGGGAAATGAGGAACGAGTGGCAAAGACTAAAGCAGTCCCCACTCAAGATAAATAAATCCACGTTGGAAAGGCAAGAGTTGTTTTTGTAGGGGGAGGGGAGAAATTTCATCCTCTTCATCAATAATTCCCTGCTATTTGAAAGGAAGGACAATTTAAATATCCCAAACTCACCGTGGTGGTGTCCACAAAGCCTCGCAGCTCTACAACACCCCCCACCCCCACCACCCCCCACCCCACTCCTGCAAAACAAACTCCAAATAACATAGCATAAAAAAAGCAAAGACCAAGAATGGTATGTTTGTCATTAATTGAATCAGAGGCAATACACAAAGTAGGCAAAATGTTAAAACTATCCCAAATGCTTGAAATTTACAGTGCTCTTCATCTCCTCTCTGCTGTCTACAATTTTAGTAAGCACTGAAGTCAACCAATAGATGTACCCACATTACTTTTCAAGGGGTTGGGTTCAAATGGTAAACAGGTTAAAAAGGGAGAAAGAGGGATCCCTGGGTGGCGCAGCGGTTTGGCGCCTGCCTTTGGCCTAGGGCACGATCCTGGAGACCCGGGATGGAATCCCATGTCAGGCTCCCGGTGCATGGAGCCTGCTTCTCCCTCTCTCTGTGTGACTATCTTAAAAAAAAAAAAAAAAAGGGAGAAAGAGGGGCACGTGGGTGGCTCAGTTGGTCAAGCTCAGGTCATGATCTCATCTTCTTGGGATTGAGCCCCCCTGTCAAGGCTCTGCACTCAGCAGGGAGCCTGCTTCTTCCTCTCCCCCTGCTCATGCTCTCTCTCAAATAAATATATAAAATCTTTCCCCCAAAAGGGAGAAAGAGGCAAATAAACACTGAAATGTAGTAGTCACTTGCTGACAACACCCATGCTTTGTAACAATGACTCAGCAAACCATCTCATGCCAACCTCAACCACTTTTAATCAGTTTCTTCTGAAAAGACACGATGTGATCTGGGCTCTCAAATGACTTGATCAATCATTCCCACGGTTGCAGGAATATGAAAAAACAGTTCGTTCTTAATACAAAAGGGTTGCCTATATTAATCTTCAACTTACCCAGACATCCACAGGCAGCACTCGCTTTTCCATCAGAGTGAGAAAATGTGAGCAGCTAAAAATATAAGTAGATGCAAAGGTTGTGAAACTTTTAAAAAAATGATTACCCTAGAACAATGACAATAGTTGGGATTTCACTTTTTCACAGGGAAAAGAAGAGGCAGCTAAAAATATAAGTGTATGCCAAAAGTGGGAAACTTTTCAAAGTTCTCCCTCCAGAATAATGGTAATAGTTGGGATTTCTCCTTTTCAGAGGGAAAATGAAGAGGCAGAAATTCCAGCTGGTCTTCACTACCTCCCCCAAAGAGTTGAGTCAAAGGGTTCATTTGTGCTGAAAACCAGAGTTATCTACTGCCCAAAACCTAAGCAGAACACATCAGCATTTGGGAACCACCTGGGGCCTAGGAGTGGGGTGGCCTGGGAGATTTCCAGATGGATTCTAAGACAATTCATTGATATTTACATAACGAGAATAAATGTTTTCCCTAAGATAGCATTTCCCTTCAGTGACTTGGGACCACCAGCAAAAGAGGGAGGTACAGAAATTCTATTACATTAATAGTCTTTGTTTTTATGGCTTTGGCATTTATTAACTAGTGGGAGCTGTTTATTGGGTCATAAACTTTACTAATGGGGATATTATCTCTAAATTATAAATCTCCTTCAGTATATGGTTTAGTTATAAAAAAATAATTATTTAAAGTGTCTGTATGGCTGCAATGTATCATGTTTATCGGCATGATTCCTATAATGGCCATTTAATTGCTAATTACGGGCTTGAACTGCAAATAACCAGGGCAGCAACACACATCTATGTCATAGAACAAGCGGTTGTCATCCTACAAACTCAGGAACATGTCATTGGTTTGCTGCTTTTCCTCTTCTCTTCCCATTTCTCAAAGTGAACTGCATCACAAGCCTGTAAACGGGCTAAATTATCCACGTATTTAAAATCTTGAGGGAAAGACAACTGACTGAAGAGTTGAATAGGTAAGTGACAAATGTGTCAGCCTGAAAAGTTCCAGGAAAGTGTCATCCTTAAAAGCTTGCTCTCTGGGGAACGAAAAATCTTAAAGTGACAAAATGGCTTGGCACTGTCAGTTGTCTTAAAAAAAAAAAAAAACCTGGAATAAAAATCAAGTAGTCAAAATTAGATTTTATGGGTAAATGGTCCTAGTATGTAAGTTGAGTATTCGAGTTTATTGGAAAGTCCTATGGGCTCTATTCTAACAATGGCACATGTAGAATTACCCGAGGTTTATAATTAGAAATAATAGAAATAGAAATAGTTTATTGATTAGCTTCAATTAAAAAAATTTCTTTAAAAGAAAGAGCCATTGTTGTCAACCATATTGGTACCTCTGAGTGCCAAGAGGCCTGTTCATTTCTAGGCAAGATGCCACAAATGTGCAGTGAAGGAATAATGAGGTGGAAGGGGCCTTGACATGTCATCAATTCCTTTTTCCCTCCTCAAAGCAGTCCCCAAAAGGTGGATGTTGAACCCCCTTTTCCATAGGCTTCCATCGTCACTAAGAACACCAGGCAAATGGATTTATGATACATAGCATCTAACACTGGAGACTGAGGTAGATTGGGACAAACTTCTCACAATGAATTCCCAGAGGTCCATGGTTATGAGTTTTAATCAAATATACACTACATGACAAAGGTTCTGCTGAGATTCATAACATATAGGCCTACAAGAAAAATCGAAATAGAACCAGAGAAAAGCAGGAGGGAAACATGTTATAGTCCTAGAATATTTAAACCTCTGGGGTGGGTGGTATGTGTATGTGGAGAATGAACCAAAAAAAAGAGCTCTCAAAATCTTCAGCGTTCCCATCCCTAAATATTTTAGACATCACACATTTTTGGTCATACTATAATTATATATACATGCATATATATCCCTAAGTTAACACCTAACTTTAGGTAGAAAAAGGACATTAAAATATAAACACTGCATATGTTTCAATTTCTCTCCCAAAGTGTGTGTGTGTGTGTGTGTGTGTGTGTGTGTGTGTGTGTTGTGGGGCAAGGGAGGAGTCCTTCTCATAGCTTTGCTAATTTCAGAAAACAAATACATTCACTCTAGAGAGGTTTAAGAATTATTTTGATAAGGTGGGTTGCTACAAAATTTAATTATATAAGTAATAAACATGTGTCAAAAAGATTTCAAAAAATGTTTAATAGAATCACAACTTATTGCTCAGATATAATTTGATTTTATATTGTCATGTATAGCTGTCAAAAGTAATTTTCCTTTTGTGTTGTAATGAATCAAATTATGTTGGATAGAAAATTACCATAAGATTCTTTGGTGTTAATAAATCATACATGTAATAAAAATGTTTGACGTTTCTTTAAATGGCATTTTTAATAATGCTGGCACATCAGCACTGTAATACGATGTTCAGAGAAACTAAAACGACAAAAGGGAATTAACTTGGTCTATGGATTTCAATTCAATATGAACCCTGTGTTTTTTTTAATGAAGTTATATCTACTGAAATAAACCTAGTAAAATTAGAGCAGGAAATCAAAGAAAGTTGACCAAAATTGGCATATGGTTACTCTTCCTCTAAGCCGAACACATCCTTTAAAAGTCTCATGTAGTTAATGTATTTCACAGGAATAGGTGATGGCATCCCGAGCCACTCATCTTCACATCTCTACAAAAAAACCAAAGATGGATATAAATTATAACCACATTTCAAAGTGCAGTTCTGTAAATGCAACATCGAATTGTTATTGTTATATAAGCTCATGATAAATAGCTTATTCTCAAGGCAGGCATTTCTACTGTCCACCTTTGAATCATAGGGACTTTGTGGTAGACTGAGTTCTTATGCTCACTTCTTTATCCCTCTATTAGAATTATACACCTATGGCTTTTGCCATTTGACTTTGCAGACCCTCCCACGGAGTCTACTTTCCTGTTCCCTTGATATGGGAACATATGTCTAGCTTTGGCCTATGTAATGCTAGCAGATGTACCACGAACAGAGGCTCTAATGTCCAGGCATGACCTGGCCTAGGCTGCTGTGCCTCTGTCATTGCCATGAGAAGAATATGGCTCCCAAGGTGTTGCTGGTCCCAAAATAGCACAGGTGGAGTAAGACCACAGATAAGAAAAATAAATGTCTATTGTTGAGAACCAGTGAATTTGGGGTCGAAGGCGTGTTTGTTATGCATTATTACAGTGATAACTCCCCCTATGCTTTCTTAAGAACTCAGTTATTAAAATCTGAACTGCTAGTCACACTGATTGCTTGGTTGCTGTTTCTTTAACCTAACAATGAAAAGAGCAATGAATCATTCACAGGATGCTCCTGAGGTAAACTACTTTATATATGTACTTTACACATATGTGTATATATATGTATTGATATATACACACATATATTGCATATATAATATATATGGTATGTATATTTGTGTATATATATTTTCTTTTTTAATGATTTTATTTATTCATGAGAGACACAGAGAGGCAGAGACATAGGCAGAGGGAGAAGCAGGCCTCCGCCACAGGGAGCCCGATGTGGGACTCAATCCCAGGACCCAGGGATCATGACCTGAGCCAAAGGCAGATGCTCAACCACTGAGCCACCCAGGCACCCTTATATATTTTCTAATTGCAGAAAATAAATATCTTTACTCTTCTAGAGAGGTTTACAAATATTTGGGGGGCGCCTGGCTGGCTCAACCGGGTAAACATCTGACTCTTAATTTTGGCTCAGGTTGTGATCTCAGGGTCATGAGATCGAGCCCCGGACCAGGCTCCACACTCAGCAAGGTGTCTGTTTGAGATCTTCTCTCTCCATCTCCCTCTGTCCCTCCTCCTACTCTAAAATAAATAACTCTTTAAAAAAAGAGTATTTTGTTGAGGTGGGTTGCAACAAAACACATAAGCAGTAAACACATGTCAGATTTTTAAAAAAATCTTGTAGATAGAAATCTAGAGGGGGGAGGGGCAAGATGGCGGAAGAGTAGGGTCCCCAAGTCATCTGTCCTCAACAAATTACCTAGAAAACCATCCAATCATCCTGAAAATCTACGAATTCGGCCTGAGATTTAAAGAGAGACCAGCTGGAACGCTATAGTGAGAAGAGTTCCCGCTTCTATCAAGGTAGGAAGACGGGGAAAAAGAAATAAAGACACAAAAGGCCTCCAAGGGGGAGGGGCCCCGCGAGGAGCCGGGCTGAGGCCGGGGCGAGTGTCCCCAGGACAGGAGAGCCCCGTCCCGGAGGAGCAGGAGCTGCACCAACCTTCCCCGCGGAAAGGCCTCCCGGGGAATTGGAGCAGGATCCCCAGAAAGGCGGGGATGCCCTCGGGCTCCCTGGGACAGTAACAGAGGAACTGCGCCCCGGAGAGTGCGCCGAGATCCCTAAGGGCTGCAGCGCTCGGCGGGACCCGGAGCAGCTCGGAGGGGCTCGGGCGGCGGCTCCGCGGAGGGGGCTGCGGGGCGGGAGCGCGAATCCACCAGCGCAGGCTCCGGAGCACAGGGCGCCGGGACACAGCCCAGGATCCGGCCTCCCCCTGGGACAGGCAGAGGCCGGGAGGGCCCAGGACAGCAAGGACGCTCCTGCCTGGAGCTGAGCAGATCAGCGGCCCGCCCCGGAGCCCCCAGGCCCTGCAGATGGAGAGCCCCGGAGCTACTGCGGGAGCTGACTCCAGGGTCCCAGAGCTGCCCCCGCCACTGTGGCTTCCTCCCGGAGCCTCACGGGGTGAACAACCCCCACCGAGCCCTGCACCAGGCAGGGGCAGAGCAGCTCCCCCAAGTGCTAACACCTGAGAATCAGCACAGCAGGCCCCTCCCCCAGAAGACCAGCGACACGGACCAGTTCCAGGCGAAGTCAAGGGACTTAAAGTATACAGAATTGGAAGATACTCCCCCGTGTTTTTTTGTGTTTTTTTTGTTTTTGTTTTTTTGTTTTTGTTTTTGTTTTGTTTTGTGTTTTTTCTTTCTTTCTTAATTTCTGATTGCTTCCCCCACCCCACCCCACCCCCTTTTTTTTTCTCCTTTCTTTTTCTTTCTCTTTTTCTTCTCTTTTTCCCCTTTTTTTTCTTCTTTCTCTTTTTTCTTTTTCTCTTTTCTTTCCTTCTCTTTTTCTCCTTTTCCCAATACAACTTGTTTTTGGCCACTCTGCACTGAGCAAAATGACTAGAAGGAAAACCTCACCTCAAAAAAAAGAATCAGAAACAGCCCTCTCTCCCACAGAGTTACAAAATATGGAATACAATTCAATGTCAGAAAGCCAATTCAGAAGCACTATTATACAGCTACTGGTGGCTCTAGAAAAAACCATAAAGGACTCAAGAGACTTCATGACTGCAGAATTTAGATCCAATCAGGCAGAAATTAAAAATCAATTAAATGAGATGCAATCCAAGCTAGAAGTCCTAACGACGAGGCTTAACGAGGTGGAAGAACGAGTGAGTGACATAGAAGACAAGTTGATGGCAAAGAGGGAAACTGAGGAAAAAAGAGACAGGCAATTAAAAGACCATGAGGATAGATTAAGGGAAATAAATGACAGCCTGAAGAGGAAAAACCTACGTTTAATTGGGGTTCCCGAGGGCGCCGAAAGGGACAGAGGGCCAGAATATGTATTTGAACAAATCCTAGCTGAAAACTTTCCGAATCTGGGAAGGGAAACAGGCATTCAGATCCAGGAAATAGAGAGATCCCCCCCCTAAAATCAACAAAAACCGTTCAACACCTCGACATTTAATAGTGAAGCTTGCAAATTCCAAAGATAAGCAGAAGATCCTTAAAGCAGCAAGAGAAAAAAAGTCCCTGACTTTTATGGGGAGGAATATTAGGGTAACAGCAGACCTCTACACAGAGACCTGGCAGGCCAGAAAGGGCTGGCAGGATATATTCAGGGTCCTAAATGAAAAGAACATGCAACCAAGAATACTTTATCCAGCAAGGCTTTCATTCAAAATGGAAGGAGAGATAAAGAGCTTCCAAGACAGGCAGGAACTGAAAGAATATGTAACCTCCAAACCAGCTCTGCAAGACATTTTAAGGGGGACTCTTAAAATTCCCCTTTAAGAAGAAGTTCAGTGGAACAATCCACAAAAACAAGGACTGAATAGATATGATGACACTAAACTCATATCTCTCAATAGTAACTCTGAACATGAACGGGCTTAATGACCCCATCAAAAGGCGCAGGGTTTCAGACTGGATAAAAAAGCAGGACCCATCTATTTGCTGTCTACAAGAGACTCATTTTAGACAGAAGGACACCTACAACCCGAAAATAAAAGGTTGGAGAACCATTTACCATTCAAATGGTCCTCAAAAGAAAGCAGGGGTTGCCATCCTTATATCAGATAAATTAAAATTTAACCCGAAGACTGTAGTGAGAGATGAAGAGGGACACTATCTCATACTCAAAGGATCTATCCAACAAGAGGACTTAACAATCCTCAATATATATGCCCCGAATGTGGGAGCTGCCAAATATTTAAACCAATTAATAACCAAACTGAAGAAATACTTTGATAATAATACACTTATACTTGGTGACTTCAATCTAGCTCTCTCTATACTAGATAGGTCTTCTAAGCACAACATCTCCAAAGAAACGAGAGCTTTAAATGATACACTGGACCAGATGGATTTCACAGATATCTACAGAACTTTACATACAAACTCAACTGAATACACATTCTTCTCAAGTGCACATGGAACTTTCTCCAGAATAGACCACACACTGGGTCACAAATTGGGTCTGAACCGATACCAAAAGATGGGGATAGTCCCCTGTATATTCTCAGACCATAATGCCTTGAAATTAGAACTTAATCACAAGAAGTTTGGAAGGACCACAAACACGTGGAGGTTAAGGACCATCCTGCTAAAAGATGAAAAGGTCAACCAGGAAATGAAGGAGGAATTAAAAAGATTCATGGAAACTAATGAGAATGAAGATACAACCGTTCAAAATCTTTGGGATGCAGCAAAAGCAGTCCTGAGGGGGAAATACATCGCAATACAAGCATCCATTCAAAAACTGGAAAGAACTCAAATTCAAAAGCTCACCTTACACATAAAGGAACTAGAGAAAAAGCAACAAATGGACCCCACCCCCAGCAGAAGAAGACAGTTAATTAAAATTCGAGCAGAACTAAATGATATCGAGACCAAAAGAACTGTGGAACAGATCAACAGAACCAGGAGTTGGTTCTTTGAAACAATTAATAAGATAGATAAACCATTAGCCAACCTTATTAAAGAGAAGAGAGAGAAGACTCAAATTAATAAAATCATGAATGAGAAAGGAGAGATCACTACCAACACCAAGGAAATACAAACGATTTAAAAAACATATTATGAACAGCTGTACGCCAATAAATTAGGAAATCTAGAAGAAATGGACGCATTCCTGGAAAGCCACAAACTACCAAAACTGGACCAGGAAGAAATAGAAAACCTGATCAGGCCAATAACCAGGGAGGAAATTGAAGCAGTCATCAAAAACCTCGCAAGACACAAGAGTCCAGGGCCAGATGGCTTCCCAGGGGAATTCTATCAAACGTTTAAAGAAGAAATCATACCTATTCTACTAAAGCTGTTTGGAAAGATAGAAAGAGATGGAGTACTTCCAAATTCGTTCTATGAGGCCAGCATCACCTTAATTCCGAAACCAGACAAAGACCCCACCAAAAAGGAGAATTACAGACCAATATCCCTGATGAACATGGATGCAAAAATTCTCAACAAGATACTAGCCAATAGGATCCAAGAACACATTAAGAAAATTATTCACCATGACCAAGTAGGATTTATCCCCGGGACACAAGGCTGGTTCAACACTCGTAAAACCATCAATGTGATTCATCATATCAGCAAGAGAAAAACCAAGAACCATATGATACTCTCATTAGATACAGAGAAAGCATTTGACAAAATACAGCATCCATTCCTGATCAAAACCCTTCAGAGTGTTGGGATAGAGGGAACTTTCCTCTACATCTTAAAAGCCATTTACGAAAAGCCCACAGCAAATATGATTTTCAATGGGGAAGCACTGGGAGCCTTTCCCCTAAGATCAGGAACAAGACAGAGATGTCCACTCTCACCACTGCTGTTCAACATAGTTCTGGAAGTCCTCGCCTCAGCAATCAGACAACAAAAAGACATTAAAGGCATTCAAATTGGCAAAGAAGAAGTCAAACTCTCCCTCTTCGCCGATGACATGATACTCTACATAGAAAACCCAAAAGCCTCCACCCCAAGATTGCTAGAACTCATACAGCAATTTGGTAGCGTGGCAGGATACAAAATCAATGCCCAGAAATCAATGGCATTTCTATACACTAACAATGAGACTGAAGAAAGAGAAATTAAGGAGTCAATCCCATTTACAATTGCACCCAAAAGCATAAGATACCTAGGAATAAACCTAACCAAAGAGGTAAAAGATCTATACCCTAAAAACTATAGAACACTTCTGAAAGAAATTGAGGAAGACACAAAGAGATGGAAAAATATTCCATGCTCATGCATTGGCAGAATTAATATTGTAAAAATGTCAATGTTACCCAGGGCAATTTACACGTTTAATGCAATCCCTATCAAAACACCATGGACTTTCTTCAGAGAGTTAGAACAAATTATTTTAAGATTTGTGTGGAATCAGAAAAGACCCCGAATAGCCAGGGGAATTTTAAAAAAGAAAACCATAGCTGGGGGCATCACAATGCCAGATTTCAGGTTGTACTACAAAGCTGTGGTCATCAAGACAGTGTGGTACTGGCACAAAAACAGACACGTAGGTCAATGGAACAGAATAGAGAACCCAGAAGTGGACCCTGAAATGTATGGTCAACTAATATTCGATAAAGGAGGAAAGACTATCCATTGGAAGAAAGACAGTCTCTTCAATAAATGGTGCTGGGAAAATTGGACATCCACATGCAGAAGAATGAAACTGGACCACTCTCTTTCACCATACACAAAGATAAACTCAAAATGGATGAGAGATCTAAATGTGAGACAAGATTCCATCAAAATCCTAGAGGAGAACACAGGCAACACCCTTTTTGAACTTGGCCACAGTAATTTCTTGCAAGATACATCCACAAAGGCAAAAGAAATAAAAGCAAAAATGAACTATTGGGACTTCATCAAGATAATAAGCTTTTGCACAGCAAAGGATACAGTCAACAAAACTAAAAGACAACCTACAGAATGGGAGAAGATATTTGCAAATGACATATCAGATAAAGGGCTAGTTTCCAAAATCTATAAAGAACTTATTAAACTCAACACCAAAGAAACAAACAATCCAATCATGAAATGGGCAAAAGACATGAAGAGAAATCTCACAGAGGAAGACATGGACATGGCCAACATGCACATGAGAAAATGCTCTGCATCACTTGCCATCAGGGAAATACAAATCAAAACCACAATGAGATCCCACCTCACACCAGTGAGAATGGGGAAAATTAACAAGGCAGGAAACAACAAATGTTGGAGAGGATGTGGAGAAAGGGGAACCCTCTTACACTGTTGGTGGGAATGTGAACTGGTGCAGCCACTCTGGAAAACTGTGTGGAGGTTCCTCAAAGAGTTAAAAATAGACCTGCCCTACGACCCAGCAATTGCACTGTTGGGGATTTACCCCAAAGATTCAGATGCAATGAAATGCCGGGACACCTGCACCCCGATGTTTCTAGCAGCAATGGCCACAATAGCCAAACTGTGGAAGGAGCCTCGGTGTCCATTGAAAGATGAATGGATAAAGAAGATGTGGTTTATGTATACAATGGAATATTCCTCAGCAATTAGAAACAACAAATACCCACCATTTGCTTCAACGTGGATGGAACTGGAGGGTATTATGCTGAGTGAAATAAGTCAATCGGAGAAGGACAAACAGTGTATGTTCTCATTCATTTGGGGAATATAAATAATAGTGAAAGGGAATATAAAGGAAGGGAAAAGAAATGTTGGGAAATATCAGGAAGGGAGACAGAACATAGAGACTCCTAACTCGGGGAAACGAACTAGGGGTGGTGGAAGGGGAGGAGGGCGGGTGTTGGAGGGGAATGGGTGACGGGCACTGAGGTGGACACTTGAGGGGATGAGCACTGGGTGTTTTTCTGTATGTTGTTAAATTGAACACCAATAAAAATTAATTAAAAAAAAATAAAAAAATAAAAAAAAGAAATCTAGACACACACAGAGATGCATACACAAACATTTTTTTATTTATGTTGCAATGGGGGCTGTTTCTATTGTCAAGGTTAATTGTTATTATATAAGAGGTGCAATATCTTTCCTGGTGTTACGTTAGTATCCAGAAACAAGATGTCAGAAACACAGGTAAGGGTTCAATAATTCTGTGATACAATTGTGGAAGCAACCTGTTTAAGTACTGTTTCAGCTGAGCTTTATGGGATGAGGAACAGTTCAGCAGGGGCCCGAAGTGGTAAAGGATATTCTGGGCATAGGGAACAGCATAAGCAAAGGCCCACAGACCTAAAAATCTATTTTCCAGAAAGTGAACAGCTAGCCCAGTTATGGTTTGGAACACATAGTCCGAAGTGGCAAGAGAGGTGGTTGGAAAGAAAGGATGGGGGCCAAACTTGGAGCTCCCCGTGCTAGTGTAGACTTCAATGTTTTAGTTGGGGAAAGCCACTGGTGGGTCACCATCAGAGAAATTTGATTAGAAATTAACTAGATTCACTCACTGGATATATGAAGAATGAAACAGAGGAGGAAAATCACTTTGGAGGTTACTGCAATAAGAATCCTACAGAGAGAGAGAGGACTGTGCCATAACCCGGGGAGCTGAAGTTGGGGTCAGTGTGAGCTACATCTCAAAGATTTTGCTGCAGTAGAACATATTCCTGGAAGGTGATCGATTTAGAGTGGTGATAGAAAAAAGGGGTAGTGCTATGGGTTGTACTGCGTCCTCTCAAAAAGGATATGTTGAAGTCCTAACCTCTGGTATTTCAGTATACGGCCTTATTTGGAAATTGGGCTGCTGCAGAGGTAATGTGTTAAGACAAGGTCATGATAGAGTAGGGTGGGTCCTTCCTCCAGTAGGCCTGGCATCCTTATAAACTAATACAGGTAAGGATAGTTCTAAGACTTCTAGGTATAATAATATCAATGATATTTGCAGTAGTTTCCTAGGGTCGCCGTAACAAATTACCACAAACCAAAAGGCTTAAACCAACAAAACTTCATTCTGTCACTATATGGGGGGTCTGAAGGCCAGGTACTGGCAGAGTTGGTTCTTTCTGGAAGCTCTAAGGGAGAATCAGTTCTGTGCTCCCTCTCCTAGCTTCTGGTATTTGACAGCAATGGTTACAGTGCATTTGCCTCTGTCTTTACGTGGCTTATTATGAGGACACCAATTACTGGCTTTAGAGTTCACCCTAATCCAGTATATTCTCATTTCTCATTTTAACTTTTAATTACATCCGCAAAGACCCACTTCCAAATGAGCTCACATTCTGAGATTCCAGATAGACACGAATGGGGAGGGGTTAGGTGCATAATACTCAACCCAGGGCACTATAAGCAAAATAAGGAAATCAGGAAGAAGAGAAGTTTTAACTTTTTTTTTTTTTTTTTTAGTGTGGCAGTAAGGATCAGAGGGGTTGGAAAACTAAGTTCAATGTGGGACTTATTTAATTTGAGGTGCCCACAGGACATCAAGGTGAAGATTCTGGTAAACACATAGGAGTAGGGTTCTGTGTAGCACAGAGCTAGAGTCCAGAACTGCAAAGATGTGGAAGTCACTGAAACATGGGTGACATGTAAAACTCTGATAATTAAGAACACTGATACAGAATCAGAAGAACACCAAGTACTGGCATCTCTATGTAAGGCATTAAACAGATGATTTATGATAATGAATTGGTTGTATTATGGGATTTATACTGCTGAATAGTGATGGTTATACTACTCCTACTAATCAATTTATTAGATATTTACTATGTATGCTTTTATATGTTTTACATGTACTTAGTTATTTAATCATCACAGAAAACTCTAAGAGGTAGCTATTATTATGATACCTATTTACAGAAAAGGAAACTGAGGCATAGAAGGGTTAAGTTGCTTGCCCAGAAAACTGCCAGTTAAGTGGAGAAGCCTAGACTATAAACCCAGCAGTGAGGCTCCAGAGCTCTGCTCATTTGTCGAGCTACCCTCCAAAGCCCAGCAGAGGACTGGGTCAATCTAGAAGCAGCCGGCTCTCATCCTACATAGCTACATCTGTTCCTATCATTGTCAACAGGAAAAGTTGAGTAGAAAACAATGTGGTTCCAGATGTGACACACCTTTTCTTTTTCAAGAATGCCTCCTGGGGCACCTGGGTGACTCAGTCGGTTAAGCATCTGACTCTCAGTTTCTGCTTAAGTCATGATCTCAGCGTTGTGAGATTGAGACCCGAGTGGGACTCTGCGCTGGGCATGGGGCCTACTTAGGATTCCTCCTCCCTCTCCCTCTGCTCCACCTTCACTCCACTCATGCACTTACTCTCTCTCTCTCTCTCTCTCTCTCTCTCTCTCTCAAAAAGGAATGCCTCCCGTCAGACATTGGAGGTTGAGCTCAAACCACCAACCAGCTGTGTAAAGAAGGAAATGCCATTCAGATGGATGAAGCCTAAACCAACTCCTAGGGCGTATTCGTATCACATGGAACTTAGTGAAATGTCCTTCCTACGCCAAGAAGCAATAGATAATTGTGTGTGTATACATATATACAAACATATACGTACATGCACAAAATTATACACTTTAATCAATAGTCATTCAACACGTCCTCAGAAATTTCATTACTATTTTTGCTCTTAACCCTCTTAAGAGGTATTTTAAAATTTGATCATGTTATAGAGGAATATAATACAAATATATATACTCAAAATCACTCTTTCTTGATAGTTTTTTAAAATAAGAATTTCCAATACAAAAATAATAAAATACATTATACAATTCATATCATTACAAAGAAATTATCTGGGGAATGGATTCTCTTATGAAACAGGCCAGTTCTAGAAGGTCCTTCCCTCACAGCTTCATTAGACAGCAAAAGTTCTTGCTGTTTTTGAGCAAAGGGCCATGATTTAACCTCTAGCAATAAAAGAAAAAGAAACAGAGGGATTCGTGTCGGAATAATGATGACTCAAGAATTTGGAGATGAGAATTAAATTTATTAGCAATAAGCCAGACTCAGACAAAATGAAATGCAATACCTTGAGGTTTGAGATGAAGGATAATTTAAGATGAAAAGACGAGAGTCCATTTCTTTACAGCTTAATCACTTTAAACCCCATGGCTCATGTAATGCTTTCTGGACTGCTCCAGTCCCACTATATTCTTTCTAGAATCAATACTACTTCCCTGGATTTGATTTCCCTCTTTCACTATTTTCCAGGATTCAGGTGGGAGTGACTTTTTCTGCCCTATTCCTGATAAATGCCACAGGCATATTTGCAGTAGTTGAGGAACCTGGGATCCACATATTGTCAATACGCTATTGTGATTCATAATAAAGATAAGTATATCTGGTCTTTGTCCCTATTTCTGGCCCAGAGCTCCTGAAATCCTTGAAATGTCCTAAATGATGAGAGAGATAAGGTATCTTAGGTTGTTAATGAGACATCTTTGGAAAGCACCTAGGGATGGGGGGCTGGTTGCTAAGGTAACTGACCTTGTAATTAGAAGGTTGGAACTTTCAGTTCCCTTCCCCCTAGACCTCCTGGGACAGAGCTGGAGGTCTGAGTTCAAACGCCAATGCTCAATGATTTAATCAATCATGTCTTTGTAATAAGCCTCCTTAGAAACCCAAAAGGACAGGGATTGGAGAGCTTTGGGGTTGGTAGGAACTCATGGACATTTGAGGAGTGTGGTGTGTGCAAAGGGGGTGGAAGCTTCCCGCCCCTCCCCCTACCTTGCCCTATGCATCTCTACCACCTGGCCATTCTGAGTCCTACATTTTTATAGCAAACCAGTGATCTAGTAAGTAAAATGTTTCTCTGAGTCTATAAGCTGCTGTAGCAAATTAATCAAACCCAAGGAAGGGAGTCATGGGAACCTTTCATCTGTAACCGGTTGAACAGAAGCACAGGTGATAAACTGGTGTCTGAAAGGGGGGTGAGGAGGGCAGTCTTGGGGCCTGAGCCCTTATACCCTGTGGGATGAGATGCTGCCTTTGAGCAAATCATGTCAGAACTGGGTCGAACTGTAGCTCAAGCACATGTCCAGAGTTGTTTGGTGTGCAGGGTTGGGGGGCACACCCCACACATTGGCATTGGTACCAGGATTATAGCCAACCCCTAATTTTAGGGAGAGATTTTAGGGGTCCAACTGACCCCTAATTTTAGGGAGAGGTTTCTAGGTCCTAGTTTAAACGGACTAACAGAAATTAAATTGAGATCCAAAGGAGGGTGGGAAGCAGGAGGTAAGATCGAAGAAAATCAGGGGAGGGGAGGCATCAATAAAGTATAGGAGAAAGGTATCTTCTTCACAGCTTGGGCTGTAATTGGGTCCATGTAAATTGAGTCACATGGGCAATGTCTCTGCAAAATAAAGAAGTCTTTGGGGACATGAGAAATCCCACACTCCCACTGCCTAATTGTTCTAATAAATCCACAAATGTTCTACGTTATATAATATTTATGATAATCTGGGCAGTGAATAAGAATACTCTTTGTGTTCACGGACCTTTTTATTCGTGCTACACTACAAAAATGAGAAAAGTCCAGGTCAGATTGTATTCCTAGCAGTGCATGTATGTTTTATTTTATTTTTTTTTAAGATTTTATTTATTTATTCGTGAGAGACACAGAGGCAGAGACAAAGGCAGAGGGAGAAGCAGGCTCCACACAGGGAGCTCGATGTGGGACTCCATCCCGGAACTCCAGGATCACACCCTGAGCCGAAGGCAGACACTCAACCGCTGAGCCACCCAGGCGTTCCTGCACGTACATTTTAAATGGAGATAACTGCATGGTAATTTTACATCAGGAGAGCTCATCCGTGGCCAATCCTTACCATTCCAGATGGGGATGAACCTGCTAGTGGTTCTGTAAAACAGCCCCCCGACCACACATACATGGCATCTTAAATGTCTGTGTGTGGCAGGCTTTGCCTGCACCCCTCCCAGTCCCCTCACCCTTTCCATTTTGGCGCTCATCGGCCTGGCTTCCAACTGCCAGCATCTGCTTTTCCTGAAAGCTTTTCTTTGGCCTCTGAGACCCACTTTGGCTGTCCCTGTGACACGCCACAAATGCCTGGGAATTCATTCTTTCCCCCCACGTCAGGAGCACCCTCATCCATGACTGAAGGGAGCTGATGGATGAATACCGCAACCCCCTTGCACTCTGGGTGGGAAAACACTAAGGTACATCTAGGTCACTGGATCCTTGACTTTCCCAGAGGCATTAAGCTCCCGTCACCAAATGATTTGAGAAGATGCCCTGTGGTAGCCCTTTCCCTTCCACTCTTCACCCCCCACTCCCAGAATAGTGTTCTTTTCAACCTCCCTGCACAATCCATCTATACTCAAATTCTTGTCTCCAAGTTGCCTTCTAGAGGAAGTCAAACAAAGATACTATGCGATTCTGGATTTACCAGAATTAATAAAATATCTATGGAAGTCACAGCACAGCTTGAAACAAGAAGCAACTTCCTGACAAACTGGCGGATGGATCCAGAGTCTCCGAATGTGGCTTCCAGATAATTCAAGAGACGGCGCCCAAATCTCCAAACCAAATTCAATTTCATCTGGAGCATATGCAATATTTTCTGGAAGAAGGAAGGGCTACAAAATGCAGAGTGAAATTCAACAATGATGCACAATCACGACTCTAAAATGGCTGGGAATCATTGTCTGCAAGAGAGCCCCATGGCATCTTCCAAGCTGGCTTTGACTGACGCTACTGACGATGTCAAACAAGTTGGCAATAAATTACTTGTTCATCAACGGTGAAAAAATGTAGCTGCTGATCTGTAAAATCATAGACCCTTGAAGCAAAGATGGTACTGGCTGGGAACCCAGTAAACAGCAGCTGCCCAGTGAGAATAGAAAAGCTGTGTGTGAGCTCATGGGCTCTGGATTTATTTGCTTTGACATTTTTAAAAGGAAATTTAATTGGATTATGTCTCCTTCTAGTTTAAAATTTTCTACTGTAGTACTGGCCACCAGATGCATGAGGGGAAAAGATCGGGAGCCAATTAAATTCCACGCTTCACTGAAACAAGGTTATTTTTATTCCTCCCAAATGTAAGGCTGATGGAGTCATGTTAGTGATTTCACTCTGTTATTCCCTCTACTTACGCAAAAAAAAAAAAAAAAAAGAAAAAGAAAAAGAAAAAGAAAAAAGATATTTCTACAGGAAATATCTACGAATTTGTAGACAAGTCCAATAGGGTATATAGAACTGCAACTGTGGTTTCCTTGGATTTACTGCCTTCTAATAGGTTGATGTGACCTCAGAAATAATTAAATTAAGTTGACAAAATTGCAAAAGCAATTAAATTTCCGTGAATCAAATTGCCATTAACTTGGGGAAGAAATTTTGCAAATACTTGTTGAGATAATCAAGATCATACTGATGCCATAAGGAAAAGCTCATCGATAAACCCTGGAGATTTGCTTATATTCCTATCTATTTCTATCTTTACTGTAATGCCAATATGTCCCAATTGCTTCCCACTCCCCTATAGAAAGTTTCAACAGAATTGTCTTCTGAGTGAGTGTAGCTAGAACACAGGGAACTTTCCTTGAAACTGCCTTCCAGGGTAAATAAAGTTTTCCAGAAAACAAGGATTTTTGCTGAGCTTTAGTGGTAGGCTTCTGCATACAATTAAAGCAGACATCACCCAGTGCTTTGAATCTTAATGGATTCCGGCAGAATCATTCCCTACTAGGTCACTGTTTGGTGTTAGGTAATCGGTATGTGTTTATCAGCTACTTTTAAAATCTAATGAGAATGACTAATAGTCTTTTATTTCAACTGTTAAATTCAACCTCGAATCCTAGAAATAACTGCTTATTTAAAGAGCTGGCACTAGCCCCTGACTATATAATCTTTACCTTTAGGCATGCCTTTGAGTTTCAGCTTCCTGTCTATAAATTGGGAATGATCTTTAATTCTCTCAGGATCGGGACAATAACATGTCATAAGATATTCCACCCTCTAAATACCAAAAGGAGATCCTCAACAAGGAGGGTGTCCTAAGATGTATCCCAAGATGCACCCCACCTGCCCCCACCTCCCCACTGTTGAGGCCATATATCATCCTGTTGTGGCAGGAAAGGGCTTTAGAGCCAATTGCTAATGGTCCAGCAGTTTCAGTGCTCATAAAATGAAGCCACATCCAATTTTTCTCAGAAATGTCAAAAGATAAGACGCCAGTCACACAGTGCCAGTTATAAAGTTTATACGAGAACCGATTTAGTGTTATTTTTTAAAATGTGACTTCTGAGATTAACCAGACAGGCTCTAAGCAGCGGGACCTATTTTGCCAGTTTTACAGCTACCATCTGCGAGCAAGCACAATAGAATGGAAATGGGGTCTCCAGGCCTTGACAGCGCCAGGGCAACACGCTGGGACCGTAGATAGTCCCATAGTAGAGTGGGGGTAAATCATAACCCCAGTGGCTCACCATGGGCTGCAGCAGGAGCCAGGTGGAGGCCCAGCCAAGGGAGCTCCTGAGAATTCAGGCTACAGGCCACAGTCAAGAGTCATATGGTAGGTGACAGTCAGCTTACGCCCAGCCACATAGGGAATCTCTCACCAAAGGGGAGCAGGACTAATCAAAAGCTAGACTGGCTACAAACCACGGTCCCCTTTGTAAATCTTGTTTGTCATTGGACCCCCACTCTATTAGCTGAGACCACCTAACCATTACATGTAGTGGAGCCCCATCTGAGACTGGGGGACTATCATCCAGCAGACCGAGCACCAGGAGCTGTCACCTGGACCTGGTGTGACCCCCTGGCTGTGAGGTTTGTGTACTTGAGCCCAGCTTTTTATTCTGGCAACAGACCATGCTGGGTCATTCTCTGCCCCTAGAAGAGTCATTCTCTGCCCTCCTCCCCTGCCTCACCGCCCGAGTAAGCCAAGTTCTGTGAACTCTGTTATTCACCGAGCTTCCTTGTTCTCTGGCTGCTGGGTGGATCCAGTCAATGAGAAGCAGCAAGAGATCAGGGTATTGCTTCCACCTCCTCTCCCCGCTGTCCCCTCGCTGCCTGGCCAGGGTTTGGCAGTGGCTACCCTCCTCTACCTGCTGCCACTGCTCCAGCTCTTCCACTGGGCTCCACTACTATTGGCCCCTCTCTGCTTCTTGAGACCTATGGAGAGTAATGGTTTCCTGCTCTTGCTGGTGCCTGAGTGCTTCACTGCATTCATCCTACCCACTCCCCTGTCAACAGTCCCATTAAATCTGTATCCCTGACTCCTTTGACTGTTCTGTGTGTATATGTTTCCTACTAGAACCTCACTGGTATGGGGACTTAGCCAGCTCTGTCCCCGAGAGTGGGGCTAAAGGCTTACTTCAAGCCTGCTAACTGGCTTTCTCTGACTGCTGAATAGTGCTAACTAAAGGACTGATTCCCCATCATCGTGCCACCTGTTTTGGAGAGATGTCCTGCCTTTCCAATCCCATGTCCGGTGTACCAGACCTGCCTCCTACTCAGCCACTAGGTAGTTGAAGCCACTAGTCCTGTTCCTCGGTCTGGCCCCTCCATGATCACCCCATACACTACAGTTAATGAGATTAGACTGGGAAGGTGTCCCAAACCCCTACGCCGACCATCCATCCTGTCCGTTAATACTGAAACCAACATAACTGGTGTTGAATCTAATACTGAGGTCCACTCACCTTTCATCAGCCAGGGGGTCCCTTTTAATTTCTCAGTAATATCACCAGTTAAGGGAAGAGATTGTGTTGAGGACGACGTTCAGGACAGTAGTAAAGATGTCCAGCTTCTAAGTGGTGGCCAGTACTAGTAACTTCTAGAGAGCTATTTGCAGCATCTCTGGAACTTCAGCCAGAGACAGCCTGTCCAGCTCATACATTAGAGGAAGCATGTGGCTGCCCAACCCCTGGCCTCCACCTGGGCCATGCTTCCACACTGGACTTCAACCTGCTATTCCTTGTTCTTAACAGGAGACTTTAATCTGTTGTGTCACATTCAGGGCTAGGTCACTCTTACAACCTGGTGGATCTTGTCCTGAAGTCTCACGTGTGACTTCTTGGCTATGGCGAATTTCCCCAAATGTTGGCAATCCCCAAAACTCTAAGTGAGACATTTTCTTTGCCCAACTGGGCCCCCACAGACCTATACATCTGGTCTGGCTCCTCCTGTGGTCTCCTGCAGCATACCCACTCTGTTGTCAACTCCCCACCACAGGCAAAAGCTCAGGTGATGACAGAGGAGCAGGGGTGGGGAGGCGGCTCTGCCCCGTTGTCAGGCCCCCCCCAGTTGATACCAAGAACGATCAACAAAGGCTTCGAGGACAGTAAAAGCAAAAATAAACAAGCTACATCAAACTAAGACACTTCTCCACAGCAACAGAAATGAGCAGCAAAATGAAAAGGCAACCTACTGAATGGGAGAAGACGTTTGCCAATGATGTATCTGGTAAGGGACTTACATCCTAAATATATAAAGAACTCCTAAAACACAATATCAAAAAACCAAACAGTTGGATTAAAAAATGGGCAGAGGACCTGAACAAACATTTTTCCAAAGAAGACATCCAGATGGCCAACAGGTACACAGAAAGATCCTCAACATCACTAGCCATCAGGGAAATGCAAATGCAAATCACAATGCGACCTCACCTGCACCTGTCAGGATGGCTTTTATAAAAAAAAGACAAGGTATAATGGTGTTGGCAAGAACACGGAGAAAATGCACTGTTGGTGGGAATGAAAACTGGTGCAGTCACTGTAGAAAACAGTATGGAGGTTCCTCAAAAAATTAAAAATAGGTCCTACAGCCCAGCAATTTTGCTTCAAGGTATTTATTAGAAGAAAATGAAAACACAAATTCAAAAACACATATGCATCCCTATGTTCACTGCAGCATTATTTAAAATAACCAAGATAGGGAAACAGTCTAAGTGTCTATCAATGGATGAACAGATAAACTGTGGCATATAGATACAATACAATATTATTTGGCCATAATAAAGGAAGGAGATCTTGCCATTTGCATCATCATAGATGGACCCTGAGGGCATTAGGCTGCGTGAAATACACCAGACAGAACAAGACGAGTACTGTCACAACTTCACTTATATGCAGAATCTAAAAAAACAACCAAACAAAACAGAAACAGACACACGGCTACAGAGAACAGATGGTCACCAAAGGGGAGAGAGGTAAGGGGGGGGATGGATGAAACAGTGAAGGGAATTAAGACGTACAATCTTCCAGTTGTAACTAAGACAGGGATGTAATGTACAGCCGAGGGAATACAGTCAATAACATTGCATGGTGACAGGTACATGGGTGACTATTTTGCAACGTGTATAAAATACCATGTTAAACACCTGAAACTAATACAATATTGTATATTCATTATCCTTAATAAAAACAAAAACCAAGAGCGTCAAGAACAGCTGGTTGCCAAGCTATGATGCACCATCCTGGATCCCTTTGAGGAAGGACGTGGCTGTCTGGCTGCTGAGAGTCCCCTTCAGGGATCGCCTCGGCTACAGAGCTGCCTTGGCTGCAAAGAGTCACATTATCCAAGGTCATACCCTTTCCTAAAGCAACCCATGGAAATAAAGGCTTAGCCATTTTGGTCCATCTCAGGACAGCTCTGAAAGGTCATCAAGCTCCAGAGCTCTCTGTGGGGCTGCCTCAGCTGCTCCCTCTGTCCATTCCCGTGTCCTTCCTCTCCCTTCCACAGATATTGATCCCAAGAATGCTCCCAAATAAACCTCCTGCATGTAAAACTCTACCTGCTTCCTGGAGAACCCAATCAATTTGACAGGCTCTGACTTGAGTGTCTCAGGGCATCATCAGACATTAACTTGCATGGTTCAGGAGATACTATGCTTTTCCACTACTGATTGTACTGTATCAACTCTGCAATATTACGCTCAACCCATTCCCACTAAATATTTTCACATGAGATTATAGACTCACTGGTAACATTCCCAAGCTATCTTATATCCTCTTTATGAAACAATAACAAGCTGAGGAATACCAGAGTGCTGGAGACTCTGGGATCTAGTTACGTTCTCATTATTAAGTTAAATCGGTACCATTTTATACCTATGTTCCTTTCTTTCTTAAACTGGCAAAAAAGAAATGGCCCATTCTAAACGTCTCTCACAGACTGAACTGCTTTGAGGCTTGGTGAGCAGAGCTGATAAGAGACCCGAAGTGCAAAGTTCTCACTGAATATGAGTAACAACTGGAAGAACCCACTGCTGAAGCATGGACCCTTTTTCTGGTGCTATACTCCTGTTGATCTTAGCCCTGGAAGGTGTCTGCTCAAGGCCTGGCTGCCTCAGCTGAGGAAGTAAGACCTCTCTATTGTACAAACAATAATAATAGCTAACATTTAAACCCTTATTAAGGGACAGATGTGGTGATAGGTGTCTCACGTGAATCAACTCAATCCTCACAACTACCCCGATGGAAGTACTATTCATTCTTTCTTTTCTTTCAGAGAGACAGAGAACGTGCACACGCACGAGACAGAGTGTGCGTGTGCATGCGCACACATACACACACATACAGGGGAACGTGGAGGGGGGAGGGGCAGAGGAAGAAAGAGTCCTAAGTAGACTCTGCACTGAGCACAGAGCCTGACCAGGGCTTGATCTCGTAACTCCACGATCACGACCTGAGCTGAAATCAAGAGTCAGAAGCTTAATCGTCTGCGCTGCCCAGGTGCCCTGGAAGTACTATTTTTATCTCCATTGTTGAGGGAAGGAAACCTGAAAGGTTGAGTGACTTGCACAAAGTCAGCCAATTAGTCAATCATAGAGCTAAGGATTTGAACTCCGATTCATGTCCCAGTCACAGAGCATGCAAGGGATGAAATGGGGGAGGGGCGGCTAAGGGGAAAGTGGATCTTAGACCTTCCCATGGAGTGACCCCTCTTCCAGTGTGGGTGGTGATTTTTCTGTGGGCCCTTAAGTCAACTTAATGGTTCACAAATGACATTCGAAAGACAGAAGGGGTGTGGGGGAAGAGAGAAAAAAAAGGAAAAGAGGGAAGAAAGAAAGGAAGGAAAAGAGAAAGACAAGATTACACATTATGCCACATGCAGTCAGAATAGTACTGTTTCACAAAACTCTGGTTCCACTGTATCTGTGCATGGTGGGTTGCTATGAAAAAAGTATCTTACTGTGGGTTGTCGTATCCAAAGGTCATTAAATTTTATTCAAATTCAGTCAGCAGGAAAATAAAAATTAAAGTAATAACTCCCACGTGTAAAAATGTAAAATGGCAAAAATGTAAAAATGACTTGAATGCTTATCAACGGAAAACTGGATGAATAGATCATTCTATATCCATATTGCAGCTATTAAAGAATGGCTCGGGTCTATACATATTAAACTAGAGAGATTGCCCATGATGTAGTGGTAAGTAAGAAAAACACACCGTTGATAAATAAATGCATGTGATAGAATTATATTTTTGTACAACCAGTAATGAAGCCCCCAACATATGGGTGAACATAGGGGTGGTGGGCTGGGTGGAACAGAAAGGCAGGGAAGTAGGAACTAAGGAAAAATACAACAGAGGCAGTTGCTATCTTGCAAGTGGCAGCCCGCGCATCATTTGGGGTGCCATAGGAAATAGAGGACATGAGCAAACTGTGTAAGTTGAGAAGAATTTAATACAGTGACGATTTGCAAAGTTGTGGGAAGCGTTTAGGAAAACCAACAGGGGATCCTCTGGTCCCTCAAGGACAAGAGCAACAGTGAGCCAGTGCCACCACCCGGGGCTAAAGGGGCAAGAGAGGGTGGTTACTGGAACCTAGAATGGTGGGCAGCTCTATGGAGGAGGCAGTCAATTCCTGGGACAAGCAGAGAGGAAAGGATTTCTCTCCCCTCCCATCCCCCTCTACTCTCTTGCTGATGCATCCCATTGGCCAACCCAACTGGAGGCCAGGGGGGTAGGGGACCACTGATTCAGCCCATAAAGGTCAGCTGCCCAGGACTCAGAACAGGGGAGGAGGAGCTGGAGAAAAGTCCTAATGGGACAAATGGATGATATCTGGCACAGAATACTATGACATTGAGTGAGAAGGGAGAACAGAAACTCCATCTATCCTTTTTCTTTTTTATATACAACATTAAATATTTGCATAGATGAGAATTAAAAGGTTACCAAAGGACAGTACTGATTTGCTTTTGTGATGGTATCTTGGATTTTAGTTAATGAAATCTAGAATCTTTAACCATAATCACACCAAAAAAGAATTTTTTTCTTTTCTTCTTATTCTTTGTAGTAAAACAGACCTGAGTTATAATTCTTTATCACACATCTTCTGTTTCTCTAACTTCCTCGTCTCTAAAATAGGGATCATGAGAGTACCTATCTCACAGGGTTGCTACGAGGATTAAGCCAGCTAATAGATTTTCAGGTCGTAGGGTAGCGTTTCGCACATGCTTTAAGTGTTTGCAGTTGTCATGGTGACAATGGTTCACCAAGAGCTTCCCAATGGGCACAGACCTGTCTCCATGGCACCTCTCCAAAGTGCCTACCATCCAGCCAGGACAAACTCTAGGACCAGGGTACACCTGATCATGTCACTGTCTTCCTTGAAATCCATCCCATGGGTTTCCAGACCTTGCAGGACAATATTCAAACCTCACCCCTGAAGGTATCTCCAGCCTCATCCCTCTCTATTCCTCCCTTTGTGCCTTCATTCCAGCCACACGAATTCCTTCTGGTTCTATACAAGTGCCATGCTGTCCTCTGTCCCAGAGCCTCTGCTAGGGAATGCCTTTTCCATACCATGCCACTTTTATCCCTTGCTGACTCTTCCTATTCATCACTGAAATCTCAAGCATCATCTCCCCTGAGAAGACCTCCTGTCTCCCCCAACCCCAACCCCAACAGCTCCTTCCTCATCCTATTCCATCCCATGCAGGCTGTATCATGCCACACTCCAAATCATGAATGTATTGGTTCTGCCATTAGTGGGGGCGGGGGGCAAAGGTAGCAACAATGACCTTCGTCTCTGGACCCCAGCAAGGAGCACAGGACCTGCTGAGAGTGGATACTTATTCATGATTTGTCTGAGAATTAAATTTATAAATGAACGAGTTAAATAACCCAAAGTCACTCAACTATGTAAGTGGCAGAGCCAGAATTCAACCCTAGTTATGTTTGACTCCGAAGGCCACCACTGTCTCTCAACCATCTGGAAGTTCTAAGGCTGCCTGACACTCCAGAATAGTTGCATGCCTAAGGGAACTCCCCAGAGGCACCAGACCAGTTCAGGCCAGAATGAGTTGGTCAGCAGAGACTGGGAGGAATAAATGCCTCCTTTCTAGGAGTCACCACATGACATTTGCTTTATCAAGGGACTTTCCCAAGAAAATCAATTTCTGGAGCATGTTAAAATATAAACAAACCACCATCCACCCACCCACTCCTTAAAGACAATTGGTCCAAAGAGATCTTTGAGAATTCAGACAATTCCACAATGTTGAGAGCACCACCCGATCACATGAACTTTGTTTTCCCTAACCAAGCATTTTTCTACTGCATTTTTATTTTAAATTTGGCTCCACTGTGAAATGTGCATCCCCCTACTATACTGTTTCACCCAAGGCAAACCTGTTTGCACAGCCACAGACATACTGGGGATTCTTGACATATGCACCATTTGAGATTTGCTCATGATGATGTTAGCAGAATCCCTTGATAACAGTGTTTATATCTATTTATAACTGTAACTTATTATCCTATTTTCCATATAATTGGATGCGACTGAGGTTTAAAAAAATTCAGCTGCATAAGAAAAGTCATGCTCTTATAGAGCAGATGTTCACTCAGCATGGAAAGTGAATTAGCCTTTAACACAAATACCCAGAAATACATCCGCGTTTTCCAAAAGCACTGACGTTAATGTCTTATGCTGAAAAATAATTTTTAAGATAAAGGACATTAAAAATGTAAGGGAGGTAGTCACAGCTGGTTTTTAAAACAGGTGTTCATTTTACCTCTTTAGTGTACAACGTTGCTTCCAATTCAGGCATCGGATTTATCCTCCAGTTCAGGGCACAGAAAAATGACTCATAATTTATTTGTTTTTCGCTGTCTTCAAACCTGAAAATATAATTATAATATATAATTTGGCTCAATCTACAGAATTCAGGACCAAAATGTCAGCTTAAATGCCACCATGAAAACATAATGTCAGGCATATTTCAATACCTGATATTTTTCTTATTTCCTATTAGTTTATTATCAGATTCTAACCCTCAAGAGTGTGAACTCTTTGCAAGCAGAGAACCCACATGCAGCTAATTCACCACAGTGTCCCCAGCACCTAGATTCATGCTGGCACCTAGTAGGTTGCTCAATAAAAGATGTGCTGCAGTTGCCACAGAAACAAATGAGCTTATTCAGTAACTGAGACCATTTTGTTCAGAGTATCTGCGGGCCCTCTTAATTTAATATGGTTGCTACTTTAGGTCAGTAAAATAAAATCTTGCTTCTTAAATTGCATGCCTTTTAAATTTTTAAGGGGAGCCTAGATTCATTTTGCCTAAGATACTTTTAGGAAGAATAAAAAAAGTATTTTTATCATTTATTATCTAGCCATTAAAAAGAGTTATTGAGGGGGGGCACCTTGGTAGCTCAGTTGGTTAAGCATCTGACTCTTGGTTCTGGCTCAGGTCACGATATCTGGGTTGTGAGATCAAGCTCCGCATTGGGCTCTGCACTCACCAGGGAGTTGGCTTAAGATTCTTTCTTTCCTTCCCCCTCTGCCCCTCCCCCGCAAGAGAATAAAAAAGGGTTATTCAGATCCACATACGCTGTCATGGAAATATGTTCATGATATATTGTTGAGCAGAAAGGAGGTTACAAAATAGTCTGTAGAATTATAATCTCACTTGAGGTATGTATTTATATAAAAAGGCTGGGGGCGCCTGGGCGGCTCAATCAGTTAAACATCTGACTCTTGATCTGAGCTCAGGTCTCAATCTCAGGGTCATGAGTTCAAGCCCCATGTCAGGGTCCATGCTGGATGTGGAGCCTACTTAAAAAAAAAGAGCAAAGAAAAATTCTAGCAACAATACACGGAAGTAATGAAAACAGCTATCTCTGGGAAGAGAAACGCATTTTTTGCTTTTTGCTTTAGGCTTCTCTGTATCATCATCATCATAATTGTTTTAGATTTATAAGAAAAAATATTAAGCCCATTTTCACTTAAGAGAAAACACTGGCATAAATTTAACCTTAACTGTAATAGAGTTTTGGCCATTAAGACAAGTAATTTCAACACAATTGCTGGCATGACTGAAACACAAGCAAACTACTTCTTAGTAGAATACCTCAATGCCACCTATTCTTAATCTGACCACACTCTGCCAGTTTTTAAGGTTAAACATACACTGGTCATATCAGATCATTTTGTGAAAGAAAAGACAAAGGTATGGTTCCCAAGCACCCTGTGAGGGTTCCTGCTCTTCTCGGGACCTTCAACTCAACATGCCCCTCCGGTCAGCAAGTGAAGTGCACAAGATACTGCTGCAAGGATGAACAGGGGATAATAAATTAAAAGAAAACCTGGTGATAACACAGGAAAATAACATATACTCAGAACCAGTCAAAAGACTATTTTTTTTTTTTGGTCCTTGGGATTACAGAAAATAACAGCTCCTATTTATAAACTAATACAAATTAGCAGTTTTAAGTTAAATGTTACAAGACAAAGTCACATAGTCTCATCAATCTACACAAAGGAGAATAAACAGAGTGATCAGAAAAGGAGAAAGGGAATTCAGTCATTCTTTTGTGTACATTTTCTTTGGCCAAGCATTCTGGGATACAACTCCAATGTGCTGCCCCCTACTGCTGTTTATCCTCGAGATCTTGGCTTCTTCACCATCTGAACTCCTTGAAAGGACGTGCTCTGTTTATGGAAATCTTTGTAGCCAAAATGCTGGACCATTATGGCTTTCATTTGTGTGTGTTTTGGGAGAAGAACTAAAACTCAATCAATTAAAGATGTTTTGTAAGAAACTTTCCTCTAGCATGGAGCCTTGAAGACAAGTATTCCCTAATACTCTGAGTAGGAGCTGAGGTCAGAGAATGAGATCATGGAGGGCCTTTGACTTTCATACTGGGGAAAACTAAGAGCCACTGGAGCCTACTGTGCACAGAGCAGTTAACGGGGTTGAAGTTATCTTTTCTAAAGATCACTCTCACTGATATATTGGGAAGAGAATGCTGGGGCAGAGCCAAAGTGGGGGGGGGGGCAGCTAGCAGTCTTTTGCAGTGATCCAGAGAAGGCATAAGGGTGGCTTAGATGGTGGTGGGGACAGTGGAGGGCACTGAGGAGTGGTCAGTTCTGATATATGTGTGTATATATATATATATATATATATATATATATATATATATGATTGATTTATTTTAGAGAGATTGAGTGAGGGTGGGGGAGGAACAGAGGAAAGAGAGAGAGAATCAAGCAGACTCCCTGATGAGTGCAAAGCCCAACGTGAGGGCTTGATCTCACAACCTAGATATCATGACCTGAGCCAAAACAAAGAGTCCGATGCTCAACTGACTAAGCCACCCAGATGCCCTGATTCTGAATATATTTTGATATATATATCAAATATATATATCGATCCCGGGACTCCAGGATCATGCCCTGGGCCAAAGGCAGGCACTAAACCACTGAGCAACCCAGGGATCCCCAAGTGGAGGATTCCTAAAGGATTATAAAAAGTGAGAGAGACAGAGAAGCAGAGAGAGAGACAGAGAGAATGCATGGACTTGGGACAACCCCAAGGGTTTTGCTTGACCAACTGGAAAAATACAGCTGTCCTAACAGAGAGAGGAAGGACTGCAGGGGCCACAGGCTGGGAGGTGGCATGGGAAATCAAGAGTTTTGTTGGGTATGTTACATTTTGATAGGAAGGGGGCAGCTGGACATAGGAGTCTGAAATTCAGGGAAGAAGTTTGAGTTGAACATAGAAATATGGAAGCCATTAGCATATAGATGGTATTGAAAGCCACCAGACCGGGAGACTGGATGAGATCACCAATGAACTAATTTTCTCTATCTGTTCCTACAGTACAGAATTTAATGGTTGGTAAACTCCCATTACATCAATTACAGGAGACATTTATTTAATCCTAGAGGTTTCAGAAGTTTAATATCCCAGTAATTTGGGACCCAGTCAAAAGATTACCAAACAGATCTGGGATTCCGTCAGACTTCACCCCCCACATACAATTTACTATCCAGTCCTGTGGGTTCTACCACCATAGCAGATCACAAATTTCTTTTTCGGGGCACCTGGGTTGCTCAGTGTCAGCCTTTGGCTTGGGTCATGATCCCAGGGTCCTGTAGACTGACAAGTCTAAATCAAGCTCCCTGCCTGGGGAGCCTGCTTCTCGCTCTCCTCTTGCAGCTCTCCCTACTGTACTTGCTCTCTTTCTCTCTCTCTCTCTCTCAATAAATAAAACCTTTAAAAACAACAACAAATCTCTTTCTCTACCCCCTTTACCCCTCACTAATTCCAAGCCACCATCAGCTCCCACCAGGGTTATAACAACAGCTTGGTAGCTTGGTCTGGCTGCTTCTACTTGGACCTGGCTACAGACACATCTCTCCACCAAAATGAGCTTTCTAAACCATAGACCAGATCAATAACTTCTTTTCTTAGAACTCTCCAATGGCTTCCCAATCCACTTAGAACACAAGGTGAACCCTAATGCAATCTGGCCACTGCGGACTTCTCTGATCTCATCTGAAAACTCTCTGTTCGTGACATTCTAGGTGTACTTGCCTTCTTCCTGTTCTCTGAGCATGCCAAGATTGTTCCCAGAAATGCAAAGCATTTGCACCCTCTAGTCCCTTTGTCTGGAAAGCCTCAATGCAAGTGCTGCTTCTTCAGAAAGGCGTTCTGAAGTTCCTCTTGGCTAACCGAGTCCCCCTGCCTAAATCTGCATTTGCCCTGGATGATGACAATTGAAATTTATAGAAAAATTTATATAAAATTACACCTTGCTACCAATATGTCTTATATCATGCCCACCTGTTACCCTAGGGCCCTAGCCACTTTCCCTGCCCAACTAATGATTATGTCAGACTCAACACACCTAAACATTTACCCATTTCACAGGCTATCTGGAAAGGATATTCCTGAATCAAATGATATTCAGGAAAGATCAAAAGCTGTAGATGGAAGAGTACAGAGCTTAGAAATGTATAAAATTTTTCTGAGGAAAGGGGCACCTGGGTGGCTCAGTCAATTAAGGGTCTGACTCTTGGTTTCAGCTCAGGTCATTATCTTGTGGTCATGAGATTGAGCCTCTTGCCAGGCTCTGCACTCAGTGTGGCATCTGCTTCAAATTCTCTCCTCCCTCTCCCTCTATGCCCCCTTCAGCTTGTGCTCACACATGCTCTCTCTCTTTCCCCCCTCCTCTCTCAAATAAATAAAATCTTTAAAAAAAATTTTTTTCCTGAGGAAAAATGTTTGAAAGATTTGATCTTTGCAAAGACCCAGAATCAGGCTGCAGGAAGAGCTGAGCTAATGTGGTATATAATACTCCAAGTTTTTCTTTTCAGTTCTGTCTTGGAGGATCTCAATGGATATGGAAATCCCAACAAAAGGAGCAAGGGAGAAAAGAACAAAGAATCTTTCAATTAAAAAGGGATAAAACTAGCCAGTGCTTCTTGGAAGAATTCTCTGCTCTTAGGAAGGGGACAGAGTTGCAGTTACTTGTGATGGATTGATCACAAATATATTTCTCTCCCTGTCCCACCAAAAGCTCACCAAAACAAAAATAAAGGAATAAAAATAGGTAATAACCCACAATGACAATGACAGCTGGACAAAAGACAACAGTGGACAAGAATCTCACAATCTTTTGCACAATGGAAAGCAGACTGAAGACTGGTAACGGACTTGGCAGAACTGAGGAAGGGGAGCTGAACTCTAAATGTCTGAAGACAGAGGCCACCTTAAGAGATTAGCCAATGTAGATGGCAAAACTCCCAAGATGCTCAGCAAATGCAGACTCTAGGTGCCAACAGAGGCAAGGACATGGTGTGGCAATGAAAGCAAGGGCTGTTTCAAAGCCTGAATAAGGCAAGGGCAGCTGGAGGCCCAAGTATCTTCCACTACATGGTCCTCTTCCAAAGAAATTCAACTAAAAGAGCTTCAGTCTGGGGGAGCTGAAGCATAATGAAGGGCAGAGGAGAGCATTACACACTCAACTTGAGCCCATCAGCCTCCTTACTTCCCCTCTCCCATTTCTAGAACACCAATAGCCACGCTTCAGTGACCCTCTTTTCCCCCATTCCACCCTCCCTCCTATTCTAGCAGGAAAAGATAAGATTCTTCTCTTGATCCTCTCAGTGGTCCCAGAAAGATCTCCAGCTTCCAGCTTCTGGAGATCACCTAATGAAAATGAGGTGCTAGGACATAGACTTGGGCAGCGAAACCCACCAATCAACAAGATCAACCTCCCCAAGAGCTCTCAACATTAAAGACAGAAGCCAAAACAGCAACAGAAAAAAAAAAGGGAATCAGAAAGACAAAGACAACTCAGTTTGCAGAGGCAAAGAGGAGAGATAAGAGGATATAGCATATCCATGAAAAAAGAACAGAAGACTGCAGAAAAAGGAACATTCAAACTAAAATGTACTCTTGGAATAAAGAAAAGCATCTGATAGTAGTAAGTAGATGCAGTGGAAGAAGCCGATTATCATGTTGAAAAAATTCCTTAGTATGTCTATCATAATGACAAAGAGAAAATTGGGGAAAGAAGAGATCCAAATCTGGGACATCCAAAATCTTAATGACAGGAGTTCTCACGAGAGAAAAATGCAAACGGAAAGGAGGAAATTATTACAAATTAATGGAAAGTTTCCTGGAACCACTGGACAGAGTATCCAGATTAAAAGGGCCTATAAAGTGTTAAACACAATGAAACCATATACAGCGACCCACACGAGGCCCCATTCATGAACTTCCAGAACACTAGGAATAAAGCAAAGATCCTCAGAGCATCCAGAAAGAACAATAATGGGAATTGATATTATGTTAAACTCTCAAGCATCATAACAGGAAGTTAGTTACCTAAAGGAACTGGAACAAAACAGGAAGTTAGGTACCTAAAAATGAGAAACAGAAACCGTAGTATATGTGTGCTATTTACATGTCTATGGAGACATCTAGAAGGGCTGAGAGAGGCTGCTTCTCATGAATGGGTCTGGGAGGTGCAGAAGGGTGCAGCTGGAAACTGTTATTGTTGGAATAAGCTTTTTAGGATTGAGTATTTTTTACTATAAGTAGGTATCAGTTTGATATAAACACAAATTTACAGAGCATAAATAGCAGATGAGAGACTTTGAAACATGCTTTCTAAGGTGGTGCATTCCTTCAAGTCAGACTTGGAAAGGAAGATGTGCCACTAGTTGGGAGCACACTGGTGAGGAGTTAGTCTCCAGTCTTCCTCCCTGCTCCAAAGTTCTGTACACAGCTTCCTCTCCCAGACCACTGATGCCCTCCTCTGCTATATAACACACACCAAATCTACTATAAATTATTGTTAGACAAGGTTGTGAGAGAGAGAAAGAGAGAGGATACAAAGGAGAACTCTAGTTCTAAAAATAGTCCAAGTTGGAGGCAGAGGAACAAAGGGAGGCTGTTCAGAGATGCAGAAGGGCTTGACTCTTAGGGGACTGGGAATGTGTAGGTCAATACCTGCATATACCCCTGGATACTGTCTCCCCAGTCACCCATCATGGCATCCTCCTTGCCTCGTGATCATGACTATGGGTCATCATCCATCAAATCCTACCCATCCTTTCAAAATATTTTGGAAAAGCCTATGAATCGTATAGAAAGTGTATATCCTGACTTAGGGGTCATGCTGTACTCCTAATAAAAAATGTTAGCCTCCTGATTCTCTACTTTTCTCCTCTCCAAATGACATTTGGCTCTTGCTAAGACTCTGATCCATGGTCAAAGGATGAAGCTTTGCCGCCCTGAAGGAAATTCTCTCAAAACAGCCGTGAAGGCAATTCCAAAGAAGAACTTTCTATGGCAACATCGTAGAAAAAAGTGCCCAGTCTTCCAAGGTGACTGTCCTAAAGGGCAACACTAATTCTGGCTTTTAAAATGTTTCTCTGCTTGTTAAAAAGTCAGCCTCCTTACTTTCAAGTCCCAGCTCATAGTGCTAAAGTGTTTCCCTAAAACCTCCATAAATTCCTGTTTCCCTTTGATACTTGGGCAAGCCACCATTTCCTTTCCTTTGCAAACTAAGGGACATGTTTGTAGAGGAACTGGGAGGAAAGGCAATTTCTCTGGTTCCTCTTTAGATAATCATGACCCCTGAGCTTTTCAATGCCTTGCTAGGTGGGAGTTCTTCGAAATGAGTCTAATGTGTCATTTGACGGGTGCTTTTGCTCCCCCTCCCAAAAATGATAAATGGCTCTACAACTGCAGAAGCCATCTATCTCCTTGCCACAGGGAATAAAGCTGATCTGCTTTATTTCCACCATCTGTGGAGGTAAAAGGTGCAGAGGCAGCTGTATTTTGTTGAAAAGTAACATGGCTTCCCCTGTGCTGTGAGGGCCATCTTGTCACATACAGGAATGGGCGGGCTGCATGTCTGGGGCGTGAAAGGAGGAAAGGCAGTAAAGACACTTTTTTGGGGGGGTGGGGGGGTAGAGAGAGAGAGAGAAAGAGAGAGGAGTGGAGGGGCAGGGAGGGAGAGAGAGAATCTTAAGCAGGCTCTATGCCCAGCACAGAGCCCAACCTGGGGCTCAATCTTAAGATCCTAAGATCACAAGCTGAGCTGAAATCAAGACCTGGGCACTTAACCAACTGAGCCACCCAGGCGCCCCTGTGAAGACACATTTTGGACTCACTCGGTCATGTCTGGTTTCAGTTCATTACCCAACAAATCCAGGGGCGCACACCTGAACACCTGGTGAGATTCTTAAAGACCAGACAAGTTGAGAAAAAAGGAGAGCTCTGGACCACTGCATCAGTTGGTCATAAAACCTCAGAGCAGGCAAGGTGGCATGGCACAAGTTATCAGTGAGTAGCTCTGGTTATCTCTAGACAGCCAGGCCTTGAAATTCCAATTTCATTCCAGCACACACCTTCCTAGTTGAGGCAGGTCACAGCAACCAAGTAAGGATCATATACAAAAGTCAATGCTGTTGGTCCATAGGGGTTTGGAATCTTTTTCTAGAGTTCTTAAAAACTACAAATCACCTTAGATTTGAAAACACAGGAAGCATGTAGGAGGTGGGGCTCTCTCCAAAACTTCCAGTGCACCAAACCCTGCAACAGTAGCAGCCACATGGCCTGACCCTTGTCCTTCTGCCTCATTGCCAGGTATTGTTGGGTGAAATCACGGGAGTCCAAACCATGCCTCTGGGAAGGGGGCAGGGGGCGAGGCTGGGGAGAGTATAACGAGATGATTTTAAAGCCCTGTTAACTTTTTCCATTTTAACTGATATTTCTGGATGAGGCACCCGCTCTCTTGGGAGGCCAGTTCTAAGGCATTCCATGGAGCCCAAAGCCAGCTGTAAAAGGCCAGCTTGGGGCAGAGCTGCTGGGGAAAGAGCTGTGCCTGAATTTCCAGTTATTCCATGTGTCGATTCATAAGGCCACAATTAGGGAAGGAGGCTACCCCTACTCCCCAGCCCCACACAGAACACAGAATGGAATGACCACAGAATACTCTCCACTTCCTGATGGTTTGAGAACCAGCCTTTCTTGCTTATTAATACTGAGGAAACATTAAAAAATCCAAATGAGGGCTCAGAGGAGTTGAGTCCATTTACAAGGATCACATGGGTGGGAAGCAGTGCAGTTGGCAGAGCTCGGAGGCAGGTCTGGTGGATGTCAAGCACGTGTCCCCCATCCCTCCCCATACACAGTGTATTAGCACAGGACAAGTCTCTGGGGCTGCAAAGATGAATGAGACATAGCCCTGATGCTTAGGAGCTCAGATAGAAACAAAGGTTTAGGGTATCTTAGGGAACTGTTGTTCTAATTCTGTTAGAGACTCATCTTGGTCTGCAGCATGCTCTTTCACAGTGACAAAGCCTCTTTATGCCTCAGTGTCTGTGCTCAGAAAATGAGGAATCATGCCTACCCTCAACTAGAATGTACCTTTTAAAGTGCTCAAGGATTTACAAAATATTCTCGGGCCCCTGGCACTATGTCAATACAGAGTGTCAGTCCCATTATTAATGTATTACCCATTACTACTACTACTTAGGACATTTAAGTCTGCTTCTCTATGTATTAGTGAAATGAATTTGATTGCTAAGTAAGGTGAGTTCATACCAGCTACCACAGCACCAACTGGTGGGGGCTCAGGTAACCGGATGTGAAATGATTTTGAAGTCTGGTCCCAGCTCGAGGGGCTAATAAGGAAAAGACCTAACTGAAATCACAAGAGACAAATGGAAATGCAGTACAGGGAACTCTTCATACCAAAACACGAGGCTAAGAAAAACACATGGGTAACAATCACTGCATGAAAGAAATCGGCCCAATCTTTAGCCATGTTGTTTTCCATCTCCAGATCTGAATTCACCCAGCAGGGCTATATACAGTTGCTCAACAGCTGCCCAGCTGCATCCCGCGGCAGGTAAAACTGCCCTTGGGCAGAGCGTGCACTGAACCAAAACAGCAAACTCCAGGCCTGCCTCCCACAGGAGATGGTAGACGTCAGAGAGGCTCTGGCTTAGCGTGCCACAGGAGGGCTGTGCAGAAAGAGAGTCTGGTCAAGGCTCTGGAAAGCCCTGTGGAGTCTTTGGGGAACAATAAGAATGCAGAATATAAATGTAAGCTGCAGGCTGATGGGTCCATTAGGAATTAGGGCCGTCTTTGAAAGGAATCTGCGGAGATGATGCAAAACACCAAGCATGTGACCCAAATCGTGGCAGGGCATATTGGAGGGAGAGGGGACTGGGAATGTGAGACTTTCTACTGACTAGTCTAAAGTTTCCCCTGAGTGAGGGGCAGGGTCACTGCACAATTAGAGGCAGAGTTAGACTGAACGTAGTCTGCTTCGCAATTCAGAGGGATGACCTCCACAAAGCTGAGCTGAGCTTGGAGGCGGATGTGTGCTGAGCCTGAGACGTCTTCGAAGCGAGCTGCGCAACAGTCATCCTCTGCCTTTCATGTCAAATCATAAAGGCAAAGACAAAACAGTCCGCTGAGAAAAGGAGAGGATGATGACTTGATGGCCTCAGTGCTAGAGAAGAAACATCGAGGTCCTCCAGAGGCCAGGCTCCCACATCACTGGACTCTCCAGGACAATTCATCCCCGGGGCCATAAGAGATAATCTAATAAATATCCACAGCTTCCTGACTGGAAGACAGCTTAATGTGCGAAACGCCTTCAGATCCAACTGTCTGAAAACAAGGCTTCCTCTATGTAGAAGGACACAAGTTTCTTCCAGTTCATTTCTAAGTCAGAGTGTGTGGTCTGTGGTCCCTGACTTTAACTTCTCTCCTCAATCCCACTCACCACCTAGCACCAGGTGCTGCTCTGAGTACTCTATATATGTTATTTCGAGTCACCCTCAGAACTGCCAGGAAGTGGGTATTATGTCATTTCAGAAGTAAGGAATCTGAGGTTTAGGCAGCTCAAAAATTCTGCACAAGCGCCACCTGGGTGGCTCAGTCAGTTGAGCATCCGACTCTTGGTTTCACCTCAGGTCATGATCTCAGTGTCCTGGGATTAAGGCCTGCATTGGGCTCTGTGCTCAGCAGGGAGTCTGCCTGAGATTTTTTTTTCTCCCTTTCCCTCTGCCCCTCCTGCTTGTGCGCTCTCTCTCTCTCTCTCTCTCTCTCAAATAAATAAATAAAGCTTTTCAAAAAAGTCTTGCACAAGATCACACAGCTAGCAGGTGGATTCACAGAATACGAGAGACAAGGCAGGGGTGAAACTATCAAGATTTGACAACTGACTGGTTGTTTACAGATGATAAATCAAATAGGTTGAAAGCAGGTCTCTGCATCTGAATAGATCAAATATCAAGTCACATATCTTCATTACAAGGTAAGAGACAAAAAGAGAAACACAGAGTTGTGAGAATCATTTAGAGGAGATAATCACTGCCAGCCAAGGGAATCTAAGAGGGTTTCATGGATGGGGTACTAACTGAAACGGGTCCTGGAGGAAGAGCAAGCTTTCAGTAGGTGAAGAAAACTGGAGGCTATTTTCTACTGGAGAAATAGCAAGAGAAAAGGCAAAAAAAAAAAAAAAAAAAAAAGTGGGAAGCAGGAAGTATACATGTGAAATGTTAAAGAGCTCATGTGGAGGGGCTACTGGATGGCTCAGTTGGTTAAGTATCCACTCTTGAGTTCCGCTCAGGTTATGATCCCAGGGTCATGAGATCGAGCCCTGTGCTGGGCTCTGTGCTGGGCATAGAGCTGAGGATTCTCTCTCTCCCTCTGCCATTCCCCCTGCTCATGTTTGCTAAATAAATAAATAATAAGTACATAAATAGCTAGCTAGCCCATGTGGCTTTGGGAATGTGCTAACTAAAGAAAGTGGACTCTTAGGCCTGCCTATTCCATCTCAAGTCTGACCTACTTACTTATCCCTCACACCGATGCTAGCAAATAAAAGCAAATTGAGCTGATAGTCCAGAAAATATCCCAGGTCAATCCAATGCACACATCCAATTGGATTGGCTCTCCTCAGTTCCCTTCTGATACTTCAGACCCCAGTTGTCCTGCATGGGATTTACTTTTATCCGTTCCTTTTGTCTCAAATGAGGACTCTCCACTCTAGCCCCTGCTTAAGACCAATGCTCTATCAGCCCAAAGCCTCCTGATGGAGAAGGGGGAGAAGGAGTTCAAAGCTAATGACTGTGGTCTTCCCCTTAAAGCATTATAGAAAGTTTGTGAGCAGAAGAGCAGCACTATGACATTTTTGTTCTTAGAAGGTATTAAGCTGCTGTATATAAAGATGGATTTAAACATTTAGAGACTGGTAGGAGAAAGACCAACATAGAAGGTCCGTAATAGTCAAGAAGAAATATGGGTCAGAACAAGAGTGAAGATAGTGGGAATGGAGAGGGAAGAGTGGATGCAAGGAGTAGGAAGGAGGTAGAACTGTCAGGACATTCTTATCTACTGGATATTTGTAGGCAGTAATTCAAAATGGTTAGAAGCAGGGGATGTGCATTTGAAAGGTTCAGGGATTAAGTTACAGCTCTTCCTTTAGACTATGTGACTTTGGGCAAAAATATCTCATCTCTCTAAACCTCAGCATCATCACGTAAATAGGATCATAGTTGTGACTCCCAAAGTTGTTCTCACAAAACAGTGAGGTAATGTCTTCAGAGCAATGATGACAATGCCTAGAACACAGTTCAAAATGTCAGAGTTACGAAGATAAGTGAGTCAGAGTCAGGACTGGGATAATGCCACAGGAAACATAAAAGATGACCAGAATCTGCACAGCTAGGAGGGTGGTACCAGAAGTCAAAAGTAAACAATTAATAGGAGAGCCAGGTATTTTAGAAAGTGGTTCTCTGTGCTTTCCTTTTTGCAAATTCATAATCTTCACACTTTACATCTGGTGCTCTAGTAGGATAGAGTCCTGTGCTAATAACACTAGGCCCTCTTCCTGCATGTTTTTAACCAGCAGGAATGACAGCTTTGAAAAACCTGCCCTGAATTTTAGATCTAATACCCTCATAACCAATGAAATCAGATGTTTTCATTTTGTCTCAGGAATCTGTGTGTATGTGTATCTTAATGTTAAAAAGATAAAATTTCAGTTCGTAATAGGCCAGTATTCAAAATCATAACTAACTTTTCTTTTTGCGACACTCACATGGACGTGTGTCATCAATAATATAGTGGAAACAGTCAAGGGTAAATCAAGGGTAATTAGAGGTGAATGTATAACCAGGAATAGGCCCCCAAACAAAAATATGCAGGACAAACTCCATGAAGGGTGGAGCTCTCACTTACCCGGACAGTATGGATCCCAGAAGATCATCAGACAAAGGTAACCTGAAGGACTTGCACAGCCTTCTGATGTCTTTGCTGGGTAATACTTTTTTTCTGCATTAAAACAAAGTAAACAGGTCTTTATGTACTTTATGTTTCTCCAGTAACAATTACATGCTATAGGAAAGAAAATACAGATGTGTCCTCAAAATCTGCACATGGAAACGAGTATAAAAATTGGTATTGGAATTCACAATAAGGAAAAACAGTCATATTGCATTTCACCAACTTTTTCCATTTCAGAAGTCATCAGATTCTGTCCTTCCAAAGGCCTTTCCATCAAGATTCAGACTCTTGGTTGGTGATAGTACAGCATATTAAGTCTGAAGCCATGAGTGTTGCTCTAAGTAATTGATCTGCATTCTTGACCACTAGTCAAACTTTCTGATATTTGAAAACACCTCTTCATTTGACAGGCATCTAGACCCCCCAATGCAAGTACTGTATGACCTGAGGGTGTGTTTCTAGTCTTTTCCTTGGACCCAAATCTGTAACCTGGAAGCCTCAGCTGGTGCTTTCACATCCACCTCAATTTTGTCAGATGACTTCTCCAGAGCAGCTCAACAGTGATTTTCCCCAGGCTGCCACCAGGGGCACAGAAATGCTTGTCCAATGTTCTCATTCAGCCAATGCTCTTCTAGGCACCAGGAAAAATCAGAACCAATAGGAAGGAAAGGAAGCTGCTGTATTCACAGTGAGTTTATAAGACGATGAGAGAATGTGAATGTCTAGAATTGAAGCTGGTCAGATCTGGAAAAACCTCAGAGCCATCTGATCAAGCAGCTCCATCATTCCCAGGAGGTGGTCCTTTAGTGCAGGAGCATCACACTTCTCACCCTGGGCAAGGGATACCACCAGGGTGGAAGACAGGGCCAGAGTCACACAAAGCTCAGGCCATACAACCTCCAGAGGCTCAAGAAAGCTTAAGGGAAAATACCATCTCTACAAGAACTCAACAACAGTGTATTATGGATTACAAAAATAAATCATGCTCATCATTAAGATAAACTCTGGGACCTCCAAAGATACTTAGTTTATGCAGCCAGCCACTTGGGTATGAACTTCAGGTCTGGGAATGATGGGATAAATCATGGGGCAAAGAAATGGCAGTGGTACCTGGTAACAAAATCAGAGGCTAGAGTTAGGACTAAGATTTTCTAATTCCCGGTAAGTATTTTCCCCGACAATATCAGGTCTATGGGTAAGATGAACACCAAAACACTAACATGGGGCTCCAGTTTATAAAAATGACTTAGTAAAGATCAATAGAAACATGGCAAATGTTAGAAATGTAGAACTAGAAATTGATTATGCTGAACTTTGTTATTTTCAAGAAGAAATAATTTCAAAGAAATTTTATAGGAAGTTTACTCATAAATTCTCTGTTCTCTGTATTAGAAAAGACACATTTGGGGATCCCTGGGTGGCTCAGCGGTTTAGTGCCTGCCTTTGGCCCAGGGCGTGATCCTGGAGACCCAGGATCGAGTCCCGTGTTAGGCTCCCTGCTCCCTGCATGGAGCCTGCATCTCCCTCTGCCTGTGTCTCTGCCTCTCTCTCTCTCTCTCTCATGAATAAATAAAATCTTTTAAAAAAAGACACATTTATAAATCCCAGCTATCACCAGAATAATGTAAGAAGAAGACATCTCAGAATTAAACCTTCTAACATCTGGACTTACTATGTTTCCATTGAAAGCCTCTAGAAACCAAAAAAAAAGGAAATGCAAAGGGGTATCTTATCTTTTTTTGAAGACACAAGGGACTTTCCCATTCCATCAAAAAACAAAGCTCATCATCGCTACGAAATATTGGTACCCAGATACTTTCCAAAAATGATTTAAAGTTCTTTTGCTATGTAATGGAGTATGATGGAACATCTCAGTGTTCTTTTGCCCGTTTTGGATAAGATATAAATTCCTTTGTTACTTGGGTCCACAGAAACTTAGATGATCTACTAACGTCTATAAAACTTACTTTTCTCGATCTTGGTATACACAAGTAGAAATGAGACTTTCAAAATTCTCAAAAGTGTTTTTCTTGAGTTGTTCATGGGCCTGTGCAATTAGGACACTCATATCGGGACATGGGTCCTTGGGTACCCCGTAGTGACGTGCAAGAGTTACAAGTTCATGGTCTATGAGTTTCCCAACAGTTAGACTCATAATTATGTCTCTGTAAAGAAAATGAGAAAACACACATGAAATTCCATCTAAGGATATTGTACTCTCTATTAAAAATATCCAAATTCCATATTATAAAACTTTTTATCAACTGCGCAGGGGACAGGGGACTATTTTTCCTTCATCAGCGACTTCACTTATGAGCAGCAGGAAAGCACCAGGGCTAGAATGGAAAACCATAAGCACTACAGTTTCTAAATAAAGTGGCATCTTGCCCAGAGTCAAATCTCTACCAGATAATAGCCTGTGACCAGAAAGCAAATCTTTCAAAGTCCCTGAATGGTCAAAGAACCTGTCACAGAATACATGATTTTATTCAATGCCTATTAATCTTACTTTACACAAAATAGTAACAGACTTGGGGTTCTGGTTTTCCAGGGCATACAATTTTATAAATCAGCACATTAGAAAGGTCTTCTTGAGTTGGAGAAAGCAATTAGAAACATTTCTGCAGTAGAAACTAAGACCAACACACCCTGCCCGTGAGAAAGAAGGGAGAGAGAAGAGTAAAAAGTGAAGAGCAGGGCAGAGTTACAGTTGTCTGAGTCTCTCAAAGGCAAATGGCATTAAAATTACAGGGAAGAGCTAAAAGACAAAGGACAGCAACGACATATTAACAATGAAACTCAAAGCCTAACAAACTGGCAGGATTGTTTTCAATATATTCTCTGTATCAAAGCTATAAACCATGCAGCACGCGTAAAGAAAGTAGTACATCAAAATAGTTAAAATGCCAAATGTTACAGTGGTTACATGAATGAGCTTTTGCCATCTAGAAAATCTACTTACTGATAATAATTCAGTTCCCAAGAATCCCAAATAAGTGATGGAAGACAAGACTTTATTTGCTCTTCGGCTATAGACCGTTTTTTTTAGAATAATGGCTTTTTGTTCTTTGATATATTTCTAGTTGTTATCACAATCATTGAAGATCTCTGGGCTCTCCTAGTCAAGAATTTCCTTAGATAGGAGTGTTGGAAAGCCCACAGCCATGATGTTGACCTATCAAAGGAAACTGCGTTTCACCTCTATACACTTCTCAGAGTTTCTGGGTTTTCTGTTTGGTTTTGCTATCTATCTATTTATTTATTTTTAAGATTTTATTTATTTATTCATGAAACACATACACACACACAGAGACAGAGACAGAGACAGAGACACAGGCAGAGGGAGAAGCAAGCTCCATGCAGGGAGCCCAACATGGGACTCGACCCCAGGTCTCCAGGATCAGGCCCCGGGCCGAAGGTGGCACTAAACCACTGAGCCACCCGGGCTGCCCTATTTATTTTTTTAATGGGAAATGAAGACCAACTTCAACCAAGAGGACCCCACAATTGCAGCAGGTCGGTTTGGGTCAATTAGCTGGGGGCTCACTGTGTGGAAAACGCTGTATCATCACTTTGGCATTTGAGCTTTTCAGAGTCTATAACCTATTACAGCCATCCCAGCACACACAATGAGCTCTTGATGCCACAGACTGGGAAGGGCACTTGAACGAATCAAATACTGATAATAACCCTTGCTATTCACCGAGTCCTAGCGAGGTGCCAGGTCCTGTGCACCAGGGACTTCTGGCATGGATCATCTCAACTGGCCTAGAGGACAGGGACCTTATTTTAAGATTTTATTTATTTATTTGGCAGAGAGTAAGAGAGTGGCAGAGATAGAGGCAGAAGCCTCTGATGTGGGACTCGATCCCAGAACCCTGGGAACATGACCTGAACCAAAGGCAGATGCTTCACCGACTGAGCCACTCAGGAACTCTGATAGGGACTATTATCCCCATTTTACAGATGACAACACTGAGACACTGAATCTGCCCAACATCATGAAAGCCAGAATGAGAACCCCTGCAGTCTGGCCCCAAAGCCCATGCCCTTGCATAGTCTTCTGTCCCTCTTCTGTTGGGACACAGAAGACAGAATTACTGAATGGAATGGAGCTCAGTGAGGGAAAATTTCCTAAAAGCTATGGGTTTTGGAGTTGATTGTTTATAGATCTCTACTCCCATTACCATCCATGACCTCTGCTTTGAAGGCTACCATTGATCAGCATAAATAATAGAAAATAATTTCAGAAACCTGAGTCACCAACCATCTCTGACAGAGGGATAAGTGACCACAGAGGAACCACTCTAAGGAAGCCCCCTGCTCATTTAGGACACCAGTCATGACAATGTGTGTAAAATGGAATACTACACAACCACAAAAAGTGTGTAAATCAGTAATTCCCAAAGATGCCCATGCTATATCAATAGGTGTATGATCCTAGTGAAACTGAAGATACTGGTACCTACAGATTCATGGACTAAACAGGTGATGGGGATTAAGGAGTGCTTTTGTCCAGATGAGTACCAGGTGGTATGGAAGTGGCTAATCTTCTACTATACACCTGAAACTAATATAAGACTCTGCTAAGTACTAAACTAATATAACACTCTGCTAAGTAACTGGAATTTACATAAAAAATTAAAAAAAAAGGACAACGGATAGTGCCAAAACATCTACAATCTTATCCCCGATCTCTGAGATTTATATACACAGACACATATATAGAGAATTTCTGCTTTTTCTCAACTTCTGTAATAAACAATTACTACTTTCATCATCATAAAGAAAAACCATTTGAAAACTTTTTTTCTTTTGAGGGTAGAAACAGTGTGAAGAACAGTGGCACTCTCCCAAGGACAAGGGAAAAGAACGTGTGTGGCAGTAACTAGAAACGCTCCACGCACTTTTAACTAAACTTATTCTAGCACCACCAGGTCATAAAAGTTTATTTTCCTTTTCATTGGGTAAACTGAAATTGTCCTGGCCTCACTGCAGTTAGAATTTCTATCTGCTGGATTTCTGCATGCTTGGGTTTTAAACGGCTCAGTATCCCACCGCTTCCAACGTCTTTCAGTGAGGCTTTCAAACAAGCTGCCCCAGACTTAAAACTGTCTCCAGTCACATGAGACACCAGGCGCTCCCGGAGCAGAGGCTGGTGTGGCTGGTGTGGCCAGTGTGCCCACTGCACCCACACAAGGCAGGTCCCAAGACTGGGGATCCCAACCAGGAAGTGCCAGACTTGTCAAGCAGACCTCAAGTGGCTGCCACTACTTTGCCCTCCGTCTGCCATGTATCCCTTCTATGTAATTCACCCCACCCAAACTTGAATGGGCTTCACAAAGAATGAGGATCTTTTCACTCCGCCTTTTCTGTACTGTGGTAATAAAACACCCAGAACACACAGTGTACCATCGGTGGCATTTAGCACATTCACAACATTAGGCATCTATCTACTCCAAAACATTTTCGTCACCTGGAAGAAGCCAGTCACTCTGCTTTCTCCCTTCCTCCTTGCCCTCTCTCCACATGGCAACCACTAATCTGTTTTCCATCTCTGCAGATTTGCCAGTTCTGGACATTTCATATAAATGGAATTGTATAGCATTCCATTTCTGTGTCTGGCTTTTCCACTTGGCATAACGTTTTCATGTTCACATCCATGCTGTAACATGTATTAATACTTCATTCCTTTTGGGGGGCTGAATAATATTCCACTGGATGAATGTACCACATTTTGTTTAACCATTCATGTAATGATGGACGTTTGGGTTGTTTCTACCTTTGGGCCAAAGGTAAATTGTGTGCCACTGTGAACATTCATGTACAAGTTTTAGTTGGAATGCCTGTTTTCAATTTTGGGGGTTTATCTACCCAGGAGTAAAACTGCTGAGTCACTCAGGAATTCTATATTTAATCTACTGAGGACCCATCCAACTATTATTTGCATATTGTTTTTGCTAGCAGCAGCCACGAAAACAATGATCCAGCTTTTACCACATATAGCCCTTCCTCACTTAAACCTTCAGAGTGAACCTGAAATACCACCTGAGAGCAAAGTCTGATCTTGGGGCTTCCTGCACCTTCATTTAAGGGAAATGAAAATTCATTTTAAAAAGGGGCTTTGATTGCATTGATCTGGTGTTCTGTGATTACTAGTGCTAATAGCTAACACTCAAAATGGCAATCATCTTCGCCTTTACTCAACATTGTACTCTGTTCCTGGCAATAATATTTTACACGGATCATCGCGGTATTATTTAGCTAATCTTATAAAGGATGCTGCCATGATTTTCTCTCCGTTTTTGTAATTAAAGTCATAAGAGTAAAAAACTAATGCCAAACTGCTCTAGGGCACTGAAGTAACCATGCAGAATTTTGAAACATGAAATGCTAAGCTGTTTTACAAGACATAATTCCATTAAAGTCACCCACTCAAGTAATAATGAATAAAAACTTCACTTTAAAGCTTGGAATCTCAGTGTATTGTCTTACACACTGAATTGGTATAGTCTAAGCAATAACTTTCCTACCAACTACAAAAATTAGCTTCAACATAAACAAGGGCTCAAGAATCCAAGCTTTAGGGTCACCTGGGTGGCTCAGCGGTTGAGCGTCTGCCTTCGGCTCAGGTCGTGATCCCCAAGTCCCGGGATTGGGTCCGCATCGGGCTCCCTGCAGGCAGCCTGCTTCTCCCTCTGCCTGTGTCTCTGCCTCTCTGTGTGTCTCTCATGAATAAATAAATAAAATCTTTAAAAAAAAATCCAAGCTTTGGGCTCTGAGGCTTACAAGAAAATCTGGCTGCGTTTAAATTAAGCCAAGCAGAAATTCTGATGACAATTTACTAATCAGAAGCCAGGTCTATCTGCTCACATCCTACACTCCCTCAGGTCTTCTCTTGTGGGCCTAAGCTGCCCACGGAGGGCAGGAAATCCTCCCTCACCAGCACTGACGTCCCAGCCTGCCATACTACTGGACCAGCGTGCTTCTAGTGGGCAGGATAGAAACAGCTGGTAGAGTATGTGTCAGAGGAAGGAGAGACAGAAAGACACATCAAAATAGGATCGGGACAAACGTCTGACCAAATGGATTTTGCTACCTGCCTAAACCATAGTTCAAAAACATGAACGTTCTCAGTGGTGAACAAAGTCATATATGGCCACTTCGTCTGGACACTGCCCAGACACGCAGTACTCTGGGGAGGACATTTATAGACTTATGGTGTAAATGGTGTCTCCTGGAGTTGTGTGACATGGTGGCCTTGCCAGAGAAGCCAAAGGACTCCAGAGAAAAGAGAAACACGAGGTCAATCTCAGACTAAGAGAATCATCTACTCTGGCCTGGGTCAGAAACCTCTTTGCAATCGGGAGGTGGTGTGTGTGGTTTAGTGGGCAAAGTATGAGCTTTTGAATTACACAGACCTAGATTAAAACTCCAGCCCCACTAATTCACTAACAAATAGGAACTTTGGTAAATTACTTCTCCAAAGCTCTGTTCCTCACCTGTGAAAATGGACAAGACCATTTGCTTTGCTGGTCATGCCAGGCCTCTGTTCAAAACCCTCTGAGGGCTTGCCATCTTTCCCGAAGTAGAACCCAAAAGTCTCATGATGTGGTGTCTAATGGGATGTCCCCTTTTCTACCTCTTGGGCCTCATCCCCTCTTTCCCTCTGTACCTGCCATATTGCACTCCTTGCTTTTCCTCCAACAAGCCCGATGCATTCCAGCTCTAGGATCTCTGCACAGTTGCTGCTCCCTCTACCTAGAATGCTCTTCCCCAAAGATAGTTACACAGTTTCGTCCTTCACCTCCTATAGGACATCTTCGCATCTGTTTGGGTGTCATCTTCTCCGTGAGGCCTTCTCTGACCATTCTTTTTAAAAATGTGACCCCCTCCCTCCACGAGTCTGGCACTCCCTAACCACTTCTCTGCTTTCTTTTCCTCAGTGGCATTCATCACACGCTAATCTGGTGCATCATTTACTTTCTTATTCTATCATCTTTATCCCTCAATTAGAATGTAAGCTTCACAGAGGACAGGGCTATTTTGTTCACTGCTGAATCCCCAACACTTTGAATAGCCCCTGGAACACAGTAAGCGCTCTATAAATAAATAGTTGGCTGAATAAATGAAAACTAAGGGTTAAGTTAGCAAGGTGTAAAAAATATTTAGCTTAGTGCCTGGCACAATGAATGCCCAATGAATAATAATGATTTGTATTACTCTCCTCATCCCACAATGGAGATAGTTTCAAGTTGTATTAAGCTGAAAGAGTTACTTCTCTTAAGCAAGTTCATCTTGGAAAAATGTGAAATGTTTCTGATGACTAAAATCAGAGAATTTATCCCCAGAATGTAAAAGGAGCATGGTACACTTGTTTTAATTAAGTCATATTCAGGATTAAGAGGATTAAGTCTGAAGTGATAAAGTAAATAAGCTCCAGGTGTGCCTTTCTTTATATAATGTATGCAATGCATTTGAGAAGCTGCACAAATGCTTAACTCTTAGAAATCAAATTAGGTGCCCCCTTTCATTCTCTGTTACATATAGAGATGCTCTATCCTCCTTACGGTCATTTTTTTTAAAGATTTCATTTATTTATTGGACAGAGAGAGAGAGAATGAATGAGCGTGTGTACAAGTGGGAAAGGAAGAGGGAGAATCAGGCTCTCTGCTGAGCAGGGAGCCCAATTCGGGACTCAATCCCAGGACCCTGGGATCATGACCTGACCTGAGCTGAAGGCAGATGCTTAACCGACTGAGCCACCAAGGTGCCCCTTTTTGGTCATTTTTAAAGGGCAATGGCACCTAACACCTTAGCTTTAAATTCCTCTGATGCCTGTCAAGTTCTTAATGACAGGCAAGCATACTGGACTCTGAAATAAGTCCTCTGGAAACTAAAGAATCTTTTGACAGTATCATAATTACTGCCAAATTCATCTGCATTGTAAATTGATTTTGTGATATGTTTTCTCCAGGAGAAGTCTGCATTGAAAATCACTGACCCTGTTCTCTTATTCCAAACGTAAGCAGACTTCTAGTTTTCTCTCTATGGCTGTTCTAATCTTCATTTCACATCAAATGCTATGGCTTTTCCTGTTTTGACATGAAGTGGAATGCACATGGTAATTTTGATTTATTTAGTTTGAAATCCAGTATATCTTGGTGCACTCGACTCTGGGGCTGTGTAAGTGTAGCCAAACAAAAAATGAGAGATTCTCATGTAGTTAAGAGCAATTCCTGTGTATTATGAACAATATTCCTCAGAGAAGTGCAATTTTAGAAACCCTTTAAAGCCACTCTTCTGTAATTCTTCTACAGTTTGGTACAGTACCATTTAATTGACATTTAAAGAGGCTTGGACAACAGTGTTTTTTGGTTTTTTGGTTTTTAAATTATGTCAAGATTTTTTTGGTAGCAGCAAATGAAAAGTGTGGATGATGGCGCTTAACTTGCAATGTGGGCAGAAAGGAATGAATATTCATTTCATTTATAAGCAGAGCTATTCATTTTCTAGCACCTTCCTTTTGGCTAACAACCATCCTGTGTTCAAGGATTATTTGTCTCCAAGCCAACCTCATTTGTTTGGCTTTTTTTCTTAACTCTTTCTCACTGGTTGCCGGATGTTTTAGAGGCCATCTTGGCCCCTGTGACAATGGGGGTGGGGGATGAACCTTACATGGAAGGCCACCCCATATAGGTCCACAGGTCTTTATTGATCAAACAATGGCCTCAACGAGACTAGGTCTGTGCCTTCCAGGTGTTTACAATCAATTTAGTAATTCAAGGCTTACTAATATCAAAACATATCAAATAAAACATAATCAGTCCTAATTCTTCCTGAACACACACTCTAAAATATAGAATTTATTGGCTTTACTCCATTATAAAAGGAACACATGTCTAAACAGAGAGAATCTGGTTAATAATAAAAGTGAGGAAAAAAGCCATATACATTCCCACTGCCCAAATATAACCAAGTAATTAAACATTTTGGTATATACTTCTTTGAAGTCTCTTTTCTATCCACGGATATTTAAT